>NC_083356.1:114737298-115371881 GCF_030254825.1 Meriones unguiculatus
GTTGGAAAGGAGATAGGAGCTATGGAGAGCAAAGAGAACCAATCCTCCATAAGGAGAACAAAGCTCTGCTGGGTGAAAACACCCTGGAGCCTGTTTTCAACAGGGCTTAGTAGCTTGCTTGGTTAGGGACCATTTGAGAAAAAAAAAAAAGGCTTGGAAATCATCTTTAAAATATTTTAGAAATGAAAATGAAGAAGGGAACAAACATAGAAGAATACATGGATTTTTTAAAAAATCGAAATTTCATTGAGTCACTCAAGCTGGCCTTCAGTCCATTCATGGTCACTTGGCTCCATTATTTTGGGGCCATGTGTGGTAAGACAGAACATCATGGCGGAGAGTGTGTAGCAGAAAAAAGTGACGTGTCTCAAACCAAACAATGAGACAAACTGTCCCTTAAAGACCTCCCTACAGTGACCTGCCTCCTCCACTGCGGTGTCATCTAACGGTTTTGCTCAGCTCTGGATCTACCCTTTGGTTCAGCCATTGATGAAGTTAGAGCTCTCATGCTCCACCTGGCCCTCCAAGCCCACCAGCTGTGAGCCAAGCTTCCAAAGCAAGGCCCTTCGAGGCACTCCTTTAAAATCAAAACCACATCAGATGCCATCATCTGAAGGCATCATTTGAGGCCTCTTACCCACTCACATTTACCTAATGGGTGATAAGTGAATCCCAGGCTAAAAGGTTGGACTACCTAAAATAGCCAGTGGATGACTAGATACATCACAACACATTCTGGTAACCATATCACTTAGATGCTTACCGTTTCTTCTTAGGCGCTTAGTGACAGAATCTTTTGAAAGAATATCGTGCTATTGTCACGCCCTTCCTTTCCCTCACACCTGTCTTTGTAGTGTTATCAGCGAGTCCATGTCTACTGCATGTGGTTCCAGGTGACTGAGATTCATGGAAGAAAGCTGTCTATGTTTGCATTACCTCACAATTACATTCTAACGGTCAGAATTTGAATAAATGCAAATGTTTTACTTGTTTCATTAAATCTTGAGTTCCTCTGAGATTTATCACTAGTGATTCACCAATTTTAGTAGCATCAAATCAGGGTGATTGCTTATGCTCTCAGGTGATAATAGGATTTAAGAACTCTTGCAAACATATTGTCTTAGTTATATCCCCAATTATAAGTGGAAATTTAGTAGGGATAATTAATGAGAGAGAAGGATTCTTTAAAAACAAGGGATTCAATACAAAGAAAATGTCATGAAAGAAAAGGCACAACATGAAATTTTAACGAGCACACTGTGAGAAGTCAAAGGACCAAGAAGTGTTAAAGGAATGTCTGAGAGCTTAACTCCCTGACCTCGGCATAGCAAAGAGGGAAATAAAGCTTACTTACCATTTCCTGGGCTTCAGTGTGGATTGTACATTGAAGGAACACAAGATAAATTATTTAGACTGCCTCAGCTGAGATTGGCAAAATCCCATCCTGTCATAAATAGGGTTTTAAAAGCTTGATAGTGTATGAATAATTTATAGTTTCTAAACTAGAAAAGTTCTAAATCTGAAACTCTGCATTAAATAGAAGTCCATATCAACCACACTGCTCTCATTTCATCAGTAGCAGATGGGGCACCTCAGCGAAAGGTCATGATCATCACCAAAAGCACAAAGTCTCACCTCTCATTTCCTACTTCTATAAATAGGAAACCAGGCATGGGCTCCAGAGGGATACAGTGAACAAGTTATTCAGAAACCACGAACAAAGCTATCTATACCTGTTTATATTTATTATGCAAACCAGCCTCTTTTTTTTCTCTTTTTAGCAGACATGAAGATGAATTCCATGTTTATGCACAGTCCCTCTCACAAAGGAAAGCAAAGTTAAAAACTCCTTATACAGACATCTAAGTACAGAATCTTTTAGACTCTTATAAGGACTTCTTACCATTTAAATAAGCTTGCCCAAAAATAACATAATTATTAATGACTTTTGATTTTATCAAAAAATATCCAAAGCAGTCAAAATTTTATACAGAAATACCTACTTCCATTCGTGCAACAGCATGCTTAGACTGCACAATGCAAATGACAAAAAAATGATTGACAGGTGGTTTGGGAGCAAGCACAATTAATTCTCAGAAAGCACCCACCACATCAGGGAATTCAGTGAAGGAGGTGATCTGCATTAGCATTGAGAGGGAAGTTCATGAGGACTGGGGAAAACTTCTGCAACAAGTTAATCTGACAAGTCTCCTAAATGAGGTCAGATAAATACAACAGCTACTCTCTGTGGACCAGTTGGTCCTAGCCTTGGCATTATGCCAAGTGCCATACTGACCATCTGTCTGACGCAAATATATCAGCAGTCAGTAGGGCACATGTTCACTGGATAATGCCCGGACACTTAAGAAGATTAGTGTCTTTAAGAGTGATCAACATGGGTGTGTGAGAATTTCTTTGCATTTAAAGCCCTTCATAGTTTGACCTAACGTGACCCAGACACTCTTTACTGCTCCCCCAACAAATCTATACTTTGAGAAGGAACAGCGTGGCACTGTCTCCACAGCTCAGCTGTGTAGTACACGGGGGAAGGGTCTGGAAGATCATAGTGCTTTGGGTTGGTCTTCATAGTCTGCTCTTTCCTTCAATGAGGTGCGGCCAGGCTGTCCAGGCTTCTTAAAAGAGCGTTTCCACACTATACAGTCTAAGCTCATTAAGTGATATTGTCTGGCACATGGCACACAGTAAGTCATTAATAAATGTTTTCATGTTACTATCGTTTTATAATTGCTCAATTATTTTTTATAAAGTTTAGAAATAAGAGACAAATTATCCTACATTTTCTTAGACTTGAAATAGGATTATTTCCAATTACTAATATGTTTAATAATGTGAAGATGGGCTCTTATCCATCCCTTGTGAACTAACTGGTTCATGTCTCTTCTGGTGTGTTAAAAAGATTCAAAGTACCAGAGGCAGAAGTGAAAAGCAGGACAACTCCACAGACCTCACAGATACAGGAAAGAGTAAGGGAATTTTGTGAAGAATGCACGTCAACAAATTTGAAAACCTAGATGAAAGAGATGAATTTCAAGACAAGCTTAACAAATCTTTCATGGTATTTAAATCCTGCACCGAAGTCTTTTCAGACGCCATAGCCAGCAACAACACAAACCTTATACCTGGAAGAGAAATGGGAAACAGCTCACCTCATTTGACGAGGTTGTTTTAAAGCAAAATCAAATGGGCATTAAAAGACAGGAAAATCTTCAGCCAACCTCTCTCATGAGGTTAGAGCTTGGAGGCAAAATCCCTAAGCAAAATAGTAACAAATGCAGCACATGAAAGGGTAAGGCAGATCACCACTCCAGGGATTACTGCAAGTACACAAGCTTATTTTAGCACCATGTGGTTCTCCACAGTATCAGAAGAAAGGAAAAGAAACACAGGAGCCGCTCAATAAATGTGAGAAAACACTGACATTGCCATAAAAACCCTAACAGCAATCACTTTGCCAGTGATGAAATATTGACCATTTCTTTAAGATCCAATGTGAGGAACCTTGTTCATTCCTTGCTGTTCTTTCTCTTTTATCCTCCATGTTACGTGAAATGTTGTAGGAAAAAAATAAGGACTGTAAAGGAAGAAAGTTACTTATCCTTATTTGAAGTACACAACACATGTTGTGACTGTGTACTTCCAAAAATTAAAACAAAAGTTTTTCCCTTTCTTAATTTTTATTAATTACACTTTATTCACTTTGTATCCCCCCTGTAGCTCCCTCCCTCTTCCCCTCCCAACCCTCCCTCCTTCCCCCTTCTCCACCCATGCCCCTCCCCAAGTCCACTGATAGGGGAGGTCTTCCTTTCCTTCCTTCTAACCCTAGTCTATTAGGTCTCATCAGGAGTGGCTGCATTGTCTTCCTTTGTGGCCTGGTAAGGCTGCTTCCCCCTCAGGGGGAGATGATCAAAGAGAAGGCCACTGAATTCATGTCAGAGATGGTCCCTGTTCCTATTACTACGGAACCCACTTGGACACTGAACTGCCATGGGCTATATCTGTGCAGGAGTTCTAGGTTATCTCCATGCATGATCCTTAGTTGGAGTATCAGTCTCAGAAAAGATCTCTGGGCCCAGATTTTTTTGGTTCTGTTGCTCTCCTTGTGGAGCCCCTGTCCTCTCCAGGTCTTACTATTTCCCACTTCTTTCATAAGATTCCCTGCACTCTGCCCAAAGGTTGCCCATAAGTCTCAGCATCTGCTTTGATAGTCTGAAGGGTAGAGCCTTTCAGAGGCCCTCTGTGTCAGGCTCCTGACTTGTTCCCTGTTTTCTCCTTCTGATGTCCATCCTCTTTGCCTTTCGGGATGGGGATTGAGCATTTTAGCCAGAGTCCTCCCTCTTGATTAGTTTCTTTAGATGTACAGATTTTAGTAGGTTTATCCTATATTATATGTCTATATGAGTGAGTATATACCGTGTGTGTCTTTCTGCTTCTGGGGATACCTCATTCAGGATGATCCTTTCCAGGTCCCACCATTTCCCTGCAAATTTCATGATTTCCTTATTTTTCATTGCAGAGTAATACTCCATTGTATAGATGTACCACAATTTCTGTATCCATTCCTCAGTTGAGGGGCATCTGAGTTGTTTCCAGCTTCTGGCTATTACAAATAAAGCTGGTACAAACATGGTTGAGCAAATGTCCTTGTTGTATACTTGAGCATATCTTGGATATATGCCTAGGAGTGGTATAACTGGATCTTGAGGAAGCACTATTCCCAATTGTCTGAGAAAGCACCAGATTGATTTCCAGAGTGGTTGTGCAAGTTTACATTCCCCCCAGCAGTGGAGGAGGGTTCCCCTTTCTCCACAACCTCTCCAGCATGTGTTGTCACTTGAGATTTTGATATTAGCCATTCTGATGGGTGTAAGGTGGAATCTCAGGTTCGTTTTGATTTACATCTCCCTGATGACTAATGACGCTGAAAATTTCTATAAGTGGTTTATCTGCCATTTGATATTCTTCTATCGAGAATTCTCTGTTTAGTTCTGTACCCCATTTTTTAATTGGATTACTTGGTTTGTTACTGTTTAACTTCTTGAGTTCCTTACATATACTAGATATTAGCCCTCTGTCAGATATAGGGTTGGTGAAGATCCTTTCCCAATCTGTAGGCAGTCTTTTTGTTCTGACAACAGTGTCCTTTGCTTTAAGGAAGCTTTTCAATTTCATGAGGTTCCATTTATTGACTGCTGCTCTTAGAGCCTGTGCTGTTGGTGTTCTGTTCAGGAAGTTGTCTCCTGTGCCACTTCATATGAAATAACAAGAAACCCAGAATTGCCAAAACAATCCTCTACAATAAAAGATCTTCTGGAGGTATCTCCATTCCTGACCTCAAGCTGTACTACAGAGCAATAGTAATAAAAACTGCATGGTACTGGCATAGAAACTGACTGGTTGATCAATGGAATCAAATAGAAGACCCTGAAATAAACCCACACACTTATGGACACCTGATCTTTGACAAAGATGCCAAAACCACACAATGGAAAAAAGATAGCATCTTCAACAAATGGTGCTAGTCTATGGATGTCTACATGTAGAAAAATGCAAATAGATCCGTATTTATCATCCTGCACAAAACTAAAGTCAAAGTGGATCAAAGACCTCAATATAAAACCAGACACACTAAACCTGTTAGAAAAAAATGTTTTTCAACTATAAAAACTAAAAAATTCATTTGGCAAGGCTGGGGGTTGTCATAATTTTTTTTAATTTCTGTTTTGTACACAGAAATAATAAACAAGAAACAAATTGCAATGACACAGAGCATCAAAATACATAAGTAAATCGAAGAAAGTGTGTGGAAGGTTTTTCTTTGAAAATTATAAAATATTAATAGAAAAACTTTCAAAAGAACTGTCAATGGAGAAATACAGAATGATTATTTATCAATATACCTAACATTCTCCAAGTTACCCCCACAGATTCAATGAAAACCAAAGCAAGTGTGATTATAGAAGTTGATAAGACAAAGACTATCAGTCTTATATACAAATCTTAAGGAGAAAATTCAGTTAAAGTAAATGTGAAAAGGCTTAAGACCTCACATTGCTAGATATCAAGATCTATCTGGAATTATATTGGTTAAGCTGACATAGAGTTGTACAAGAAAGAAAGAGGTGCCAAGAAAATCATCCAGGATCAGAAACACACAAGCCATCAATGTGTTACAAGGTGATAGGAGAAAAACAGATCTTTTAGAATATTGTCAAGAGGAGGATTTTGGCATCTTACTTTAAAAAAAAATAATCTTGGTGTCTATCTTACAAAACATCCAGATATATAAACGTGACTTCAAATGTGAAAGGTAAACTATAAGCCTCTGGACAGAGTGTTCATGAACTTAGGTTATGCAATAGTAATGTAAACAAAACCAAAAAACTTAGCTAAAAGTAGAAAATTAATTTTACACATCGATGCTGTAAAACTTGAAGTATCTATTCGTCATTAGAAAGCACAAAAAGAATAGCAGAAATCACAAAGTGCTGAAGATAACACTAGCAAAGGACTTTCAACTAAACCCTAAATAATAACTATCTCTAGCTCTAGCTGTATCTGCTCTTTTGACTCAATAATTCAGATATAATTAATTAGAACACACACAAAAAAAAAACTATAAAAGGCTTATGTTGAAAAAAACATGAAAAACTCAACAGCATTAATTATCAGGAAAATAAAACTAAATTACAATAGGACTATGTGTTTACTAGAATTCATAAAGTTAAAAACGAAAATGTGAGAATTCTAATTGGGTTATAGAGCAAACATTAGAAGGAAGGTGAGCTGATGAAACCACCTTGAAAAATGCCCTTTACCAATGTGAGCAACAAATATTACTTTGGCCACATAGGTCTCATGGAATTTAGGCAGATATTTACAGAAATAAAGGTAATAACATATTTTAATGGGTTTATTAATTCTCTGAGAATCTTATATGTTGTAGTTTTGATCATATTCATATCGGTTCTACAGCTCCTCCAAGGTTCTCCTCCATCTTTCTACCCACCCAATTTCACTCCCTCTGTCTCTTTCTAAAACAGTGGTCCTCAGCCTCCCTAAAGCTATAACCCTCTAATACAGTTCCTCATGCTGCGGTGACCCTCAACTGTAAAAGTATTTCATTGCTACTTCATAACTGTAATTTTGCTACTGTTATGAATCGTCGTGAAGATATCTAACAGGCAGAATGTCTGACCCGGAGGGCTGAGAACCCACAGGTTGTGCACCCCCGCTCTAGGAATCCATTGAGTTCAGTGCTCCTTGAATGAAGTCTGCCTTGGAGCATGGCTGATCACCAGGTATCACCTGGCTGAGGAGACCCAGTTTCCCCTCTCCCAGCAGCAATCAAACACAGAGAGCTCCTCAGGTAGCTGTGGGATTTCTCAAAATAGGTATTTTTAAACTAAAGTTTCAAAAGCTAGTGAGATAGCTCAATTTGTAAAGTACTTACTGTGCAAACACAAAAATCCCTAAAACCTGAGTTTAAAGGAGGGGGGTAGGCATGATAGTATGCATTTTTAAATTTAATATTATTTATTACAATTTATTCACTTTGTATCCCTGCTGCAGCCCCCTCCCTCATCGCCTCTCAGTCCTACCCACCCTCCCTCTTCTCCCCTTATGCCCTTTCCCTAATCCATTGATAGGGGAGGACCTCCTCCCCTACTATCTGACCCTAGCCTACCAGGTCTCATCAGGACTGGCTGTATTGTCTTCCTCCGTGGCCTGGTAAGGCTGCTCCCCCCACCTTAGGGGGGAGGGGATCAAAGAGCCAGCCCATGAGTTCATGTCAGAGATAGTCCCTGCTCCCCTTACTAGGAACCCCACTTAGAAACTGAGCAGCTTATGGGCTTCCTCTGAACAGCAGGTCTAGGAACTCTCCATGCATGGACCTTGAGTCTCTGTAGGTCCCCCTGGGCCCAGGTATCCCTCTGACTCCTCCAGGTCTTTCTATCTCCCTCTTCTTCCATAAGGTTTCTGGCACTCTGCCCAAAGTTTGGCTATGAATCTCAGTTTCTCCTTCGATTCCCTGGTGGGTAGAGTCTTTCAGAGGTCCTCTGTGGAAGGCTCCTGTCCTGTCCCTTGCCTTCTACTTCTGATGTCTACAGGATGGCATGTATTTTTAACTTCAGATCTGGAGAAGTGAAGACAGGCAGACCCCTGGGTGTTGCTACCCAGCCAGCTTAGCAGAATTGGTGAATTCCACAGCAGGGAGAGACAAAGTGGGTGGCATCCTGAGGAGTGACACCAGACTGGCCTACACACACACACACTTATGCACACATACTCATAGAATATTGCACTATACAGCAATGAGACAAATAAAGAATGTTCAATATGAAAGAAATGTAATGTCTAGAGTGGGAAAGGAACCATCTGGGTACAGCTGGGGTTCTAATTTTTCTGACAAGTAGTCAAATAATTCTGTTTACAAACTGTGACAAAAAAAATCATTGAGATGTTACATGCACTGAATGTTTAGATTTTTCTAAAATGATCTGCTAAAATACAGCCCTCGTGTGATGGTATTTGAAAGGAGGGGGAAGGGGACTCTTTGGAGAGTGACTAGGTCATGAGTGCAGAGCCTCCGTGAACGGGATCAGTGGCCTTATGAAAGAGCTCCAGACAAATATCCTTGCCCACCCCTCCCACCCCTGCGAAGTTACAGTGGAAGATCTAGAAAGTGAGCCTTCACCAGACATTGGCTTTGCCAGTAACAAAATCTTGGGTTTTCCATTCATGCTGAGCATGATGTGGTCTAAAGTTACCTAGGAGACAAATCTGTGTGTACCTCTATGAAGGCCTTTCCAAAGTAGATTAACTGAGGTGGGGGACCTACCCTAACCCTTGGCAGTACTATTCTGACTCTCTCTCTCTCTCTCTCTCTCTCTCTCTGTCTCTCTCTCTCTTTCTCTCACACACACACCTCCTTCTCTCTTTCCCTCTCTCCCTCCCCACTCTCCCTCCCTCTTTCTCTTTCCTTCTCCCTCTCTTTCTTTCCCTCTCCCTTTCTCTCTCTCTCCTCCTTTACTGCTGATGCGATGTGACCAGCTGTCTCCTGTTCTTGCCCCAAATCATCCCCTCCATGATCAAGTGTACATCCAAATGTGAGCCAAACTGTGGGCCTCCCATCTTGAAGTTGCTCTTGTCATCTCTTTTGTTATGATGATTAGAAAAGTGACGAAAACACAATACCCCATCCCACAGAACCGTGGGGCCATGAATGTGTGTTAATATTTTGTTAGAATTCCTAGGTCAGACTAAGATATTCATGCCACTTTGGGCTCTTCTGTCTCTTAGATATCAACAAACACTGTGAATTTTTCTTAGAGTTCATGAGATGCCCCTCAGTCTCTATTTCTCTGTTTCTCTACTGCATTTATGCTATGGGACTCCATAAAATTTCAACACAGAACAAAATTCTCTTTTCTAGAACCATCCTGATGTTTTTTTAGAAAATAGAAACACATCATTTATGATCAGAAAACTTCTATTTCTTCCTTCACTTCTCTCCTCTCGAGACAGTTCCCTTAATTCTCGGTAACAGCGGTTCTCACCTGACTGGGAAAGATGCCTAGTGCTTGTTGTGACCTTGTGCATGTGTCAGTTACATAAGCTGGAAAGCAAGATTACAGCTCCTGCCTGAGCATTGCCACGACTTAGAAAGGGGCTGAAATGACTAAGCGCTGTGTAAGTAGTCATTAAACAGATATGTAAATAAAACTGCTGCTCTCTGCTATAAATATTAGTAAAAGTTCACAGAAAACAAATGTAAAGGCTTTCACTTTCTCTGTTTATGTTCTGCCACCTCCCTCCACACCTCCCCCAACATACGTGATCTCATTTATTTATATCCTGTCTCCGGCACTGAGTGTCATGAAGCTATTCAGTTTAAAAGGGTTTCCTTGTGAGCACAGCCCCCTTCGCTGCACCATTTGAGCAAATGCCACGAGCTGTGTCAGCGTACTCCTCGGAAGCTCCTGTCTGAACAATGCGCCAGCAGTTCCTAGCTGTTCATTTCTCCCAGATCACAGAGCTTGGGAAGCAGAAGCTTTGGTCTGAATTCCTTAAGAGTGTGGTATGTTGTTAAGTTACTGGTCTCTGCCAGTTTGTCTCTCATGGAGTCCTTAGGTCACACAGACCTTATCTGTAAGAGACCACTTCCCAGGCCCCTCAAAATACTACAAAAGAAATGACAAATAATAAAATACCTAACCAAAGCATCCAAAGCTAAATGTATGTGGAGGATTGAATGAAAATAGACCCTGTAGGTTCACATATTTAGGTTGCTAATAGGTGGAACTGTTTTGGGAAGGATAAGCAAGTGGGGAGAAGGATAAGGAGGTGGGCCGCTAGGGGTGGGCTTTGGGGCTTTAAAAGCCCACAACTGGCCCAGTCTTTCATATCCTGCCTCCAATTTGTAGAACAGATGTGAGCACCCAGCTACTGCTCCAGCAACACACCTGACTGCCTGCCACCATGCTCCTCACCAGACAGTCACAGACTCACCCTCTTGAACTGTAAGCCCGCAAATTAAATGATTTCTTTCATAAGTTGACTTGGTCAAAGTATCTCTTCATTGCAGTAGAAAAGCAACTAAAATACTATATATAGTTGATATATACTGTTGATGTATCATATCTAGTTGAAATAAGTATATAAACATACATTTAAATAATGCACATATTATATATAGGAATAAACAGGAATATTTCCTCTTGAGAAGGAAGCGTCTGAGAAGACACTGGTACAGGAGTTACACATGAAATAGTGTACATATTGTTTTACCAAAACTGTGGGCTTTTCACTTTACAGATGCAAAGCAAAATTATTTTAACCCCCTCCAATGTCTGGACAATATTCTATAGTTGTCCTTGGCTGTCCTGGTGTTTTCTTCATTTTGCCTACATATTTCTATTTTGTGATGTTTCATAAACATTCTGTTTTTGGGTCTAGCATTTTTTTTTTTTTGCCTCCTGGTTTAATGACCAAAGACAGGTCATGGTAAGGCTTTCAGGTCCAGCATCTTTCTCTGCCTGACGCCGAGGAGAATCACTCTGCCTTCTGCACAGACTCATTAGAAGGAGACAGTGTGCACGAAAATGCCATGATGTATCTCCAGGGATAGCACTAATTCAAAACCAAGTGAGAGAGAAACAGTGTTTAATGATTTAACTTCTTCTATCATTGACTTCCTATGCATTTATTCTAGCACACTATATTATGGATTTTTTGTATTATCTTAATTGACTTTTATGTGAAAACCAAACATTCCCAGGATGCCCTCTAACATTTTGCCTTGACGTCGGTCAGCCGTTTGCACCATCCTGATGGTGGAAGCCTGGTCCTCTCTTTAATGATTTTACTAGAAGGGAAAAGGCCTCCTCTATGACTTTCCACTGCTCAGCTCTTCCTGCTGCTGTATGCTGGTCATCCACACTGGCTCAATACAGCCACTGCGATAACACCAAGTTCCATGTTTGAGGCCGAAGATCTGGCTCAAGACCTGAATGTGGTTGATGTCCTCAGATTATACCTAAGGTTGAAGTCCTTAGGCCCTGTGCCTCAGAATGTGACTGTATGAAAGACAGAGCCTTTAGAGATAATTAAGCTACAATGAGTCATATGGGTTGCCCCTAACCCAATAGGGATTCTTATAACAATAAATCAGGGTACAGATAAGCACACAGGGAGAATCACATGAGAAAAAAAAATTTAAATAGCTACTTACAAACCAAAAGCAAGACAAACAGTGGCTCAGCCTGCTCCTTGATCTCAGACACCCAAGCCTTCAGAACTGTGAAGGAGCATATGGCTGTCATTTAAACCATTGACCTGTATAATTCTTTACAGAAGCACAATAAGCCAACAAGGTCACTCTGGCTACACCTTGACAGCATCCCGTGTTCCTTCCACTACCTCATCTTCTCCACTATTGTTGATTGATGTCCGCATTGTGCAGCCTATTTCTTAGTCTCTTTCCATCCTTGTCCAGTGACCAATTTCCCTAAGGGACTCAGTAGTGTAATCCAACTTCCATCCCATAGCTGATTCTTTCTGTTACATGGAATCTTGAAGCCACACAAAGAAGAGTCAGTCTCTGGGGAGGTTCCACCAGCTTCACAACATGGCTTTCAATACTAGCTTTCTTTAGAACCCTTGGGATTTCATACAGTCTGACCCACCCTACTGGAACCTTTGAGCTGGAGGACAAGACCACTTTGACCTCTTTGCTTTCCCTGTGATCTACCCTCTCAGCTCTGTCATCACACATATCTGTAGACACGAGACCTTTTTCATGACTACAATAGAGGGTTGTTCGGTCATTTTATTTAGTTTCCACACAAAAACGGTAAGCCCTTATGAAAATCAAAAAGTGACTGGGTGAAGTAGAAGTTCCTGGTTTCTTTGAGAACTCAGTTGAGTCATGAGACATTTTGCTAGAACCTGGCTTGTGAGAGGGCACGTGATGTTTTGTTGTGAGCTGTTTTGTGTGAGGGGCGTGACTTTGACCAGCTGAGAACATCTGTAGGTGGACGTTGAGGAGAGGAGATATACAGAAACCCACAGACAGCGTGACATCGCTTTTTGGATTGACATCACTGAGCTGAAGTTCCTGCTTTGACACTTGACTTCCGGAAACTTTCCAGAGATTCTTGGGTGTTGCCGCTTTTGCTGACTTGTCCAGATCTGCTGAATCATGCTAATTTGTGTTACTGCTCGGTGTTGGCCTTCAGACTAAACTGTTGGTGTCCAGATGAAAAAGAGTGGACCCATCCCAAGGAACTACTTCTAAAAAGGTTTACAACCCTCTTTACCTAACAACCTTCTTTCTCCCCTACCTCTGGTCAGTGGATAGAGGGGAGGTATAAGTGTTTAAGAACCCTAAATAAAGTAGGTTAGATGAAAAATCTAAGCCTACATCTGGGTACCTACTGCAAAGTCCTTAAATTTTTTCCTTATCTTCATTAAATAATTATCAAGACCACGTGAAAAATCTGTGAAGTCAATTCCTTACAACCTGCAAAAGGCCTGTCTCTACTTAGCCCAGAATTCCACTTACACAAATGTTCCATGTGGTTATTTTGCCACTTCTCACAATTTTTGTGGTGCTAGATTAATGAAATTCTACTATCAGATACACTGGCTTTAGGATCCTTACCAGACACACAAATCTATTTGAAGAAATGTTTCTTGTAGGAAAATATAAAACGCCATAGAATTTTATTTTTGTTTTGTGTGTTTATGTTCATGAGAGTCTTCTGGCAACAAAGATTAGAAACAGAACACATTTGAATCCAATGTTGTTTGAAGAAAACCACTGTGTGAAAAGAAAAGAAAAAACACATTACAGGTTTGATTTGCACAGTCTAACAGCATCTTGTAAGCCACTGCTGGATGTTGCTCACATCTTCCAATAATATTATCTTACCGCTGCTTTCAAAGAAACTGTATTTTTAACATTATACCAAACACTCCTCGTAACATTAGAGCATATACCATACCTTTTGGTGAAAACTCTGGGCATCCAGTGGATTTATTTTAAAGCAAAGTCTCATTTGACTTCTGAACCCTGCAGGGTGCACCCAGACTGAACAGGGGCATTTCATGCCCACTCTCCTAGGATCCTACCTCCTGAGGATGTAAGATTGGCAGGCATCTTTTAATCAGAGGTGAGACAATGCTTGGAGGCTGACTTCCCCACCACAAGCTTTATGGGTTAATTCTATACCAGCATAAAGCTTTCTCTCTTGCTTCTTACTTGGTGGCATCATTCTCACAGTGTGCTAAGGAAGGCAGGGAGCTAAACCCTAGTGGAAAGGAAAGATAAATAGAGGCAACCAGCTCCTTCTCATTTACAAACACAAACTGTTCTTACAATTCACAGCCGCCAAAGAAAATAGCTAGTCCACACCAGAAATTAGCTCCTGTCACAGGAATGCTAATGAAAGCCACAGTAAGACACCTTCTAACTTATACCGTATACAAAAATCCAATTGATGTGGTTCACAGACCTAGACATAAGAACGAAGATAGCAAACACTCTGAAACAAACAACATGTTGTATATCTTTCACAATTTTGGGGTAGGTAAAAAAAAATTGACAATTGAAACTATAAACCTTAAAAGAAAAGAATGCTAAGTTATACTGCCTCAAAATAAAACATATGTTCATCCATGTATGGCTTAAGAAAATGAATAGAAAAAGCTATTAGATTCCTAGAAAATACATATATGAGACACATGTATTTAACCAAGCACAAACAATACAAACTGAACATGTAAGGAAGACAGCTGCAAAGGTCAGGGTTGCCTGAGGAATGAAGACCTAGCCAATGTAGCAGAACACTGCACACCTAGTGGATAGCTATGACTAAACCAACTAGCAATTCCATGTGCTGCTGGAAATGCAGAGTGACCAGAGCTGGTCACCGTCACTAAGAGCTGTGTGAAACTGTACAAAGGAAAAGCGGCTTCAGAGATAGAAAGTTTGTGCATGTAAATATGCATGTTACCAATGGTGACCTGGTATGAGCAATGCATGGCTGCTCCAGACCAGGAGGGACCTGAAACAAAGATCTAGAACCAACAGAACAAAAGACAGGGGTTACGGGGAGGGGAAAGGAGAGGAGGAGAGAAGGGAAAGGAGGGGAGGAGATGGAGGCAAAAACTGTATGTTCATTTGCACACTGAGTGGGTGGGCGAGATCAAGAAACACATGGGAAAGTCGTCATAGATGTGCCGGCCACAGAAGGAGTGAGCATAGGAGACAGAGCCGGCTTTGAAGAACGCACTTCTGCCTCATGGAAGAGGACGCCCAATTCTCATTTTCAGAAATTAGTTCTTTCCTTTGTCATGAGTATTTTGGAGAAAAGCCTTAAGCTGCAATTTTCCAGGAGCACTATTTCCACAGTCCGAAAACTAAGACTATCAGGTTGATCAGTGCAAGGAATGAAGCATGCATTAACGTAGATGCTGTTCCTTGTTGAAAAACTCCATACTAAGGCTTGGGCGTGGATTTGTGCTGGGCATTAGAGTAATTCCCAGCACATGTCTGCCTTGGAGAACAGGAAGGCGATGTCCACTGTGCTGAGGAATGCTGGGAATGGCTTAGCAGGTTACACAGTATTACCCAGCATGCTCTGCTCCCAGCTGCCTGCTTTCCAGTCAAACCTTACATCTTTTGCCAGATATGCCTGCTCATATAAATTACCTATGGAATGCAACATCGACAAAATATTTTTGGTGGTCTTAATGCAGCCCTGCCTTGATTATGAAATCCAAACTTCCGCACAACGGTCTAAATCTGCACGGACAAAGCTACACTGTGTTTTGTTTTGTTTTTCTTTTTTTTACACTGTGTTTTTATAACATAAATGATAGGAGTTCGAAATATGTGACCTTCCTGTTAAACTGCAAAAATTCAAATGTAGAAATGCCTTAAGTTGAAAAAAAGCATGTCACAGCATATATTGTTCCTGATTCTAACTTGTGTTGTGTAATTACAAACACGGAATCGAGCTCAATGCCCAAGACTGGCCCAGAAGGCTGAGCACTGCTCTGGGGGCGAGTGTGTTGGGTTGTGCTCGGCAGAGAAACGAAGAGGAAACGGAAGCGAATAACAGTCACTGGAGTTGATGGTAAGGCAATATTCTCAAACAGTTTGGAACTGACTTAGAAGTCAAGTTGCCTGGGTTCAAACTCAAGAAGTCAGACAAATTCCCTCTTCAGTGTCTGGTAAATTTTGTACCATTGAGCCTCAGTATTCTCAGATCTACAAATGGTAATATGGTTGAACTTTTTCCATCTTACTGTTTTTATTTAAATTTGCTCTTTTTTAATTTATTCACTTTACATTCCTATTGTAGCCCTTCCCTCATCTCTTCCCAGTCCCACCTTCCCTTCCTCTTCCCTTCCTCCACCCCAGTCCTCAGAAAGGGGAAGCCCTCCTCCCTGACCAACCTCCTGCCTATCAAGTCTCATCAGGACTGCCTGCATCCCCTTCCTCTGTTGCCTGGCAAGGCTACCTTGCTGGGGGGGGGAGATGAAGTGATCAAAGAGCAGGCAACAGAGTCCATGTCAGATACAGCCCCTGCTCCCCTTACTAGGAGACCCATATAGAGACTGAGCTGCTTACTGGCTACATCTGAGCAGGGGGTCTAGGTTCTCTCTATGCTGTCCTGGCACTTGCTCTGCAAACCAGGCTGGTCTCAAACTGACAGGAGCCCATGTGCCTCCCCAGTGCTGGGATTAAAGGACTGCACCACCACTGCCCCAGCTCAGGCATTCTAATCATATTCATTTGGATAAATTGGCAAACTTTGCTAATGCTCTTTATTTTTCTTTGAACTACATGGAATGACCACAGTTTGCCTCATTTGAGGAGCAAAGGTCACATGTGAAGAAATTTTATTTCATCTGAAAAGCACTCTATAAAATCAACTAATATGGATAGGATTTTTCTCGATTTAATTGTGTGAGAATATCAAAGCATAGGCACAAAGGAATTTTACCAATAGGACAAAGCTCTTTAAAAATACAGCATATATATTGTTTCCTGTATCTCTGTTTAAAATTGTTATTCTTTCCTCTTTTTTATTATTACTTATTAGTGTAAATTACTATACACATTAAGCATTATTTTGTGTTGTTTGTAAGCAAAATCCACTACACATTTTTCTTCACCTAGTTGAATAAAGTGTAATATTATGCCACAAGGGGTCAGTGTTTCTTTTTGAAATTCCTCTGTCCTAAACTCAATCTGCTGGGGTGCAGCAATGCAGCATCCTCTCACAGGTCAAAATTTCAGCAACTTAGCATCCACGTCAAGACTAGCTCACAACCACTAGGGTGGAAGATCATGGCATTACATCCTCTGAAAATACTCGGATAATTCCCCAGACAAGGTCGCCGGGGAACACAGCTGTAGGGATGGAATGTTGCCAACCAGACCGGCGGGGGCGGTGGGGGAGTGCGGGGAACCAAATGCACGGTTCTGGCTGGGCGACTCGAGCTGGCACGGTGTTAGAAGCGGGTCAGGGAACATATCGTTGTTGTAACAACAGCATCAATTAGTAGATGTGAGAGAAGCGAAACTGAGTGCTGCCTCACCACCCTAATAGGGTCCATTTGGGAAATGTCAAGGAAAGAAAATCGCTGTCTCCCTGGAAACAGACGGCAGGAATCCTTCCAGAGTGCTCCCACTCCATGCACACGCTACTGATTTATAGCAACTTCAGTTTAAAAGTACAACTGGAATAGATATAGCCGCAATAGAACAGCTCCCTAGTTCTCTCCATGATGGCTCTAATGACTTCTCATCCAAGGGTCAAATCATAGGTCGGTGGGAACACCCGCTCTAACAGCCTGAAAAAGTGAATGTATGTAACACAGCAGCACGAGCCAAACCTACCAGTAACAGCAATGAGACTAAGAACCAGTCAGAGGCCAAAGTAGACTAACCCCTCAGGGAATCAGGGTGTGACTAACGGTCACAGCGTTCTCTCGTTGCCAAGCTCTGTTAAGTCACATTTAGCTCATTAGCTTCACCAAGCCAGGTTGCGGCCCTGACATGCAATAAGATAAACAGCAAGGGCAGAGATGAAGCCAAAATTATCCTCAGAAAGCCGAAGCCCAGAGCCCATGCAGTCACTGCAGGGTCCACTGCTCCTGTTGGGCTAGCTCCGGACTACTGTTCACACAGCATGGGTTCTAACGCTCCACAACTCCTGCCCCAGCGAAAGGCTGGGGGAACCGCATGTTTGTTTTTCTTTGGAGGGTGCGGGTAGACATGCGGGTAAAGGGAGCATCTCTGGATCCTCTACACTTCAACCCACCAAGCTCCTCCCACCTACAAAGGACTGAAAAGCATGCACGGCTATTTCGTTTTATAATCTAGGAAAACACTGTGAAAGCAATTAACAGTTTGATGCAAAGTCTATTTTTAGATACCTTCCATCAGTGACGGCTTGTTTCTCAAAGACATACAGAAAACCATCAGTTGTTTAAATTAATGTGTGTGTGTGTGTGTGTGTGTGTCTGTCTGTCTGTCTGTCTGTCTGTGTTGTTTTGGTGGGTCGAGTCAGGGTCTCACTATGTAGCCATGGCCTTCCCGAATCCACTGTAAAGGACCATGTTGGCCTCAGACTCACAGAGACCTGGGACTAAACTCACAGAGTGCTAGCATGAAAAGTGTGTGCCACAACATCCAGGTTTTTATTTTGTAGCTATCACCTATCTGCAAACAGATATAAATGGCTGCACATGGTCCCACTAGGCCTAGATTAAATCTCAAAGGGAAGGTTATCAACTAAAAGAGTAGCCCCAGCTGGGTTGGCTCTGGGCAGGAAATGTGAATCTCACTGATCATACTTCTCACTGTTTTTTGCTGGCCTAGTCTTTGAGCTGGAACTTAAAGCATGGCAGCTTTGAGAACCCCCTAAACAGAAGCCACAGGCTGCTCTAACAGCCTAACTCTGATGCCTGGCCTTCCCGTTAGAATTACACAAAATTAGCACCAAATTTGAGATGTCATTAGGCAATCTTAGCATCGTTTTAAGAGGTCCCCAAACAGCCTACTGGATTATCAATTCAGCATTAACTTATCCTGCTCCTCGTTTGTCGTGAATATTGAAGCTATTTCTCCCAAGCATAATTTCAGTCTAGAAGTACCTACAAATTGAAGGAGATACTGCCTTTGTGTAATGCATTTTTCAATTGTTTCTCAAGTCCTTTGAGGTTTTTTTAAACGTGAAGTCAATTTATTTGTCCTATATTCCTGTTCTGGTCAAAGATGTTGCCAGAGGCTTATCTGGAAAATGACATTACCTTCAAACATACAATAATAATAATAATCTACACCACAGCTAAGTCTCAAGTCTGCTACAAACTATCAGAGATGAACTAAACCTTCATGGTTTAAAACTGCCTCCAAGGAGTAGTTTTCTAATGAAGAATTTAAAATCTTTAGTATTTAATACTCTTTATTTATGAAGCAGCAAGATCATTCCAGCTGACTTTATGGTTCTTGTTCATGAGATAACTTTGGCCCTTTACTCCCACAATATAGCTGTTTCGTGAAAACTATAAATACTGGGGAGTAAAGTTCACTAAAACTGAATAGCTTCTCTATCTTATTTTACCTTTTCCATTTTCTTAATTCAGTTTTTGTTATCAGATGCACATACCAATCGGGAGCACCCAAAAAACATCCTGTATGATCCTGCATTCTTAGGTCTAATGAGGTTCTTTAAGAATATCAGCAATAATGATTTTTAAAAAATTGGCATCTAAGCTTATATCACATTCTCTACTGATACAGAGAAATAGGCATTATACGTATGACCTAAAGGCTGAAAGAATTTTATTTGGTTACTACTTAAGCCTTTTTACAATCCCACACATACCCAAGGATATTCAACATAATTCTAACTATCTTAAAGATTTACACAGATACTGCTGTTTTCTCTTCTAACTGCAGCACAGGACTAAAATAATGAGCAAAACATTCGCTGAGCTCTCCTCTGGTATCCACACCAGGCTAGTAGTCCTCAGAGGGACGATTAAATTAAACCAAAAAGCTCTTTCCAGCCTCATAGACTAAACTAAAACCCAGGAATGAGACAGTAATAACATAATGAGCAAATGAACTCTGCTGGTGCCAAAATTAATTGAAAAACTTCTCAGAATTGATTCTTAGCTTGATTTGATGTACATTGAAACAAACAAACAAACAAAAACTCAGAAGCATAACCAGACAAGCATAATCAGCTTGAATAAACCTCAAAAGCCATTTTGAATTTTATTACCTTATTCTCATCTTGTAGATGGTGCTATATTTTTTCCTAAGTTGTCATGTTTGAAAGGGGAAAAGGAAACTAACATTATTATGTTCCAGCAATGTGCCCCAAAATGTGAATTACCTAATTTAATCGTCATAACATGCCTGCAAGGAATGTATTATTTCCAGAGATTTCTGGTGGGGATTTCACATTGAAAATAATGATGCTGTGCTGTCTGTTGATGTGACTAGAAAGACTGACCTGGGAGCAACAACCTTTCCATAGCATATTTTATAAACTCTTTGTGTAGAAAGCAAGCCTGAACCAAGTGATTAATGCAGACTTTCAAAGCCATAGGATTGTCCATTCAATAAATATGTTCAGAGAGGCCTTGATTGGGACCTAGGACTGAAGGAAACCAGGACCCTGGACCTTAAGGGGCTTATAACTTAAGGTATGTATAGAGGATTATTTAATAGTAAAATACTAACTTAAGTTTTATACAAACCTATCCCCAGAAATGTCCTCTTTTATCATCTCCATTTCTTCTAAATGCCTTCTATACAGAGAACAAACCCAGCCTTACTCCTGGGCATTTGCTAGTGTTTTCTCAGAGATTGTCCCCATACACAATGTGGAGAATGCCAGAATAAGTTCTTTCTCTAGGTCCCAGTATGGCTGCTTATGTCCTTTGAACAGTGTTAGAAACTGAAACTGCAGTCATACCACTGTGTGCAGACATATATTATCATGAGGTGAGGACAAGTACAGCAAGGATGTGGACCTGCTGACATCCTGGCACAGCAGACATCAGCCACTGATAGCAGCACCATCTCCAAGAATGTAAGGGCACCACCTTAGCCCCAGCATCACATCATCCATTGAAGAAGGCTCCTAGGTACATCCTTAGTCCAAAGATTGCCGCCTACTCACCAGCCCTAGCTGAGGAGAAAAAAAAAAAAAAAAATCTCACTTAAAGTTTGAAAATCCAAATCTTAGAGGAAATTACTGTAATAGATTCCAAATGAAGAACGCTATTGCCTGGTAGAAGAGGGGGCTCCACCTTGCCCTTGTTTTCTCTAGACAACCTGTCATCCACAGAGTCTGGAAGCTCATTACATGACCAGATTGCAGCCTTCCTCAGCAAATTGAACTCCAGATGTCACAGTGAAGGAGTAGCAAGGAGGTCTGGTCCTGGGGCAGCTTTCAGGGTCAGAGATCCATTATAGAACCAGTTCTGGAATGAACATTCAGAGCCAACAGCAGCAAGAGCAGAAGCTCCCTTGGGGAAAGCAACAACGACAAAAATACCTCACTTGAAGGAATCTGTGCTAAACACCCCAGTAACATCTCATGGTGCTTCCTAGTCAAGAAAACCCTTAACCCGTCAAAATAATGTTGTTGTTATTATTATTATTTATTACAATTTATTCACTTTGTATCCTGGCTGTGGCCCCCTCCCTTGTCTCCTCCCAGTCCTGCCCTCCTTCCCTCCCTCTCCTTTCCATATGCCCCTCCCCTAGTACACTGATAGGGGAGGTCCTCCTCCCCTTCTTTCTGATCCTAGCTTATCTGGACTCATCAGGACTGGCTGCATCATCTTCCTCTGTGTCCTAGCAAGGCTACACCCTCCAGGAGGAGATGATCAGAGAGCTGGCCATTGAGTTCATGCCAGAGACAGCCCCTGCTCCCCTTACTAGGACACCCACTTGGAGACTGAGTCTGTGGGCTACATCTGAACAGGGGTTTTAGGTTATATCCATGCATGGTCCTTGGTTGGTTTATCAGTCTCTGCAGAGCCCCCCCCCCCCCATGGCCCAGTTTTTTGTTTGTTTGTTTGTTTGTTTACTCTGTTGGTCTTCTTTTGGAGCTCCTGTCCCCTCCAGGTCTTTCTATCTTCTTTTTCTTTCATAGAATTCCATACCTTCTGCCCAAAGTTTGGCTATGAGCCTCAGCATCTGCTTCAATACCTCACACTTACTCAGAAAATTAGGAATAATGCTACCTCAAGCTCCAGCTATACGACTCCTAGGCATATATCCAAAACATTTTCAACTACACAACAAGGATATTTGCTAAACCATGTTTGTAGCAGCCCTATTCGCAATAGCCAGAATCTGGAAACAACCTACATGTCCCTTAAGAGAGAAATGGATTCAGAAATTGTGGTACATTTACACAATGGAATACTCAGCTATTAAAAACAAAGAAATCATGAAATTTGCAGGCAAATGGTAGGAACTAAAAAACATCATCTTCAGTGAGGTAACCCAAAACCAGAAAGACACACATAGTTTATACTCACTTATAAGTGGTTTTTAAACATATAATATAGGATAAACATACTAAAATCTATTCTCCCAAAGAAGCTAAACAAGGAAGACCCTAAGATGTTCAGTCCTTATTCAGAAGGGCAAGTGCAATAGACATTGGAAGCAGAAGAAGACAGGGAACAGGATAAGAGCCTACCACAGAGGGCCTCTGACTCTACTGAGATATCAAAATAAAATTTTAAAAATCAAAAATGTTTTCATTCTTTGAAGTTAAAATTTTTACAGCCAAGTATAGTAACACATGCCTGTAGTCTCTCCACTCAAGATGCAGAGGCAAGAGGATTGCTGGAATTTGGGGGCATCTAGTGATGCATAATGAAGTCTAGGCTATCCAAGACTTCATAGATAGACTCTGTAAATGTTTTTATTTTCTCAGAGGAGGGAATGAGATGAGAGCCATACCCAAGCTCTATGAATGTATGGCTTGGACTGAGCCCAGACCATTTCTATCTAACTATTCCTAAACCTAGGCCGGGAAGCTTCTAGATCCCACACAATCTAATTTTCTTCAAGACCAGACCTTGAAGACTTCAGCTTCTAGACTCCATCTAGTAACCTAGGTCTAGAATGTTCTCATCCTCTGGACTTACTGCTGAATAAGTGCACCCTTTCTAGTTCTTTCTGAACTCTGGCTGGCTGGTTCAACTCAGCCATTTGGCTCAAACGTCTCTCCTTGCTGACTGCCTCAATCGGCCTCTCTCAGCTTCTGACTGAATTGTTCTGTTTGGAAACACTGACCCTGAACTCCACAAACTGAATGAACTGAACAGAACCGAATAGAACTGTGCAACCGCATTCAACTGAACAGCCCCAAACTGAACTCTTTCCTGTCCTGGTCTTTTGAGAGCTGGACATATCCTGTATCTGACTCATTCTGTCAAGGGTTTCTCTGATCTGTCACTTTGTCTGGCCTGTCAGTTAGACATCATTGTTTGGGATTAAAGGTGTGTACTAAGGGTGTAGCTGTATCCCAGCTAGATCACACTGACCTAGGTCTGTGGACATGATCCCTTGCCAGAGTAGCCGTGTTGCTGGATTAAAATTCCTCTTAAAAAACTCAACCTCAACCTTTAGATACTCTGCCTTTATAAAGAGGAAGAGAGAAAGAGACAGAGAGAGGGAGAGAGAGAGAGAGAGAGAGAGAGAGAGAGAGATCATTAAAAGCCATAGATGTACCAAAGTGGAGGGAACAGGAGACTCCAAGGTGTCAATCCTACACAAAGAACTATACGCAACAATATAAACAGTGTTGACGGCATGAGAAATAGTGTCCCCCAGGGAAAAACATACCAATTGGTTATACAATAACAAATAGTCAGCACTGAAAACATAGGTACTAATAATACTGCACAGACTGAGGACGTTATATTCAGGAAAACACACACATTTAACAATTAATGAAAAAAGAGATCATGAATATGAAAGAGAACAAGTAGGGCTATGCAGGAGGGTGTGGAGGAAATTTCTAGGGGGAATCTCAAAAATAAAGTAATAATTTTGAAGGTCATAGAATATTGTCTGAACCAGCTTTGATTTCTGGTAATAGTTAGTATCTCCATGTAAGGACTAGCAAGCCCTAAACCAGAACATGAACAGCTTCAAAGATTGAAAAGCACTGACTCTAAACCACCTCTTCCAACTCTCACTTGCTCTTCAAACTCTCCTTCAGCAATAGCCTTCTCCTTTCCCTCACAGCCTCAGACCTTGGGGACCTTGCCTGCTCATGTGTTGTTCAGGGCAGGCCTTTCCCCAGCTACCCACAAGTCCCTCTGTCTTGCAGGCCTTTGCTCAGCTTTCTCTGACAAACAGTTGAAAGTTATTACATACCCCTTATTGCCCCTTTGTGCAGGAACTGTTGACAAAGAAGTCCTGGTGTGGCCTGCTTTGGGGACTAATTTTGTTTGGTGTTGCATACTCTCTGTTTTACTAACTGACTCAGCCAATTTATGATCCAGGAACAGTGAGCTCCACTTGCTAGACTGTTTGAGAAAACAGTGTGGTTTCTGATGAACACCTGCTTTGCTTCTGGGCATCTAGGATCCCATAATTATGGTTGGTTGCACAGAGTGCTTATATGCTAATAAAGTTCTGAACTCTCGGTCTTCAGTGGGATTCCTTGAAAAGAAATAGTGCCATTTGTCTCGTGGAGCTGCTTTCTGTAGCTCCTTGAAGAAGTGAGTTCTGTGCAACTTTGTTCCTCAACTCCCCGCTATTTCCTTTCCTCATTCCAAGCAATGGAAAAGGGTCCTTCGGAAGGTTGTATCTGGTCTCCTCAAAAATCTGGCTGCTGTCTTCTCTCTTTGCAGATCCAGATCTGTGCTCATACCTGTAAGCACAACCAATCTGCATTCCTTGAGGCCTCCCAACAAGACAAGAAAAAAGGAATAAAGGTAATGAGACCCTCAAAGAAATGTGGTCATTATCCATCATACTCATCTCCCAGTTAAAATGAGAGCTCCTCAAAGAAAGGACATAAACATCTCTTGCTTATTATTATGCAACCTAGCAATAAAATATATAAATTTAAAATCTCTTTAGGTCATTGATCTATACCCAGTGCCAAGAAAAACTAAATGCCATATAATGGGCATTCCATTGACATCTGTTGAATGAATGAGGAGTAAAGCAAATATTTAACTATAAAATAGATTTATTTTTAGAAATAAGTAATTAAGATAAAAATTTATAATCCCAAAGGTCTTGCAGGAGTATCTCACTTATATAAAGAACAATTTCCAAGAAGTAAAAATGAAAAATTCTTTTTTTTGGGGGGGGGATTCAAGACAGGGTTTCTCTGTGTAGTCTTGGCCATCCTGGACTCACTTTGTAGACCAGGCTGGCCTCAAACTCACAAAGATCCACCTGTTTCTGTCTCTCATGGTGCTGGCAGTACAGGCATGTACCACCATGCCTGGCTAGGAAAAATTCTCTTAAATGAAAATCAGGAACAGAACTACAAACACGGTTGAGGCTGGCTGCATGCTTCAGGAATACCACAGCACAAATGAGACCAGCTAGAGAGATTATTTTCAAGCTTAGAAGATATAAATAAATATACAGATAGATAGATAGATAGATAGATAGATAGATAGATAGATAGATAGATAGATAAGCACAGGAAAGGTGTGACGGTTTAAATTTAAATCATTAAAATCATAAACACACAATGAATGGAAGTATGATTATCTAGACTACACACAGCAGACTCCCAGGAAACAACTCTAGGTAAATGGAATAATCAATCTTCATGCTGTCATCAATAACCCTTTCTTAAGCATGAAAATAATTTTGATGGCTTAGGGACACAAGAATTCACTGGGCAAGAGTGAGATGATATGTGAGAGCCACAGAAAGGCTTTTCCAGCTCCTCAGAAGCACAGATTCAGAGCCATTATGGACTCCCTCTAGAACATTCACTCAGGAAAACAACCCTGCTGACTGAAAAACTGATCAAATAATGAAACTGCTTAACTGAATAAACAGAACCAACTTAGGACTTGGGAAAACAAATGACACAAACATTCAGGACATACTGACATCAGTGAACAATGGAGCTCCAAATATGTGAAAATGGCTAGGTGGACTTCCTATCCCAGCTCACAGCAAGGCTTGCTCTTAAAAACAATCTCAAGGCTCACCTCAGTCTGCACCTCACAGTGACAACGCTAGTCAGCCCACAGAACTGTGGGAAGTAATAAACACTTCTTGCTTTAAGCCACTCGGGATGGTGGAGGCTTGTTCACAATGATATGTAACTCACAGAGCAGGGAAATCCTGTAAAGATGATGATAATACCATTTCTTCCACAGCCTTGGGCTTTTAATAACAGCATTCTAAAGACTATCTGTAGTTAGGTGGTGGCGTCTTGTGCCTCTAATCCCAGCTCTCAGGAGGCAGAAGTAGGTGGATTTCTGTGACTTTAAGGACTAGCATGTTCTACCGAGTGAGCTCCAGGACAGCTAGGGCTGTTACATAGAGAAAGCCCTGTCTTGAGAAACAAACAAAAATGACTCTATGAGCATGATTCTATATGATAGCTAACAGTGATTCATGAAAGTCTAAATAATGTTTGTCCTGCCAAAACATGGAAATGTCTCAAATAGTCAAAAATCAGAAACTAATAATAGCTGCGTAATGGTCTTACAGCCTCTTAGGTATTATGCAAATGTTGCTGTGACATATAAGTAAAGCAGATTACCTTTCATGTTCCCAGGTAAAAATCTGATGCTCTTCTGTTAGTAACTATAGATCATCAGCACTAGCTCAGAATCATAGAAAGGTAAATCCATACAAAGTTGTATTAAGTTAGACAAGGTTAGGATGCTGAGGTAGAGAATGAGTCACTTATGCAGGAACTCTGGGCTGTCCACACATTGTGGATTAGTCATTAGAATGAAGAAGCTTTGGCCCTCCAAAAGCTTGCAGTGGTGGGAGAAAAACATTAGACAAGCGTGAATCTCCATGTTATCACCAATGCAGGAAGGACTAACAGCTAGAGTGGTGAACAGAAAGGGCACAGATTCTCCCTGCTTATCCTCACCAGCACGTCTTCAGCCGGGGGAATCAAGATCAGGCTACCTATATTCATAAAGTTGAAAAAAAAAGAAAGCCTCGGATGTCAAAAATTAGTGCACTCACTTCACAGTTGAAGGAATGTCATGACCTACCCAGCTTTGGGTTTGAGCTGACTGCGAATAAAGAAACAGCAGACACATTTACAGCAAAGCTGGGATGGCGTGGGCCCTGCTCTCAGTTAGAGACATGGGAGCAGCCAGAAAACTCAACGCCTTTATTATATGCAGCTAAATGGGAAGGAGTTGTTAATCTGAGTAGGAGGTCTCTGAAAGGAAGCAGTCACCCAGGAAGGGAAAGCTGTGATTGGTACTTCCTCCATGCACCAGTTTTAGCTAAAGGCCAACTTCCATCAACAGCGGAACTTGGACCAGGAAAAGACCTCGCCATTCCCACGGGTCTAGGGCATCGCTCTCTGTAACGTGGCAGTATCATGTCGTGGCGCTTATTCCCACAGGGGAATTCACACTTCCCGTAAAGAAACTGATGCCCAGGGAGCTGATGGGACCTGCTCAACATCACCCATTGGCGCCAGAACTGTGGGGTTTCCTTTCCCGGAGCCTTTCTAGAGTCCACTGAGATTCAGCCTCTCTACCCTGTGCAGTCTAACCTGTATGAACTGACAGAAACTTCCAGAGGGAAGAACGGTGGAAAGTAGAGCCTCACTCCGTTGTCTCAGCATCCTAGCCTGGTTGCTCTCATACAACGCAGGGGGAAAGCAGGAGGAGAAGAGTGCTTACCCGTCAGCAGCCATCTTCAACTCCACTCAGCAAAGGCAAGCGTTTCATAAAACTAACCTTACCGGATATACCAACCATGTATCCATGTACAGATACTGATTTCTATGCTAATAAGTTATAAGACAAGATAATCTTATTTCGTGGAATTCGACATTGATTTCTCTGGCATAAATTATTTTTTCTTGCTCCTTATAATTAGCAGAACCATTAAATAGGAAAACTTTCACTTATCACCATGAGGCTCAGGTGTTTATTTCTAATTAATGATTAAAACGCTCTGTGGTAAGTAGACTGTGCTTTGCCTGGAGTGTCATTTCATCTGCAGGAAGGTGACTGCAAGTATATTAATAACATGAAACACATACGTTTCTTTATTTTGAGACACCTGTTCACAAAAGGTGATGCCAGAATAGAATTAAAATGCAGAGATCAGAATGTGTTACAAACAAAAGAGCGATTCAAGGTCATGGGTTTTACAAGAATAACAACACACACAGACACACACACAATTTCACCTTGAAGCCCTCAGACTGGTCAAAAGGGCAGTGTGTCATAATGATTTCTTCTCCGAATAAGTCTGAGCCTCATGTTTTAGGAATGGGTTCATCCTCGGTGTTGTGGTGTTACTGAACCACAGAGTCTCAGGTGTCCCCTAGCCCGCCTTGACATTCTTGACAGAGAGCATCTATCAGCGTTTCTAATCAATGGTGCATCATAGTTCAGCTGGGAAAATTCTTTGTTACACCCCATGGAGAACTGTTCTCTATACAACATATGTCCCCTATAGCGTCCCTACAGTCCTCTATATGACATATGTCCCCTATAGCATCCTGTACCTATTAAAAGCACTTCCATTTCACACAGAGAGAGTCTACTCAACATCTCGAGGTTTGCCTTCCCAGCATGCCTTGGACACCGAAGGCTGTAAGTTAAGGACTGTAGGGCTCACCTTGCCCCTTCCCTTTCTTGGAAATTGCTGTATTCCACCATATTATATCTTGAAGACCATTACTTCATATGTGTTATCCAGGTGTTTGCTTACTTCAGACAAAAACGGTAATTTCAAAATATATTACTTCACCTTGGTTAGAGAAAAGAACATCTACAGGTTTTTAATACACTTAACAGGACTAGTGTCTTTTTTAATTAAATTTTTATTTTTTTATATTAATTACAGTTTGTTTACTTTGTATCTCAGCTGTAGCTCCCTCCCAATCCTACCCTCCTACCCTCATCTCCTCCCTGTCCCTCTCTAAGTCCACTGATAGGGGAGGTCCTCCTCCCCTTCCATCTGACCCTAGCTTATCAGATCTCATCAGGACTGGCTGCAGTGTCCTCCTCTGTAGCCTAGCAAGGCTGCTCCTCCTTCAGGGAGGGGGGAGGTCAAAGAGCTAGCTTCATTTTTTCATGCCAGAGACAGTCCCTGTTCACTTTATTAGGGAAGGCATTTGGATACTGAGCTGCCATGGGCTACGTCCAAGCAGGGGTTCTAGGTTATCTCCATACATTGTCCCTGGTTGGAGAATCAGTCTCAGACAGGCCCCTGTGCCCAGAGATATTTGGTCCTTGTGGAGCCCCTGTTTTCTCCAGGTCTTACTCTCTTTTCTTTCATATGATTCCCTGAACTCTGCCCAAAGTTTGGCCATGAGTCTCAGCATCTGCTAGGTAGAGTCTTTTAGAGGCCCTCTATAGTAGATCCTATCCTGCTTCTCATTTTCTCCTACTTCCAAAGCTGGGAAGTTGTCTTTTTAAGTGAGGATTGATCTTCTTACCTAGGGTCCTCCTTCTTGTTTAGCTTCTTTAGGTGTACTTATTTTAGTATGTTTATCCTATATTATAGGTCTAGTATCCATTTATAAGTGAGTATATACCATGTGAGTCTTTCTGCTTCTGGGATACCTCACTCAGGATGATCTTTTCTAGTTCCCACCATTTGCCTGCAAATTTCATGATTTCCTTGTTTATAATTGCTGAGTAGTATTCCATTGTGTAAATGCACCATAATTTCTGTATCCATTCCTCCATCGAGGGACATCTTGGTTGTTTCCAGGTTCTGGCTATTACGAATAAACCTGCTACAAACATGATTGAGCAAATGTCCTTGTTGTGTACTTGAGCATCTTTTGGATATATGCCCAGGAGTGGTATAGCTGGATCTTGAGGAAGCGCTATTCCTAATTGTCTGAGACAGAGCCAGCTTGATTTCCAAAGTGGTTGTACAAGTTTACATTCCCACCAGCAATGGAGGAGAGTTCCCCTTTCTCCACAATCTCTCCAGCATGTGTTGTCACTTGGGTTTTTGATCTGAGCCATTCTGATGGGTGTAAGGTAAAATCTCAGGGTCATTTTGATTTGCTTCTCCCCGATAGCTAAGGATGTTGAGCATTTATTTAAGTGTTTCTCTGCCATTCTACATTCTTTTACAGCAAGGGACTAGTGTCTTGACTTAAAAATAAAACAAACATATAAATAAACCTTATTGAGATAAAGACAAAAAGAGCATTGGGGCAGAGAGGGCATTGGGGGTAGAAATAAAGACATGAAGGCATCAGACATTAACTTGCTTCTAACTGGCTTAGAAGATACCATACAAAATTTCAAGGCTGTATGTAAATGCACATTGATGATTAGCTGTTTATAAAAAGAAAGAAATTCATACTAAGGTTCCAAGACTATGCTACACAGGTAGGACTCTTATATGCAGCCACGCGTTTACTGATTGATGTCCTGCAAGCTCTGCTGAGGTCTGCATTTGTAAAGGGGAAGCTGTCTGCAAAGGGTCCATCCTCCAACATGGAGACATGACCACCAGCTCAGCAGAACACATTCAAAGTAGCTCTTCGTTCTGACCCCTTGCTCCCATCGTCCCCTGCCACCATTCTCCTCTGCCTCTCTGGCCACAGATCACATAATCTGAAATCTTGAAAGATGGTTATTATTTTAGCCTCGATCACTCCTTATATTCCCTTAAAGAAGTGGGCAAGTGGAGGGGTGGACATAGAGAGTCCAAAAGTGCAATGAGCAAAGGAGACATTTAATGAAGTTTTTAATTAGTTATGTGCAATTTCCCAGTAACGGTATTATTTACATACTCATGATATTTTCTTTACAAAGATACTGGGACTTCAGCCTAAGTACATTGGCAGGATAGACAGAAAACCTTTGATAGAGTAATAGACAGTGATTCATTCCAACAAGGAGCTGTGACGCTTCTCCAGTTCCGTCCCTTCACTAAAGACACCAGCCCTTATCTCCTTATTTGAATAAAAGATCAACTTTCTGGCATCTGGATATTAACCCATGCAAACCTCCAAGATGTTATTTGAATGAACAGGAAACCGTCAGCACAGCTCAATGTAAACAGCATGCTTCTTAGACATGTGAACATGACAGAGCATGGCTGAAGCAGAGCAGGCATGCATATGCCAAATGACACGCCGAGTCTGACCATGCATGGAAGGATGAGGCTGACAATGCAAGCCATTAAGAGAGATAAAAAAATACTGAATAATCTATATGTCCCTGGTAGCACAGCCCCAATCACTAACTTACAAGACAAAAAAAAAAAAATCATTCATAAGATTCTAGATTTTAAAAAAAAAGTATAGTAAAAAAAAAAAAAAGACATTGGGAGTTCTTGTCTGCTCTTGATGAAGAGGAGCAACAGTAATGCTTAAGGTAATGTGTCCATAGGAAGGGATATTATGTCAGACCTTCTGCCAAAGGACCAGATGATACACACATGGTTTCTACAAAGCCCAAGTTCACACATAGAAATAAAACATATCAACACCATTAAGTCTTCTTACACCTTTAGCCATACGAGAGTCTCTGTGTTCTAGCTAAAAGTTTGCACTCATAAATTAGGAAGACTATTGGAACTGGAGCATGAAAGACAAAATGGACATCTTTGCTACTTACAGGTCTATTTTGTTCTTGAACGTGTGGAACACGAGCTTTTTGCTCTGAAGAGCTCCTCCTCATCGCTCATGCTCTCAGGGTCTCCACTGAGTCACTGACTGTTCTTGTCTGGAATGAAAACTGATCTGTTTAATCAGGGGTGCACGCCTGGTAAACTACATTAGGTAGAAAGGGGGCGCTCTAGTCCCCTGTACTCACAACTTTCATGGGGAGTGAGGAGGGTGTTGATTAGGAGCAGTGAGATAATTTTGGAATTTGTTGTGACTTCTCAGGGCCACACGTGGGAAGGGCTGCCCATACCCTCTTGTTGCTGTCTGTTAGCTTCAAAGTTGGGCCGTCATTGTGTACACTGGGTACCAGACTGCTGGCACACAGTTTGGATGCAAACCCTAGAAAAAATGTTAGGTCTAGGAACACAAAGCATTGAACAGCCTGTATAAGGCTATCTGTGAACCACTGACCTTCATTTTACTTGGGAGAGTTTTGAGCCTATGCATATACCATTAAACTTGCTAAAGATAAACAGTCCAAAAGAAGCTTAGAAACAATTACTCAGAAAAGAGGTTCATTTTGCCTCTTATGACCCCTCCCCTTATGTTAGCTTCTGTCCTCCCCCTACTGATGAGGAGCACATCCTAAAAAGTGCTATTGTAGCCACGACTTGAATAAAATCATAGTAACTCCAGAACAGCTTTTACAGCTCAACCACGGTCTTCAAGACCGCCCCCTTCATTCCACTTGCTATTCAGATTCGCCACCGTGGTCAAGAAAACTCAGCGACTGCAGTTGCTGAACAAAACAACATTCTGGAACAGCTCCTTAATGGGCGTTTAATTGATTTTCATTCAATTAAGACATTTGCTTCAAATTTCACATGATGCCAGTGAAGGGTATCAGTTTCCAAGAATGCTTGCTGCCACACAGCTTGTGCATTTTCTCTCTCTTGCTTTGTGTTTTCCTACTGTTTAAAGATATCATATTCAAAGGGAGGAAGTGCTTAGAATTAATGACAGTTGATGCACAGGAATGTAAATCATGCGGCCACTCTCAGACCAGCAGGATCCTCGGAAGCGAGGGCTTTCTATCAAGCCCCAGGTCAAGGATTATTTTAGTTGTTACTGATTTCTAGTAGGTATCATCCACAAACATAACGAAAACTGCACAATTTCACCTGAAGTTCGCATCCATCTCACACAACGAGCTGGTTAAATTCCTACAGCTTTACCCAAGCATAATTAGCAAATAAAATTATGTGTACATTTAAAGTAAACAATGCAATGCCTATATACATCTGCATTCAAAGTTATCAACACCCTGAGGCTAATTAACAGTTCCAGGTCTTACCTCATTATCACTTTCCATGTCAAGAAAGCACTTAAGATATGTTATCCAAGCAAATTACAAGTACATTGCAGTACATTCATATTAATATTACTATGCTCATTTATAATATTGGATCCCAGAACAGATTCATGTTATAACTGAAAGGTTATCTCTTTAAACAAAGTCTTTCCTGTCTTCCCAGCCCCAAGAAACCATCATTCTACCCTTTTTCCATAAGTTCATTTCACAATTCATATATAACTGTGGTCATACAGCACTCACCTTTGAGTCTGGATTATTTTGTTTAGTATAATGTCTCCAAGTTCACCCATCTTGCAGCAAGTGGCAGAATATTTTATTTTTGACACTAACATGTAGTCATGAGGAGGTGAACAATGTAAAAAGAACCTATATTGTATTATCAGTCATGATCAGACTACAGTTAAGCTCTGAAGTTCCTTACAGCAACACTTCTGGATTGAAATATATTATGAAAAACAGTTGACATGTGTTTTAAAGATGCAGTAATGTGTGTGTTAAAGAAAGCACTGATGCACTTTGCAGTGTGCATATATGCACACGTGTGGCGGTGCACCTGTGTGCATTTCAAGGCCAGAACAGGGTGCCATGTCTGAGTCCTCAGAGCTACAGTTACACTGTTACGTGGATGCTGGAGCCAAACTGTCGTGCTCAGTTAGTGCCCTTAACTCTCATCCTGTGAGGTTCAACGCCTTTGGGGGTCAAACAACCCTTTCACAAAGGTTGCCCAAGACCATCAGAAAAGATATTTACATTACAATTCAGAACAGTGGCAAAATTACAGTTATGAAGTGGCAGGGAAACAGTTTTATGGTTGGGGGTCATCACAACATGAGGAACTGTATGAAAGGGGCGCAGCATCAGGATGGCTGAGAACCACTGCATTAACTGCCAAGCTATCTTTCTATCCCCCCCCCCTTAGCCAACACTTTCCCTTTTCTTAAATATGGAAAATTACAAATTTCCCCAAGTCAGTTTCTTTTTAATAACTTTTTTTTCCTAGAGAAAAGAAATTCCCAAGGGTATTTTTTGTTGGTTTTTCAAAATAAGTGTGTGGGGGCATATGCATGCTCCTCTCCCTCTCTCTCTCTTTCTCTCTCTCTCTCTCTCTCCCCCCCCGTGTGTGTGTGTGTGCATGTGCTGTTGTAGGGAGCCCACGTTCATCACTTCAGCACAAGCACTGCGACTATGAGGGAAAATGAGAGCTTGCGTGTGAAAGGAAGTAGACCCCAGTGCAGGATAGAGTCTGTCGACTAGCTTTAGGGTGAAAGAATCAGAAACAAAGCTACTAGAGCCCTTTTCCTGAAATAAAGCTATAAAAGGTCTTACTCTGCAGGAGTCCACTGTATCAGTTGCTTTTCGATGCTGTGATGAAATAGCATGACCAAAGCAACTTATGGAAGAGTTTATTTAGACTCACATTTCCATAGAAGGGCCCATGAGAGGAAGAAAGGTGTGGCAGCAGAGGGGCAGAGCAGAAAGCTGGCTAAGATCTCACCACACTGGAAGCCAAGAAAGTGAGCTGGAAATGGCTAGAAACCTTAAAACTCATACTTCCTACACCAAGGCCTCACCTGTTTAAGATAGCCTTAAGCTCTTAGAAAAACAAAGCATAATTTTGATTTTTCCAAGATGTAGCTGCTGAGAGGAAAAAAAAAACTATTGCATAAATTTAGCTGGCAGAAGATGTTTGTACCAACCAAGAAAATTAGGTTTAGATTATATATATTAGATTTATATTTATAGAACAAAAGTTCTATAACCTCCCCCAAACAGTACTACCAGCCAGGAAAACGAGGGTTTAATACTTAAGCCAACAGGAGATCCCAAGTCCAGAGAAGAGAGAGAAGCATAATTTTTTCTGCTTTATTTCCACCTACAGAAATGTAATCAGATCCTACAGGTCAAGAGTAGACAGTGTTCTGAGGAGGTTTTTGTTAACTTACCACAAGCTAGGGACATCTAGGAAAAGGTAACTTTAATTGAGAAAACGCCTCCTCCATCCAATTGACCAAGGGGCAATTTGGGGCTATTTTCTTGATTAATGGTTGATGGGCGCAGGCCCAGCTCACAGTAGGCAGTGCCACCCCTGGGCGGGAAATCCTGAGTTATGTGAGAAAGCAAGCTGGGAAAGCCAGCAAGCAGCATTCCTCCATGGTCTCTGCTTCTGTTTCTGACTCTGGGTTCTCTTCCCTTGAGTGCCTGTCCTGACTTCCTTGGCTGAAGTAAGCCCTTTCCTCCCCAGGTTTTTGGTTGTGGTATTTATCACAGAGCTAGAAAGCAAGGTAGGACAGGCAGCTAAAACTGATGGGAGCCTAGAGATAGGGGTAGTAAGGATGAATGAAGTGTACATACTCCACAGTAACAGCCTTTTCATTTAAGAAAGAGAGAGACGGAGGGAGGGAGGGAGGGAGGGAGGGAGGGAGGGAGGGAGGGAGGGAGGGAGGGAGGGAGGGAGAAAAGAAAAAAAAGAAAAGAAAAGAAAAGAAAAAGAAAAGCAATGAAGCATCTTGTTAACCAAAGCAAGCATGGGACAGAACACTGGCCAAGGTAGGGAGCTCATGATGCCGGTCCAAAACCTATCACTAGTCTGTGAGCATGAATCAGAAATGAGGATGTCAAAATGGAGTAAGATTCCAGAGAGCAAACTGAGGAGCCACAAAATGCAGGGAACGTAGTGGGCAGGAGAGAAGGTTCAGAGGTTAGCTGAGCTCACAGTACAACAGTGAGGGCCTGAATTCAGAGTCCAGCACCATGTAACAAGCCAGGGGGGGGTCTCCAATGTCACTGTACTCCAGTGTTGCTAGGGGTGGTCTCCAATGTCACTGCACCCCAGTTCTGCTAGGGTTGGTCTCCAATATCACTGTACCCCAGTGCTGTGAAGGATTTTGCTAGGCCTGGCTGGCTACTGCTAATCTAGCCAAATAAAAGTGAGTTCCAAGTTCAAGTAGACTTTGCCTCAAAGAAATAAAGTGGAAAGAGAGAGAGAAAGAGAAGGGAGAGAGTGAAAGAGAGAAAGAAAGAGAGAAAGAAAGAAAACAAAAGAATCTAAAGATAAAATTAATTTAACTTTACAAAAGAAAAGCACAGAAAATGTACATTTGCTGTCTAAAATGTGTATATGTGCCTGTGTGTGTCTCTTTGTGTGTGTGAGTGTGGCTGTGGCTGAGGTTGTTGTGTGTGTGGCTTTTTGTCTGTCTGTTTCTCTGAATGCTAGTTGGCTTCTGTTACTAAAGTAGAGCAAAATTTTTTGTTAATTCTTTTAACTGCATTCAGTAAAAGTAATTCAAAGAATAAACACTTGTCAAGCAATGAACATATCAAGAAAGTGAGAATAAAGACAGTTCACTTTACAAACGGAAGCAGACCACATTAATCAGAGCCAGTGACCTTTATTATGTCAACATGAAAAGAGAAGTCAACATCTCAGAGGGACAAGTTTGCTTGAAAACTTCTCTGTAATTTTTAACTTGCTTTGGCTGATGCAAACGTCTTCTGCCAGCTAAAATTATGCAATATTTTTTCTCAGCAACTACATCTTGGAAAAAGCAAGATTACGTTTTGTTTTTCTAAGTACTTAAGGGCATCTTAAGTAGGACTAACTCCTACATATTCATTTAAACAACTTCATGCACATCGTCTAAACGACGCTATTTTGGGACACTGAAAAAGAATGTCGAGAAATTTATCCATCTCAAAACAAAATACATGAAATAACTTTAATAGGTAACTACATAATAATTTTATTCTAATAACTACATAATAATTTTAAATTCATTCCATGTCATCCTATTACACATTGACCTTCTGACCTTGTACAAAGCCAAGGCAATGGAAACACATTCTGTGGTCTCAGTAATAAATTTTCATTGGGTTCTTAGATAAATAAACAGAAGAAGAAAGCTGAAGAACAAGAATCATGAAAAGGAGTTTGACTCAGAAGGCTGAAGAACACAGAGCCCTTAACTTAAACTCTAAACTCAGATCCACAGTAAAGGCCTAACTCTGGGACTGCGAACACATCAGGTTCTTCTGTACAATGTGGGTGATTAGAGAGTCCATCTCATAGCGATAGTCAGAACACAAGAGGCAATCTGAAAAAGGAATTCTACAGATAACTACCCTAAAAGAAATGCATTCAGTAAGTGCTGGCACTTATTAGCCCTGTAAGGAAGCCGATTCAACCTCAAAACTAATCACATAGCTACAAATTGAAACGAGAATTCGTTTCCATATGTTAGAGTGAGAAACTGGATAGATTGATAGGACCTGGTGTCTACAAGCAAAGGAAGTTACTGGCACACATATGCACAGTACATAGGAATACACATTGGTTCTTGGCTGCGGAGAACAACTAGAGGTGATGAAAGAAAGTGGACTGCAGGAGTAGAGAGAGGAAAGCCCACGGGCATCCCCAAACTCTTCATACGTGGGGCAAGTTTTCCATCATCGCAATTTCTGTGCTCTGTTCCTTGTTCCTTGTAATCCATTTACCAGAAATTATTCATTTAGGTATATAGTTGGTAAATCAAGATGAGGGTAAAAAACAAAAAACTGAGTATGCAAAGCGACCCTGTCTTTGTGTGGGAGATTTTACTAACATAATAACTGATACCACATTTACTTCCATCAGTCCCTATTTAATGTATATTTAACAAAATAATCATGTTATCTATTGTGCCTTTGTTGAAATTAATACATATATATATATAGTTCCTGATATAGTTGTCTTCCTATTTTTCTTAAGATTTTTCCAAGTTTTCATTCCTTTGACTTGAATCAGATAAACTTCAAATGATATGATGAGGGTACAGCTTTCTTAAAAAATAATAAATGAAGCACACATACAAAAATTCAATATTAGGTAGTGGTAGAGGCACACAGGAGAAAAAAACAAAACCAAACATAGTGGTGGTCCGGAAGGCACAGCTGTGTCATTCTGGTCTTAGGCCAGCCTTTTAATTTAGTTAAGCTTCAACTCTCTCATTTGTAAATCATAAGAAAATTATTCACTGAGGAAAAACCACATCACACCAAAGTTAATTTTTAACTTCTGAAGCAACTTTCTAATCCCATGTTTTCTGTGGAAGAGAGATACTGGCCTTGTAGATCCCACTATGTGTCTCTCTCCAAATCCAAGAGGAGAAGACTCTCAAAGTGTCAATGTTCAAATGGAGTCCAGCAGTGTTACCAACCTATGGCTGTTAAAGGAGAGCAATGTTCTTCCTGTCATTTGATGTTTACAGAGGGAAACAAAGGGATTAAACTTCACCTTCTTTCCTCTTACTAGGATAACAAATGCAATAAAATCTAGAAGAACCAATGAGGGGAGACAGAAGAACCAATGAGGGGATGATGGAAGAACGCCCAGACTTAAATCTATCCTAAACCTAAATGTAGTCTATAACTTCTGAGGTGTTTGATCTGGGTAAGGAGGAATGAAATGCCCAATAATCACTGTGCTGAGTCTTACTCTTGATGCTCTAAGCACCAACTTCAGTGAAAAATTCCAGTGAAAATTTTCATAACTTGCAAGCAGATATTTAGTTCAAAATATCTATGAAGACTTAGCATTTTAAAGGCAGACAAGACCTAGAGCTGGCTTCTCCTTGCTCTCTTCTTTCTAGAAGTTTGTATTTCCACTTACATTTCCTGTGATCCTCTTTAACTTACCAGTAGGTTCAAATGCTTGCAGCAAAGGATATGATCCCTCAGCTTCCAACCACCACGCCTATCCGCTGGCATGCCTCACCACCATGATGGCTTCTTATCCTTCCAAACCCATAAGTCCAGGTAGACTCTTCCTTCTATAAGTTGCCTTGCTCATGGTAACTTATCACAACAGAAGAGGAACATTTAGGCTTAGTCTCCCCTTTCTTCCTCCCTTTGGTTACTTTTTTCTACTTGTGTAGTCATTCAATCATTCATTCTGCAGGCACTGGGAGTCAACAGTAAGGTTTAGTAGATTCTATCAGGTCCTAAACCTTTTACAATGTGAATATGATGTAAGATGATCTGTATGAGCAGCGCCATGTCCACGAGACAGGAATACTCAGAGATTGTGTTCTATTAACAGAAGGCTTAAACAGGGATGGCTCTGACAATACCCTCAGCTTCCAGAAAGAGCTGTGCTCTCTTAGAAGGAGTCAGAACTGGGCTTGCTGGTGCATACCTATAATCCCAGGACTGTGTGAGGCAGAGGCACAAAGATCTATGCGAGTTCAAGGCCAGCCTTGTCTACAAAGCAAGTCCAGGACAGTCAAGCCTACACAGAGAAACCCTCTCTTGAAAAAAAAAAAAAAAATAGAGTCAGACACTGAGAAAGCATAGAAAAGATATATTTGACCTAGCACTGGTATTTTGAAAAAACTGAACACATCTGCTTGTTTACTGAGGACCAATCAGCATTTCTGGAATGGCCAATGGTGTCATTACTGACAATCATATTTTATATTGAAGCTCCAGAATGTTACAGTGGAAAAGTTGTTTGTTTTTTTTATTACCTGCTAATTCTAGAAATATTATTATTTAACTTGATGGTGTTATGATACATGTACCCTGTATTATCTTGTGGCTTTACAACCTTTAGAACTGAGGTTCAGGCTTGGACAACTTGTTCAAAATCATACAGCCTGTACATGAAGGACGAGCCATGCAAAGAACTTTCTGTATCCAAAGTGTCTCAGTGCTTGTCACTTTGTAACTGGCCAAATCACAACTACTGAAATAACCAAATAGAAGAATAATTACCGGTACCAGATCCAATTTCTCAGCCATCCATAGATTAGCCCCTTAATTCTTCTTTCTTGACACAAAGACATTGTCTCTTAATAAGAACATTTGCATTAAAATGAGCTAATTTCTCAGTGGTTTATCATATCATATCATCCTTACTGTTTCATGAAGGCACGGACAGCATTGTGTGACCAGTTTCAAATATAGAATTAGTGTCAGAACTTGGAGGTTAAAGCTGACACCAAATGTCCTTGAAATCCAAGATGCGAGTCCAGACAAGTATACACAGAAGTCACTTATGTTTGTTTGTTTGTTTTTATTCTTCTCTTACATAGTACATTCCAACCACAGACCCTCCTCTTCCAGCCCCTCAATCCCTTACCACTCCTTTCCCTCATATCTACTGCTCCTCTCTTTCCCTTCGGAAAAGAACTGTCTTCCCAGAAGTACCAACCAAGCATGGCATAACAAGTTACAATAGGACTAGGCACAAGCCAAGGCTGGATGAGGCAACCCTGTAGGAAGAAAAGGGCCCCAAGCACAGGCAAAAGAACCAAAGACACCCCTTCTCCCACTGTTAGGAGTCCCACAAAAACTCCAATGAAGTGGAAGTTCCTGGTTTATTTGAAGACTCAGTTTTGTCATATGATGTTTTGCTGCAAGCTGTCTGGAGAGAGGGCACGTAATGTTTTGCTGGAGGCTAGCTTTGTGAGAGGGCACATGACGTTTTGCTATGAGCTCTCTCTCTTTCTCTTTCGAGCGGTGTGACTTTGGTCAGCAGAGAACATCTGTGGGTGGACTTTGAGGAGAGAAGCAAATAGAAGACCATGGACAGAGAGACATCACTTTTTGGATCAACATCCCTGCTCTGATCTTCCTGCTTTGACCCTTGACTTCACAGAGAGATACATTCCATAGAACTTCTCGGGGAAGTCCAACTGAGTGTTGTGGCTTTCGCTGACTTGTCCCGAGTTTTTTAATCGTGCTAACTCATGTTGCTGCTTCGTGTTGGCCTTTGGACTGGACTGCTGGTATCCTGACAACTGAGTTTGATAATCCTGTAAGGACTCACCAACCGCAATCAGCAGGAAGTATATAAAAGAGGTCTACAGCCCTTTTCCTTATGATCTCCTACCTAAGGTCAGGGGGATTAGAGGAGAAGTAAAGGTGTTTAAGAACCCTAACTAGAGTAGGTTTGGTGAAAAATCTAAGCCTACACCTCAAGTTACATAACCACATCGTGTATGCCGAGGGCCTAGTGCAATGCAGGCTCTGTGGTTGCAGCTTCAGTCTCTGTGAGCCTCACTGACGCTTTTTACTGCGGGTGCTGGGCACTTGTCTGTGCACAAAGGCTGATAACAGAGACACAGTTGAAAACTTGGCCCAGAAGACTTACTTTAGAACGTCTGCTGTATCTTATATAAAACTCGATTAAATGTGCCCACATGCCACATTAAATGCAGCATATTGGCAGTGCACAGAATACAAATGCTTTTTATGGTTTTGTTTTGAAATTATTTAATTTATGGTTAGCTCTGATTTCTAAAGGATTATTGCGCTTCCTGGGGAGTCATCTTAAAATGAGACTAGCTTATTCATTTCTCTCCAGGGTAATGAAATTGCTGTTGATATTAAACTTAATGATTAATGAAACAAATATAACATTGCTTTTTAGATATTTAATTGTTGTATTTTGTACCTATAACTTTAGGTATTTTTAGACCAAGAAAAGATTTTTTAAATGCTGCTTTTTGAGATATTGCCACATACCACGCATATCACACAACTCTCTTATTTTAAGTGTACACATGTACAGTACAATGGTTCGTAGCATTCTCATAAGACTATAATAATAGTCAAATTTAAGTCAATTTTATCATGAAAGAAAGTGATGAACTTTGGCTGTTATCCCTCCCGTTCTTGCATCTATTTTTCCTAGACCATCACTAACCTACTTTTCATATCAACAGATTTTCTAACTTTCAATATCTCCTTTGAACAGAATTGTAACTGTCTTTGTGACTGGTTCTGTCCCAAAGTGTTGTGTGTTCAAGCTTTGCTCTACCTCAAAACCCAGCTATACCACTCTTGGGCACATACCCAAAAGATGCTCTTCCATACAACAAGGATACTTGCACAACTATGTTCATAGCAGCTCTATTTGTAATAGCCAGAATCTGAAAACAACCTAGATATCCCTCAACTTAAAAATGGATACAGAAATTGTGGTACATTTACTCAAGGGAATACCATCAGCTATTAAAAAGAAGAAAAATCATACAATTCACAGGCAAATGGAAGGAACTAGAAAAGATCATCCTGAGTGAGGTAACCCAAACCCAGAAAGACACACATGGTATGTTCTCACTTATAAGTGGGTTTTAGCCATGTAGTACAGGTTAGACATACTACAAATCACAGACCCAAAGAAGATATATAACAAGGAGAACCGAAAGGAGGATGCTTAAATCTTACTCAGAAGCAGACATAGAATAGACAGGGGAAGTGGCTGAAGAAAGAGAACAAGACAGGAGCCTAGCATAGCTGTCCTCTGAAAGGCTCCACCCAGCAGCAGATAGAGATAGATGCTGAGACTCAACAGCCAAACATTGGGCAAAGAGTAGGGAATCTCATAGAAAAGTGGGAGGAAGGACAGGACAGTAAGGTACAAGGGGTGCTACATGAAGACCAACAGATAACCTGGAATCCCTGCAGATGTAGCCCATGGCAGCTCAGTCTCCAAGTGGCTTCCCTAGTAAGGGGAACATGGGCTGGCTTTTTGATCACCTCACCCTGAGTTGGAGCAGCCTTACCAGGCCAGAGACGAAGACAATGCAGACAGTCCTAATGAGACCTGATAGGCTAGGGTCAGATTGAAGAGGAGGAGGACCTTCCCTCTCAGTAGACTTGGAAATGGGAATGGTAGGAGATGAGGGAGGGAGGATGGGATTGGGAAGGAATGAGGGAAGGGACTACAGCTGGGATACAAAGTGAATAAACTATAATTAATATAAAAAAATTAAAATTAAAAATAAATGAAGACCAACAGAACCAACTAACCAAGGCCCAGAGGGGATTGTGGAGACTGAAGCACCAACCAAGGACCATGCATAGACTAGACCGAGACCCCTTACACAGATGTAGCACATAGGCAGCTCAGGCTTCATGTGGGTCCTCTAGTAAAAGGAGTGGGAGCTGTCTCTGACATGAACTCTGTTGCCTACTCTCTGTTCGCTCCCTCCTGGTGAGTCTGCCTCACTAGGCCACAGGGGAAGAGGATGCACTCAATCCTTATTAGACTTATTGAGCTGGGGTGGGTGGGTGGGGTGTTCCACTTATCTGAGAAACAGGGGATCAGGGAGCTGGAAGAGGCAGGGAGGATGGGATTGGGCAGAGAGGAGGGAGGTGGGCTAAGACAGGGACCTAAAATGAATAAATAAATTAACTAATTAAAAAAAGCTTTAGCTTCGTTTTGGTGTAGATCAGGCTCATTGCTCATACTGGGGCATTGTTCTATCTGGTGTGCATGTCACGTGCCTGCCCATTATGAACTGACTGGCACTTGGTTGTTTTCTGTATTCTGGTTACTGTGCACTGTCCTGTTCTACATGTCTCTAGACAGATTTCAATTTTCGAGGGGCTGTATACAAAAACAGTTACTATATTGTTTTAGCTCTATGTTCAAGTGTTTGAAGGGATGCTAGGCTCTGCTAAGGTAACCACATGGTTTTCCATTCTGACCAGCAGAGTCAGAAGGAAAGGTTGCTCATCCTTTAACAGTACTTATCTGGCTTCTGGCTCTAATCTTGAGCAGATGTAAATTGATGCCTCATTCTAGATTCGATTTGCATTTCTTTGATGATTAATGCTGTTTTGCAGCTTTTCAAGTGTTTGCCAGCCACTTGTACATCTTCCATAGTCTACTTAAAAACAGAAAGGTTGTTTTTATAGAGTTATAAATGTCCTCTGTAGACTCTCCATGCAAGTCTCCCAGCAGGTATATGAATTGCAAATATTTTCTCCCGTATTTTAGATCGTCGTGTCACCTCCTCCACAAAAGCCTTTGAAGTATGAAAGTTTCTAATTTTAATGACGTCTGTATTGTTTTTCCTTGCTTGTACATCTGGTGTCATAGCCTAGACAATCTGCCCATTTCAAGGTCAGAATTTGCTCTTTGTGCTGGGTGTGATGACACACACCTGTGATCCCAGTGTTCAGGGACGATGAGGCAGGCAGATTGCTGTGAGTTTGAGGTCAGCCTGACCTACAAAGTGAGTCCAGGACAGCCAAGGCTACAAAGGGAAACCCAGTCCTGAAAAACCAAAATAAAATAAAAAAAAAAAGAAGAAGAATTTGCCCTTCGTGTTCTGAAAGTTTTCTTGTTGGCTCCGTGATGCATTTTTATGTTGGTTTGGTTCAGTTTGGGCATGTGTCTTCCCAGTAAATCATCACTGCCATTGGTGAGTCCACTTTCAATGCCCCTGGTCCTCTTAGGAAAAGTTACTTGACTATAAAAGATCATGTTTCTAGACTCACAGTTCTATTCAAGGGGTGCTACATGAAGACCAACAGATAACCTGGAATCCCTGCAGATGTAGCCCATGGCAGCTCAGTCTCCAAGTGGCTTCCCTAGTAAGGGGAACATGGGCTGGCTCTTTGATCACCTCACCCTGAGTTGGAGCAGCCTTACCAGGCCAGAGACGAAGACAATGCAGACAGTCCTGATGAGACCTGATAGGCTAGGGTCATCACCCCCATCCCCGTATCTGTTTGCCACAGACTACTGATTGCACTTACTTGGTAGGATTCTCCAATTCTGTTTCCTATTTTGCTGTGGTTTTATCAATTCTGAATCCCTAGCCATTTTCTATTAATACTCACAGATTGTCTTGTCAGTATCAACAAAGAAACCAGCTGGGGTTCTCGTGAGAAGCTAATTGAAAATCTGTAGTTCGAGTTGTCGTGATTACAGAGCCATCGTAATGGTATCAGGATTTCTACGCACGATAACGGATGCCTCACGTGTAGATCCTTAATTCCTCTCCGCAACGTGTCCTGTATTTCTACGTTTAAAGCTTCTTGGGTTCAATTTGTACCTATTTTTTTTCCTCTGACGATATTATAAAAATAACTGTCTTCTCCTTTTCATTTTTTGTTTGTTTATTGCTAGTGTATAGAGCAAGATTAGTATTTTATACTGACATAACCTATAGCCTGACTAAACAATTGTATTAGTGTCAGCGATTTTTAAAATCTTCCCTTAGAATCCTTAGGACTTTCTACTTGCAGCACCTTGTCATCTGTGACTAGGGATAGTTTCATTGCTTTCATTCCAACCTGGGTGCCTTTCATTTTTTCCTCTTATTTTTTTTTTCTTAACTATATGACGTTTCTGGAGGTTTGTTAATTTTTGTTTTTGTTTTAGCACAATACTGAATAGAGGTAGCAAGTCTACACATTCTTTATCTTTATCCTGTTTGTTAAGGTCTATTATCATAAAATATGAGGTATGTGTTTTACCTGAAGCCATTTTCCTAAAAACTCCTCTAGATAAAGGTGGGGGAAAAAAGCTTCTTTTCTAGCGTTTTCTCACAACAGAATTCTTCTATACGTGTTATCCAGTCTGTGGCATTCTGTGGTGGTGGCACACACAAGCTAAGGCAAGATCTCTGGTACAGAGATCCTGAAGTTCTTGGAGTTCTCTGGTGATAGGCATACATTCACTCAAGGCTTTGGGGACCAAAATTTCATCGCTTTCGTGAGTTATGAGAATAAAAGGTTTTGTGATAATAGAGGCAGAGCCTTTGGGAAGTGATTACGTTGATATAAGGTCTTTAAAGCACGGTCCTCATGATGGACTCCTGGTGGTTTTACAAAATGAGAAAGAGAGCCAACAGACAGACACAAGTATGACTCTGTCTCTTGCTATGTGATGTTGCCCTCACTGCAGACTCCATCAGCAAGAAAGTCATCATCAAAGAAGATCCTAACACTTAGAATCTCTGGAATCAGGAGCAAACTAAATCTATTTCATTTCTAAAGTAGCATGCCTTGCATACTTTATTATTGTAACAAAAATTAGACTAGTTTCATGACACTGTAAACACTAAAGCTCACTCCAAATACAGAAGACCTGGAATAGAGAATACTGGGTCTTGTCACAAGGAAGATACACAAAGCATTTAATAACTAGCATCAAAATAGATGCTAGTGAAAATATTCTGCCCATTGCTACCTATAAGTACTTTCTCAGTTATATCCCACAAAGCTAAAATAACTTCAATGCAAAATGATACACACACACACACACACACACACAAATCTAAAAATTAACTACTGATGTTTTGGTCTGGACAATTAAGAGGTAAATTCTGATAATAGTAGCCTATCATCTGCATAATCAAAGATGCCCCCACATGTTTCCTGTGACACTGGACAGTAAAAACCTTGGTTTAGGACATCTGCTAAGCCACTCAACAATACTCTGCAGGTCAGAGTCAATCTATATCTTTGTAGAATTGATGATGTGTCTAATCTCAACCGACTCAAAGGTTTCCTCCCTCCTTGGTCTGTGTTCTCAGGTTGACCCCATATCAAGGACAACTACAGTAGATGCAGACTTGACATTCATTCATACCACAGTAACTACAATGAAACAGCATTACCACCTACAGACCTAAGATACCCAGCATGTAGGCTGAATTAGCTACATTCCTTGCGTGGACCAAGCATCCAAGGATATACAATACTTTCATAGGGCTAGATGAAATAAAGTGAGGAACTGATTCCCCTGGATCTAGCAGTATTTTCCAAATAAAAACTAAAAGCTATTGTGGGGGGAAGAAATTTATGCAGAGTGAAACTGTAACTCATAAAGGGACACTATGGATGTTCAGAAGGCTAGTCCATGGATTATTTGTTAGGGATAAAAACAAGAAAAGACTTGTGATGGGATGAAAATTAACTATATCACTTGGTAGCCTGCTTAGGTCAGCTGATACTTAAAACTGCCTCAATGAAGTCAGCACCCGGCTTCCTCTACTGTGATACCCTAAGTCTACGGTTCTCAACCTGTGAGTCTCTTCCTTCTGGGGATCACATGTCAGATACCATGCCTATCAGGTATTTACATTACAGTTCACTACAGTTACAAAGTTACAGTTATGAGGTGTCAATGAAAATAATTTTATGGTTGGGGGGTCACCTCAATATGAGAAATGGTATTAAAGGATCGCAATGTTAGGAAGGTTGAGAACCACTGCATACGGAAAAGCACACAGCTATTGTAATGTTCTTTACAAAAACGCACATAGCCTAAATATAATCATACAGATCCAAACCAGAGGGCGCTCTGCAAAGCCACTGATGATCCCCTTCAGTATTACCACGTTATGAAAGGCAAATGACAATGCCAAGCTGACACACTGTTAGGGGATGAAGGGGTCTGACACCTGAGAGCAACCTGTGGTCCAAAATTTCCTTTTGCAACAAGCAGCATGACTGAGAAAAATCATGAAACTGTCAAAAAGGTCTGTTGATGGACAGGTTTTTTTGTTTTTGTTTTTTGCAGGTACTGATTTCAAGGTTTTGTTCATTGTATTGTGGTTATGTTAAGAGACAATCTTTGTTTTAGAAAATATATTCCAAAGCCCTTAAGCATAAACAGGTTTTATCTTCTGTTCTCAGTGGGAGTGATGCCAAGAGAAAGATTAAAAAAAAAGGGAGCATTTCAAACGTTAAAGTTGAAAATTCTTGTCAGAAATAGTCCCTGTTCCCCTTATTAGGGTACCCACTTGGAGACTGAGCTACGATGGCCTACATCCAAGCAGGGGTTCTGGGTTATATCCATACATGGTCCTTGGTTGGTGATACAGTCTCATAAAAGATCCCTGTGCCAGATATATTAGATCCTTGTGGAGCTCCTGTCCTCTCTAGTCATACTAACTCCCCTTTCTTTCATATGATTCCCTGCACTCTGCCGAAGGTTTGGTTATGAGTCTCAGCATCTGCTTTGATACCCTACTAGGTAGAGTCCTTCAGAGGCCCTCTGTGGTAGGCTCCTGTCCAATTACTTGTTTTCTCCTACATCCAATATCCATCCCATTTGCCTTTCTAAGTGAGGATTGATCATCTTACCCCGCCACTGAGGGAGGAGCAGCCTTGCTAGGCCACTGAGGTGGACATTGCAGCCAGTCCTGAAAAAAACTGTCTGTAGACTTGGAAAGGGGCAAGGAGGGGATGAGGGAGGGGGGTGAGGGGCAATGAAGGGATGAGGGAGGGAGGGTGGGCTAGGGATGGAGTGAAGGAGCTGGGATACAAAGTTAATAAACTGTAACTAATATTTAAAAAATTATAAAAAGGAAATTCTTAGTGCTATGAAAGGATTTGTTCTTATACCTTTTCAATAAGCCTGAAAATACATTTATTAAAATTAATGAATAAATTCAGAGTCTTTAAAAATCAGCCATAATAAACATATATTTCTTCCTTTCTTTTTATTTTTTGTTTGTTTGTTTAGGGACAGGATTTCTCTGTAGCCCTGGCTGTCCTGGAGCTCTGTTGACCAGGTTGGCCTTAGAGATGGGCCTGCTTCTGACTCCTGAGTGCTAAGATTAAAGGTGTGCGTTGATTGATCTGGAGCCACCATGAGCTCATATGTTAACTGCCTGTTCCCCAAATCTTTACTGTTCTACCAGCACATGCTCACATATGCCCATGTGTAGCTTTGCCTCCAAATTATCCATGATTGGCCAATACATGCCTACACCTGGGCAGGGCCAAGGAGAGGTAGACAGAGCTAAGGTCTGAGAGAGCAGAAGGATCATGGGAGAGAGGAACAGGAGAGGAGGAACAAGAAACCAGAGTGAAGGGTTAAGGTTCATGCCAACAGTTAAGCATGAGCTAGAATCAAGCGGCTGGGAGGAGATTGCTCTGAGGAGCAGGTAATGGAGAGAAGCTGTTCAGATGTAGAATTTGTGCAAGTGTTTATGGAATTATGGGTGGGAAGTAGCCATGATAGGAAGAATTCAAGGAGGTGGCATGGACCATGGGGCTGGGAGCTTAGGGGCTGAGTTTCCACCCAGTTCCAGTGTATAGGTCTATTAAAAAACTAACAGGTGTCTGTGTCTTTTATTGACATGATAGCGGGTTAAATAATAACCACTGTAATCATTGTATGTAATTAATAGTAAATACTAACAGCATTTTCTATACAGAGATGCGTGGCATTCCACCTGGCTATTTCTAGTCAAATATTTCTCTGTTCACTCTCTTTCTTTTCCTATACGACCTTGTTTTCCCCTGATATTAGTCAGGATTTCATTGCTGTAACAAATATGTGACACAAACACTTCAGGGAGGACATATTTAATATTGTTTCAGGGGTTTCAGCTGATCATAGCGGGGAAAACACGATGGAGCAAAGCAGCATGCCCCATGACATGGGAAGAAGCATGGGACAACAGAAAGGGAGAAAGGGAGGGAGAGAGAAATAGTCACAGGCTAGCATGTTTCTCCAAGACTAACCAGCTTTCCCTCCAGCCTAACTATGAGCTGTTTTCTCCATTTGGATTTGGCACCAATCAAACTATTGTCTTAACTACTCCATATACACAGTGCAAATATGGTCCTGAAGGCCAGGAAGAATATACTTACTACAAAAACCAGGTCACCTAGATGAATCACAGGAAAGAAAAAAAAAAGATACTATTTGTTTTTACACACACACACACACACACAAATGGATTAGCTGGAAAGAACAGTGTATACAAGGCACCAGTGCATGACCACCACCACACTCTTGGTAAGCTAGGCGGGAAATGCTGAAATTATCCTCATATCATTTGGCTTCTCATCAGAGGAAAGGAATCCTCTCTAAATGTTTTTTAAGTTACTATGGTTAAATCTAGCTAGGGGTACATCTTCCAGTACCCACTAGAGTAGAGTTGCCAGGTTTATTACAGGATGCAAGTTAAATTAAAATGAACAATTTTTAGTACAAGTTTGTTCCAAATACTGCATGAGAAACGCTTATATAAAATGTTTTCACCAATTGTCTGAAATTGAAATATAACTAGATGTCCTGTGGTTTTATTTGTCAAATCTGGCAACATTAATCTGTAGAAATGGTTCTCCTTCAGCTGCTTAAGCTTTTTATTCTTTGGCAAAAAGCAGAATAGAGACATTCATCTCTTCTTGTTCTGGAAGACTAGGTCAGGCTCCAGTGCTGATTCCCCAGGGTGAGAGGAGAGAAGAATGGCGTTCTCTTCAGACTCACATCCCAGCCATCAACGTTCTACACGGGAGCAAGGATTCGAGCCCACCAAGCTGAAGGTGTTAGTTCAAATGCCTCTCCGTCTCATCAGGGCTTCGCTGTCTATAAGATCCATTGCACAAACAGCTTAGCTGAAGCGGTGTGTGACCCGTGCTTTACTTCAATAATAATGTATGACTCTAGCACAGCCAGACTCCTCACCACTCCTTAATCATCCTGAGCGGAAGCTGCCAACTGTATACACACAGAATGGTTCTATTTTTAGAATGAAGGTACCATTTGTCACCAATAAATAAATAGAAACATCCAAGAAAATGTCCAATCAATCCTTTATTTCAGATCAAATAATATATTCTAACTCACTCAGAATTCATGAGTTAGTGGACCTAAGGTATGGCTCCCTTCAAGTATTCAATATACTAAAGGAAGTTGGGGTGTTTAATCTGGAACATGGCCTCATCTGGGAAGATGTGGGGACCGGTAAGCTTTGGGTTAAAAGAGCCATGGTTATGAAAGAGACCTTGGTTGGACTTGACACAGAATGCAAGTTATTGGAATGATTTTGATTCACCGTCTTCCCTACCTTTCTCTACCTGGAAGACACTAATTTGGGAACTGTGATAGTACTTTTCAAAATGTACTTCTTTTTATGTAAATGAGTGTTCTGCGTGTATGTATGTCTATGCACTGTGAGCACAGAGGCCAGAAGAGGGTATTTTACCACCTGGAACTGGAGTTACAGATGGATGCTTGAGAGGCACCCCGTGGGTGCCGGGGATTGAAGCCTGGTCTTCCGGAAGACCGTCTAGAACTCTTAACTGCTAAGCCATCTCTCCAACTTCTTTTTAAATGAAGTTTGGTATATACAAAATCAAATTGAAATTTGTGCCTGTTTTAGTGGTGGGAGAAAATTTACATTTTGTGAAAGACAACACATTTAGTGAAGACATGTTTTTTGTTGTTGTTGTAATTTGTTTGTTTGTTTTTGAGCCATTAGGATATCCAAAATAAAGGAGAGACTGGGACTGCTGTTGTCTGAGACAAGGAGAAAGAACTGTCCCCACGGTCCCAGGGAACAAGGTGTTAGCTATGAAGAGATTTGGCTACTTCCTCGGTTTTAGATGTTGGACCCTGAGCACCAGAACTAAGGAAGGAAGTGAACCAGCACCCACATGGGGACAGCAAGGCAGAGCAAGGGACACAGATTGTCTGCTGGGGAGCATGACGGAAGGGTGGGAAGTTTGTAGCGGTTGATGCTGTGTCCCCGGTTCATGCAGCAGCCCCATGTATTTACCATTCATCTCCTACAGAGTTCTACACTAAGGCAGGAAGTTGAGGCTCAGCTTCATGTTGATCTTTGGAGCATACATGAAGTAGGAAGTAAAATAACAATCTAATGAAGGGTTTGCAAGATGGCAAAAGGAACTACATAGAAAAGGTTGACCAGAGAGCAAAAGCTAGTGCAAACAACATGCTCCTGTTTATCAGGATACTAATTAGTTTTCAGGACTTTCACAGATTATCTCCTTTGCTTCTCACAATAACTACATTACAAATCAGCAATATAATAGTTATCCTTGCTTTATAGGCTAGCGGGCTTAGTTATGGTCTGAATGTGAAAAGTAACTAATTCACCATGATACCAGGTAGCTTTGACTAATTAAAATCAAATTGTAAGTGGCAGAGGAGAGGGATGAGTTCTGCAGCTTTGCCTCAGGTCAGAGCCCTTCGCCGTTACCTTATCCTGCAGGTTTCTATTCCACAAGGATTTTCAGAAACCAGGAGGAAACCTGATCAAAGATTTAGTATGTCAGTCTTGAGCTGATCCCACCTCAAAAGCTCCCCACTGTACAGAAAATGTGAAAGGGAAAAATAATTTCCTAAGTTTTATGTTCCTCATGGTGCCGCTCTGCCCTGGGCCTGATAACAATTTCTATTTATATACCAAAACCAAGGCATGTTTGAGGTTTTGTTGGTCCTGAAATGTCCTGATACGCAGAGCACTAACTCTTAGAACAGTGTTTTCCTAGAGGGTCTGACAGAACGCCATCACCCTCTAATAGAGTATTAACTCGTTTGCTGGCTGCAGCTGCAGGGTTTAAAACACACAAGCAAATGATATTAAATTCTGACCTAATCTAAGCCTCAACCAGGTAGCAAAGTCCCCATTATTGCTTTTCCTGGGTAAATTCATTTGACTTAACCCAAGGCTTACAAAGCACATACTGAAGGATCAACTGAAAGACACCTTCCCTCTGTGATGTAGTCTGGTTTTGTTTTGTTTTGTTTTATTTTGTTTTTTAACATGGTCCAAATTTCCACCAAATTGCTTATTCAAAGTAAATAGATAGATAGATAGATAGATAGATAGATAGATAGATAGATAGATAGATAGATAAATAAATAAGCCCACATGTCTCTTTTGTATGGTGTACCTGACTTGAGCAGGAAGAAATCCATAGTTCTCCCAGTTCTTCTTTCTAGGGATCCTATAAAAATTTCCCCAAATATTTGACCTTTACTACATCTCCATTTCCACAGGGATCTCAGGAGTCGGAGTCAGGTGAGAACAAATTCCTGAATACAAAACCAGGCACCCTTCAGCTCCTCTGTTCTGTTTCTCCCCAAGAACAATAATCAAAAGAAATCAGCTGCAGGAGACAATGGGAAAGAAAAACTCTAAGAGAAAAAAAAAATGATAAATATTTTAAAATATCCTGTGTAAGGATATTTTCATGCATTTTCTTGCTCAAATATTGCTTACTACGCTGTTTAACATTGTGGAAGCTATTAGTTATTTATCTTGTCTTGTTCCCAATGACCCTGCATTTATATACTGTAACTTTGTCTTGTAATTAGCTCATTCCAGCGTTTCAGTCATCTGGTGCCTGTGACTGGGGGTCCTGGGATTGAGCCCCACCCTGCCTAGCAGATAAGGCCAAGCTGGACACCTCGGGGGGCGGGGGTCTCCCTTTACCTCATCTTTCTCTGCATAAAAACCCGAGAGGTGTCGAGTACCCAGCCCAGTGGCCCAGGCCCACACAGGGACCTCTTCTCTTCTGTCTCCCTGTCTGCCTGATGCAACTTTGGACTCAGTGAGTGATCCAAGAAGTACCAGGTGCCTCTTCCAGGGTCCAGGACCCCTCGGACTTGTGTGCCAATCTGTGGCCACTCCAGAGCCAGTCTGTTTGGAACAAAGACTAGATCTTTTTTCTGGAGGGAGATTTTCGATGCGGAGATATCTGATCATAGGTTAGCCCCCTCCCAAATTGTCCAATACTGAATTAGGACGCCACTTCCATCATCTTGGGATTCTGGCAAAGGCTACCAAGATGGGTACCATTGGTTTAAACCTCAATTCCCAGACACCCTGGCAGTGTCTGCAGGGAATTTTCCAGACTGCACCAGTCCAGATTTTTGGAAAATGTGCCCTCGAGACCCTACCCTTCCTCCACTTCCTGAGGCTATTCTCTGTCAACATGGCTCTAGGTTCTTCCTAGTCCTGCCCCCTTCTACCCCACCACTCTCCCATCCAGGCATGGTCGTGGCAGGTGGCAGCACCGGCGTGAGTGACACTGTTTTAAATCACCTGCCTTGGCTGCTTTTAACACATGGCTGGGCGCCATCCTGACTTTGTCATGAAGAGGTGGAGCCGTGGCTCCACTGCCATCTTGACTAAGGGTAGTCACATGGCTGGTTGCCAGCTCTAACTTCCATGCTTCCCTCAGCTGTTGTGATAAACTAAGCCATGCATTAAAGGTACTTTACTTTAACATTACTAAAGCTACAAAATTTTTCCAAACTTCTAAGAGTAACTAATAGTCACCCTATAAATAATAAATCTTTTAATGTGTTCAGAAGTATATTTGTAGTAAAGTCATGCTGAGAACTGGTGTGGTTAATTACAAGATAAGCTTTATTTAGTCTACTGTTTTATGTTTGCAAGGTTAAGCCTAGGCTGGGTAACTAAAAACAAACAAAGTTTGTTTAGCTCAGCTATACTTTATAACTATATAGATTATACTATATAGATTATGGTCCTCAGACCTGCCAGAAAATGTGCAAAATATGGCATTTAAATGTTTAATGAGAAAGCTTACTATGACAGGGACCCCTGCTTCTAGCTGTGACCCCAAGGCCTCCAAGAAGATACAGGCACAACAACAAATGATTCCATCTGGATGATGGTAGAGTCACCATTAGGCAAGACTGCCCCAATGCCTCACCCACTGCTGAGGCAGGGCCTGAACTACGGACAAACAGGACACTAGGAGAGCCGGTTGCCCCATTTTGCCTAGACGAAATAAGGTCAGTCAGTCTTTGAGGTTTCTCCTCCACAGAAAGCCTCGCAGATTTGTAAGGCCTGGCAACTGAAGACTGATGCTGCCTGGGGACCTGTGCCCACAGTGAAGTCATATTAATTGGTACGTAGGCCGTTTGGTAACATAGGCTGAGGTAACTTATCTTTCTCAGATCTCTGGTACATTTGAAAATCAGCTTAACAGCAGAAATCAAAGCTTCAGCTGCCTTCTCAGAAAAGTGTAAAGTGAACAAGTAACAGGACAGGAGCCTACCACAGAGGGCCTCTGAAAGACTCTACCTAGCAGTGTATCAAAGCAGATATTAAGACTCATCACCAAACCTCCAGCAGAATGCAGGGAATCAAAAAGGGGGGGGGGGGAATTAATACAACCTGGAGAGGACAGGAGTTCCACAAGGACCAAATACATGTGGGCACAGGGGTCTTTTATGAGACTGTTTCTCCAAACAAGGACCATGTATGGATGCAACCTAGAGCCCCTGCTCAGATGTAGCCCTTGGTAGCTCAGTATCCAAGTGGGTACCCTAATAAGGGGAACAGGGACTGTTTCTGACATGAACTCGATGGAGGGTTCTTTGACCTCCCCCTCCCCCCAAGGAGGTCTTGCTAGCCCACAGAGGAGGACTTTGCAGCCAGTCCTGAAGACACCTGATAAATCAGTATCAGATGTAAGGGGAGGAGGTTCTCCCTTATCAGTGGACTTGGGAAGGGGCAGGGAGGAGATGAGGGTGGGAGGGTAGGATTGGAAGGGAAAGAGAGAGCGAGATACAGCAGGGAGACAAAGTTAACAAACTGTAAGTAATATTAAAAAAATAAAAATTAAAAATAATCAAAGAAAGGCAGTGTTCTTCCTCCCAAAAATCTCACCAAAAAACAACAACAAAACAAAACAGAAAAAGCTTGGTGGTGTTGGTGCATTCCCTTAATTCCAATACAGAGGTAGAAACAGGTGGATCTCTGTGAGTAAGAGGCAGTCCTGATCTACAGAGCAAGTTCCAGGACAGCTACACAGTGAAACCCTATCTCTAAAAACCAAAAATAACAAAACAAACAAAAAAGAAAATGGCTTTTTAAAAAACAAAAAAAAACTGAAACAGAAAAGGGTAAAGCATCAGAAAAGATAACATAACCTTTATCCCACGATGAATTTCTGCCCTCATCTCCAATATCTCCAATGCCGGCAAGCACCGCCCGGTGAAATGCAGCAAGCCAACCTTTCCCAGGTGCCTGTTCCTCTCTGTGCCTTTTCCAAGCTTGAAAAGATGTTTCCTCCTCACCCACCTGGCCTCGGGTCTTATTTGAAGATCTTTCCCACGCTGTAGATTGACCTATACACACCTGTTTCTCCTTCCAATTTGCCTGCTGCGGCTAGCTCATTTCAGTGAGCCTTTAGACAGTGAGGGGAAGATTCCTTTCAACCCCCTCCCAGCACCACCACCACAATCCAAACACAGAGCATTGCAAAAATGACAAGGTGTTCCTGCAGAGATTAACCTGTGTCCTTTCTTTCTTTTCTACTGGTTCATTCCAGGGAAGCTTTGCTGTTTGTAGCTATCCAGCAAGAGTTCCACATCACTGGTGTACTGGCTGGTTCTGTGTGTCAACCTGACACAGGCTAGAGTTGGCAGAAAGAAAGGACCCTCAGTTGAAGAAATGCTGCCAAAAGATCCAGTGGTAAGGCATTTTCTCAATTAGTGATGAATGTGGGTGGTGGCATCCCTGGGCTGATGGTCCCGGGTTCTGTAACAAAGCAGGCTGAGTAAGCCATGTGGACCAGCAAGCCAGTAAGCAGCACCCCTCCATGGCCTCTGCATCATCTCCTGCCTCCAGAATCCTGCCCTGTTTGAGTTCCTGTCCTAGCTTCCTGGACTATGATCTGGGAGTGTAAGCCGAATAAATCGTTTTCCTCCTGATTTATTTTTCCATCATGGTGTTTCTGTAGCAGCAATAGAACCCCTAAGACAAGCAGTAAGGAGCAAGTTCCTGAACAAACAGCCAGTGAGGACCTGAGAGCTACCAACTAACTCAGGAGTGAGCTCAGGGATGTGTCTTAGTCTATTTAGTCTTCCAAAACAAAAGTACCGTAATCTGGGAGATTTATAAATAACAAACAAGTGAAAAGTAAAGAAAAAAATGCAACAAACATTAGTTTCTCACTGTTTGTCAGTCTGGGGGTTTGTCAGTCTACCGTCAAAGCACTAACCGATTTTGTAGCTGGTGAGGGCTGTTCCCGGATGGCACATGCTAGCTGCATCCTCAGATGACGGAAGGACAAACAAGACACCTCTTCTATAAGGTACCAACCCCATTCCTGAGGGCTCTTTTCCATGAAATAGTCATTTCCTAAGAGATCTCATCCATCTTCTAATGTCATCACCTTTTAGAGTACACAATTTTGGCATATGAATTGTGTAGAGAGGCAAAGATTCAGGTAATAGAAGAAATCTTCTACCCATAAGGCCTTGTGTTTACTAACGCCCTGACTGCTATGAGAGGTAAAGACTCAGAGGACCCAGCTAAGACATACCTTGATTTCCTGATCCATAGAAACTACAGTAAGTGATATTTTAGTGTATTGTGTGATAATAATACAAGTGTTAAATTTGACAAGTGTTGAATTTAGACATTCTTTCTATAACCATCACATATTAACTGCCATGCTCCACTGCCCCCTATGGCTTGGAATTGTTCCTCTGCTCTTCCTGTACGGAAGCCAACATTCTCAGAAAGACTTGGTTAGTATGGGGTTTTTTTTTGGTTTTTTTGTTTTGTTTTGTTTTGTTTTTTTCCGTTTCCCAGTGGCCTCAATCGCTGAGAGTTTGGCATCCTGCATTTATCATATCAACTCCTCAGACACTAAAAAGGTTCCTTTTGTCTTGGTGATTGTTCCTGCTACACTCTGACTCAGAGATCCATGGCCATCATTTCACTGATGCCTCTTTATCTCCTCACACTTTCTCAGTTCCTTTGCTCTCTGTTCTTGGATTCCATTTTCCTCTTCATCTCCACTTTGCCTCCTTCAAACTCTTTTCTCCTGCTTCTGCTTTCATTTACAAAAAAAACACTATTTACTTTCTGGAAACATTCACATTTGTCTGCAAAGAACAGCTTTTTGGAAATAACATCAGAAAGAAAAACACAAGTGGGGTTAGGTTTTGGGAGGCGATCAGAACCCTCTTCACTGAAGCTTTTGTTTTGTTTCCACCCACTTCCCATATCAAAACATCCCCCGAGGCAGTTAAAAGCTGCTGGCTACCCCAATTAAAGTGTTTTTGTAGAAGCTGTCAAAAATAGTTCCGGGAGCACTTTTGAGTTATTACATGTGGGTTGCATAAGCACTGGGCACTTGTTAAAACATTCAACATGAGAGATGAACTGAATACTCCACAGTGAGTCAAAGCGTTAGCTTTCAGTGTGACTAACATCTGCATCTGAGATTTGGGGAGCCTGGAAAAAAGTATTCTAAAAAATCAACAGAAGACTTGTCACTTCCAGGAGTCTGTACTTTTAGCTTTTAAAAACACGGTTATAAGCATTTTGTACTTAGATTAAATGTGCTCTTAGGTATAGCTGTAATTGGACCAGACACATTACAAAAGAGATTTGGGAAGCAAAGGTCATCGTCACCCTTTATTTGCTTAAACTTATCTTTTTCAAGAGCCCCACACACTGGCTTGGGTAAATGGCAGAGTAGAAATCCATCCCTCTTAACCAAAATGGATAGCATAATTTAACTTTTTCACGGTCCTACCGGAACACCTGAGTGGGAGGGTTCTTCCTCGAACTCTGTACATATTTAGTGTTCTCTGCTCTCTCCTTATTGCCTAGCTCCTCCAAAAAAACCAAAAGCAGTCACTTGGCACAAGGACAGCCTTAACTACCTTTACACAGTTCCTTTTTTCTTTCTTTCTTTTTTTTTTTTTTTTAATTTTTGACAGGGTTTCTCTGTGTGTAGCTCTGGTGGTCCTGGAACTCACTCTGTAGACCAGGCTGGCTTCAAACTCAGAGATCCACCTGCCTCTGCCTCCCTCAGTACTGTGATGAAAGGCGAGTGCCCCACCATGCAGCTACACATTTCCAAACCCTCATTTGTGTATCAATTCTGCCCTCCTTCCGAAATAACAGTCTAAGTTTTGCTCAAGATATTTAACGTTTCCAATATGGCTACCTTCCATCTTCTACCCTCTATCATCTCTGCAAACTGGAATCTAGCCTTCACTGGAGAAGGGAACACCAGGATCTTCACAAAAGTTTAGCATTTTAAGGCAATGGTCAACATTCCTCTGTCTGGCGTGACAGTTAATGCCAGTCACTAAGGCAGCCATCCCTGCTCTCCACATGTAAGTCAACCTTGCTGCTGTGCCCTCACATAAGACCTTTTGGCAAAGGTAACCCTTCACGTGTAACTGTAGTGCACTATTAACTTGTCAAATTATATCCTGGGCAAAAAGGAGAAATTATTCATATGAATTTATGCAAAGATTCTATCCCTGTGAAAGTAAGGAAACTTGATTTAAAAAAAATAGCATTTTCCTGATTTTTGTGTTACAGAGAATTCAGTTCCTGAGACATGGTGTACTAAATTTAGGACCTGAAATCACTTCAGACAAAAGGAGAAATGAACTATCATGTATTCTTATAGAAAAGCAGAACACTAAAAACTAAAAGTTGTCTGGATAAATATTCACTTTGAAAACACCCTTGTTTATTTAAGTCTATTATAATTGTTCTTTTCTTTCACTTGGTTCATACAGTTGAATTTGATTAATTCTATCATCCACTTCAGGACAGAAAAAAAGCTCTGGAAGTCCTAAACTGGTTCATTGGTACAACCTGAAGTTTTATTATTATTATTATTATTATTATTATTATTATTACTTATTCACTTTGTATCCCAGCTGTATCACCCTTCCTGGTCTCCTCCCAGTCCCACCCACCCTCCCTCTTCTCCCCCTAAGCCCCTCCCCTAGTCCCCTGATAGGGGAGGAACTCCTCCTCTTCTATCTGACTCTAGCCCATCAGGTCCCATCAAGACTGCCTGCACTGTCTTCCTCTGTGGGCTGATGATTGTGCCCACAGTACATTCTTGGTCCAGGGTACCATGTGGAGTTCCTACTGGGTTCTGAGACAGTCTAGGAAGAAGACACCAACACTCCCCTGCTGCCTAAACAAACTTTTTCATTTAAACTTTCAAAGAAAGCAGAAACCTATTCAGTGGTGAGGCCAAGTGGCTGTGGTTAACTTAATATACTACTAATGATATCAAAATGAAAGAAAGTAAAATTCCCTTAAGCTATTTCATAAGGGTTTTATCAATGCTTATCATGAAGTAAGACTTCATTATGATCACTTATCCTTTTCCATACTCTGCTCTACCCTGCTCTCCCATCCCTGACCCCACTCCACATTTCTTGTTCCATTATTCCACTTTCTCCCTTCACACCACCTGTGTCCTGTCCCCCTTCCCTGGAAGCACCCCCTATGCTCCCTTGATAGTTTCCTGATTTCTGTGGGTACCCCAATTTACCACAGGTTCAAATTTAGCATCCGTATGTGAGCGGGAGTATGCCATAGTCTTTCCGGGCCTGCATTACCCCCCCCCCCCCGTACACCTAGAAATTTCATCTTCCTCACACTTGAGTAATACACCACTGTGTGCGCTACACTTTTATTACCCATCAGCCAATGGGCATCGAGGCTGTGTCCAGGCCTCTGTGCATGTAGCATCAATTGCATGGATGAGCAAATATCTCTGTGGTTGGACAGAGAGTCTCTGGAGCTATGCCCAGAAATGGCCTAAGTAGCTCATGCAGTAGATCTACTCCCAGCTTCCTGAGGAACGTCCACGCTGAGCTGCATAGTGACTGTACCAGATTGCACTCCCACCAACAAGGAATGAGTGTTCTGTCTCACCGCAGCCACACCAGTGTTTGTTGTCATTTGCTTTTCGGATCTTAGCTGCTCTGACTGGGATAATGTCACTTTTTTTTTGAAAATGCCATATGGAAACCTAGTATGGCAGAAGCTTATTAAAATATATACATATACATATTATGTTGGTCAGTTAGTTACTTGACACAGCTAGAGTCATCTTCAGGGAGGGAACCTCAACTGAGAAGATGCCCCCCAAGATTAGCCTAGAAGACAAGCCTGTGGGACATTTTTTTGAAAAATGACTGATGTTGAAGCTGGGGCCAGTGACTTTCCCACCTGGAAGCACGGACAGAGGAGAGATTGAGGCTTAGGCTGCTCCCTCCTGTGTCTTCAAGGCCTTTATTTGTAATTCCGCCCTAACTGTCTCATGGTCTCAGGTGGTGCCAGAGGTTAACAAAAGGGATGAGAACTCCACTGGGTAGCGATGAGTCCTCTATTGTCCAGGCTAGCATGATGGGGCTCTTCAAGACAGGCGCTTTCCTGTTAGAGGCCCCTCACCCATGCTCTGTAATTACACCGAATAAAGATATTAGTTCCCTAATAAGAAATAAAAAAACTGGAGGCAGGGACACTCTGGGACAGGTGGCCCTGGAGTGTGTGACATCAAGGCATATATAGGAAACACCAAGTGAACTCTGTGGGTTTAAAACAGTGAAAGACAGAAAACACAGAAAGCTGGGAAACGTTGGGGAGGGTAGGAAGGAACTGGAGGTGAAGGGATAGAAATAGAATTGTCATTCATGTATGAAATTCACAATAAAATACTAAGGCATGGTGAAGGAGGTAGTATGGTGAAGGATAACTAACTATAATAAGGGCTTACTTCATGGAAAACATTGATTTAAAAAAAGCCCTTATGAAATTCCTAAGATAATTTTATAATCACGTTATATTCATATGTGAAATTCTCAATAAAAAATTAAGAACTCATATGGACACCGAGACCAGTGACAAATCTCTATGGCCATCCCATAAAATCTTCAGTCTCTGAAAGTTTTATTTGACTTTACCTAAGGAAGGCTAAATATCTCTTCTGACATCACAGGCTTTTCCCCATGCCATCATTTTTTTTTTACACAGTTTTGCTGTGTAGCCGTGACTGTCCTGGACTCACTTCGTAAACCAGGCTGGCCTCAAACTCACAGCAATCCACTTGTCTCTGCTTCTCTGAGTGCTGCCATTAAAGCCTTGTGCCACTACCGCCTGGCTCCTCATGCCATCTTTAAGTTTGTGTTGAGCTAAGTAAGAAATTTGGTGCATAGCAAACAAACCTGATTGTTTTCTCCATCTCTGTACCACTAGACCTTTGTAGAAGACATAGAAACAGTTTCTTCCAAAGTGCAAACCTTTAGTGTCTATCTTTAGTATCTTTATGCCTCAGAGTCTCCCTGTGATAACCCCAACTCTTGACCAACCAAGACAATGGTACAAGAGTCCACCCTGGCATTCAATGCAAGACTCTTCTAATGGTTGTTTCTTGCTCTGACTTCTTCGTTGTAGGTTCAGAGAGTCTGTCTGCTCTGTATTGTTGTATGCTAATGTTCACTGACCAGTCCTGATTCTTGTTTTTTTCTTACTACTGACATATCTGCCTCATAAGACTGTTATATCCCTGTCTCAGAGGTCCCATTTAAAAATTATTCCAACAAGTAAGTGATATATTAATCAAGGTTCTCTAAAGTAACAGAACTTATAGAATGTGTGTGTGTGTGTGTGTGTGTGTACTTACATATGGGATTTATTGGAATGACTGACAGGCTGTAGTCCAGCTAATCCAACAATCACAACAATGGCTGGTTGTGAATGGGAAGTTCAAGAATCCAGGAGTTGCTCAGTTGACAAGGCTGGATGTCTCAGCTGTTCTTCTCTGTGTGCTAGAATCCCAAAGAAGTAGGCTCCAATGCCAGTGAAAGAATGGAGCGCTAGCAAGGTGAGGGCAAGCAGGCAAAGAGAGAAAGCTTCCTTCTTCTGTGTCCTTATAGCGACTTCTAGCAGAAACTGTGACCCAGTTTAAAGGTGTATCTTCCCTCAAAAGCCCCCTCAAGACCAGATCAAAGATGTGTGTCTTCCTACCTCAAAGGTCCAGACTAGAAGTGGATTCACTGACTTCTACCCAAATAGTAAATCTCGCAGAAATACCTTTCATTTCTGGATTGTAGTTTGTTCCAGATGTAGCAAAGTTGACAACCAAGAATAGCCATCAATCATGGTAACTTGGATTTGATCCTGGTTCCCTTACTACCTGAAGCGCATAGACAAGCCCATTCTAGGTTGAGGTGGACACAGTTACTCAGTGACACAATATAGTAACTGAATTGCTAAAATCCTTCACTGGATGAGAGCACCAAAACATAGTGCTTAATAAGAGAGAGTTTTCCTACACTGTCCACTCTCCTTCAGCATAGGATTAAGAATTCTGGAAAGGATTTTAAGGGATGGAAGAATCTGTTACTAAGGTGACAAGGCTCTTGGAGAAAGTGATGGCCTGGGGGGAAATTGAAATGTCCAATTTTCCACAGCTGACCATGAAAGAAAGACTAGCAAAGCCCAGGGAAATGGACATGCTAGAGTTGGTATGAGGACAGAAAACCTTATAATATTATTTTTTTAAGAAGGGCCAAAATACACTATTTGCCAAGACCATCAAGAAGAGGCTGGCATGCTGACATCTTGAAGGATCCAGCATTGATTTCTCTCTCCAGGTTTGGGGAGGTTGCATGGAACTTGGCTCTTTGCTGACAGTGTCAATGATGGAGCCCTGAAGCAAAAGAGGATGAGTCAACATTTAACCTCCAAAACCAGAGCACCACAATGACAAAATAGCCAGAAATGCAGGAGTACTGACCTAAAGGGAGTTGTGAATATGGTTAATAGCACATAGTTAACAAGAGTGAAATAAACATACAGAAACACAATGAGGATGCTTCTTAATTGACATAAGAAATTAATGGGTCAAGAGGAACCTGAGAATGGTGTCCTGGTTAGGTGAGGCCATCTGGAGAAGGGAACACCAATTGAGATAATGCCACCATCAGACTGCCTACAAGCAAGTCTGTAGGGCATGCTCTTGATTGGTGTGGAAGGGCCTGACTCAGTGGTTCTGGATGGTAAAAAAAAAAAAATGGGCTTAACAAATCCTGGGACACAAGCCAGAAAGTATTATCCACCCATTGTTTCTGTTTTAGTTCCTGTCTCCAGGTTCCTGCCCCAAGTTTGTTGACAATGCACTGTATGTGGATGTATAGACCAAACAAACCAGTTTCCAAATTGCTTTTGGTCATGGTGTTTATCAAAGCAATGAAAAGCAAACTAAGATAGATGGTTATGCCACTCTAAAAGTCACAATGTTGTTCAGCTTCTATACATGGGCCAGGTAGTAATCTATCTGTCTGTCTGTCTCTTGCTTCTTCTCTCTTTTCTCCCCCCACCTTTTCTCTACCTCCCTGTCCCCTTACTTCTTTCTCTTCATTACAAAGACACCTGTATCATTTGGCAATCCCGTAGAATGCTATATTGATCTATATTACCAGGCTGACCAAACATTCCAAGCAAAAGCTGGGCTCCAGAGTAGGAAATGAACCTCATAAATAATCAGGCACTTGTCCCTTTAAATGATTTAGGAAACCAGTGCTCACAGAAGGGCTAAGGGGTCCCTTTCAAAGTAAAGGGGGAAATTGCCATATTTCTTGTTGTGACTATAAACATGTTTTTGTTTTGGTCCCAGGTGTGTGCTGTGGGACCGATTCAGACAGTCCAAAGCAGCAGACTGTTTGTTTCATGTGAGCTCTGAGAGGAGATCTTTGCCAGCCGTAGATAGTTTAAATCTGAGGAATCTGGAGAGAGAATAAATGCCAGGGCCCAGAGAGTGCAGATTTCAGAGAAAGGACAAAGCTGCCCCTGCTTCCCCTTTGCTGCTCCTGATTGCTGTTGAGACAAGAAGTTGGAGATCTCCTGAAATGAGGATTGGACTGGCTCCAAGGAACACCATGACCACAACCAGCAGGAAGCAGCTAAGAGAACTCCGCCCCCTATCCATTAACTCTTTCTCTCTCCTACCTGGTGTTGGAAGGTATTGGTATGGAGTAAGGAGAAAAAGACATAAGAGACATGTTGTGGGTATTAATATTTACCACTGATGTATCTTTTCATTAGGCAGCGGTTAGTCCTAAACCAGCTGTCTACCCAAATCTCCACACAGAGACGGGGATTGATTAATTAACCCAGAGCACAATGGGCAATAGTTATTCCATCCCAAACCTACAAGCCCACATAGTTCCTACCATTCAGATTTCAGCCTTTATACTTGTTTTTAGTCATATCTTATGTCCAATCCATCTCTTCACATGGTTCCAAGACCTCTCCTGTGGATTCTCTCTCCTCCCTCCTGCTTCCTCTCTCTCCTCTCCCTACTAGGATTCCCACCCTATCCTCTCCATTGCACAGCATTGGGACTGGTTGTTTAATTGACAATATAGAGAACAAATGGTGGCCTTTTTACACAAACTTGAGACAGGTGATGCTTAGAATAAACATCACAATGCAATGTTCAGATCGAAACCAGATAGTGGGGTAGAGAAATCAGCATTTGAATAAACAAGGATAAATTGTATACATTCCAAAAGAACATTATACCAACAGAAATATAAATAGAAGTTTTTTTTTTTTAAAAAAAAAAAAAAAGGTACACCTACAATTTCTCATTTCCAGAAAAGAGAGAGAGTACGTACCGCACAAATCTTGGAAGCTGCCTTGAGTCCTATAAACACCAAGTTCTACTTAGTGCTCATAGGGCTACTTTTCTGGCCTATATACCTGAGACATAAGCTTCTGTCTCTTCAGTGTAACACAGGAAAGGACCCTAAAGTCAGTCTGAGCCGGTTGCAAAAACCCATGCACCCAGACTGTATGACCCTAATTTACCAGGACAACAAGAATATACCCCTGAGGAAGTCAAATGGGCATGGAATCTGCCCATGAGCCAGCTATTGGAAGACTGTTGGCATTCTGCAGACGGTAAGGTAATTCTTCCTGGTTCTTTAGCTAAAGTCATCCTCAATGAGATTCACATGGCTACGCATATGGGTGCCCAGAGAATGGCTAATGCTGCGAGACAGTCCAAAGTGACTTTCAAAGATATGCATGCCATAATTGACCGGTTTCAGACTGTAAAGCTTGTCAACTGACCAATGCCAGAAGCAGCCCCAAACATCTGGGGTCCCGACTCAGAGGTAAGAGGCTGAGAGCCTACTGGGAGATTGATTTCACAGAGATAAACCTGGAAAATTCAGCCACAAGTACCTCTTGGTATTTGGTGATGCCTTCTCTGGATGGACAGAAGCTTTTCCCACCAAGTCTGAAACGGCCAAGATAATAGCTAAAAAATTCCTGGAGGACATTCTACCCAGGTATGGATTTCCTCATATAATAGTGTCAGACAAGGGACCAGCTTTTGTGTCTAAGGTAAGTCAGGACGTAGCAAAGTTCATTGGGGCAGATTGGAAATTGCATTGTGCATATTGGCCCCAGAGTTCGGGACAGGTAGAAAGGATGAATAGAACACTAAAAAGGACCTTAGCTAATTTGATCTTAGAGACTTAGGGACTGGGTGGCTCTCCTCCCCTTCACCCTCTATAGGGTAAGGAATTCTCCTTACCAAATGGGACTTACCCCCTTTGAAATGATTTATGGTATTCCAGCTCCCATTGTTGGGGGCTCTGCTATTGCTAAACTGAAAGATAATGACTTGTTATTTAGGATTAAAGCAACGCAATGAGCTCACAAGCATGTTTGGCCTAAGTTACATGCCCTTTATGAAGCAGAGATTGGGAAAAATACAGTTAATTGTTATGAGATCTCAGTACCACCAACTGCATGAAGACAATATAAGACTTTAGGGGCCCATGATTGCACATCAGAAATTATTAGTAGAGGGGAGAATGAGAGAGCAAGAGCAGAACTAACACCATCTTGTTTCTCAGATACCATTTTGAATGGACCTGTCCGTTAGGTGACCCAAGTTCCCCCACCAGGAACTTGGCAAGTAAAAAACCCACAGAAAGAACTTGGCAAGTGAAAAATCACAGGAGGAACTTAGCAAGAGCAAATAGGCTCACAGGAGGAACTTGGCAAGAATAATTAGGCCCAGCACCTGGAGCCAACCAATGAAATAAAAGTATACACATAGTTCCAGGCATTGCCTAGGTCAAGATGTTCCTTTTCAATAGCCTGTTTTCCCCTTTTGGTTTGGGCAGTCAGCCCGAACCCTTAAAGACCAATCTACCCACTCCCACTTTACCCAATGGTAATGCCAATGCTTAGAATTCCCTGCTCATGGTTTTTCCCTTTAAAAACTCTGCCCTCCTGAGGCTCAGGGCCGCTCTTTCTGAACTGCTAAATCAGGGATGATTGAAAGCCCTAGCTCGAGCTGGAATAAAGACCCTTGTGTGTTTGCATTGGACTTGTGTTTCTGGTAGTCTGGTAGTCTCTTTGGGGCCTCTTGTTCTGTGCATAACACCTGATTTAAAAAAAATAAAGGAGAAAAACATTTATTTTGGCTCACATTTCTTCATGACAGTGAAGGTATGACAATGGGAAGGGCTGGGTCTGTAACACCAAACAGTAATCAAGCAAAGAGAATCCCAGTGCTCCTTATTATCCCCTCCTTTTTCTCTTTTAATTTTTTTAAATCAGGTGTTATGCACAGAACAATAGAGAGAGAGAGAGAGAGAGAGAGAGAGAGAGAGAGAACTCATGTGAAGACACAATGAGTCAGAGAATGAGAAGGACCCAGGAGATTAGAACAGATTTCTGGAGTTAGTTTGAGGCCAAGCAGAGCAATTCTGGGGTGGAGAGAGAAGCCAGAGTTAATAAACTAGCTGGGAGAGGAGTTTGAGCCAGAACAGCTGAATTGAACCAGCCAGCTATGAGCTCAGAAAGAACAAGACAGGGTGAGCTTATTAAGCAGTAAGTCTCAGAGGCTGAAAACATTCTAGGTCAAGGTTAGATTGTACAGCAGCTTGAAGCTTCCAGTAATAGGCCTAGGTTAGCAGACAGAGGCAATAAGCCTCTCAGATAACAACTGAAGCAGGTGAATGAAACGTCATTTTACAAATGGACTATCCTTAGTTGAAAGCCCCAGGCCCTGTGTGAAATACCATCTACAGATATGAGACAAATCCAGTTTTTGATGGCTCTCTTGATGAAACAATGACAACATACAAACAGTAGGCTTGGGAAATATCTGCTCTAGTGCTGAAAAAGTGAAAGTCAGGAAAAGCTCTCACACACACTCACACAAACAAAATAAGCAACCTGCTTAGATTTCTGGGAAAACAGTCACCAAAAAAAATGCCATTTGATGCTGGAGAGATAGCTCAAGAGATGGCTTAAGAGCACTGGCTGGTCTTCTAAAGGCCGGGAGTTCAATTCCCAACAACCACATGGTAGCTCACAAGCATCTATAATGAGATCTGGTTTCTCTTCTGGCTGGTGTACGTCCCGTCAGAACACTGTGTACATAATAAATAAATAAATTTTTAAAAAGAAAATGTAAAAAGCCATGTGACAAGAACTGGAATAAATACCTAAATTTTCAAATCCCACATTGTGTCTCATGCCAATAAGCATCAGGAGCTTTTAAGAAGTTTAACCTTGCCTCATGGCCACAATAAGTGCCAAAAAAAAAAAAAAAAAAAAAAAAAAAAAAAAAAAGCCCAAATAGCAACCAGTAGGAAACTTGAGCTTCAGAAAGACACAGAAATGATTCAATACTCTAATGGGGAAATTTAATCAACAGATGGAAGCAATTAAAAAGTCACACACTGATTCAAACTGAAAATGCAATAGGAGCATCACCAACAGGATCAATCGACAATTGGAATCAGAGGTGGTTCCAGTTATGTAGTTAGAATTAGTTCACCTATTTTACATGCCTATATACCTGGGCTGCATATAATTTTCCTGGGCAGAGAAAGACTGTGAGTAGAAAAAGTTTAGGAAATCTTGACACAGGGCTGTCTGTGCTGGCTGACAGTCCTTTTGCTTAAGACAGCCAAGGAAACAAGGGAGAGCTTAACAGCTGCCAATCTAGGAGTCAAATTGTTTCATCACCCAGTACTTTCTTGCTTAAAGAGACGTGGATATGAGAGGGACTGACTGCAATAACCCTGGAAGAATGTATTCTTAACCATGGCAGTGATTTTTAACAGAGTGGTGCTTTCACAAAGCTTCACGTCTGCCGAAGCCCCCCTCACCTGTCTCACCTCTAATGTAACTAAAATTTCCTAAGTCAAGTATTTGAACAACCTAAAGTAAGTCATTAGCAATGGACAAATGCTTTGAACATGAAATAATGGGTGACACACTCAGTGGTCAGCTTGAATGTGGCAGTGAAAGTGATTGTCCCGATTACTCTTTAAAATAGAGTAAGCAAGTATAAGAAATTAGAAAGTAAGTATAAGAATTTGAAGTAACTTGGATGGGTGGATAGTTTTGAGTAATTGGATCCATAATTCACACAGTAGTTAAATTAGTTACCTTTTTATTGCTGTGATAAAAATATTATGACCAAGGTAATGTATAGAAGAAAGTATCTGTTTGGGTCTATGGTTGCAGAGGGATAAGAGGCCTTGGAAGATGGAAGACTGGAGTGCTGGCCGCTGGATCGGGAAGTTGAATGCTCACATCTGCAAACTGCAGTCAGAAGCATGGGGAGTGAACCAAGAATGGGATGTAGCTTCTGAAATCTCAAACCCTCCCTCAGTGACTTCCTTCAGCAAGACCACACCTTATAAACCTGTTTAAACAGTGCACCAATGGGAAACTGAGTATTCAGATCCCCAGGACTATGTGGTAGCTCATTCAAGACACCAAGGAGTGTATGACTCCTTGGCCCTCACAGGCTCATGATCATATCACAGTACAAAATGCATTTAGATATACTTCAAAACTCCCCATATTCTTTCAGGCTCAACACTGTTTCAAAGTCCAACGTCTCTTCTGAGACTACAGAAAATGTCTTAATCATAACCCCCTGTAAAATTGAATTTTACAAAAAAAAAAAAAGCAAATTATATACTTTCAACATATAATGGCCTAGAATTTAGGAAGAAGAAAGAAATGGGGGCATAGTAAGAAAATACTGAATCAAAGTAAGAACAAGACTCAACAGAACAAATGTCAAATCCTATAGCTTTGTGTCCAGTATCAAAGGGCTTAGATGGCTCTGTTCCCCCAGCTTTTCTGCTTGCAGTGTACACCTCTCTCGGGATAGTTCCACTTCCTGTGTGCAGCTCTCCTTGTCAGATAACCCACAATTCTGGCATCTCCAGCATCTCTAGGCCCCAGTGCAATCTCGGCTTTACTTCCACAGCTCCACGTAATAGCATCTCGAGGCCCTTACACTATCCGCCCCACGCTATCCATCTCAGTGGCTCTCTTAAACCATGAGGGGGTAATCTGTGACTCTTTACTCTCCTGTCCTTAATAACCTTAAAGCCAGCACTGAGTAGACAACAATGCCAAGTTCAGCCGCCAGTTTGGGATGCCCCTGGACCCCTGGATGACATTCCAACAGCTTTTGCTTGTTGTTGCTAGACAGGAGCAGGACTCACCTTATACTCTTTCCTAAGCTGGAAGCTTAGCTGGGTGGGGTCTTGCCTGAGAGTACCTTTCCCTTTATTCCAATGCAGATTTTTCTCTCTCTTTAATCTCCTTATCTCTTTCACCTAAGCCTTGGGTGAAACATTAAATTCCATACCTCTCTTTTTCTCTTCAAACTATAAGTTTTATATTTCTTTTTGCCCCCATTTGCTTTCCTTCATTGTAGACCTGCCTAACTCTCATTAATAATAACCATGCCTCAGATTCAATATTAGGCTGCCTTGAAGTGTCCCCCACCAAAGAAATTAGTCTATTATATTTCATTTTAGCCTCAGGTAAGTTCTCAGATCAGCTCTACTCCATAGCTGTTGTCCCTGGAAGTCATGCCATGGTCCTGTCGTCTGCAATATGCAGGACATCTCCACAGACTACACCTTCACTAAGGGCCTCCTGGACTCTCCTCAGGGACTCTGATCCCGTCACATGATGCCAAGTCTTAGCTCTCCCCATGACACTTCTTCACTGCAACTAAGGCTGCAAAGTCACCAATGGCCTTACCTAGTGAGCCTTTGCTGCTCTCCATGACTTGTTTGTGCTTTCAAACCCAGTACCACATGGGAGTCTTCAACACTTTACATTTGGCTGTCAGTGTGGGATGCAGCCTTGGCCCCAGTGGACGGCAGCATCCTAACTCTGAAGAAATATTAGAGGGCAGAAGATTTCACCTCAGTAATGCCTTTCTTTCTTTCTTTCTTTCTTTCTTTCTTTCTTTCTTTCTTTCTTTCTCTCTCTCTCTCTCTCTCTCTCTCTCTCTCTCTTTCTTTCTTTCTGTCCTTCCTTCTTTGTTTTTGGGGTTTGTTTGTTTGTTTGACACAGGGTTTCTGTGTAGCCTTGGATGTCCTGGAACTCACTTTGTAGACCAGGCTGGCCTTAAACTCATAGAGATCCTCCTGCCTCTGCTTCCCAAGTGATAGAATTAAAGGTGTGTGCTACCAATACCCACCTAATGCTGTTCTTTCCCCCCCCCCCCACTGCAACAGAGTTTCCCTGTGTAGCCTTGGCTTTCCTGGACTCACTTTGTAGATCACACTGGCCTGGAAGTCACAGAGGTCCAACTGTCTCGGCTGCCCTGAGTGCTGGGATCACAGGTGTGTGCCACCATGCCTGGTTGCTGTTCTCTTCTTAATCTGGTCTAATTTGTCATCTCTAGCTAACCAGGGCCACTTATCCCAACAGAGCAAAGGTTTCACTGTAGTGGTGCTGGTTAATCAGAGCTGTTTCTTCAGAAGCTAAGTAACACATGGATTCAAGATGGCTAATTGCAGTTGTCCACTTGACTTCATTTGGAATCAACTAAAACTGAGACTCTTGAGCACTCCAGTGGGATCATCTCCATCAGATCATTTGAGGACAGAAGACCCATCCTTAAGCCAGTCCACACCTCCTGGTGGCAGTCCACATAAACGGACATAAAAGAGAAACTGCTTTTTGTCTGCTTGTCCTCACCACCACTGGAAAATTGATCTATCCCATTGTCTCCTGTATTAAATCCAGTGTCTTCAGGATTCCAACACAGACTGAAAGACAGCAGCTTCTCAAGAGTCCTCCAGGACGCCACCACCAGACAGGACTACAGATAAAGACACAGCTACAGAATTCATGGCCTTTTCATTGTGAGGCAGCTGTTGTCGGACTATAGTGGAGACTTAAGTAGGTAAGGGCCCCACGCATGTGTGTGAATGCTTGGCCCATAGGGAGTGGCACTATTGTAGAAGGAAAAACCTACTACACTCTTACTATTAGGAGTTATGACCTTGTTGGAGCAGGTGTGGCTTTGTTGGAGGAAGTGTGTCAGAGTGGAGGTGGGCTTTGAGGTCTCCTGTGCTCAAGCTATGCACAGGGTGACACACAGTCTCCTTGCTGCCTGTAGAGCTCTCAGCTGCTTCTCTAGTGCCATATCTGCCTGCACGCCACCACCATTTTCCCACCATGAAGATAATGGGCTAAACTGAAACTGTAAGACAGCCCCAATTAAACGTTTCCCTTTATTAGAGTTGCATGGTCTTCCGCACAGCAATAAAACCCTAACCAAGACAACTATCCAGACCATATTCTGTAAACCAGTCTGATACATTCCTTATCATAGATTCATTCTATCTGGTGTGTTCCTTTACAATAGTGAGGACCAGTTATAGTATTTATATTTTCTTTTTGCTTTTGTTTCGTTTTCTTTCTGTTTTTTGAGATATGATCTCACTATGTAGCCTTGGCTGGCCTAGAACTCACTATGTAGACCAGGCTGGCCTCAAACTCTAAGAGATCTGTCTGCCTCTGCTTTCCAAGTACTGGATTAAAAACTCACTATGTAGTCTTGACTGGCCTAGAACTCACCATCTAGACCAGGCTGCCCTTGAATTCCTAAAGAACAGGTCTGCCTCTGCCTCTCAAGTTCTGAGTTTAAAGTGCCTAGCTCAGGATTTTTAGTTTTATTCATACCCTCTGGTGGTTTGAATAAAAATGGCCTCCATAGGCCCACAGGAAGGGGAACAATTAGGAGGTGTGACCTTGTTGTGTGATGTTTTTGTAGGAAGTGTGTCACTAAGGGTAGGCTTTGAGGTCTCAGATGCTCAAGTCTGGGCAGTGTGTGACTGCGGATCTGGATGCAGAACTCTTAGCTACCTCTGTAGCACCATGTCTGCCTTCATGCTTCCCAGCATGCTGACAATGGAATAAACCTCTGAACTGTAAAGCAGCCCCAGTTAAATGCCTTCCTTTGTAAGAGTTGTTGTGGGTTATGCTGTCTCTTCACCACATTAGAAACCCTCCTAATACATACTGTCTCTAGGAAAAGGATAAAGCTAAATCACCTTCAAACTGTAACAGAGAAGTAGGGCTTAGTGCCACAGGCCTTCGATGTGGATCTCTGTGAAGGCCAGCCTGATCCTCATAATGAGTTCCTGACCACCGAAGACCACATAGTGAGATCTTGTCCCTGTTTAAAAAAAAAAAAAGAATTATTGGGAAAGCCAAGCCTGGTTGGCTTGGAAATATGAAAATGCTGTTCTTAGGAAGAGATTTCCAATCACATTAGCAAGCATTTAAATACTTAGATTTTTGTCAACACTGAAAATCAAAGATTCGAGAGACGTATTATTGATGCCAGTGCTATGAGCTCTTTACAGATTTCACTTTCCAACCCTGCAAAATTGTCACTTCTTTATTGTAGTCAAAACAGAAAAATCACAATCTGTATACAATGTACTTTCTTTTCTTCTCCCCTCCCTTCCCCTCCCCTCCCCTCCCCTTTTCTTTCTCTTTTCTCTTCTTTTTTTTTTTATTTTTTTATTTTTCCTACGTAAAAAAATATGGAACGCTTCACGAATTTGTGTGTCATCCTTGTGCAGGGGCCATGCTAATCTTCTCTGTATCGTTCCAATTTTAGTATATGTGCTGCCGAAGCGAAGCCTTTTCTTTCTCTTTTTTCTTCTCTTTTTGAGACAGGGGCTCACTAAGTAGGTCTGATGTCCTGGAAATCTCAATGCCAGTCTTGGCCTCCCAAGTGGTGGGAGTAAAGGCATTTACCACCATTCTGGGCCTTCAATTTACTTCTCATTATCATTACATCGTGCCGTTTATCAACAGATAGTTTTCCATTCAGTTGACTTTAAAATCTTGGAAATTAATAGATGTTAAATATCTTGCCACTAGACAGACTTTGGGGAAAGCTTTCCCTGAAAGTCTGAAAGTGCTCTCTATTCCACTCTTTTTAAGATACTCAGACAAGATAGTAGTGGTACTGTGCTTGCCTAGTGTGTATCTTAGCGTCAAGCTTCAACACGGCAAAATAAATTAAAGGGAAGGTGACTACGAAGAGCTACTTTTTATGGTAATAGAAGATGAGTCGTGTTGAAATAAATTGAAGGAATCGAAACCTAGCTCATGATCAAGTTTCTCTCTTGTGACTGCCCACCGGCATGAACTACACTTCCCATCATGCACCGCGGCTCTCTTTGGCACATTATTTCTTCTCATTTCCGTCCGTGCTGCCAGAGGTTACTGGACTTTGTAGTTCACAAGGACTTCTATTTTCTCGCGTGCCTAGCTAGGTTGCTGTGACTCTGGTGAAACTATACGGCATTATCATATTATTGATATAGGTTAATAGTATAACCTACCGGCGTCCATTCACTATTAGGTCTATACGAATTTCACGCGCTACCTTCACCCGGGAAGTGGAAGTGACGCATTTCCGGTGTGATGGCGGCGCGGTGGAGCTTTAGGTAATTACGGAACTCTGGAGACCCAGGAGAGAGTAGGAGCCAGAGTGGGGGTCGGCGGGTTGCTGAGTCTCGTGGAGAGGGCAGGGGCATGCGAGGGGACGCTGGCCCGGTGCGCCTCGCTTTCCGCGCGGGGCTGCGTGTCTTCACCGCGACATGCGGCGAGCGGTCGCGGCCTGGCGCCGGGAGCGGGCCGTGCTCCGAGTGGGCCTCGGTCGGGGTTGTCGCGGGTGGACGCCTGTCCCGGGAGCTCCCCGGCTCGCGTCCCCGCAGTCCTTGTTGCGGAGGTCCCCGCTGCTCCCGGTGCAGTGCTTCAGGCACGCGTCTCTAGCGGCTTTCGAATCCGCGGGTCTTTGTCAGTCGGCTTCCCGGGACTGGTCCCAATAAACTGTGCTGATAACGCTTTTGCCCCCTTCCAGCGCGATATCCCAGGGGCTAACTCTATTACATTTTCATTTATGGGTTTTTGTTTTCATTGATTTGACTGAACCTTTGTCGTGTTTCGCCTTAGTTCTCCATGTGTCGCATTGTGTGTGTGTTTCCGCCTGACTCTAAATGTTCCAGCTACTAACTCCCAAACATGGGTTTGCAGCCCCTGTCCCTGGCGAGCAGCAGGCTCCACAGCACACTTTCGCAAACAGCGCTGTACCAGCGCTAAGTGCAAGACTCTTAATACATTATAGCCACTCACTTTTTGTTGTTGTTGTTTGGGGCAGAGGTATTTGTAGAAGCAAGAATTTAGTTATTTAAGTCGCTGGAGAGGTGGCCCAGCGGTTAAGAGCGCTTGGTGCTCCTGCAGAGGACCTGGGTTCATATCCAAGCGCCTACATATTGGCTCACAACAATTTGTAGTCTCATTTTCAGGGAATCCGGTAGCCTCTCGTACCAGCCACTTGGGCTTTGCACATATGTACGTGAAGGCGAAACATACATATGAAACATACATATGAAAGGGAGCTATATTTTCTGTTAATTATGCACTGTATTTAGACTGCTTTTTGTTTTGTTTTTCCACACAGTGTAGTCTTGGCTGTCTTGGAACTTACATTGTAGAGCAGGCTGGCCTCAAACTCAGAGGTCTGTCTCTGACTCTCAAGTGCTGGGATTAAAAGCATACCACCACCGCCCAGACTGCATTTTAATACCTAGTTTATTCCTAACTTACTCGTGACTGGCCCAGTCCAGTCATACTCAGTCTGGGAATAAACTAGTTCCAGAAAGAAGTGATAAATATAGTTGATTGGAACTAAAGTTTTTGAGGGTTGTTCTGTCAAATTTCTCTTCCGTGTTAAGTCTGAGATTACTACAGACACTGGCCAGCTTGAGTGTGGTGGGCCTGGCTCTGGCAGATCGTGCCCCTCTCCCCAGTTCCCCCTGCCTTGCTGAAAACCATTAGATTATATTCCTAAGGCTACCCCGAAAAGTCTATTCCCTTATTTGGCCTGACAAGGTCCAGCAATCAAAGTATTGAAGTCCATCAATCAAGAGCCTCCTTTGGCTTACCTCATTAGCACGCTTAGTTAAAAATAAATGCCTCATCCTAACACAGGTTTTTCCTTTACCTTTATAAGCCTCATTTTCCTATGTGCTGTGTCTTCGTCTTTTCCATCCAGAGATAGTCCTCTTTGACCCGTTCTGGGACAAATACCCTCCTCCCTCTCCCTTGTTCCCTTCCCTTCCCCCTCGTGCTCTTCTCCCGTCTTTGTCTCCTATTCCCTGTCCCTTTCGCCTCTGGAGCAAGTAAATCTCCTTTGTGCTGAGAACATGGACTTGGGGTATCTTGAGCTGACAGTGAGGTTCGCTACAATTACTAACATGGGACGGTGATGGATCATGAAGGCCTCTAGTATGGGCTTCAGTAAACAGGTTTGTTAACACATCTCCAGGTGAACATGGGAAGCGACAGCTTAGTGCTTACCACAGCACAAACTTTGAACGCAGTTTTTTAAAAAAAGTTAGCACATAGGCAGGGGAGTGGGTTTAAACAAGCCTTTGCCTTTTGTGCCATGTTAGTAAAACCTGGTGAACAGAAAGCAGGAAAGAAAGCTTCCTCTTTTTAGTAAAAGCTTCAGCATTTAAAGAATTAATTACCTAATATGAGAGACCCAGAATTAACTGATGGTTAATCTACTTTCAAGCACAACTTGGTAGTGGCTTTAAGCAGGCAAAGTTCAGTACTTCCCCTCTGGAAACTTATCCCGTGAGTGCTCTGAATCAGTTTATGAGGGTAGCTTCCTTCTAGACCAGAGCTTCTGTGCTGGGTGGTGATGCTAGGTGTCTAGAGGCTACCTGGTAAATTTCTCTATGGCGAGTTCCTTTTAGCCACAGTATGCTTAGAAAGGTTATTTCAGTCCATCTGTGCAAGTTAGCAGACTTAATTAGCAAAGCTGAGGACCAGATTTGATTTTGAGTTGGGGAGGACACAAAGTAGTTTGAAGATAAGATGAAGGCCTATGCTGCATGGCTGTGTTTGTACCATCAGGGTCCAGTTTTCTCTTAACACCTGAAAGGGCACAGCATCTCATAGTGCTGTCTTGATATAGATGATGACAGACAGCTTGGTGGCTCCAAGAATAAGGGGCAGAGGAGTGTTCTCTGTATGTTGTCAAAATAACTTGGGTCCTTTGTGGCTCCTTCCAATTTTAAAACTTAATTTCAGAATTGGAACTTGTTAAGTATCTGATACTGTCCTAGAATACACACATATAATATATATGTACACATATATACACACATATATGTATGTATGTTTGTGTCTGTGTGAGATATATATATATACACACACACATAACAGTAATATCTAATATCTAATGTAGCAAATATTTTCTTCATTTGTTCAAGCTTGTATTTGTGCAGAAAAGTCTCTGGGACTATAACAACTGAAAAAATATACAAGAGTACAGGACTGTAATGGAAGTTTTGGTTTCTTTGTAAACTCAGCTGTGCTGTGTAAATATATTTTTGTTTTAATCCCATGTTTGGGATTTTAGTTGGAGCTGTAGTTTGTTCACAGCTGATAGTTATCTCATGTAGGGGATTAAGGCCCTGAAGGGTGAAGCAGTTTGCAGAAATGGACAGCGTGGTGGTTTGGAGCAGACAGATGGAGAGAAAGGCATCATGGGGTGCAGCACTTTGCTGCTGGTATATCCAAGATCCATCTGCCCTAAACAGCTGGGAGAAGTAAAGGGGTCTACATTCCCTCTCCCTACTAACCTTCTTTCTCCTATGTAGGATTGGGAAGTTGGAAGGGAAGTATAGGACCCCCAAAACGAAGCTACAGCAGTTATAGTCTTTCTGGTAAAAACACTGGCAGTGATATATAGTGTATATAGCAGTGACTAAGGCTTTCAAAGATGCGATGTATCCATAAAAAGCCTTTCATGATTAACTTCATGGTCTCTTGTGGTCCATGTCACTTATGTTCGTTTTTCTTTTCTTTCCTTCCTTTTTTTTTTTTTTTTTTTTTTTTGGCAGGGTTTATCTGTGTAGCTTGGTTGTCCTGGGTTCACTTTTTAGACCAGGTTAGCCTCGAACTCACAGAGATCCACCTGTCTCTGTCTCCAGAGTGCTGGGATTACAGGTGTACAGCCCTGCACCTAGTTTATATGTTTATGTTCATTCCCTATATGCTCCTGTAAAAGGAACTTTTATTCTCCTGAGCTAATTGTTGTCTGCGAGGCTTACTGCCTCTGTCTGCTAACTGAGGCCTAGTCCTGGAAGCTTCTATCCTCCATACAATCTACCCTAGGCTTAGAATGTTTTTAGCCTCTGAGATTGCTTACTAAACTTACCCTTTCTTGTTCTTTTTTTGAGCTCTGTGCTGGCTGGTTCAATCAACTGTTCTAGCTTTCACTCTTTTTCCCAGCTGAATTATTCAGTTTGACTTCTCCTTTTCAACCCCAGAATTGCTCTGCTTGGCCTTAAACTAACTCCAGCAATCTTTTCTAATCTGGCTCCTTCTCATTCTCTGGCTCATTTTGCCTTTCTCTCTGTAAAACTCTCCCAGTAAAACTGCCTCTTCTTGTCTCTCATCATTTCCTTAGCTTCCCTTTCCTTTCTCTTCTCCTGAGAGTCGGGCATATCCTATTCTGTCAATTCTTTCTCTGATTCATCATTGTTTCTGCCACGCAGTTAGACATCACTTTTAAACATGGGTGCTCCCTTCTACAAACTAACTTTACCTTCATTGTTAGGGATTAAAGGTGTGTACCACCACACCTGGACCTAAGCTTCTCTTTTCCTGAAACTTGGTCTATACCAGGCTGCCCTTGAAAACTCAGATCTCCTTGCCTCTGCCTCCTGGATTAAAGTCGTGTTTGTAGTCCAGATGGATCACACAGACCTAGAAGGTCTTTGGATGTGATCTCTTTCCAGAACAGTCATGTTTTGGATGAAAATTCCTCTACATGCTGCCTTTACTTGAATTACTTGAAGTCACAGTTTTGTTTGTTTCAGATGTCTCTGAGCCTGTAGCATGTGGGTCCCTGTTGAAAATGACCTCTTCCTCTTTCTGTATGGATGTAATTCCTACTTGTCCATGAGGACCTCAGCCCCTCTTACTTTTGTACACCCCAAACTTTCTCTGTTACAGCAGCAGTGTTTGTGGAATAGCTGCAGCATCTAGATACCTCCTCACCTTAAGGATAAAAACATCCACTTTTGGTGACTTGTGTGCTGTGTAATGTCAATATTACCTCCCTAGCCACTGCCACTGTTTTTAGCAGAAACACTAACTGTTGTGGCTTCATTGTTTTGGGGTCCTGTACTCTTGTGTATTTTTCAGTTGTTATAGCCTCAAAGAGACTCTTCTGCACAAATACAAGCTTGAACAAATGAAGTAAACATTTGACATAGTTAGAAGTACTAAAGTGTCTTATTGGAAGGCATGTATTATGGGGGAGGAGGGGCCTCTCTTTAAATGTAAGGTTTTTTTGTTTGTTTGTTTCTTTGTTTTGTCTTTGTTATCATGAAAATGGGTAGAAACTCAGGTTAAATCAGTAGATCAAGAGAAACTGCAATGACACCCTTTGCTCAGTGAATGAGATGCCAGGCTACAGAATGAAGTTAAGCCCTGTTCCAGGCCACTTAAACCATAAATCAGGGATATATGGGAAAGTAAGCCAAGAGATAGACTTAGGAGAATGGATCTAATTCCAGCTCTATGATTCAGAGGATGGTAGCAAGGAGGTGCCCCCTTAGGCTCTGTTCTGCTCAGTAGCAGAAAGGCTGATACTGAGAAATTATTTTCTGTTAAAATACTATAAAGTGAAACACTGTAGGAACAGAAACAAAGGTTCTGTTTTTAAAGCATTTAAGGACTTCTGGGAAGTGTGGGGTAATATTGCACACGTCCTAATGGAATGTGTGCTTGATTTCAAAACCCGATTTCCCCCATGGGCAGCTTTATAGATACTTAAAAGGATCCTTTTGCCCTCCATAAATGGAATGCCAAGTTTAATTTGCATAGGGGACTTATACTTTAGAAATTCTTACATCCTGTGCGAAAAGACTGAGAAAACTTGTCAAACCCAATCTGCCTTTGAAATGAAACTGAAGTGTCCCATTAGAAACTGAAGTTCCCTAAATGGAAACTTCCACCAGCCTCCTGTATACAGAGGCAGAGAAAGGGTGAAACAGCAGATTTTTTTCTTCTCCTAGGAGAATGAATAAAATCAAGACTTAATGACTGATTGGGAATAAAGAAAAAAAGAATTGCCACTTGGGAACATTTACAGGAGACAAGCTAGAGGAAAAACTGGCTTGAGATGGAAAGAAGGAAATGAGCTCCAGTTTGTACTGCCTTCTTTTGGAAGCCCATCAGACCCACATAGAAGTTTCTTCTCAATGACTGGAGTTCCATAGAGACACTTGGGCTAGATTGAAGTGTCAGCTGACACTGTGCGATGGAGATGCTCTTCAGACAGAGTACAGGGAGAAAAAGGCCAATGATAGTCACTTGTTCTTGTAACACGTGTCAAAAGCTTCCAGTGTTAAGATGATAGTAATGAACAAAAGAATCTATGAGCAACAGTTACAGTATAACTTATAGTTAAAGTATAAATTAGAGGCAGAGCAGGAGGCAGAGGAAGAGCTGATGGGTGATGTATAAGCTGAGGACTGAAAACTTGGAAGGGAAGTGGGGTGGCTCAGCAGTACCAGGCATGTAGCAGTGTCTGGTCAAATAGGGAGTTCTTTCTGGATTTTACAACAGTTCATTTATAACCCTGATCGATGCTGAGAAGGTAGGTAGGGATGGAAAGCCACGTACAGTGGGGAAGAGGAGTTAGTGATGTTAAGAATAAGGGACAAGTTTAGACCAATAAAAACCATCTCAGCTGTGTAGGGAGAGAGAAAGTAGGACCAGAGGACAGGATCAAAGGAAATTGTCCGTAAGTGTCATAATTTGTTTTTAAATGTACCTCTAAGTTCAACATGAAGATTTTTTTTTTTTAATTATTATTTAAAACCTAAAATGGAAACCAGTCATGTAAATCAGTGACTGGCTAGTATTTTGAAATAAAAATGGTCAGATTCCAGTTCTTGGAATCTGTAGATTCTTATAGATAATATGCCTTGGTAAAAAGGAACACATTCACAGATCATAGATCACCAAAACTTTTTAAAAAGTGAAGTGGTTGTATCATTTACTCCTTAACTTGTTTCACTACTTAAATGTGGACTAGCTTCATAATGTAAGACCTGAAGGCAGATGATACTTCCTCCCAGTTGATGATATATAATGCTCAGTACAATTTTAACTTGAAGCGCTTTTTTTGCACATAGAATCGGAGACCAGATCAAATGTTTGTCGCCGCCTCAGACAGAGGCAGGATCTTGACCTGTCTGCTCAGCATCCTGTAGGGAACGTGGGGTTGAGTTCAGGTGCAGACACAGGACAGGTATCTGATGGTTAGCAACTTGGAAGCACTGGTGGTCTGCGTGTCCTTGCACAGACGTTGGCATCAGACCCCTTTTGACATGTGTGATTTTTCATAGTTTAGAAATGAAATAGAGTCCAAGGTGTATTAAGCATTTTCCCTTTGGGGTCTAGGTCAACATTTTCTAATCAGATATATTAATCTTTCAAGAAGAGCACCAACTCATGATGGCGCATGCCAGGTTTTGGTGTTAAATGATTTGTCACATCTGTAGCAAAATTCTTTGTGATGAAGTCAATTCAAATCATTTCCTTTTCAGCATGTCCTGGGATAAGTCTCTTAGGGGTGTGTGTGTGTGTGTGTGTGTGTGTGTGTGTGTTACTGTTACTGTGGCTAGTCTTCCTCTCATTTCCTACTTGGAAAGGGAAAGCACATTCCAGAGAATCCTGTTGTACTGCCTTGACCTTTAGAACCAGCTGCAGATTGCTCTGAAAGTTTGAGTATTGTTTAATATTACCATTTCCCCATCAGGCAACCTGGATTTTTTTCATTTATTTATGTATTTATTTATACATGTTTAATTTTCTCATTAATTTATTTTCTTATTCACTTTATATCCTAATCAAAGACTCCTCCCTCTTCTCCTCTTGGTCCCACCCTTCCACCTTCTTTCTCTGTTTACCCCTCCCCTTCTCAGGAAAGGAGAACTGCCCCTCCCCCCAGCCCACTCCAGCACATCAAGTCCCATCAGCACTAAGCATATCCTCTTCCATTGATGCCAGACAAGACAGCCCAGCTCGGGGAAAGTGATCCAAAAGCAGGCAATGGAGTACATGTCAGAGACAGCCCCCGCTCCAATTGTTAGGGGACCCTATGGTGACCACACTGCACATTTGCTACATATTATAGGGGTCCTAGGTCCAGTCCATATGTGCTCTTTGGTTGGTAGTTAGTCTCTTTGAGCCCCCATGGACCTACGTTAGATTAGGCTGATATTGATTACCATTTCCCTATCAGGCAACTTGGATTTTTTTTTAAAAAACAGAATATTTAATGGTGCTAGAAGTACTGTGCTAAGAGGACAGTGAAGTCTGGCCATCGTCCTCATGTTCTGAAGGTTTGATGTAATTGACAGATATGTAATTTTAGAGGTTTTGGTTCACAGTTTGAAGTGTATCTTAGGAATGCTACTACAAACCTACATACTTGCTTTCTGGTGTTGCTGGACTGGGAAAATAGGCATTATGGTAAAGTACCATTCCCAGGAGTGCTGCATCTTCTGTTGTAAAATACCCTCTTTACTCAGAGAAGCAGATGTGCTTTTGCTGAATTGCTTACTTGTGACAAGGCAAGGAATTTAATAATTCATCACAGAGTCCACATAGTGGTGCTGGGAAGAGCAGTGAGAGCTTTAAATTCTATATAGATTGCTCTCGTTACAGGAATTTCCTGTTAGTCTAAGTGTGAGGCTTGCGCATGCTGAGCTCAACCTTCCTCAGGCGCGCTCTGTACCCATCTGGACAGTGGTTGGACTTTGTGTGCCTCTCCTTACTACAGCAGCCATCTACAGCGTTACCAGCTTTGCTCTTTACATTTTGAGACATGAAAATAGAAGACTATAGGGGAGTGTCTGAAAGTTCTTGCTCATGAATGTTGAAAAGTACAAACAGAAAGGACAACATTAATTAGAAAGAAAACTCATTAAAATTAAATAAATAAAGCATTTGGAAGGAAAACACATAAAAGATTGCTTTTAGTGTGGAGAGGCAGGGGAAAAAAGCCATGTTTAAGAAGTCAATAGATGGGGAAAGATGGAAGCACCTGGAGGGGACAGGACCCTCACAAGAAGACCAACAAAACAACTAACCCAGTCCCATGGGGGCTTTCAGAGACATCACCTAAGGAGTATGCATGGTCTGGACCTAGGGCCCTGCACCTATGTGGCCAGTGGGCAGCTGGGTCGCCTGGCAAGTGGAGGGGTGGGGTGCTGTTTCTAAGATGGACTCTTCTTTTTGATCACTTCCCCCCTGACAGGACTGCTTTGCCTGGCCTTGGGATGAAGATATGCGCAGTCCTGATATGACTTGATATGAGGGGGACCCTTTCCTGGGGCGGGGGGGGGGGAGAGTGGAAGGGGGAACCCTTGGGATGTAAGGTAAATTGAAAATTTTAAAAATTAATAATTTTAAAAAAATCAAAGACAAACTTCCTTTAAAAAGTCAATAGAGTCACAGAGGAAAGTGCTAGCTTTGGCACAGTGGAGGCAAGTGATTGGTTTACTTCTGTCATGTCTGCGTGGTACATCCTAGGGATGCTGATTAAGGATTCCTTATTGATGTTCAGAAAGAAGTATTACTAACATCATAGTCTTCTAATCTGGAGGTGGACCCGTTTTGGGATAAGAACGTTTCCTAAACTTTCTGTTCTATAATTTGCCAGTGTGGCATCAGTGTACGAATGTTGGCATTTTTGTTGAGGTTCACTATTAGATGATGTGGGCATAAGGTAAATCTCGCTTTAAATTTTAGGTATGCTCTTTACTAACTATAATTAAGGAATTTTCTCAACATTAGCCCAACTCACTTCTGTTAAACTAAATTAAAAACAGCAAACACATTTTTGCCATCCCTCTTGGTTGCCCACCCGAATAAGCTAAGACCATGTTGCTAAAGATGCCACATACCTTGATAGCAAGACGCAGAGAAAACTAGTTGGAAGTGAAGCTGGAAACTTCCTCCCTGCCGACTGGCTTTCAGAGGGCTGGAACACGTCGTACAGGTTGCTGAGGGAGGAAAGAGACTTCTCATGTGAACCCTACAGACTTCAATACCAACCTGTCAGGCAGGAAGTGGACACTCGTGTATTAGTGACACTGCTCACTACTGGCATGGGTTTGACCAACTTTCAGATTGATTTGAGGCCGTTCCCCAGGAGACTCATGCATGAAAGTGTAAACCCAGTCAGATACAGCCTTAGTGGGGAGCTTACTCAGCAGGTAAGCTGGTAGTGTGTGACTGCTCTAAATATAACTATAGGTAAATGCTACTGTCTTAGTTAGGGTTACTGTGCTGTGATGAAGCACCAAGACCAAAAGCAGCTCACTAAGGAGTTTATTTGGCTCACACGTCCTGAATCAGTCCACTGAGGGAAGCCAAGGCAGGAGCTGGTGCAGAGGCTGAGGAGTAGTGCTACTTACTGGCTCGCTTCTCGTGGCTTGGTTATTCTGCTTTCTTGTAGAATAAAGGACCACCAGCCCAGGGATGGCCCCAGCCATGATGGGTTGCACCAGCTCCTATCAATCAGTAATTCTGAAATGTTCTGTAACTGTATGGACTCTGTATGTCCACCCCGGCTCTGAGTGATGGCACGGAGACTTTTATTTATTCATGAAAGCTTTTGGCCGTAGTTTACTGTCGTTCCTAACTAGCTTGTATAGCCTGTGTTTGGACTGTTCTGCCACGTGGTTCTTTACCTTTTTTTTATTTTCATAAGTCTGACTTTCTCCATGTCTCCTAGGCGAATCCTTTCATTCCTCTTTCCCAGAGTTTCCCAAAAGACTTGTGTAGTCTCTCCTGTCTCAGCTATTGGCCATGCAGCTCTTTATGTAACCACTCAGAAGGTGATGGAGAACAATGTTTACAAAAGATTGAGACAGGTGGTGTTTAACCATACCAAAGGCCTTGTCTGTGTTGAGCTCTCTGCTGGGACAGAAACGAGCACTTGAGTATGCGAGGACAGCCTTCACACAGTGCACAAGAGCATCGCTCCAGCAGTGGCCCAGATGCCTGCCTACACCTGATCTTACGGAGGCACTTTCTCAGTTGAGGTTTCTTCTCTTAGATGACACGCGCTTGTGTTAAGTTGACGTAGAAACTAGCCAGAACATCTTCTCTTGGTTAAAGATTGTCCAGTAAATAGGGGGCAAAAGCAGAGCCTCCCAGCTTCTAAAGGTACTGAAAATAAGTGATTCTTGAGTGTTGAACCCTAAATAAAGCATTCATACATCCCCTATAAGACTCCGGGTATCTTGAAAGAGGAGGCAGAAAGAACGGGAGATCTGGGAGATAGGCAGGACTGTGAAATGCCACTTCTGGTGCGACACAGCCTAGCACGGTTCCCAGTCGCATTCACTTACTTTAGTACCAACTACAGCTCTTGGTGCTCCCTGTGTTTATGATTCTTAGACTTTTCTGTTTCTTTTATTTTTGTGACTTCGTTACCTCACACCATAAACTATGTAATTTATTATGTATACTATGTTCTGTCTGCACGCCAGAAGAGGGCATCAGATCCCATTGTAGATGGTTATGAGCCACTGTATGGTTGCTGGGAATTGAACTCAGGACCTCTGGAAGAGTAGCCAGAAGAAGTGCCCTTAACCTCTGAACCATCTTTCCAGCCCCTTGTTTTATTAATATATATATATATATATATATATATTTTTTTTTTTTTTTTAAATACAGTACTTGGTGATATAAGCATACGTTTCTCTTGTTGAAGCATTTTAATCACAGTGTTTTAAGAACTCTGTTGTTAAGTTAACTTTGGTCCTGTTGAAATAAGCCTTCTATTTGCTTTCTTAGTTTTGGACTCTTTTACTAACACATGTTAGGTATGCATCCTTTTGTGCAACTATTTAAAGATTTAATTTAAAAAATTCAATTATTGTATCTTCTCGTACTAATTAAGGAAAATTAAGTGGTTGGGTACCTGCTATGTGGAAGAAGCATGCGATTATTACATGTACTGTTAATCATTGTTAACAAGCTTATGTTATTGTTTTTTAGGTGATGTGTGGAGACAGAAAGAGAAACGTGTCAAGGAGCTCAGGCCATTGAGTACTTATTATTTGAATGAATTTGAGGAATCCGGTTTATTGTATCAGCTGACAGCAGAAAATGAAAAGTAGTACGGCACACATGAAAGTAAGTAAAGATAAACAAGCTAAAGATAGAAGCTGATAGTCAGCTAGTGCCTGTCCTCTAAACAAAATGCTCTTATAGAAGGAAAACATTACAGTCAGACAGCAGGAGGGTGTCATGCATACTCCCAACATCACAATTTCAAACAAAGTGGAACAGGTAGGAATAGTATTAATTAGAGGGGCAGTTGAGAAAATATGCTGGATATCTCCTCTCTTCCTTCCTCTCTCCCTTTCTCTCTCTCTCTATCTCTGTCTCTCTGTGTATGTATGTGTCTAGAGATTGAACCTAAGACCTTGGTAGGCAAGTAGTATGTGTGTTTGTGTGTTACTTATGGTTTCTATTGATATGACCAACCACCATGACCAAAAATGAAATTGGGGAGGAAAGGGTTTATTTGGCTTACATAGCCACAGAACTGTTCATCATCAAAGGATTTGAGGACAGGAACTCAAACAAGGCAGGAATCTAGAGGCAGGAGCTGATGCAGAGGCCATGGGGGCTGCTGCTTGCTGACTTGCTCCCCTGGCTTGCTCAGCCTACTTTCTTATAGAACCAAGGACCACCAGCCTAGAGATGGCACGACTCACAATGGGCTGGGGCCTCCCCCATCAATCACTAATTAAGAAAATGCCTTAAAGCCAGATCTTATGATAGAGGCATCTTCTCAATTGAGGTTCCCTCCTTTCATATAACTCTGGTTTGTATGTCAAGCTGACATAAGACTAACCGGCACAATATGTATATACATATGTACATAATGCATGTACAGACATACATAAATTATATGCATGAGATTCTACATGAATCATTTGAATGTGTACATGTTATAAACAAAAATGAAAATCCCAGCCATTCTATTTTACCAGTAAAGAATCAGGAGTCAGGTGCTGTGGTGAAAACCTGCTAGCTCAGAGAGGCAGAGAAAGCTCCTTCCTTCGAAGCTCAGGTCAGAGAAAGCTCTTGGATTATAGGTGTGTGGTAGGCCTGGGTGAACCACATCATAATTACTGGTTTACAATAAACAGAAATTTCTTAGATTAAAGGTGTGTGATAGAGCTCGACCACACCAAACAAGAAACAAAGTTTTTACAACAGGGTTCACAATTTTGGGGTTCACAGTGGGATCAAATATCCTGCAGCACATGTGAAAATAATAGCAGATAGTGCTAGCAATGATAACATTCTCATGGCGCATGCTTTCTTGAGGGATATATGCAAGGCAAGTAGCTCCTTTCAGTTTAGATTCTCTCATGACTGTCTAGTATATATGGAAGTGGGCTTTTATATTGTACTTTACGTTAGATACTTGTTTACTCAACAAATGAAGAGTGAATTGTTGCAGTGACTCTTCTAAGTACTTCTAACAAAGTAGTGAACAAAATAGTATCCTTATCATTGTTTTACTTTCTGGTATGAGGAAGCAGAAAGTAAATCATGCAGTTTGTTAGAATGTTACCTGTAAGACTTGAGCTGTGGAGAAAAGAAATAGAGTAGAGCTAGGGCTTGGTGTGTTAGAGCTTGTAATAGGAAGTTGTGAAGGCAGGTCATCAGCCATGTGAGGAGAGGCTTCTTAGAATGTTCCAGAAAGTGGAAACAGGAAGTGCATCGATGGAGCCCAGCGTGACTGCAGCAGATGTGGAGGAGAGACTTGTAGCATGTGAGGTCAGAGCAGTCACTGGGAGAGTAAGTCCATGGCTTTGAGAAGTCGGCCTGTGAGTGGTCTTCTTTCTCCTGTGTGGTTGATAAGCCATTGTATTGTTTACTGGGACATGGAGTCAGTGAAAGGGAAGATACACTTTTATTTAGTTACAAACACATGCACACATCCCTTCCACTGCTCCACTCGCTCTGGGCCCTTACACTTCTTTAAGGAGACAGATAGACTGAACTCCATGGCCTGTACGCAGCATGTGCTTATCAAAACTGCTCTGTCTTTTCCACTCCCCAGGGTGTGAACCTCTGGCCTGTGTGCTCAGTAGACAGTCGGCCTCCTTTTACTTGTTTCCCTTGGCAGGGGCTCAGGGGCCCTCTCAGTCGATTCTTCCCTCTGTTGATCTGAAATCTGCTGCTTTTGATTTATGCTCATTAGTCTACAGTTAATTTACCGCGGGCTCAGCAGGTAGTTGACAGAAAGTTAAAAGCAGGCATCAACAGGGGGAGGGAGACTTGTGAGAACTCTTTTGAACCTTATGCAAGCACTCACCTTTAAACTGACACCTTTACAGGGAGAGGAACATGGAACCCTTCTCAGAATCTTCCTGGTCCCCCTGTGGTCCTTATGGCTCTTCTGTGCCACCACACTGGGCAAGAAGTAGGTGGCTTTAGTCAGCGTGTCCTTCCGACTCCATGGCCAGTTGTATCCAGTCTGTGCTCTTCACTCATTTGAATTAGCCATTAGCAATTCACTAGTGTGGCCGGAGCCAGTCTTTCTGTCCTCCCTGAAGACTGCTCTGAACCTACTAGAAATGCTCTGAGACTCAGCTCTTTGCTCCACCCACCTCCCCATTCTGCTCTCTTAAGTCCTTAGACCAAATGACTGAAGACTTACCTGATGTTTGCTAACAAATTTGGAGAATTTTAAAAATAAATTTGACTCTTTCTTTCTTAACTATTGCATTGATTTAATCTAAAACTATGACAAGGGAATTTATGTTCTTAATATTTGGATTATACCTACAAATGTTTTTCAATTAGTGACCTTCTGTCACCACCCCATCTGCACACAAATCATCATCGTTCAAAGCTGTGGGCCACGGTGATTATTCCCTCCTGACAGTCTCCAGTTAGTATTACTGTAATGTGCCGGTTGCTTGTTACTCTGTCATATTTACATAATCCTTCTGATTCACGACTTCTTCACAACAGCTGTTGCGGAGATGTGTTAAAGATCATTAGCACAGAATTGAGGCTGTCTTCCTAATGTAGTCAAAATAATTACCTCGCTTGTAAAAGAAAATGTGGATAACTACTGTTACCTGGCTCCCCTCTGTGTCTGCCTCTATCTCTCACATACATGATCGGATATGTTCAGTACAAATCTGGGTAAAATGTCTACACTAAACAGAACTAATTTCTGAGTGTGAAGATCTTCGGTTCCCACATCTTTCCTGTCTTTTGTGTCCCTCTGAATGACTGCACAGTTCTCATGACTAGCTCATGAGAAATAATCAGTAAATACTGAATTCTGTGTTATCTGTTGAATTTGGTGGATCTTGTGTGTTTTTGACTTAGGACGTTTTGAGGTATGGGGAATTTGTGGGATGCAGGACGCTGAGGCAAGTGGAGCAGATTCTCTTGCAGTGGGCTACTACTTCAGCTTGGGGCTTACGGTTTTAGTATAAAGTTTTGTGGGTTTTTTTTTTAAGATTTATTTATTTATTATGTATACACAAGATCTCATTATGCACCAGATCTCCTTATAGGTGGCTGTGAGCCATCATGTGGATGCTGGGAATCCAACTCAGGACCTTTGGAAGAACAGCGAGTGCTCTTAACCTCTGAGCATCTCTCCAGCCCCTAGTAAAAAGTTTTATAGAAACTGTATCATACATAGCAAACAATTCCGCTTCGTTTTGTTTCTTTACTTTTTAGGATGTTTTGGTTGTGTTTTAGATGAATGGAGGACGGGAGGTGGCTGCTCCCTGAGGCAGGGTATTTTGTTGATTCTGCCACTGTGCTGCCTATAGGAACCTTGGCTGCCTAAAAGTCTCCACTTCCCACAAAGCACAGGAGTGCAGAATTACAGATGTATGTCTGCATCCAGTTTTTATATAGGCCCTAAGACTTGAACTCAGCGTACCAGGCTTACACAGTTAATGTTTTTATGCTTTGACCCATCTCCTCACCCTCTATTGTGTTTCTTGGTGAAATCTATTAAAAAGAAAGAAAGGAAGAAAGAAAGAAATGGATAAATAATCTTTTGAGACAGGACCTGATGTAATTCAAATGGGCCTATAGTTGAGTCACAAAGAAAATTTTTTTTTTCCACAGACAGGGTTTCTCTGTGTAGCCTTGGCTGTACTAGACTACCATTGTACACCACGGTGGCTTCGAACTCACAGAGATCCACTTGCCTCTGCCTCCCCGGGTGCTGGGATTACAGGTGTGGGCCACTGTGCCTGGCAAGAAAGAATTTTTTTAAAACCCAGATTTTAAGTAACATGAATTAGTCTTGTGTTTGAAAAATGTTTTGAGGGCCAGCAATCTTTGCTATGCTGTGTAAGCCTGAGAGCCTGGACTCAGTTCCTGGGACTCATGAAAGGAGAGAATCGACTCCCAAATTTGTCTTTTCACCTTTACATGTGTCCCATGGAACATGCATGCCCACACTCCCACTCATACACACCATAGACTGAATAATTAAGTGAAATAAAGATTTTAAGTAATTTCTAAGGTACTGCCATCTTGCTGATGTACATATCACTGTGTATATATTTTCGACATGACCAGTTGTGAAACATTCCTTCTTCCTTTTCTCCTTGGAAGCACTCCTCAGGTCATGACAGAAGGGAGAGCCACAATTCGCACCGCCGGAGCTCCTCCCCAGAAGACAGGTAACTGTTGTCTGTGTGCCAGGGGTGAATTTTTCTTTTGAGGTTTGTTTGTTTGTCTGTTTGTTTTTTGAAACAAGGTTTCTCTGTGTAGCCCTGTCTGTCCTGGCGCTCGTCCTGTAGCCCAGGCTGGCCTCAGAGATCTCCTGCCTCTGCCTCCTGAGTGCGGGAGTAAAGGCGTGCACCACCACCGGCCTCCTTGCTTCTTAGTTTCAGGTTGACATTGAAGTGCTGTTTTTGCTGTTATGGCTTGCTTATACATTCACGTGACCTTTTATAGTTAGCTTTTTACTTGCATTATAGTATAATTATATTAAACTACCCCCTCTAGAAATAGTGCCAGTGATGTGAACCATGCAGTCTCACCAGCACGACAGCTGTGCCGCTTACTACATGAGGGTCACTGAGATGATTCCTAAAGGGAAGCGCCCTATGCCTTGAGCACTTTATTCCTACTCCGCTCTGCTTAATCTCTCTGGGCCCTTTACTTTAGGAGTCGGCTGTGACCACTTCCTGCCCTCACCAGTCACCTGCTCTTTGTCAGCCCCAGACACATACAGTGTAAGGTGATTGTAGCCATGTATACAAAACACAACTTATATTACCATATAGGCTTATATTTAATTTCTCTTAATGTTCTCTGATTCTATTGAGTTTTAAGGGTCAAACAATAGATTAATGGGATCTATCCTTATTTTTCTATTCAGTGTTCCCAGTACTGCAGTTTCCAGAATAACATCTAGTGATTAAAATGTTTGGGCTAGACTTAGGTAGAATAACAGTGGGATGTTATTGATTGATTGGTCTCATTTGTTAGCATGGCTATAAGTAAGTATTTGTAAAGTAGCCTCGTTCTGCCTGTTATGTATAATTTCCAGACTTGTTTCTTCACCAAGGGCAGTGTGAATCGGGATGCGTAAATTTGGTTATTTTCAGGAGTTGTTTTGCTCTGCCCATGCTGGAAGCTTTTGTAATTCAGACTGTGGATAGGTGCCAGGACAGTGAGCTGTTAGTTAAAGCAGTTCATTAAGATGTGCATCATTGATACCCAAGTATAACAAGTATATTCCAAGCATCGCAGTTGTTTTGAGTGTATAACGTGGGTTTTCTTGTGTGTTAGACATGAAGAACAAGAACGGTCTCCCCGGGGTAGAGATTACTCAGATTACAGCCACTCAGACCACGAGCGCTCCAGAAGAGGGTACGATGACAGCGGGGACTCACGGTGAGTGGATCTTAACTGCAGAAAAGTAACGGTTTTTTTATATGGTACAAATTTGCTTTGTTTTGAAGACTGGGTCTCACGTATCCTGGGTTGATCTTGAACTGAAAAGGTTGAGAGTGACCTTGAACCTGATCCTCTGACTTCTACTTTCTGAGCTCTGAGATTGCAGTGTGCACTGTCATGCCCAGTGGTTGTGGTGCTGGGGATCTAGCTCCGGCCTTTGTACATGTTAGTAAGTTACAGCCCAGCCCAGATTGTCTTTACTTTGTATAATGAAAACAGCGATTAAAACAATCGAGTCCAGGCTTCTAAGAAGGGCTTCATGTGAATTAACTCTTTAGACAACAGGTGTTCGCAGTAGATGCTACCTGTTTTAGGGCTGAAGAAACTCCTGCCTAAAAATGCTTAGTAATTGATGGTTTTGAAACACAACATTGTCAAGCCCAGATATATCTGACCTTTACCAAGGTGTTTGAATGTTGTACTCTGCATGGATTGCATCCTGTCATTTTACCTAGGAACTACACTAAATGAAAGTGGAGGTTTTCAGATACAGAGTGATTTTTTTTTTTTTCTATAATATGGCAGAGGAATACTGTGAGTGAAATTCCTGATTTATAAGGTTGTTTTTTCCTAAGTAAATGGCTTTTATTTGAGTTTTGGAAAATTTGTCTACTCTATCTCTCTAGGCAACAAGTTTTCTGATTGATAACTGATTCTACAGCTTGTTCTTAACTTTGCCTCTAAACGCCACGGGTTTCTGTAACCCCGGACTGAGGTTCTGCTGCATTACCCTTTGCCTTTGGTCCGGTATAGGAGTATAAAGTCTCATGGCCCTCAGGCATACTGTGAAGCCAGCAAACTAGGTTTTGCTTCAAATATCAAAGCTAATACTTGAAAAATGTCATGGATGTTTCAGTTCGGCTAGCATCTGCACACTGAGAACAAGCAAGGTCACTGTAGGGAAGGGACTGCCCGGCTGGGCCACCCCAGCTTCTCCACAGACACGGAGCGCTAGGGACTTCTATAGTTCTGCTGTGGGAGCATGCCACACGCAGATGGCGCGGAGTTTGCAGTATCCCTCTCGCCCACTAGTTGGGGGTTATATTTGAAATACTTTCAAGACAGTCTATTTTTTTAAAGTTAAATGAACAAACTGCTCTCTGAGGAAAGAGCAGACACCAAGAATTGTCTTTTCTAAGTTCCTTATGTTTTTAGAGAAAATAAGCCGAGTTTTGAAAGGTGTTAAAGAGAAGATGAATACTTGTATTGAAGGAGAGTAATCGTTACCTTTAACAGCATGAAAATAAACTCGTTTCTTCTGTGTTCAGTTTGCCACAAACCAGTGTGTGTTAATTATCATGCCACTCTTTCTCCCACTTAGAAACTTAATATTCTCCATCATCTCCAGTGTAAACATCTCACAGGACATTGGTTGGCTTTTCAGAGTTCAGTCAGACTTAGACTCGTTTTAATTCAGCTGCTGCCATGCTGGATTCGTCAGGATTGTTGGATGGTGTCACCTGGTCTGGACGTGCTCAGGTTGCAGCACGTGGGCTTCTCTCAGTTGAGGAGTGTCATCCTCCGCCAGCTTGTTTCCGGGGCAAATGGCAGCTGAAGCCTTAGCCCTGCGGTGACGGATCCTCTTCCCTATGAAGCATTGCTTCACCATCCTGCACCGTCCATCCCTGACACTCGCACTCATTTTCTGTGCAGTTCGTTGTAAGAATGATGTTATGTTTTTCCACCCCCACTTGCCCATCCCACTTCACAGAAGTAGGAACCGAGAAAAACGCAGAGAGAGAGAAAGAGATTCGGATCGGAAACGGTCCCGGAAATCCCCATCGCCTGGAAGAAGGAGCCCGGAACGAGCAGGAAAGCAGAGTTCTACTCAGGAGGAGCCTTCCCTGAAGAAGAAGAAGGAGGAGCTGGACCCGCTGCTCACTCGCACCGGGGGAGCATACATTCCTCCCGCCAAGCTCAGGATGATGCAGGAGCAGATCACAGATAAAAACAGGTGTGTTGATGGGCGGCCTCTCCAAAGCAGAGACAGCCTCACGAGCCGGGGATAGAGGAGTGTCGTCAGCTTTGCCCGTTAAGAATGCCCTTGGTTTACCGGGACAGAGACCAGGAATTACAGTCCACTTGTCTTTTTACTTCAGAAACTCCTTTGGAACATTGTGTACTGATTGCTCTGATATTAGCTTTTAAGTTTTTCATGTTTCTGTGTGTGTGTGTAACAGACACGTGTAACAGACACGTGCATACACACATGCATATTTGTGTCCCCACACGTGTGTATGGAAGCCACAGGACAGCTTTGAGGCACTGCCTTTTTTTTTTTTTTTCTTTTTTTTTTTTTTTTGAGACTGGGTCTCTCAGTGGCCTGAAACTTGCCAAGTAGGTTAGGCTGGCGGGCCAACAAGCCGCAGGGACACACCTGTCTCTGTCTTTTCATATCTATTACAAGTGGATACCACTGTGCCAGGCAGTTTTTACATGGACTTGGAGATTTGAACTTAGCTTCCTGTGTTTCTGTTGGTGTGTCATAGGGCCCGACAGTAGTCTTTGAAATGTAGTATTGCGAGTGTTTTAGAGACGACACCCCCCCCCCCCCTTAGTGCAAATTCGTCATCCCTTAGGCATTTTGTGTTTTTACAAAGGCATCACTGGAAAAATTAGTGAGAAGTAATCACTTTTCCCAAGCCAGTCCAAAGCAGTTTATTCAGCTGTGAAAGAAAATGTGTTACTAAATCACTTCATCTTCGGTACAGTAGGCAGTTTTAATCAGTTTTGGGAGGTATTTCATAGGTAATGGAGGTCTGTCCATGGCAGAAGGAATACGTTGAAATGGAAGAGGAGTCTGTAGGTTTTACTTTGGAGGACAGCTCTTGAGTTGGGAAAAGCCACTGGACTTGACGTCACAGTTTTCAGGAGCTGTGCTACATGCCAGCATATCTTACTGTTAGGTTAGTTACTCAGCGAGGATCTGTTTCTCTAGAGAAAATGAAGAGGGACTGGGACAGTGCGACCTCTGCCATGGGTGGGCAGGAATCAGCAAGAGTTTAATTGATTGGAAGCAGCAACAGAACATTAATTGCAAGTCAGTCTGTTGGTCTGCCCCCTTCCTCGTGGTTTCCTGGCAGGTCTAAGCAGTGTCAGTGACCTAGTACCTACCAGCCCTGTTCTCATCCTCATTGCTCCTTTTCGCAGGAACTCTGACATACCAGTCTTACATTGGTCCCTACATGGAATTCAGGCAGTTGGTTTAAGAATCTTGATCAGGAAAAATGCATTTTATTTTTATTAATCCCCGACTAAATTTTACCATTTCTTTGATTGGAAGTGTAACTATGTCGTGCAGTCCCGAACAGTGTGTCACAGATACTGTGTGATGCTACATATTGTGACCATGCTGTTTGGAATTAAAATTGATACTCGGCCTTTACTGATTCTTGTTACTTCATGTCGGAAGATGCTCACAGCACACTGTAGCAAGCATATTCTTTTCAGGTGTTAAGGTCTATTTCAGTATCTTTTGTAACCCTGTGTGTTATATGCATTTCATGAAGCCTACTAGTTTCACTGGACTTCAACAGAAGCATTGGGGGAAAGGCTCTGACTTTCTGCAGTCAAGTCACAGTTGAATTCCACAGAGAAATAATAAACGCCGTAGACTTTTAGAGCTTTAAAAGACTTTAGGCATTATCAAGTTAAGTGTGAAAAGTTCAGGTGAGACTAACATGCCCAAATGTAAATTACCAGCAGTACAGCCAGTTACAGCCGTCTGACTTCAGCTGTGCAGCTCTGGGGTAGCTGCAGAAGCAGAAGGTCTTTCAGGTGCTGCGGAGTATCTCAGCTCCACGGTCCCATGTGACTTTCTTTTTTTTTTTTTTGGCAATTTTTAGCTTAGCATACCAGAGGATGAGCTGGGAGGCCCTGAAGAAATCAATCAATGGTCTCATCAACAAGGTCAACATCTCCAATATAAAAATTATTATCCAAGAGCTCCTTCAGGAAAACATAGTCAGAGGGAGGTAAGTAGTAGTTATCTGCCTTGTGTTTCTCACAGGAAGTTTTTCAAGGAAACATAGCATCTCTGTGAGCAGTAAACATTGATTTGTGATGCTACTTCCTTTAAAAGGTGTTCGTGAATGTTTATTTGAAGTGTAGTCCTTTTAAAATGCAGGCTGTTAAGTAACTTACACCATATTGTTCAAGGTTTATAAAGCCGGTGCTTTTTGAGATTTGCTATCATGCCATAGTTTTGCACAGATACTCTAATAATGTCTCCAGTAATTTAAATCCACAAGACTTAATAATTATTAAGATATGCACTTTAATGTTTTTAGTTGACATAAAATCTTTATAAACTTGTTATTAACGATGTGATGCTTTGATGTGTCCATCCCCATGTTGTCACAGGTGTCTGGGTTTCTCCCTTAGAGCTGAAGGGCTTTCCATTGTGTGTGATGGATCGTCTTTGTCAATCTGTCAGTGGATGGAGCTCCATTTGGCTCATGTTGATAATGCTGAAGGGGGTTGCTGTGTAGCTCCGGGGCTTATAGTGTTTCCCTACCATCCGCACTACTGTGCATTCCTGTTCCTAGTCCATGAGTGTTTCCTGCTCTCTGCATCCTTGGAAACGCTCGCCTTTGCTCATTTATGGCAGCCATTTCCTAGGTGTGAGATGGTGCATCATGTGGCTTTACCCTGTCTGTGGTGGCGGTGCTGCAGCACAGTTTGTGTGGGCACTGTCTTGAAATGTCCATTTAGGCCATTTAGAAGCTTTGTAGATACTCAGAACTGGGTTGTATTGTTTATTCCCTACTAGATGATAGTTTGGATATTAGCTCTGTGTCAGACAAATAGCTTGCAGATCCTTTCTCAAATTCTGTATTTGTCTCTCAACTTCATTGACAGTTTCTTGCACTGTCCAGAAACCTTTTAAATTAATGCACTCTAATGTGTCAAGTTTTCTTGGGTTATTTGTGGCTTATCAATCTAGACAAATATCATGGAGCTTCCCACTAGTGGTTCTATAGATTCTCTTTTTCTGTTTATCTATCAGTTTGGGTTGCTTTGTGTGTGTGCATAAGATTAAGGTGTGTTTTTATTCTTCTGCATATTGATGTCTGGCTTTCTACCATGGTTGAATAGACTGCCTTTACACTATTGTATGTTTTGAGGCTTTTGTAAATAGGAAAAAAAAAACCAATTAGATATAAATGTATGAATTTATCTCTAGGTGCTCTGCTCTGTTCTCTGTTGGTTTCTATAAACTTTTGTGCCAGTACCATGCTGTTTTGATTACTATAGCTTTATGTAGTACTAGGTTTTAAATCAGGTAATATGATGCCTCTTGCTTTTTTTCTTTTTGCTGAAGATTTCTTGACCGTTTGGATTCTTTTATATTCTATATTAATTTTAGGTTCTTCCTCCCTGAAAAATAACACTAGAACTTTGATGGGTATTATATTGACTTTGGATAGTATGACAAGCAGCCTGGCTTGTTCCTGATTCTAGAGGAAGAATTTTTGGCCTCTTACTGTTGAGATATTGTTACTTTTAGGTTTGTTATTTTGTCCATTATTCCAGTTCACGTCTAATTAAAGCAAAATAAGAATGAGAGATAACTGGGAAAGATGAACAATACATTTGAAGAAAAGTGGGGGGGGAAATCATCATTTTGTATTTGAACTGAAGCAACTGGTGATTTTTTTTTAAAGAAGTAGAAATAATACGTCACATATCTTTTATGTTTAAATCTGAGTGCTGTCTTGTGTGATTTCACATTACCTTGATTACAATTATTACAGAATAGGACTACTAAAGTGTACAGTGTTGGGGAGCAGAAGCTTGGCCCAGAGCCTCCCACTGCCCTTGGAGATAGCAGAGCTCTGTTCATTTTCCATGGAAAACAAGCAGGCACAGACAAGTGGCCTGGGTTGTTCTGTCTTATGTATAATCTAGGTTCACTTCTTTTCCTCCTCAGCGGTCCCTAGTATGTTGCGGTCCAGTCACTGTGCTGCTCAGAATAATGTAAATTAGCCTGCTGTACGTCCCTCTTCCTTACCAAATGCATATACAAACATGATCGTTTTCAGGTGGGTTTCCCTTCGCAGTGTTGTCACTTCATCTTAGGCCACTCCGTAGCCTTACCTCTGTTCTTCTAAAATTACACCAACTGAAGGCTCGGCCCTGGGTCCCAGCACAGAACTGTTGTTCAATGACAGGCACGCGGCAGAGACTTCGTGTGTCTACACTGTACTCTCAAGCAAGTTTGTTCACTCGACTGTTCTCTGGGTTTGGTTTATTTCTTTAAGATTTCCTACAATATATTTTGATCATGTTTTTTGTCTTCCCCAATCCTTATCGTCTAATTAGATGAAATGTGAATAGGAAAAGAGGAATTTATTTAGAGAGAGGTTTTTGAAAAAATTATCCTCATGTTATTTTACAAAAAAAAAAGCACAGTTTTGTTTTCATAAAAGCATTTTTTAAAATTGATTACCAAGATAAACTCTTTTCCCAGCAAAAGTAAAGATTTAGCTTTTTCTGTTCATGACTAGGGAATGCTTTTCCTTGTTTTACGTATTTTTCCTAAAGTGATTGACTGACTCTTTTTTTCATGTTTTGAATAGAGGGTTACTGTCCAGATCTGTTCTGCAAGCTCAGAGTGCTTCTCCAATCTTCACCCATGTTTATGCGGCTCTGGTGGCAATAATCAACTCAAAATTCCCACAAATTGGAGAATTAATCCTCAAAAGACTAATTCTTAATTTTCGGAAAGGATATCGAAGGAATGATAAGGTGTGTATGAGTGGCTTGTAAGTAGACTCACATGAGGTTATTGCAGTAAGCCAGCATCAATAAAAGTTAAGTGTGCGAACTTCTGCCCAGGAGTGAGTGCCTTCATCGTATGCCTCATGTAAACTGCTCATCCTTGGCATACCTTCTGTCACTAAGAGGAGAACTGACTGACTCCCAGCTTTCATAGCTACTGCGTGTGTGTTACTGCTGGATAAAAAGTTACCCCTCTGTTCGCTTTTAAGGAACAGGGTAATCCACTGTAGAGTTTATTGGCACAGGAAAGTCGATAGCTTTTGGGTTAACTGTCTTTACTCTCACTTTTCAGCAACTTTGCCTGACTGCTTCAAAATTTGTAGCACATCTTATTAACCAAAATGTGGTAAGTAATTATCTTCAAAACTTGGTGGGATTCAGTGGCATAAGAGCATGGTCTTGATGGCATTTCCCTATGTCACAGTATTGATCATCTTGGGTGAGATTTCAGTTGTGTTTTAGATGCACCTAGTGTTCTTGAATGTAGAGAAATCTGTGTGCTGTAAGGTGTTTTGTCAGACTGATGTGACCCAGCAGTGTCTGTGGTTACTGAGCCACAAGTTATTCCATATAGTGTTTAACTAAGTCCTCTTTTCTAAAGAACTAACTCTGTGTCCCCTCCACTCCTTCCTCTGCCTGTTGCTCATGACGACCTAATACATAGGCAGTGCTCAGTGTGAGCAGCCTGTAACCAAGTACATCAGGGCGCTAGAGGTTAAGGGTGCTGACTGGTCATCCAGAGGACCTGGGTTCAATTCCCAGCACCTACATGGCAGCTCACAACTGTCTTTAACTCCAGTTCCAGGGAATCCAACACCATCATACAGACATACATGCAGGCAAAATACCAGTGCATGTGAAATAATAAAAAAAAGTCATTTAAAACAAAGTGATAACAAGTACTTCAGTAGTCATGCATGTCTTTTAGGTTGTTTGTTTGTTTGTTTGTTTATTCACTTGTTAGCATATGTCACCTGTTAAATGTTGTACTGACTTCCTCATGGATATGCATCCAGTTGCACGGCAGAGCACGTGAACTAATATGTGAACACATTTTTCAGGCCCCATGGCTATTCATCCCTTGCTGTCATCCCATCACCAAAATGGATTCTAATGTTTGGTCCATCCTCCCTCTCTCCTTCCTTTCTTCCTCCCTCCCTCCCTTTCTTCCTCCCTCCCTCCCTTTCTCCTTTTCTTTCCCATTCCTTCCTTCCTCCGTCCTTCCTTCTGTCCTTACTCCCTTCCTCTCAGGATGGCTATAAACTCACTGTGAAGTCAAGAATGACCTTCAAATTCTGATCCTCCTGCCTCTGAGTCCTAAGTGCTTGGACTGTGGCCATGCACCATAGTGTCCAATATTGAGGATGGATCTTAGGGCTTCCTGCATGCTAGGCACGCATTCTGCCAATTGAGCCACATCTCCAGTCCCCATTAATTGGTTTTAACTTACGTGTTCCCTAAAAATAAATATGGGAAATTTCTGTTGTGGCTACATATTAATTTTTACAGATAAAAAGTTGAGGTAGACTTATTTTTATATAATTTTGTTAGGTTTTGCTGATTATGAACACCTACAACAGAAACTACATTAAACTTCATTAAAAATACTAATCACTATTAAAAATTAAACTTGACATAAAGAAAAATTTAACTTAATGTTATACTCATATTTAGGGCCAGTTTATGAAATATAAGAAATTAAGTAATTGGCATCCTTTTGAAATGCGTGTAGTTTTATTTCTTCCTCTCCTTTATACTAAGTGTTCCCGAGACCATCATAAACTTCACTTACAAGTACATAGTTGTGAAATACAGTAGAGAGAGTAATTTTGATCTATTTTAAGTGCATATAATGTTTTGTTTGTTTTTCATTTTTTTATTCATCCACTATTCTGTGGATTATATTTGCCTTCTATCCGGCCTTGAAAACACAACTGTTTATGTTCCTAGTCAAGGATTCTCACATATGTATCCTCATTCTTACTGTAACACCATTTACATGGAAGGGTTTTAGCACACTCAATCTTACTTCTTGAATACCAAAGTGCAGTTCTTGTCAGTCTCTGCTCTTGGAAATCTTTTACATTTTAACCTAATTAGTTGTTGTATGATTTAAATAATTGCTTACTTAAAATCAGGGAAACAGTTAACCTTTCTGTAACAGCAGATAAGTTTTTCTGGTTTTGAAATGCTACTAGTTTATTAGAATCATTACCACCAAATAGTTGAAATATTAACTATTTTTACCTTTCTAGTTAGATGTAAAGGTTTTCTTGCAATGGTTTATGACTAACCTCATTCCCCCGTATGCGCCCCTTCAAAAGCAGTATGTTTCTAATTTTGTGCATTGTAAAGGTACTCTCTTAGATTGAGGTTTAGATTCCTCCCATCAACTCAGAGAAGTACCTAGCTCATCAATGCATATGGAAGGCATCCTATGGCATTGCCTTCCTGTAAAATTGTATTTTAATCAGAGTGGTTTTTATAAGTGTTCGTTTTAAAAGTTGATCCAGGTAGGAAGTTCCACAGCTGAAGAGGAAGTATCTGGGCTGCAGCTCAGTGGGCATGTGCTTGGCTGGCATGCTTGAGGGCCAGGCCTAGTTCCTTCCCAGTACTGCCACCAAAGAGTACAAATCAATACATAGATAAAAAGGAAATAGTCATAATTCAGCATCAGTAATCTTTTAAGATATTTTATGACATAATTTTTACATAAGTTAAGGACTATTTTCTGTTTAGTAGAATTACATAGTAGATTGAATTTGGAGAAGATATAAAACGTTGCCATCATGAAAAGGATACCAAAAAAAAAAAAATTGAGGCTGCAGAGATGGCTCAGTGGTTAAGAGTACTTGCTCTTCCAGAGGACCTGAGTTCCATCCCTAGCATTCGCAACTAGTCCAAGGATCCAGCTTCCTCTTACTTATAAATTAAAATACATCTACTTGTAGACATAAACCAGATGCTTCTTTCTGTTCAGTGTAGTGAGTTAAAGAAATTATAAATTACATGGTGAGATGTATAGAAAAGCTATTATATACATTGTAATCATTATGGTATACTACTTTATGCTTAAAGTGGCAGGTCAGTAGTGTAAAACTATTTGTCTCCTCCTGTGTCACAATTCATTAAGGCACATGAGGTTCTGTGCCTGGAGATGCTCACGTTGCTGCTGGAGAGACCAACAGATGACAGCGTCGAGGTAGCTATCGGTTTCCTCAAGGAGTGTGGCCTCAAACTAACCCAGGTGTCACCAAGAGGAATCAATGGTAAGTACACATTCCCCTCTCTGCAAGGCAGAGTTTCTCTAGTCCTGGTACTCAGTCTGAAGACCAGGCTGGCTTTGAGCTGACAGAGATCCACTTGCCCCTGCTTCCCCAGGGCTGTGATTAAAGGCTGCACCACCACTGCCCAGCTTGTATTCTTACCTATTCTTATTCAAGTGTTAGAGAGCTAGTTTTATTGTCTTTTCTTTCCTTTTAACTTCAGCTATCTTTGAACGCCTCCGAAACATTCTTCATGAGTCTGAAATCGACAAACGAGTCCAGTACATGATTGAAGTTATGTTTGCTGTAAGGAAGGACGGATTCAAGGACCACCCTGTTATTCCAGAAGGACTTGATTTAGTGGAAGAGGATGATCAGTTTACACATATGCTCCCTTTAGAGGATGACTACAATCCAGAAGATGTTCTCAGTAAGCCGAGGCCATGGGAAGCAGGACGTGGGTACCAACATGTCAATGCAGGAATAAACACCTGACTTCTTACTTATTTTTAAGATGTTTTCAAGATGGATCCTAATTTTATGGAGAATGAAGAGAAGTACAAGGCTATTAAAAAAGGTATGTAAATTTGACAAATAGCATGGGTCATTCGAAGCAAAGTAGATAGTTCCGTGAAACTGACAGGAATGTCAATAGCCCTGACTGTCCCCAGACAGAAGTTCAGCCCCAGTGAAGCCTGCTCTTCGCTTCTTCACGTGCTAACTCTTTGTAGTTTTTCTTAAAAGCTCTCTGTTGCCTTGGGGTGGTTCCTTCTCTGCTTAGACTTTTGTTTCTTAAGCCCATTCTTCCTTTGCTTTTGGACTCCTTTCCCTATAGTTTCCCTAAAAAGGGACTCCTCCCACCTCCGGATACCTGCTATAATTTCTTTCTAGTGTAAACTTGGGAATCCCATTAGGGTCTAGGCAGTTGGCCAGTACGTGATTGTGCTTTTTTATTACAGTAGTTCTCAAGTTCTGTGGGTTTGAGTCCTTAATAGTCTTTAAAAGTAGACTCTGAAGGGCTTCAGTCTCTGCGAGTTATATCTGTCAGTATTTTAATATTTACATATTAACTCATTTAAAAATAGTCAACTGGTGTACGTTAACATAAGTGACATTTTTATGAAAATCATTATCAAGCAAAGGGACTTAATTAGGAAATGGATCCTCTGTCCTTCTGCATTCTGCCTGCTGCAGCTTGTTCTAGTTTCATTTATATAATGGAGTTAGAAAAGGGGCGAGTATTGTGATAGTCTTTGCAGATAAGTGTGTTATTCCTCCTTGATACTACGACAATATTTAACTGATAGTAGTTTCTTAAAAGTTGATTTCCATTTGAAATCTTGAATGGTATCACTGAATTTTCACACCAAGTTAAGTGTTAAAAATCTTTCATGTATGTGTCACTTCTATTAGATCATTACATCATGCCTCATTTTGCAACATGTTAGTCATTTGGAACATCTTGCTTCACTGTGTTTTATATATATATTAATATATAAATTTATATATATATATATAAATATATAAATGTTATTAGCACATGAACATTGTCCAAGTCAAGCTAAAGTGTTAGGAGAGTATCAAAACTCCCATTTGTTAACGTTGCCACCTATCTCCGCAGAAGTTTGTCCCAGTATTGGGAAGCTGTTGAGGGATAAATACAAATTTTGTAAAAATTAGATTTGCTCTTACAAACTTAAATTCTATTATGGTGGCAAATACTGTTTGTATGCTGTTTTTGCATGAGAGTGTTAATTGTGTTACATTTGAAAATGCTTGTCAAATAACCTAAAAATATCTCTAGATGAGATTGCCCATTTTTTCCCAAATAAAAATAAAAAGAGTTTCTGCTTTATCTTAGGCTCAGACAGTTACCCCAACCATGTCCTTGCGGTAATCACCAAACTGTCCATCTGTCTGTGCTAAATACAAGTGCTATATTGTTGTTCAAGTATGGAGATGTAATATTTTCATCCTCATCGGGGACATTTATAATCAAAATAGGCTTTTTCTCTTACTGTGGGTGTGGCAGAAAGCAACGTGGACTCCTGGTATATCTTAGCATTTTGATTTGCTCTTAGATTGCAGCAGTCTTAACCCCCATCGCTCTAGACTGCTGTTATAGCAATACAGTGAGAGGGCAGATAATACCTTAGAATCATTAGGAAAGTAGTGTTGACCTCACAGACCATCTGACAGGTTTCAGTTTCCCCCAGGGGATCATAGAACATTCGTTGAATCGTTGTTTTATTCATCTAATGAAATCCAGTTGCCAGTGCCTATGGAATTTGGGGAAGCTAATTCTAAGGAGAGAGAAAAGAGGGTGATGTAAACTATCAGACAGTCCATTTGACCTTCATCTTTAGGAAAACATTCCTTTGGAACTGGCATAAAAAATGACCGCAGCAGGGAGTGAGCCCAGCTTTAGTAATTAGCAGCTTCGCGTGACCCAGGTGTACTTGTGTATTAGGTTTTACAGCATTTGGGAAGACAGCAGGAGTACCTGTCTCCCTACTTTTGAATACTAAATAGTTTCTTCTTTTCAGAGTCTGTGCTCTGTTGCATAATCAGCTAAACACTGGATTGTTTCTTGGAGTTGCACTTGCTAGAAATGGTTTTAAGATTTGTATGTCAGGTAAGGGCCAAATGGAAGCCCTGCAAGCTTAGCAAACGATTGTTCCTGCAGCAGGAAATTCTCCACTAACATTCAGTGTGTGGTTCCTGATTTACACTGCTTTGCAAAATATAAAGAAATTAGAATTTTCTAAAAGTGGGTTAAAACTTTGTATTAAAACTTCAGTGACTATAATAAATGAGAAAGTGCAGTTTTGGTCAGCTCTAACAGTACCACTGGGCAAGGTATATAATTTTAGTCTGTGTCTTTTACACTGTTGATGTGGTCTTATGTGATCTTTCATGTATATTCATTTAGATCTGAATAAAAGTTTTATTTTAAGAAGTAATAGTGATGTTTTACCGATTTTCTTAAAGGTATTTAAACTTCTATCATAGTTTTATGCAAAAAAAAATTTAGATTAGTTGTAATATTCAATTTAACAATTACATGTTTTAATTTAAAGTGTTCATTCTATTTGCTTAAAGTGAATACAGTAAGTTCTGGAATGATCCCCCCTTATTCCATATTCATTCTTAACTCTGCACACTTGTGTTCTGTATCTGGCTTTAGCTTTCATTGTAGACTGCCCTCTTTCTGAAGATAGCATTTAAACTTTGAAATGCTGCTTTGAGCTCCGGTTCCCCACCCCCACCCCGGTGCTCTTGCTCACACAGAACATCTTGTGCCTTTTCTTCTTTTCATCTCCTTGTTCATCTCAGGAGATATTTTACCTGGCAAAGAATAACATCAAGTCATTTTAATTGCTTTCTTGCCATACATAACCTGAGGCTTATGTGATTTTTTTTTGGGGGGGGGGGCAGGTAAACAGTTAAAATTAGATTTGTCAAAATGAGAATTAACTTATGAAAATGAGGTACATGTATCTAGCTCATTGATTTTGTTTTTTTTTTTTTCTTCTTAAACTTACTTTGCTTTGTAGAAATTCTTGATGAAGGAGACAGTGATTCAAACTCAGACCAAGAAGCTGGAAGTAGTGAAGATGAGGAAGAAGAAGAGGATGAAGAAGAAGGAGAAGAAGAGGAGGGAGGTAAAGTGTGGTCTTTCAAGTGTACTGTAAACACTCTAGGATTACGTGGCTTTCGAGGTACTACTCTAAAACAGCTTTCTCCACTCCCTGAGAAAGGGTTATGAAGAGCGCAGTGGTAGTGAGTGGATGAAGACTCGGGAGCCCGTCCACCACCCTGTAGGACAGAACACTGCGCCCACAGCAGGACTAAGCAAGGAAATTCATTTTTTCCTAACAGCATTTAATTTGGTATTTTAGACCTTCACTTCTAAAGCTGCATTCATGTTGAGGGCGTGTAATTTATGTCACCTTGGCAAAAGTGACAGATGTGAATGACCAGATAGTTGCTGTTCTTTTTGGCAAAATAGAATGAGGAGGCCAGCAACTACATTTGTACAGAAATAGGCTTGGTGTTCTTCCTCTTCAGCTCTGATTTCATCACTTCATAGAAAAACAAGCTCAGACCTTTACTGTGGTTAAATATCAGTAGTATAGCAGCATACATAAACCACACATTATTTACATGAATTGCACTTCTAGAAATATTACAATGTGTCTTTCTTTTTTATGCTAACATGTCTTAGAGTGAAGTTGTTGTTGTGCAATATTTTATAAAAAAGGTAGATTGGATTTTTCCACTGTCATCTTCAAGTCATCTAAATAGGTGTATACTATATTTTCCTTGAGAATTTCTGTTTTATATGGAAATACTGTTTAGAATACATATGATTATGTATAAGTCCATACAGTCCATCCACTTAGTCAAATCTGTTTATGCCTCTAGAAGTAATATCCACTGAAGAATCAGCTGGGACAAAGCCTTCTGTAGTGTCTGAATGAGTTAGTAATACAGAGACTGAAATAGCGTTTGTGGCATATTTGTGGGCCCTGCTCTAACAGTGATATGGACACACAGTGGCTCATAAACTTTGCAGACGCTGATTTGCAAAGGAAAAACGGCATTGTTGTTATTACTGAATTTGATTACAGAACAAACATTTATACTTTTTTGTTTTGTTTTGTTTGAGACAGGGTTTCTCTGTGTAGCCTTGGCTTTCCTAGACTCGCTTTGTAGACCAGGCTGCCTCCAACTCAGGGCAATTCACCTGCCTCTGCCTCCCTGAGTGCTGGGATTAAAGGTGTGTACCACCATGTCCAGCTAAACTTTTATACTTTTATAATGTTGTGTTTAATTTATTTCAGGACAAAAATTAACAATTCATGACAAGACAGAAATCAACCTAGTCTCGTTTCGCCGTACAATATATCTTGCTATTCAGTCAAGGTAAGATTCTTTAGTTCAGTTTATCTTTTATTTTTATTTTGGCTAAGAAAATAAGCAGGATCAGTGATAGAGTTTAGGGTCTGAGGACAGAAAAATCAGACAGCATTTCAATATTCTCATAGTGCTTGCCTCACTCTGTCCTGCACCCATGCTTAGAGTTCTCAGCACATTTGTTCTGTTCTTAGAAAGTAAGTTGTCTTTACTTACTTAAAACTCCTAATTGTGTTACCAGAATAGGTACTGTTTTTCTTTTTAGTGTGCGGTTTCTTATAGCTAAGCATTAGTAATTAAACCTTAAAAACAACCAACTCGTTATTAAAAGCTATCACAGTATTTGTTAATGAAATCTAATGTTTCTTTTTCTGTGTGGTTTTTCATCCTGATTGTAAGTTGAGGTGCGTGGTTGCTATGCAGATACAGGTGGGTAGAAATGGAATTGTGAGTTATACTTTCGAGGTTTTGAAGACTCTTTGAAGTAGTATTAAGAAGTACCAGGATATCATGAAAATAAAACTGTTTTCTTTGAAGCCTCAGTGTTTAATTTGAAGAGAAATGCACTAGAATGTTAAATGCTTAATCCATCTGTTAGTTTGCATATGAATCAGCCTATTGATTTACTGGGAACATGTTTACATTTCATACAGGCTGTTTTCTCAGTTTTGGTAATTGCTAGATTCTGTATGTTTCTAATGAGTATGATGATGTCATAGCAGTAACAATTCAAAAGTAGGAGTCATCTTGTATTTATTGTCCGAAAACTTGAAATAGAGTAATATTAAACAGCAGAACACTGATTAGAAAAAAAATTTTGTCTTGATCTTTTACTTTGTCTTTCACATGAAGAAACTACAAATTTTCCATACAAATAGAAGTTGAGAATTTTCTTAATTTGACCTCCCTGCTGTTCTTTTCTGACATCCAACATTAGTCCTCAGAAAAAGGTCATTCTAATGCTGGGAAGAATGTCAGTGCAGCCCTGAATAACTGTTTAGAAGAAACCCTTGTTTAAGTTGCCTGAACTTTGCTAATTTCTAAGTCACAGAAATTGCCAAAATGAAAGCACTGAGACTCAAATGGCAGCCACTTATAAACAGTGGTTCTTCCTTGTTTTTGCATCTACAGACCTTACATGACAGTGTTAAAGAATATCAGCCTGTACATGCCAAGTTATTTTTTTCCCAGTTATATAAGACAGTGGATATTAGACTTAAAAAAACCCATACACATGTTAGAAGAAAAAGCACAAGTGATCAGTAGACACATTTTGAAGGACTTAGGTATGAGACCCTTTAGTTATAAGCTCTCATTAAAATGCTAGTCATCAAATATCTGGACAAAGATGCTGTCATTGGTCATCGAAAGTAGAAGTAGCCTAACCTTTTTTAAGCAGTGGTACTGAGCTTTGCATTTTACTAGATTCACAAAATCATTATGGGCAAACTCTTTACCAAAAGCCTTTTGGATACAGGAGTCAAGGGCTTTTGTGTAGAACAACAAAGGAAACAAATGGGTCATCACTACCTAAAATATGTGGTCAAATGTCTGGTTTATGCCTCCCTTGAAGATGGAGTTGATGATGACTTGCTAAGAATGTAGGAAATGGTCTGATCCGGGTCAGCTTGGAGAAGATAAGTAGACCACGTAGAGCTCTGCTTCTGCTCTCTTAACTGAGAACAGACCAACCAGCTCAGGAAACGGCTCATTACATGCCAGCATTGCTTACCAGAAGGCAAGGGAGAAAACAGACCATCGGGCTCAGCAATCTTCTTTACCCATTGAACTATCCTATCCTGCCAGTCCTCGTTTCACACACATGGCCAGTGTTCTCTGTTGTCTGAAGTCTTTATAGCACCCAGGATAGATGGGATGAAGTGACTGAGTCAGATGGTGTGAGGGTCTTTCGTGTAATCACTTGGGGGAATCATGGGATTTTACAGGACTAAGAATTAAACCTAGTTATGCTCAGTCTTTATCGCTGAGCTGTCCTAGGACCTTACTTTAAGAAATCTTGGACAGGTAAAAGTCAGTATGACCACTGGAACTATCTAGGACTTGGTGTTTTAAATCTCTTTTCTTGTTCACTAGTCTGCTAGTGTTCCTTTCCTCCCTGGTGTTTTAAATCTCTTTTCTTGTTCACTAGTCTGCTAGTGTTCCTTTCCTCCTGCTGTTGTGACTCCTAGATTACTCTTTTATTCTTTTAAGACAGGGTTTCTCTGTGTAGCCTTGGCTCTCATGGACTCACTTTGTAGACCAGGCTGGCCTTGAACTCACAGAGATCCACCTGCCTCTCCCTCATAGAGTGCTGGGATTGAAGGTTTGCACCAGCTTGCCTAGCTAATTACTGTTTTGTTACAGAAAACATCACAGTAAGCAGTTGGTCTTGCTGTGGGAGGTGACATCACGCTCCTTTTTCTTACTTGTTGATGGTGGTCTCGTTTTGCATTTTCAAAGTTGTAGTATCAGAGAGAGATGGACTCCAGTGTTCCTGACAATGTGTCTTAAATTGGACATATCAATATAATCATTTTTAAATACTTCTTCAAAATAGGCAGCATGTCAAGACCATAACAGTTCAGGAATGCATTTTTATAACCCTTATTACTAGAAATAAATTTTTAGCCACTTAAAATACCTAAAATACTCAGTATTGTTAATTCATGTAGAATTTATAGCTAATGGGACTTCAAAATCATGTTTTAAAGGAAAGCAAAAAAAAAATTTAAGCTCATACAGCTATTCTCTGATACTCAAATAAAAACAGTAAAATCTTTTTGGTTTTTCAAGACAGGGTTTCTCTGTGTAGCTTTGCCTGTTCTGGAACTCACTCTATAGACCAGGCTGGCCTCGAACTCTTACATCCCGAGTGTTGAGATTAAAGGCATGCGCCAACATTGCATGGTCAGAAATTTTTTTTAAATCACTTACTTGACATGCTTTTGATTATCAGGTTCTCCTGCTCTGGCCAAGTATTTCATTTTTGTTTTTGTTTTTTTAATAACAGGTCATGTTTAATTATATTCATTGTTATTGTTATAGTATTGAAATGTGTCCATTCTAGGTACCATATAGTATCACCTATTATCTGTTACTGGGAAGATTTTTTATTTTAGTTTTCTTCTTTCTTCCCTGCTTTGCACTATGCTGGACTGTTATCCATTTGTGCTTATAATAAGTACTCGACATTAGAAATACAGATGAACTGCAGCACTCCTTCAGAATCATGACATTGCTTTGGCTGGTTATTAGGAAGGAAAGCACCCCTTCAGAGCCAGGGCATTGTACTGGGTAGCTATCAGGAGGGTTTGAACTGTCTGCAAATGTGCAGATATATTAGCAAATAGAATCAGCCTCACATTAAAAATGCTAATCTCTTAAATTATGTAGAGGATATTTTAAATTCATCTGTGCAGACATTGTAAAATGTATCCTTTCCCTTGTAAGTTGCTTTGCATCATTTACTGCTGTTACACTTTATGTGAGAAGCCCTGTGTCTGGGTATAAACAGAGATAACTTTTCAAGTGTGTAGAGCAGCTTTTGGAAGAGCTTTCCCCTTGTCCTAGCTCATCACTGCTGAGTGGAGATGCTGTTGTAGAACTGTGCTAAGATTTGTAGCATCTGGAACAGAAGGTGGGGTTCCACTGTGCTAGAGTATCACTTACTCTTCTGTGCTGAGGTTTTTAATACTGGAAGCATAAGAAATTTGACCTGTTTTAGTTAGGGTTTTTTCCTGGCTTCTCTAAATACATAAAACACATCTTGGGGAAGCTTTTTAAGTACAGTATTTATTACAGCTTTCCCACTGAGCTAGAAAGCATAAGTATCTCTGTGTTTAATTCTTAACTACTGGGATATTGTCCAGGAGTATGGCTCACAGACACTGCTGAGTCTTGGTTTTCTCAGTGTAAAATAAGAATCAAATGTTGCTAAACCTGAGATGTTAAAGATGCATGAGCCAAGTCACAATACTATCCAATCAAGAAGCAGAGGTTGCTAACTTCAACGTGGATTTATAATTGTTAAATGAATAAAACGTTTTTTTAAAAAGGTTAGTTGCTTATAAATATCCATATAGAAGCAGTGAGTTGAGCATGGGAGATGGAGATAGGAGAGTTAGAAGTTCAACATCATCCTCTACAGCCTCAGCTACGTGAAACCTTTTCTGAAGTAAACAGGAAAAACTAAAACTCCTGGTAACATTTTAAGTTTTAATGTTTTCCCTTCATTGTTAAGCATTCTACCTGTTTGTTTGTTTGTTTGTTTTTCTAAACTTTTGAGTAACATTAATGATACTTTTCTTTTTTAAACTTAATTTCATAGACAAATACAGAAAGGGTGGATCCGGAGCATGGGTAGTTAGTTACTCCTTGCCTCATGGGACCAGGAGGTTCCCTATCTCTAGAGTTCACATTTCTCCTTTCTACTGGAGCATCAGATCAGAGCAGTTTCCAAATCCCTCACAGGGCTGTTACCATTTGTTTTGATCCAGTACCTCACTCCAGCCTAGGGTGGACCCCAAACTCAATAAAAAAGGTTTTCCTGCCTCAGCCTTACAAGTGCTGGGATCATAGGAGCTAGCCTATGCTCAGCTGCTTCTAGAATTTAAAGGTCCCTGATGCCAACACTTGGGGATTTACAACTGTTGTGCTCAGTGAGAGTCAGAAGAAGCACAATGCAATTTTGTGACTGGGAGGCCTCCTATAACGGTGAATATAACCGTTTGCTGTGACTTCGGGTTGATTGGTTTGAGAGAATAATCAGAATCAAGGCATATGCATTCTTTTTCCCACTGTGTTTGCCTTTTATAAAGTTGAGGTGTGTGTGTATTGTAAAATCTATCCTTACATGCAGTTCTTTTAGAGTATTTGCAAAGTTGTTTAAACATTGCCCAAGTATTTTTGACACTCCAAGATGAATTCTGTTTCCATTAGCCGTCATTCTGTGCTTCAGCCTCTATGTCCACGGGTTTTCTGTTTGGAATACAGGATTATATTGTGTGTGGCCTTTGTGTCTGGCTTCTACACAGCATAGTTTATGGTTCCTCATGACGTCTTGTGCCTTGTCATTTGTGCAGTTAAGGACTGTTCTTTCTGTGCTGGGATATTATATATATTTATAGTTACAACAGTAACAAAGTAATATTTTGACTTGTAAAGAGCACTGTTTTTTATTGGGTTTTTAACATATTATGACCATCTTGTCTCCATAGTCTAGATTTTGAAGAATGTGCACACAAGTTGCTGAAAATGGAGTTTGCTGAGAGCCAAACAGTGAGTCAATGACTTTTTTTTTTTTTAATTAGGAAGAACATATTGGTTATTAAAATGTTTAAGGAAGTTGATAGGTTTTGTGAATTGAAGCAATAAGATGATAAATGTCCATGTAAATGTAAGTTTTTATAATTGTATCCTAAACCAAGACTTAGGACTGCTGGGGTTCTGTCACGGTGCTCTGGTAGAGTACAGGCTTGAAGGCATGCTAGAGTGTTAGTCTCTAAACACGGTACTCACATAATTCTGCATGGTTACCCAGGAGCAAAGTACGGTGGAGGAGGCCTCCATTTCTCAGTATTACCTGATCCCTGTCTTTATGTATGTGCTAAACAGTTCTTTTGATAGTAACTATAACAAGCACAGCATGTGCGTGTCCACTGCTCAAGTTGGACACACAAGAATTTGTATTGTTTCATTCATTCATTCACAAGAAAAGAAATTGATTATATACTTGTTTCAGACAAAGAGCAAAGTGTCACTAAGTACCTAAGGTCTTCTGTTAGCCTCATGGTTCTCATTGTCTCCTAATTGCTGTTGTTATTATCAAAGCCCTAATGCTCAGGACAATAAGCACCAACCTGAAGAAAACTTTTGTATTTTTTTCCTAGTTGTCATCATGTATGCTTTTTAGGTCTTTGGAACCTGAGCCCAGGCTTTGGTGGTGATGTTCCTCATCCCTTGCCTGACATGTAGTAGACCACACAGATGGAGTAGTAAATGGATGTGCTCCAGTAGGCTGCTTGGTTTCCAGTCTCTGGTCCTGAGCTGCGTCAGGACCAGATGATCGCCTGTGGGGTTGATGCACTGTGCCCACACCCACTGTTGTTTTCACAAGTAAAGTTTTATTGGAGTAAAGAATACTCATGCTCACTGATGGGTCATTGTTTCCCCTGTTGTTTCCATACCACAGCAGCAGAATGAATACCTTTGGCCAATACTACAGTGGCCCTGACCTGAAAAATATCTAGTGTATGGGCATTTACAGGGGGAAAAATCTTTGATTCATTACTGAAATGCCGTCATATAAAATTTTGCAAAACCAAATCATTTTCGAATTAAAAAGTTTTGCTTTCTTTTTAAAGTTTTTTTAAAGGAGTCTTAAACTAGTGACAGTTGTTATTTGTACTCTTGGCTACAGTTGATACGTCATCCCTAGAAGGAAAAAAATTAGTAAATTAACCTTTAAAATTAGAATTGACACTGAAATTCCTGTGTGACCATGCTACATTTGAGGAGTATAATTAAGTCATTACAAATTTTATTAGTGCTAATCCAAAGGGTAATTGTTCTAGAATTACCCTCAACATACTTTGACTGATATTTTGAAGTAACTTAATGAGTCTATTTCATATGCTAAAAGACTCCTAAAATTGCTCAAATATTTAATTGATATGTTAAAATATTTAATTAACACAAGCCATAGATAATAATGCTTATAATTGAACTTGGTGTAGGAGAAAGAATGTTTTGCTTTGTGAGTACTTCTGACAATCACCAGGGTCATCCATCTATTACTACATTTTGCTGAAAATAGGATAAACCTCCTATAATACACAATGCTAGTAGGAAAAACTGAAAGTTAATTTTATATTAAATATCAAATTAATCTAACAGCATAATTTAGAAAGGCTTCATTTTAAGTTTCCCGAAACATATGAAGTTTCGACAAAGTGTACCTTTCTAGAACTTAACACATTTATAGACATTCCCCTTAATTAGGTTAACTTGAGAGTGATTTTTCTTTTTTTCTTTTTTGTGTCTGAAAGCACTCCTGTGTTTTAAAGTGATAGCTCTGGCAGGGTGGCTTCATGGGAAACCATTTGTTTCTAGAGCAACAGTGTACAGTAGAGCTGTATTCCGTGAGGAAATACTCGTGCCGCCCTGTTCACGGCAGCCATAACTGGGCACATACAGCTTTTGATTATGTAAAATACGAGTACTGTGACTAAGGACCTCAGAGTATAATTTTAAATAATTTAAATAGCTGCTTGTGGCTGATGGTATCATAGTTAGACAGTGTAACTTCCTGTCCTGCATTTGCACTCTGGAGTCTCTGACAAATTACTTATATAGATATAAATGCTTATTTACCGAAATTATTTTTTGCTGTTAACAATTTTTACTTAGATCATGCCTCAGTTATTGACTGTGACAAAATTTCAAAATAGCTCATTGAACTTTTAAAAGTAAAAACTAACTGAAGGAATACACATTTAGTTTGCATAGACTGTTTTGTACTTAGAGAATGTAATGTATTCTAGTAAATATATTTGTAGAAATATAGACATTCTAATAAATGATTTATGGAAAAGGGTTCTTGTACAGTGGCCTCATTCTGTCTGTACTTGCTATGTTACCTGAGTCTTTTCCTCATGAAATTGCTGTCTGCTCCATTAGGATTATTTCACGAATTATTAAATTATACTTTTCAGTTAATTAGATGTCAGCCATTTGTGATAGTGGATTTTCTGATCAGCGATTTATTCATTAGTTCTAAAATTTTTCATGAAGAGGTTTTTTAAAGCATTTAAATAGCGGATCGGACAGTAAATTTCAGCAGTTACAGGATTGGGCTGTCCATCTTTAGAGGCCCCTTGTACATTGGTCTATACACAGAGCGCCCATCCCCCTGTAGGTAAGTCTGTGCATAGAACATTTATTTCAGGATTTAGGAAATTGAGTCATAAACCTGTTTTTCTCTGTTCTTTTATTTTTATTTTTGTACATTTTTCCCTCTATCAATTGAAAGGTCATTTAAGTTGAAAATGTTCATTTATGCTTGTATAAACACTCATTCTGCTTTTTGCATACTAACTATCTAAACATCAGTTTATGTTTAAATTGTTAGGCATTTGTGTTGGTGAAAATTAGAGAATTCCACGCAGAAGATTTTAAAGACAGAATATCCAGTCATGCCTTGACCTGCTTCATGCACTAGTTTGTTTAGAAATGATTCATACTCCATACTCGTGAATTATTTCATCAAATCCTCATAAATAGGTTTAGATGATACTAGCCAGACCAAAGGCTGTTTTTTTTAATGCTGAGTTTGACATTGAGTTTTTAAAAATAGGTTTTCAAAGTTTTCAAAATTTCTAAAAGTCTGGTTAGAAAATCCATTCAGTGTTGTGCCTGTAAGTTGGATATAGCATAGCTTCACTGTGATCTGAGTCATTAATGTAAGTTCTCTTTCCAAATAGAAAGAGCTCTGCAACATGATACTTGACTGCTGTGCCCAGCAAAGGACCTATGAAAAGTTCTTCGGCTTGTTAGCCGGGGTGAGTTACAGCCTTGCTAACCCTTACTCATGTCAGGGTATAATAGATAGCTCAAAGAATTCCTAACAATAATACAGTGAATTAATGATTGTGCTTTATGGCCTGCTTTACCCTTAACTAACAACATGAGTTTTCTGAGAGCACAGTGTTCCCTCGTTGAGATTACTCATGCCCTTCAGTTTCCTTTCCCACTTCATTTTGCAGCACATTAAATTTGCTGTATAAATATTGTGTAACAATTTCCCAGCAGAAAACAACTAAACTTATTCAAAAACTCAAAGCAGTTATTAAAATCAGGAACTTGTTTAGGCAGCATAGGGTAAGCATGATCTAAAAAAAAAAAAATTAAAGGTTCGTTTTTGTCATTTTAATTATGTGTATGTGTAGGAGAATGTGCACGTGAGTTCAGATATCTGCGGAGGCCAGAGGTGATGGATTTCTCTCTGGAGCTAGAGTTACAGGCTGTTCAGAGCTGCTTAATGCAGCTGATGGGAGCTTAACTTGGATCCTGTGCAAGACCACATGAAATACTAAGCATTGTTCATCTTTCTGGTCCCTAAATGTATCTATAAACCATTCACAAGGTAGATATATATAATGTAAAATGTGTGTTTAGGATCAACTAAATGTATAATTTCATTTTAGCATTTAAATCCAGATAGAGAGAACTTGTATCTGTAACTTCTTTCTGAACATCATTTAGCATAGAAAGATAGGGTAATAGATGTTTCTCGAAGTGTTTATAAACATTTAACCTAGTAAATTTAGGAATACTAAGTCCAGTTGTATTGACATTTAGTTTCTGCTGGGGTTGACTTTTAGTTTTTCTTGTCTGTAGCGGTTTTGCATGCTGAAAAAAGAATATATGGAATCATTTGAAGGCATATTCAAAGAACAGTATGATACCATCCATCGCTTAGAGACAAATAAATTGAGAAATGTTGCTAAGATGTTTGCTCACCTTTTATACACGGATTCACTTCCATGGAGTGTAAGTACTGGATCAGTGTTTGCTCTTCATTCCTAGCTCTGCTGTTTTCAAATATGTTCTCATATGTCGTGGCCATACTTGGTCTCTCAGTAAATGTGAATAAAATGAATTATGTAGTGCACTCTGACTGCGGCCGCTGTCCTTGAAACACACTCAGGTAGCATGGAGTCGGAGGGCTAAGTCAGATGATATGCACGTGTAAGGAGTATCATTGTGGATCACCACGCATGACAGCCCAAACCCATGCTGCTTTTCAGGAGTGATGACAAGCAATATTTTCAGGGGAAACAGGACATATTTTCATGTTTGACATCTGTATGCATTTGTCTCTACTCTCTACTCACATAAGAAAGGAGAGACGCATACCCCCTATTTTGTGGCACTTGTGCCTCAGAATTCCTGCTCATATTTCCTGAAAAAAGTAGCTTTTCCAAAGTTCCTCTTACTAAGACTCAGGAGAAAGGATTGTTCTAGGAGGTTGTGGAAAGTCAATATTTTTGTTTCAGCAACAGGAGGAGATCCTGTGATCATACTTAGAACAAAGAAATACATTCCTAATGGGGAAACATGCATCAAATTGAGCATTAAACCCATATTTATTACATGTTCATTTAAATGCTGTTATTTAGCTACCACTTGCATGCCCAGTCACAACCCTTGGTAGTGGGCAGTCAAAGGCTTTATGTGGTCCCTGCTTTCAGGAACGTTACAGTGTAAGAGGAAAGTTAGGTCTATGCCAGTCATATGTCATAAAAAGTCAAAGTTACTAGAAGAATTTTAATGGAGAGACATCACTTGCCAGAGGGAAGAGGATAATGTTGTAAAGTACCACGAGCTGACGGTGGGATGAGGCTCCACCCCTGGTCTTAGGAGTACAGGACAAGTTTGTACACAGCACTTAAGTACTAGGTGTATCCAGCTACATTCAACTGCACTTTCAAGCCAGCCCACAGCCAGTCATTACTCTTTACTTCATTTCTCCTGTTCTACACAAGAAGGCAAGTTTTAAACAGTTGGCTGAAAATGGGCTTTCAAGAACATGATACCCATAAAAGCTAGAGATTTTTTGTTTTTCTGTTTTGCTTTAAAGCCCACAAGTTAGTTTGTAAATGCTGTAATCTTAGTTTTCAGGATACGTCATCCATTGTTTTGTTTTGTTTTTACTTTTGTCTTGTGTAGACATGCTAAACAGAACCATAGTGGAATGTTATGGTGGCATGTTGCCTGGTCCCTTGTCTACATCACCCTCTGCTGAGGAGGGTTGTGAGCAGTCTGCTATGGTGCCGTGTGCTCAGGACAGCAGGGTATCTTCTCTGCTGTAAAAAGCACCTTCCTTTGGAAGGAAAGAAACCTACTTCTGTACCGTCTGAGCATTGGAAAGTAGAGAGAAGCAGTCTTACACTTTCCCAAGAAGTGACACATGTCAGCCTAAGGGAGGGGACATGGAGATGTTGCTTAAAGATGAAAGGCCTGGTCATTCTCAGAACTTAAACTGGTCGGCTACTTGGCCTAGTCTTTTAAAAAAAATTTTTTTATTCTCTCTTAATTTTCAGGTTCTTGAATGTATAAAGCTGAGTGAAGAGACCACTACATCATCTAGCAGAATTTTCGTCAAAATCTTTTTCCAGGAACTGTGTGAATACATGGGTCTTCCTAAGCTGAATGCGAGGTTAAAGGATGAGTAAGTTGACAATCACAGTTGGCGCTTAGTCTTCCTGTGGTTTGCCATGTTAGCAGATACGGTATGCTCTTCATGGGGACTTGGGGCAGCATCAGCGTGCTGCATGTTACAAGACATGAGACAACACGTGCCTTTCTGGGGTCTGTTCTAGGACTGTTAGGTAACTCCTCGTTCACACCTGTTTATTCAGAGTCCTCATTATCACTGGGATTGGATTCTAGTCTATTCTATAGTGCTAATGCCAGTGTTTCACTTTTGCCTTTCTTAAGTGTTGATCAAAGGCCTGCACTGATGAGACAGTCCTTCATATAATCTGTCTACATTATCAGGCTCATCTCCCTCCTCAGCTGCACTGGAGTCACATCAGTATCGAAAATTTGTAATGATTGATGTCTGTGTTTTCATGCACATTTACCACTGTGACTGGAGAAGCAGTGACCCTCATTAGATGTGTGTAACAAACACTTAATCAGTCTGCCTGTAATTTACCCTTTTCTGTGAAATATTTTTTGACTGATTCCTACTCTTCCCCGTGCTTTCACACAATTTAGATGTGCGTATATATGTATATGTAAAAAGAGCTAAGGCCTTTGAGTTTTTCTGTGCATGCCCACAAAATACACTTGTGTGCATATACCCATGTACATATGTATACATGCTATCTGTATACTCTGCGTGTGTCTTAGTGTGTATATAAAACATTTCTAAAGCTGTGTTGTGTAATTACAGAAATAAAGTTGAAGGGCCAATGCGCTGTCTCAGTGGGTAAAGGCGACCAAGGCTGAAATAAGCTGTCCTGACACCCACATGGTGGAGAAAGAACCAGCTCCCACATGTCTGTCCTCTTACCCGCACACACGCACACTCAACTGCAAAAAGCGAGCTTCAGTGAATTGCTCTTTGCTGCCTGCTGTGTTGGGTCGCCTCACATGACAGTGCATAGGCCGCTTTCTTGTATTTCGCTTAGTGATTCAGTATATAGGAAATCTGATAACTGGGTGTAGGAGTTTTTGTTTTTCCCTTTCTCCGTTTTCTTCATTCCTTTTCCCCAGAACTCTTCAGCCATTCTTTGAAGGACTGCTACCCCGAGACAACCCGCGGAACACCCGGTTTGCCATCAACTTCTTCACTTCCATCGGCCTCGGCGGCTTAACGTAAGAACCTTTGCAGAGCTTTGTCTTTTCCTGGCAGGGCTCTGGCCCAGGTGCCGGAAGGCATGGAGTAACATCGCCTCTCTGTTAGGGATGAGCTGCGGGAACATCTGAAGAACACGCCCAGGGTCACCGCAGCCCAGAAGCCAGAAGCTGAGCGAAGGAAGCCCTCCCTGAGCTCTTCGTCCTCAGAGTCGGCCTCTTCTGACTCAGATTCCGACAGCACTGAGAGCAGCTCCGAGTCCTCCAGCGAAGGGAGTGAGTCTTCCTCCGCCAGCAGTCAGAGCTCTGCCTCAGGTACCGCTCGCCCACACCTTGTCCTGCTTGTGTCAGCAAGGGAGGGCTCAGTTGCTGCTTCTTTATCTTCCCGTCTGTTTAAACATATTTGCTGTTAGAGATGGTCGTCTGTCCCGATGCAGTCTGCAGTGTTCTGTCTGTTGTAATAGCCTCCTCGCAGGCACAGCTAAATCTTTGGCAATTAACTGTGATTCCAGTGACGGCTGTGTTCTAGCGTACCGACGCCATGCTGAGTCTTCACAGCCAGGCATTCAGGCTTTACCGGAGGTAGTCAAGCTGTATTTGACCACTTGCCATCATCCACTCTTGTGAATTGGTGAATAAGCTCAGTCGGGCCTTTGCAGTCCGTAGCTCTCCACCAGCTCAAGAAGTACTGGTACTTTCGAACTCCTGCTCCTCTTGCGCTTGCCAGCCTCCTGTCTTCATAGCAGCTGCAGTTCTGCTCTGTACATTAGTGAGTCTTGCCTCTTTTGCCTTGTTGAGACAAGGTCTCCCAGCACAGCTGAAGCTAGTCTCCACCTCACTACACTGCCCGGGATGGCCTTGAGCTGCATTCCCACCCCCCAGCCTCCAAGGGCTGGGTTTTAGCTGTCATGCAGAAAACAGCATTTTACCCCGTGTTTGCCTGGCTTGTTTGCTGTTTTGTTTGGTTTTTGTTTGTTTCTTTGTTTTGAGAGGGGTTGGTTTTTTGTTTGTTTCGTTTTCTAAGTTTTTTATGCAGTCTAGATTGTCTGTTCATTCATTGTCTGACAGAGGCTAGTTTTGAACCTGGTCCTCTCTGCCTACACTCCCCAAGTGCTAGGTTTAGAGGCCTATGTGACAGTGCCTGTTTTAACTTTTTAATTGTTAATTATGGACTCCTTTATATCTACTGTTTCCTTCATTGTTACATTCACAAAATATTTCTCCATTTATAACTGATCCATCCACGTTGGTTGCCGTTCATACGTGTCTGATGTCCTATGTGCATCTTTTAATGAGTATGTATACGGTCTGCTCCTCACGTCATTGCACAGACTGGCTTTGAACCATAGTCCCCATCGTGTGTGTGTCTGTGTGTGTGTGTTGCTGCATAAAATGTACACACACATATAATACATTGCAGTATGTTTATATATAATGTGTATATTTCAAGCAAGCAGTTCACATGTAAGTCTGTGAGGTTGCCAGAGCCTTTTGTCTTTTGTTTTCCCCCAGCAGCAGCCCTGGAACAGCAGATGTGTCCAGGGTTGAGGTGTCAGTATGACATAGCTCACTTCTCTGTAATTCTGCCTTCCTTGAATGTGGAGCCATTTTGGTTCTTGGGTTTGTTTGTTTGTTTGTTTGTTTTTTAAGTAGTTCTTTATTTTTTTAAATAGAAGGTTTCATTTTGAGCTAACTTCATACTTACAAGAAGATTACAGGAGAGGGAATCCACATATGCTCCCTACCCAACTCCCCCCAGTGTTGGCTTCTCATATTAGCAATGTAATTATTGATGAATGTGAAAATTCACAGTGAACAGTACTATAAGCAGATCTCATCTGAATTTCATGAAGAGTAAAGCAGTAGATGAATGACTCAGAACACCAGGGTCCTTTTTCTTCTTTCAGGAACCTGTTTACATTTCAGTGGTCTATCAGGGCTCCCATACTCCTTTGACATTTTTGAAGCTTCTTATCACTTATATTGAAGTTCTTCAGTGTCTATATTCTCTAAAGAACAGGATAAAAGTTGATGTTATAGTTACTTTTGCTGAGAAGAGTCATCATGACCGTGGCAACTTATAGGAGAAAGAGTTCATTGGGGCTTACAGTGAGAGGTTGAGCCCATGACCGTCATGGCAGGGGGCATGGCAGCAGGCAGACATGATGGTGGAGCCATAGCTGAATGTGCAAACCTTATCATTAAAACTGAATTGCTCATGGTCTCTTTAGAAGTTTTTGTCAGAAGCCAAGTGTCCATAGCTCTCAGCCCGTAAATGTCATAACCCAGCTCTTACTTGTATGGCCAGCGACTGTGAGAGCACTGGAAAGCAGCACTGTTCACAGAGCGGGGCTTTTTGGTGGAAACACTCATTCTGTGGCATAAACACACCTCCCAGTAGGAAGTGGTTTGGGGGTGACCATGTTTCATGATTATGCACGGAAATGCCTTCATCAAAGCTTCATTGACGAGAAGCTCTGTTGGGTCAGAGTCTATAAGTGGCAGTATGCTGCTTCTAATTTGATGAATTGTTTTTCCTTTGCTATATGGAAAGCTCCTATGAGAAGTTGAGTTTGAAACTGTAGTTACTTAGTAATTAATAAGGACATATTTTAAAATTTAGTCATCTTTTAAAATAGTCTGTCTTTAGGCTTTTCAGTTTGGCTTCACATTCAGTTTACACAAATATTAGTGCCCTGTGGTATATTGGTAAATGTTATTGTTAAATTATTGTTAAATTAGATTAACATAAAAACTAATTAATTGTTTGCATGCAGCTCAAGGTGCAAGAAAAAAGAGACAAGGGAAGGCCAGAAACGAAGAAGTAGATAAATCAGCCAGGGGCCACCAGACACGTGACAAGAGGCGAGAAGGAGGCAGGGAGGAACAAAGGCACCAGGAAGGGCGGACTGAAAGAGCAAGGTCTGAAAGACACAGAGCTCAAAACTCACGAGATCCAGACTGGAGAGATTCCTCGGCCAAGTACATGGCGGACAGAAGCCAAGAAAATAGTCACAGTAGAGTTGGGAATGGCCGGCACCAAGATGGACACAGAGAGCCGGAGGACAAGCGTGGTGAGCCAAAGAAGAAGCGGCGGGAGAGGAGAGCCTCTTTTTCTGACAATGAGAAGCAAAGAACCCGAAACCAGGACAGTGAAAATGTTAGAAGAAAAGATCGCTCCAAGTCAAGGGAAAGGAGAAGACATTCAGGTCATAAAAGTGATGACGACAGGTATCAGAACGGTGCTGAGAGACGGGAAAAATCTAGCAGACACTCTGAACATTCTAGAGAATCAAAGAGAAACCAGGACCAGAGGAGAGAGAAGTCTCCAGCGAAGCAAAAATAGTTCTAACTACAACTGAACATGCCTTACACTCAGCTCCAACGTCTTTTTTACATTGGTGGATTTTATAGAGAACTCTTGTATAAAGTACCCGTTTGTAAATTTTAAAGGTGTTTCTTTTTGACATGTTTTATAATTAATACGTCTCAAGGTCCTTTGTGTAAAATCATAAAGAAAAGGGTCTCAACAGTGGGGTAAGTCTTATGTTTTGTGAATAAAAGGAACAAATGTTCATTGAGTCATTGATTTTTTTTTTTAATTTTTCTATATGTCTGCTATAAATTACCATAATTATTAGTGGCTTTTATTTATAACCAAAGGCCAAAATAAAGAAACCTTTTCCGTTTTTCACAGTGGGATTTCTGACAACCTACGTCTGTGGGTTTCTGTCGGGTGTTTGGGGGGAGCTGAATGTGTCACCCTCTTGAGAGATTTGCTTGTAGTGAGTGATCCTGCTTCAAGATGTGTGGCTCGCCCAGAACCATCTGCTGGGTAAGTTCACACGGAGTGTTGCTGTGGTTAGTGCTCTCTATCAGCTTAACATTCGGTCAAGGCCAGAAGGTGTATATTTAATTTTAATTTAGTTTAATAAATCATTTAAAAAGCATAATCATGAGGTACATAAATGACCTGTGAAGCAATTCCAGTTTCTTTTTATGTGAATTAGAAGGATTTTCTTCACTGTAACTTTTTCAGTGTATGTAAGTGTAGTTATTACTGTGGAGCTAAGCATTACCTGGGACCTTCTGGGGGCGGCAGGTCTCTTACCACACCCGCACTATGGCCTGCTGGCACTTGTCCACCTTAAAGAGCAGAGGGACAGCTGTAGCAAAGCGTGGCTGTTAAGTATAGTGGGACTTAATGGCGCAGGCCGTTAACCCAGCACCTTCCTTGTCTGGGAGGCCTGCAAGTTCTCTTTCTCAGTCCTTACTGCCCCTCACGTCCTCTTTACAGCTGTTTTAGAGCTGTGCCTAAAGACTCTTCTTGAAGCATGCTGTGACCACTCCCACCCAGCTTGCACTGCTGTTCAAACTCTCTCATCTCTTCAGAACGACTCATCTGTTGACTTGTTGGCACCTCACCACCTGGTTCCCTTTGTTCTGTAGCCTGCCCCTCAGAAAGGACGAAGAAACAGATGGACTTGGTTAACTCTTCCACCCGTTAAGAACTGGTTTTGTCCGTAAGTGGAGACTGTGAAGTCCAAGATGCCAGAGGACTCAGGTCTTGGAGTCGTTTCCTGTCAGACCCTATTTTTATTTCAGATCAGCTTCCCCCCAGAGCAGGACTGGGGATGGGAGAGCCCTTGACGGCCTGTTGACTGGCAGCTCCTGCACCTAGTTGGATGAGCCCAAGCAAACTTAACCCCTTTCTTTTCCTATTCTTCTGAAGGATTCTTATAGTACTTGCTTTACAGAGCCCGGACTACGAAATAAAAACACAAAGTAAGCACTCAGCCCTCTTTCGTCCCCTTCACAAAGGAAGGACTTAAAAGAAAAATCGAGCTCTTTGATTGGCTTTTTATGATCCCTTTCTTTTATCTCACCTAAAATAGCACTTAACCTTTTCTTTTTCTTTTTAAATATTAAAGTAGCCACATAGGAAGGACATTTAGGTGGGATATAGGTATGACAAAAAGCCTTTTCCCATCATTTTTCTTGTATTTCTTACTGTTTACAGCCTTTAAGATTTTCCAGATACATATATCTTTTAAGCAGAAACAACCTGATTCTCCTGCCACTTCAGTGTGTTGCCAGGTGAGGAGGGGAGAAGGAGAAGACTTTTGTACGTACCAGTGAATTTTCTTAGAATTTTGAATTTATTTTTGAGATTATAATATAATTCCCTCATTCCTTTCTTCCCTTTCCTTTCTAAAAGCCTCTCACATCCCCCTCTTTGCTCAAATTCATGGTCTCTTTTTCATTGCTTGCATATATGTACATGTCTATACATAGAGATTTGTAAACACAACTGCTCAGTCTATTCAGTGTTACTTGTATGTTTTCAGAGCTGACTATTTGGTGTTGGACAACCCTTTGTATAGGTTTGAGGTTTTGTGGGCTTTTCGCCGTCCATGCTGGCATGTCCATTGGATCATTCCTGTTGAGCTCACACTTGGGCAGGCATATTGCAGAGACTTCACTAGTAGGACTTTCTCACAGCAGGCTCTCACCAATGAGTTCTTGACTTTAAAAATCTTACTTACACTGTTCTCATTGACTTGACTGACAGTGTATCCTCTCTGGCTTCATTGGTGTTTGTATCCTGAGAGGGTTTAGAGCTCCGGCACTCCTTTTGCAGGCCATTTACTGGAGAGGGCAAAAAGTACTTGTGCACACAAATATGCCCTAGAGAAGCCAAGAAAGTTAAACTCGCAGGCATCCTTCAAAGCAAGAGATGTTTAACCTGTCTTCCTGGAGGGCTGGGAGTGGATGTGCTTTATAACCTGGGATCCTTCGCTGATGAGCTAGACTCTACGCTGGTCTCGGAACTTATGTTTTACTTACTCCTTCCCCCCTAAAACCTTGAGCATTATTTCTGGGCCATAAAATCCATCCATATGAGAGATGTCATTTGTACTTTAAAACAGCCTAAGTTATCTTAGGGCCAAGCCAAATCCTGACTTCCACAGGCATTTAGTTTACCTCAGTCATTCTCCTAGACCGTTACGTTTCTAAGACAGCCAGAACCCGTCTTAGAGCTTCAATGTAAGCATGTCTGAAGCTTTGCTGTACTCACAGGGTTCACTTGTTATCAGAAAAACTTTTTTCCAGAATTGTGTTGTGCTTAAATATGGCAAAAAATAACCAAGCTTATGTCAGACCCCAAAAAGTCTTGGCCTAGCACTGGTTATCTAATTCTGGTTGAACTTAGTTTCATTCTCCCTCACCGGGATCATTTTCCCTGCAGGCTATAAAGGCCTGCAGTGTCTCCCATGAGTTACCATCTTTTGTAACTTAGTGAAGCAGCCTTCCAGACCTTTACATCCTTTCCCTGTTCCTCGTACACGTTGAAGACTGCTTCTGCAGCTCCGAGAGTGTCAACATCTGGTGACCCTTCAGGGGGACAGAGGGCCCAGTGTGACGCCTAAACATCATCCTTCCTGTGGACATTTCATCACACCCCAGACTAACCACCGCCTCACTGGCCTGCCTCGCCACTCTGACCTCTTTTTGTGTCTTCAGCCTTGGATGTGATACAGTATTCTTCCACTCACAGTTCCCTCATTCCCTTTCAGATGGCCTTGAAGATGTTTGAGTTTGTTACATGTCCCATTAGAATGCACATTATTTGAAGTCCTATCTGTGTTATGTTTACTGAAAATAAAGGGACTTTCTGTCAGTCTCTACCACTGCCCTCTCCCCATGTCCATGCTTTGTGCTGAACTGTTAAACTTCAGTCCAGCCCAGATGAGTTATACACAGGTAAAGAGTGGGTATTTGCCTACCCACAGTCACATGGAGTGATCCGGGAGTACCTGGCTGGGTTTATAATCTCACCTTTACCCCTTTCTGGCTATAGACCTGTGGAGAGGCCCTTTAACATCTGCCTTAAGTTTGATAATAGCACAATGGTATAATAATAATTCATGCTTGGAATAAGATCTCTGGAACACACATAGTGAGTGCCTGGCACAGAAAGCTCTGTGTTGTCATTACTGTTGCCTTTTTTTTTTTTTATTAGAATGTCATTGTCATTAAAGATGATCTGGTACCACTCATTAGACTAGAAGTTTCACAGACAAACACCTACTTTGATAGATGACATCAAATGAATCATACTGTGTAGCAAATGCAGGCAGCCCATCCTGTCCTGTATACCTGGAGGTTTTTCAGTGGCTGCTTGTTCAAGAGAATTCAAGATTTTTATGTTGTTTTTGTTAATGTGTATTAACTGGTTGTTTAATTCATGTGTTATAAAATACAAAGACTGGGGAAGTGGGATTGAGTTTACTGGATTAGCTTTACTCCTGGAAATGAGAACCTTTGGGATGATTTAGGGGTCCTTAAGAAGTCCATTTTCTATAAACAGGCCTATTTTACATAACTGGAGGTCTCTCTAAAGCTATGCTGTGGTCATAAACTGTTGTGTAGCTATTTCCCAAAAGTTGAAGCATTGCCTCCTGGAGGATGGACTCAGCTCAAAAAGTTCTAAGTCAGAAGGAATTTCCCAAGGTTATAAATACAGGTAAAGAAGAGGAGGACAAGAAGGAAGGAGAGGAAGAAGCAGCAACAAAAACAAACGAAATTCTTCAGGGGAGCTGCCCACATGTTGGGCAGGAAGCTCCAACAATTCAGCATTCATAAGTCATCCATTCTGAAGTGAACTTTAAGTGTGCAGTTATCTTAAGTTTCCTGTGCTCCTAGAGGTAACCCATGTGCCTTTAACCCCAATATATTGGTTTACCAAGCTATACTTAGAAGCTTTGGACTGTGAATAGACATCTATCTCCACCACCCACCACAATCCCCTGGTAGGGAAATTACAGCAGACCAAATTAAAGATACCACCAAAATCCAACTTGTTTAACAGTGAGTGTATTAGGGTTATGTAAGGGATCAGGAATGATCCCAAAATAGCTATATTGCTGAAAGCTATATGGGTGACAGCTCACAAGGGTGGAATCTTGGCACTGATTGCACAACTTGTGCATAGCTTGACAGGTCAGAGTCCCAAGAAACTCAGCTATCACCTTTGGTCTCCCCAGCAGTATTTTCTGCTTATCTGACCTTTGGGGGAATGTTGTGCGCATGTCCGAAGTTTTAGGGATGTCCTGCGCTTTCTGAGTTGTGTGCTTCCTGCCTACAGCACTGGAACTTCTCTTTAGAGCGTCCTGGGTCTTAAGGAGCCTTCTTTGAAACTGTCTGTGTATTGGCTGGCTGTAGAGAACAATACTACACAGTAGTCTGGCATAAGGCATAGGTTCCCTGTTGGGTGAACAGACATTTCTTTAAGTCTCCCTAGAAAATGTCACTTGGGAATACTTGTGAGCGTTGTGCTAAGCAACTGCAAATCCTCTTGCTGAGCAAATGATTCTAGTGAATCTGGCAACTGACCCTGAGCTAATGATTCTGATGAATCTGGCCACTGAAGCATTCACTGACTTGAAAAAACAGTATCTATGTCCCCTGTGCCATCTAACTGGTTCTGCAGTGACGTGGTCGAGCCATCCAGAATCCTTTACAATAGTTTTTTCAGTTTAGGGCTTGAAACACGGGGTCCTGTTTAAGGGTATGCAGGGCAGGAAGGGAGCTCTGGAGGATCGTTGTCCATCTTACCTAAAGCAAGCCTCCCCACTCACATGAGTCAGTGGATTCTGTCCCCACTTAACCTACTTTTCCTTTGGATTTGTACCACGTGCACTGAGAGCTCCAGATTAATGTGGATTCCTTGACGTACAGGCTGGGACGGCTTGGTGGTGAGCAGAGCTGTCCCCTCCTTAACTGTATTTTGCTTGCACACTTCTCACTTCCTTTTGACCACAAGTGGGAGTAAGTATAGTGATGGCTATAAAAAAGACTTTTGGGTATCTTCTTCCTTTATGGAAACATCTAAATGAGTAATTTTACATGAGAATAATTGTCTTACTAGAAGCCAGTGCTCTATTTTTATAAATTACAGAGAACTTCCTTCCTAGAGTATTCTTAGGCTTTGAAAAGTACAGATGCAAGAAGTTGATTCACAAACAACAACAACAACAACAACAAAAACCTCTTTAATATACCAATAAGGGGCCTAAGTGTATATTTTGAGAGCTTTAAGGCACAAGGCTTTAGAGCACATTATGTTAAGCAATAGTCTTTTTTCCCATACTACTTTAATATGCACTGCTGTGCAGCAAAGAACTGAGCATTTCCAGTATCTCAGTAGAAATGTCTGAAAAATCCCACTCCACACATGTGTGCAGATACTCTTTCCTGAAACACAGGGAAGATGTGGAAAGTGAATGTGCCACCATTCTTTGGGCTGGAGAATCCTTTTGTTTGTGTCATATTTTTGTCAAATGAGGGAAGAGTATCCTTCTTACAGATAGTTTTCAGTAGAGAGAAGGGGAGGAAAACTGTGCCCGTAGCCAGGGGATGCTGCCTTCGGTGCTGACGATAACCTTTATAGCTGCCAGTCTGCTGTGTGTGTTCCCCTAGGCCAAAGCAAGTGTCAGCAAAGGTACAGGGCACTCGGCGGGCAGACAGGGAGGGAGTGCTGGAAAAGAGTCATCAGCTCCTGTAGACACCTCTTGGAGAGCAGAAGTCCAACCATATATTTTTTGTAAGCCCAGGTTCAAATCTTAAACCATATGTAGATACTCAGAAATCTTTTGATGGGGAACTACAGAAAAGGACCCTCTGTTTCCACTTAGTGCTATGCAGAATGTTCCAGTGGTTTACTATTGAGATTCAACTGAATCTTTAAGTTCAGGGTCAACTACTGTTAAGCCGGTTACAGTTCCCATATAAGTGTTTTATGGTAGAGCAGGAAAAAGGATGCAAGAATGCATTTGCCTTAAAACCTTGGCCATTAATGTAAAGCTAAAATGCATGCATTAAGGTATGGCAGAAAATTTTAGATGTGGGGATGATATGAATGTGATATCTCCAGGGTTAACTCAAGTGATCTGGCTGGCCAGGCTGGCATCCCCTCTCTCTCCACGATTCCCTCTTCATTCCATCGGTGTCCTTCCCAAAGCTTCAAGGTGGGCTGAAGGAACAGCTTTCCCCACTAGAGGAAGAGAAGGCACTCTTCAGTCTAGGGTGATCCGGGAACTGCATTCTGCACAGAACCTCCAAACAAGCCTGGAGAAGCCTGCTTCACAGTAGCAGTTGGGATTCAGCAATTCCTGTCTCAGAAACATACTAAAATACACACATGTATGAACCGGAGGACATGTACAGGAATGTTCCGAGTAACACTGTTCATACTAGCCCAAACTGGGAAGCTGCCTGCGTTTATGTTGTGTTCATTCAATGGGATACTGTGCAGAAATGAAAGTGCAAAGACCGTAACTAAGTTCAACAGCACGAATCAACCTAACTCATAAATGCTGAGTAGAGAAACCAAATTCCCATGATCACACAATGTATGAGCCCCTACCTAAAAGTCTAAAGCAACACATTAGTCACAACTGTGGTTACCTTTGGGGAGGATAAGGTTGGAGAAATGATAAACAGGAACACTGGAACATTGGCAATGTTCTCACATGTAGCTGTAAGTTACACAAATGTATTCATTTTGTATGAATTCATTGAGCTCCAAACCCTTAAGATTTGTTTACTTTCAGTTCTCTAGCAAAAGCCAGGAAAATACAAGTATGCACTGTCACCTGCAGTGAGCAGTTTTCTGCATTTTTTTTTAACTTGAATGCAACTGGAATCATTGCCTTTCACTAGCCATAAACAAAAGTGTGTGACAGGGGAGATGACAGCTTACCTATTGAGGAATCTTACATAGATCCTCCTTCTCTTCTGGGTTGCTTGAGGAAGTTAATGCCTGAATTCTACAACAGACAAACAAAAGATTCTTTGGGGGAAAAAAGGGAGATTTCTTGTAAGCTGTGAAATGCAACTAGCCAGGTACTTTTCTGTGATGATTTATAGCTCAGGCAGTGTTGCCAGGGAGAAGAACTCATAGCAGCAAGAACACTGTAAAGCCCACACCGAAGGGAACACAGAGACACCACAGCTTCTCAGAACAGAGGAACAGTGGTAACTGGAGGCTTCCGTGATGGACCCATGACAGGAACAAGGCAATTTATGAAAGAACAAAAACAAACAACAAACAAAAACCTACCTTCCCCAATTTACTCAAATTTATTAAATCAACTTTTCTAATACTGAACAGCATAATTAATAGTAGGAGGTTTTGAGATTTTAAGCAATTATAAATATGAGCTGGGGATGTGGGTCCTTAATACTTAGCATGCGTGAAGCCCTGGATTTTATCACCAGCATGCCATAATTGGGTCAGATGCCTACAATCCTAGCACTTGCGGGAGTATCAGAAGTCTATCAAAGTCAGGCTTATGAATACAGCAGTTTGAGGCAAAACCTGGATGGAATACATGACACCATATCTTAAAAAAAAAAAATCACATCTATGGTTTAGAATGAGGAAATTATAGAAATACAACGTCATGAAATGTACTGTAAACTCTTCAGAGAGTCAGTGAAGGCTGTGAATGCCAGGGACAGGGCTGAGTTTGGAGGCAGACAATTAGCAGCATGCAGAGGGGATTTTGAAGAGAGGAGTCAGAGTGACAGAAATCAAGGTAAGAGGCACTGGGAAGGGAGTATGTCATAGGCCATGGACAAGGAACCGGTTTAGAGTAAGGTTAACTGCTACTAGACATAATCTCTCTGGTGGCCATGGGGTTTCTATTTATATTGAAAGTAACTTCAAGAAAAGATTGATGGCATTAAATCCATCATAGTCCAGCCTAGACACAGAAGAAACGTGACTTTAGCTCAAGAACTTACTAGCATATAGGAGGCATAAGAAACAGTCTTATCTGCTGAGATGTTTTGTAGTTCTTGACCTCCACCAGAGGCACAGGATGCAGAATGTGACCGGAAACACTGTCCCTGCCCTACCAAGACAAACTCAGCAACATCAAGTACACATTTTCAGTTAAGCGAAAGGGAGCTGAGCATGCAAAAGCCTTCATGAACTAAAACTCAAAAAGAGCATTCTCAGCTTCTCCAACCTCAAGAACAGCTGGAATAGGAGGAAGCTGCTGCAGATCCAGTAAGAGTAAAATGGCCATGAGTTTTAAAGACAAAATACAAGCTATCATGGTGACTCAGAGAACCCCAAAAGCCCCTCACAGAGGAAGAGTTTGCTCCCCTCAGATCTTTTCCACAGACCTTCGTTGGTGGTGGAGAAAAGGACAAGAGAATGAAGAATGTATCTATTTCGAGGAAGCACAAGCTACAGTTTGAAGGGAGACTGGGGAAGGAAGAGAATTCCTCAATGACAAGCTAGCCTCTCAAACACTGCTCCGGAGCACACAGACACACTAAAGTGTAACAGAAAAGCAGAAGTGAAAGGGAACCTATGGGCATGAAGGCCTCCCAGTGCCAAGATAAGGCTCTCAGAGCCTGGATAATACCACGAAGAGCAGGTGCAACAGTATCCGGAAGGCAAGCAGCAGGAGAGGAACCTGGAACCTCTCCAGTTACTAAGATCTTGAGCTACACTGTAGGGAATGACTTATTCCCACCCTCCAACCTTGGCAAAGCCTACTGAAGCATCAACTCTACATTCAACTCACCTGCAGACAGTATTACTCTACCCTCTCCACAAGAGCCTGACTGGAAAAGCACCCTTTCTGCAGAAATGTTGTGTTAACTTGTTTTCTCCATTCTTTGATATGCACTATTAATATTTAACTTAAAAATAGACAATGTATACTGAAGTGGAAGTCTCTGGACTCAGATTGGTCATGTGATGTTTTACTGCAAGATGGGCATGTGATATTTTAGAGTAGGTTGGCTTTTGAGAGGGCACATGATGTTTTGCTCTCTCATTTGAGGGGCATGACTTTGGCCAGCTGAGAACATTGTAACTCTGAGAAGAGGAGATATATAGAGGCCCGTACACAGTGAGACATCACTTTTTAGAACCACATCACTGCGCTGATCTTCTTGCTTCAACACTTGACTTTGCAGAGAGAAACATTCCAGAGAGCTTCTCTGGGTAATCCAACTGAGTCTTGGAGCTTTCATTGATTTTGTGTTGCTGCTTCCTTTTCACCTTTGGGCTGGACTATGGGTATCCTGACGGCTGAGTCTGGTAATCCCCTAATGACCCATCAACCCTAATCAACAGGAATTAGATAAAAGAAGACTACAGCCCCTTTTCCTACTAATCTCCTACCTAAGGTTTCAGGGAGCTTGGAAAAGAGGTAAAGGTGCTTAAGAACCCTAAATAAAGATTTGGTGAAAAATCTAAGCCTACAGTATACTTGGTGAAAATGACCTGGAATCTGTGAGGCTGTCCCTTAGCAAGGGCTCCTGATGGTGGAGGATATGGAGCCTGAACTAGCCATCTTCTGTAACTAGGCTAGGCTCCCAGTGGTGGGAGTGGGACACTAACCAGCCACAAAACCTATGACCTACAACTTGTTTTGCTGGCAAGATGCACTTTGGCACTTGTGGCTCAGACCTTGTAGCAGTGGACAACCAATGGCTGGTTGCCTTATTCATGTCAAATATTGCAAAACTGTTGTTTACAGCAGAATGGAAGTCTCCTACAGTTTCAGAAAATACAATAAATAAATAAATAAATGCTTGCCAACTTGTTTCAGGAGGACGGATTGTCCTCATGCATGGACCAGAGAAGGGCCGTGAGAAGAAAGAATTACAGCCTATTGTACATCTCAACAGCAGCTACCATGAAAGAGTGATGGCTAAATTCCAGCAAAGGGCAGAGGTGTCACACAGTTGTGGCTCAAGAAGAGACGGTGTGACTACTTTGGAGAAGTGTTTGAATGTTTTGTAGAAACAGCCAGACATATATTTACTTTACAGCTCCGCAGTTCCGCATCTAGGTGCTTAATCCAAAAGTAATTGAAACATGCGCACCAAAGCCTGATACACAACAACCTTATTTATCACAGATAAACACTGCAATCAGCCTAGGCGGCCATCAACAAAAACAAAATAAGTAAATAAATCGTGGCGTGCAATAGAAGGAAAAAAACCAACAAAACAAAACAAAACCTTCCCCATCAATGCAGGAGAATGAAGCAGAAACACAAAAAGTTCCAGAATACCTGGGTTACAGAAAACGATCCTCTTTCAAAGATCTAAACAACAACAACAACAACAAAAATGCCACCCTTCAAAAAAGAAAAAGCCCAGAAATCACACAAACAGCAGAAAACATTTTAAAACTATGGCTATATTTATCCTGAATATATGTGTCTGTGGCAAAAAGGCTCAGCAGAAAACATTTTTAAAACCATATGCTCAGTGAAAGAAGTCAGGGACAACCAAAACAGTGGTGCAGGGTTAGGGAAGGCCGGAGGGGACACAGCAGGCTTGTGAGGGAGGGGAGGGCTTCCTGTCCTTACAGCTTTAGGGGTTATGCCTAAAGTCTGCACATTTCCTTGCAGAGGAGTTATATTAAAGTCAACGTGGCTGGAAACCAAGACTCAAGGGACAATGTATTTTGAGAATTTCAACCAAATATTCCTGGTTAAGCTCCAACATTCAAATAGGAAACATTCTTCAGCTTATTATCACTTAGGTTTGTATCAAAAAAGCTAAAATAGGGCTGACGAGGTAGCTCGGAGGGTAACAGGACTTGCTGCGGAAGCAGGAGGATTCAAGTTCAAATCCTCAGAAACCACATAAAAAGCCAGGCATGGCAGTGTGCATAACTGTAGCACAGGGAAGGGAGTTGGGAGGAGACTAGAGACTACCTTGGGGCTTTCTGGCCAGCCAATCTACCTCCAGAGAAACCATGTCTCAAGGGACTAAGACAGTGATGAAGCAGACCCCAGCTTCTCTGGCTTCTGAACATGAGCATTAACACAATTTATGTGTCTCTCTCACATACACACAAACACCCCATCCATACAGCACACACAGAAGCTGAAGCAACTTCCTATGGGATTATTTAAATTTTTTTCTCTCTATTTTCCTTAAGTGAGTTTGCAAATTATAATCTCACTTCAGCTCAAATGTTGGACTTTGTAAAAGTTTCTTCTTTCTTTTCTCTTTTGGGTTGGATTGGCTTTAGCTATGAAACTGCTTTGAAGTCTCAGCAGGTTCAAGTTTGGGATCTAAAAGTCTGCCAGGGTCATTGTTCATCTTAGCCGTGAGTCTCATGATTTCCTTCCTTCTGAGGACACACAAGACAAAAACTCAATCCGCGTGTATTTGCCAAAGCCTCTATGTGAAAAAAAAAAAAATCTTGGCAGTATTATAATCTCACCAATCCCACTTCTCTAATTAATTTGTCATTAAATGTAATTAAAAAACTGTGGTAATTTAGTTTAAGAATCTGCATAAGTTCCAAAGGGTAATTAAAGGCTTTCTTTAATTGATTTCAATATAGAAGAAAAATGGAACCTGACCGCTCCACTTTGTTTCCAGCGGTTTCAAAGGCGCGCTGTCGCTCTTAGGTAATTCTTTTAACATAAAAATGTGTTATGTTGGTAGAGAGACTTTCTTCTTTGAAAAAAAATTGTTATTCTATGTCATTGTAAATCAAATACTCGCATGAAGGAATTCTTGAAAGCGTCAGAAAAGATGAGAATACTGAAAAGTCGGGGTTAACTTGGTTAACACTGTGAAGTATTTTGTTATTTTTTCCTTCTTTTAAATTTTTATTAACTATTACCATACCAAAGAGTACTTAGATGCACACCTGCCTGTATTTCAACATGGACTTTGTGTGAGCTTCTGTGTCTCTGCACACTTCATTCTGGGTTCCAGAGGGTTGTTTTGCTTTGCTTTATTTTGGTTTTAGGCCTTAGGATGCTTCATCAGTTTTTTGGATTTTTTTTTTCTAAACACAGTTCTCTTTCCACACATCTTCATCTTTTCTTTTAAAAATACAAATTACTGTTGGCATTTTGCGATTATAAAGATAACATATGTTAGTTATTTTAAAAGTTGGGGAATACACAAAAACACATTGAAGAATTTTTTTTTAACTTTTGAAACAAAGTGATAATGAGACAAAAGTCTACAAAAATACCATTGAGTTCTTTTGTCTTGATCCTCTACTTCTGAACAAGGGGCTCACAGTTAATTTATTTGTTTAATTTAACTTTTATGTGTCTGAGTGTTTTACCTGCATGTATATAAGTACACTGTATGCATGCCTGGTGTCAGAAGAGGCCAGAAGGAGACCTTGGACCTGGAGTCACAGGTGGTTATAAGCCACCATGAAGGTGCCTGGAATTTAACCCAGGTCCTCTGGGAGACCAGACAGTTAGTTTAACTGCTGAGTGAGCCGTCCCTCCAGCCTCTTAGAAGAAGAGCTAACCTATCCACAGACTCCTAGCCTGAAGCCACTGATGTTTTGGTACTGATGGTCCCTGTCTGTGTATTATTTGTATGCGTGTGACTTCTCGTCTGATTGTTTCTAGTGATGATTACATTTCATTGGTGACTTGACTAGATTTATAATCAACAAGAAAACACCCTTCTGGGCACATCTGTGAGAGCATTTCCGGAGAGCAATTAACTATTGATATGTTAGTGGAAGGAAGATCCACTCTGACTGTGGCCAGCACTGTTTCATGGGCCGAGGTCCTGAGTGGAAGAAGAAGGAGAAGCATAGCTGAGCGCCATTCTACCTCTCCCGTCCTGCTTCCTGACTACAGAGGTGGTTACCGGTACTTTGCGCTCCGGCTGCCATGCCTTCCCTTTGCGAACTGTGAGCCGGGATCAGTTCCTCCATCCTTGAGTTGTCCTTGCTAGGCATTTTGTCATAGCAGTGAGAAGAGGGCTGATACAGAAAACTGGCACTGGAAAGTGGTGTTGCCATCCTCACGTGTTTTACGGTATGGCTCTGAGGCCTGCAGCACGGGGTTTCCAGGGGGACGTGGAAAGTTCAGAGAGTCTGGCTACAGAGGACCTAGGGTGACGTAAGCAGAGCTCACTGGGCCATCGTGGTGTGAACGTGGAAGGCTGGGATGCTGGAGGAGAGGTGGACAGTGGGAGCCCAGCCTGCGTGGTCTGAGGGGAACAAGGACTCTATTGGGAACTGGGCTACAGGCCAGTAAGCTGTTCTGGCAAAGAATCTGACTTTATTATGCCTGTGTTCTGGTAACGTGATTGAGGCTGAAAAAAAAATACATACATATATATATATGTATATATATATAGTTCACATATATATGAACTTGAGGGAGGAAAGAGTATGAGCATCTATAAAATTGGAGACAAGAAGGATACAGACAGAGCTTGTGTCATTGTTAAAGAGATTAACACCAGTGCTGGGGAAAATGCACCTTTACTTCCACGGAGAGAACCTGAACCACCATAGCCGAGCTGAAGGCGTTCCCTGCTCAAAACAACCTTGAGCGTACCTCCTCAGATTCAGCTGGAAGCCGCACAGACACCATCACGCTTTGGTCCAGGGGAGCCAGGCTACATCTGGAGATGGAGCAGAACTCAAAAACATCTGCATGATAGCGGTTTTGCTGGTGCAAAGATGCCAGACTGAAAGTGCCGTAGGGTCTTGCAACCAAGGCTCCGGGTAGTTGCCGAGGCTAGGAAAAGTGTGAAAGGATTAGAATCTCTGTAAGAGGCCCCAAAAGGCCGTTCTGTGAAGCTGCGGAGGTAAAACGTAGTGGCAGGGGAGACCATAGAGCGCTGGAGACATCTGCCAAAGAAAACTGCCGAGGTGGAGTAGACTCAGCCCAAGGAGTGGCAACGTTGCTCCAGCTGGCAGGGATGGGGGAGGGGCCCTACTCAAGCCCTTTGGAGCCCAGAGAGTCCATCACAGGCTCCAGCAGTCAGACAGACACGGACCTGCCGGACCTGCCGGACCTGCAGGACCTGCAGGAACTGCCGTGTCTGACGTCTGCGCTCCTGGGTTTTTGTTTTGCTTGCTCCGAGCTTTCCCTGCTACGTCCCCATCCCTCATTTTTGGAATGTGAATATTTTATTTGTGTCATCATGTGTGGAAAGTCTTTAATTTGTTTGTTAATTTCATAGGGGTTTAAAACTAAGAGCTGAGTTTTTTGTTTTCTTTTTTTTTTTTTTTTTAATGGACTTTTGAGTAGTGTTGGGACTGCTAAAGGGACTTTTAGAGATAGATTAAATGCATTTTTTCTATCATGAAATGAAATAAGACACTGGGGATCAGAGCAGAATGCTCTGATATTTACATTTGACAAGGGATATACTTACAGTGATCAAAAAGAAGATTTGGGATCACTGTGTAGACCTAGCTCTGGGTGTATCTGTGAGCGCCAAGGACTTTCCCTGAAAAGGGAAGACCCACCCTGAGTTTTGCAAGGAACCATCTTAGGGCCAGAGGCCGGTTAAATGAAGGGGGCAAAGCGGGTTGAACATTGACGGCATTTTGCCTCACGCTGCTTTCTGAAGCAATGTTGTCAGCCCTGCGCTACCGCGTGCTCCTCGGTGCAGCAACAGGACCCCTTCCTGAGCGGAAAGCTAAAATTAAACCCTTCTTTCAGGTGTTTTTTGGTCTGGCATTTCATTACAGCAATGAGAAAAGTGAGTAGCACCTGTGTCATGCTCTATCTGTCATTTCGTATCCTGGTTTGTTTGTTTTTTTTTAATTTCTTTATAATATTTTATTAACATTTCCCACATCATTAAGTATCTCACAAGCACTCAATTTTGTGCCTTCGTTGTGTTCTTACACATGAGTGAACCAGAATGGCCAGTCCTTTGTGTTGTTTCTAAGTGTCCACAGTCATAAAAAATGTTGAAAGGAGCAGAAAGAAACCGTGTTCTCCTGGTCAGTTGCCCACGGCTATCATTTTATCCTCCTGCTATGGAAGATGGAGAATTACCTGTGTGGTGTTAGAACAATTTCTTCCTGGTTTTTGCCTTGCTCAGCTCTCTTCTGCAGCAACTTGCTTTTCTCCTGCTGTCTCTCCAATTCCTCATCATTAATAATCCTATTTATAGGACTATATTTTGATTCCTGAGTCAAATATATTAGCCACTTAAGAAATGGTACCATAGAGAGATAAGTAGTTAAATATAATTTTTAAAAGCAGTCAGAAAGTTTTTTCTTCTAACTCTGTATTCACTAAAGTCAATCTTGCTCCTGTCTATTGATGACTCAATTAACTATTAATATGACATCCATACAAACTGTCAAAAACACTGATTCCAAGAAAATAAAGATATTTCCATGGGTGACCATGCTATTCACCTATAGCAAGGGCATGGAGACAAGAGAGCATCTGTCCTCAACAAAGCCAGCATTTGCCAGAGATGAGTCATCTGTCAGCGAGACATGACAGGGGTACAATCCCTTCCTTCTTAAGAACTTCTCATCTCTTTTGCTGCCCTAGGACTTGGCTTGATTGACCCCTTCTTGAGTAAATTACAGATCAATCAGGAAAAGACAAAGCAAGAACAAGAAAAATCATGACTGTAGGCTGAGAATGAGTAACACAAATTTGAGGGAAGACATTTCCCAAGATGTTTGTGATCAAAAGAAAATGCTCAAAAATCTTTGTGTTTAGATAATATGGTAACAATGGACCATGGTTCATCCCCCTGTACCAAAAGTTACATTGTAGAAATAAAGTAAATGCAGTTTCACATCTCCAGCCTTGCTGGAAACCTGGGAGGAAACCAGAAACTATTTATATATAAGGCTGTAGCCATAGAAAGATTACAGGCAATATTCTTTTTAAATTCATTGTTGTCTCTCCCAAGTGAGTGATCTAGCTAGACTCTATTTTATATAGACACTTCTCTAAAGCTATTGAATTATCAGCCAGGCAGATCCCTCAGCATCAGTTTTACAGACTCAGATACATCATATATTCCAATGACACAGTCACAGTGCTTTCTATTTAATTTCTGTCAACTCTTTTCCCTGCAACAAAACTAATTTTGTTAATATAACTTGTCCTAATAAAGCCCTAATATATGACTCCAGTAGATGATAAGAACCAACATTTGTTTCAGGCAATTTGGATATGAGTTCCAGACTGTCATTAGCTCCTTTTCTGACCTTGGTGGATTGATTTACCATTTATTCAGTTTCTTCATTTGTTATATGCATCTTCCAGGATTAAATAATGAAATATGCAAAGCATTTCACGTGGTACTACCAGGCTACTGACATTTATTCTAAATGGCTACACTTAATTCATCTAGCACTTAACCAATACTTAGATATAATGCAGTGTTTGAGTAAATAGTAACATGATACAGACAAACAGGAGCTTATCTTGATGAAGGTTGCCATCTAGTTGGCTAATTTGGAGCATCCAACATGCAAATAGCTATAATACAGCATGTAATTACAATACAGTGCACCACAAGAGCTTCCGGGCTCTATCTATCATCTATCTATCTATCATCTATCTATCTATCTCATGCTTTCCCACACACCTCTTCATGAACGTGTGTCTGTTTTGTGTTGGTTAGTTTTTGTAGTGCTGGAAACCAACACAGCCCCTCACCTATGCTAGGCAAGATCTTTCCTACTGAGATGCACCTCTTGGCCATGACAAGAGCTTTGAATTAATACCCAGAATGAGTTCTGTACATTTTGGTGCAGTGGGAAGGTCTTTCAAGAGAGATGGAATATCATACTCCCAAAGACAGAATAGAGTAACTAGGGGCTCAGGCTCTGACATCAAGCAGATTCAATATAATTTCTAACTCTGTTCTTCCAGCTATGTATTCTAGGACAAATTATTGAAATGGTCTGTGCTGCAATTTCCCCATTAGCAGCAATGCAATTCTCTCCCATAGAGCTGTTTGGACCAGTATTGTTTGGACTCGTAAGTACATAGGTCCTGACCCAAGGAACCTGTAGAGCGAACAGCCACACCTAGAGGGAAATATTACAAAGGAGGGCAGAAAATGAACACAGTACAGGCATGCTCAAAGATGCCAGGGCATCCTTAAGAGGTCAGAAGACAACTTGCAGCTCTCTCCTATGAAGTTGGGTTCCCTGGACTGAACTCAGTTCATCAGTCTTGCTTGAGAAACGCCTTTACTCACCTACACGTCTCACTAGCCTAGGGTCAACTTTTTTAAAAATTGGAAATGTAGTTGATATGATTTTTTTTTTTAAAAGCAGGCAGGAACTCAATAAACGCAATTTGGTATTTATGATGATCACACTCTATTTGCTATTTTTTAATCAAACTTTTAAAATAAAGTAGCAAGGATTTTTTTCCAGGCTATTTAGATTATTAAATTTAAGAGATTTTCAGAGCCAAGACCTAGTCATAAATCATTTTAATTCTTTTTAGGGTACACAATTTTTAAAACCTTCTATACCACAGTGATAATTTTAAAATCAATTTCTTTTCTGAAGCTATGTTACTATTAATAATTTTATCCCATTATCCTTAGATATCATCTTACTTTATATAATTTTGTCTCTTTCTTTTACAAAATTATATTTATTGTGCTCATAATAACAAGCATACAGTTGAACATAAAACACAAAAGGCATAAACAGTGATGTTCTTAATATCCTTAAATGATAAATGTGATTGAATTAGATGCATTTACACCTCTGATGGTTAATCCAGCAGCAGAGATGCTAAACAATAAAAACGCATTTTGATTATTTATTAAATTATTGAAAATCCAAATGGTAAATGTTAGTATGTTATGAAGCTTTGATGTTTATTACAGTCCCTCTCATTCTGCATTGTCACACTTGACCAAAATATTATGAGTTCCATAATACTAAGTGAGAAAGTACCATAAATAAACAGTTCTAGAGAATAATTTTATCAACTTTGGCTTGCTTCTGGTTAAAAAGTTTGGATAACATGAACATTTTCTTCCCAATGACCACAGCACACCTCTGGAGGCCAAGTAGGAATTGTTCAATGTAAGTTCAAAAGAGAAACTCGAGCAGATGAAAGAGTTTAGCCAGGTGTTACAAGTCATTGGGCCAAGGTCAAGACACACTGTAAATGGAGGAAAAAGAAAAAGAAATTAAGGTTATCATAGACAAGACTTGAGCTAAACACTGTCCACTGGAAGGTCATAGGTGATGAGGTCAGCAAAATGCACCTAGAAAACACGTCATGAGTGACAGGCATGGAGACATGCAGGATAGCATGGCTGCCACAGGACTATGTGGCCCATACTCCAGCTGAGCCCTGAGGGTGTCGTTACTGTGACTGAAGCTTTCACTTAAGATTTGCCCTTTTGTCTGTGAGATGACTATATTGCTAGTGTTGGCTTTTGGGCTCTCACTGGTCCCTGACATGCACAGGAATCAAGGTAGGTGAGGCTATCATGGCGATCTCATCCTTTAAATCTATCTAAGCAGCATACATTTCTAGGGACTGACTCTGGGCTGATTTCTTCAGCTGCTTATTACTTTTCCAGAACTTTTTCTGGGGCAGGCCCCTTCAGACAACAGTTGTGTCCTTGAGTTCAATACTGACAATTGTTTCTGAAGTCCTGGCTCTGAGATCCCCTTGATAATTCATTGGACACACAAGGAGAAACATTACTCTTCTGGGTCAACAGGACCCACTTATTGAATTTCTGTTTTAAGGTATATTAAATGCTTAGTCAACCTTTATTGAGTACATGCTGTGCATCTAGCATTATATCAGACATTGTGGGCAGGCAGAGATAACAAACTGCCCAAGACTCATGCTCTAGAATAATTCTATAGAGAAAAATAAATGAAAAAGACAAAAGAGCCCTCAAAATAAAGCCTAGAAATATAAAATCTATCTAATACATCTTATATACATACTAAAATTTACCATTTGTCAATATCATTCATTAAACAAATATTTTTCACATGTTAAATATACATATACATTAAATATGCCAGCCCTTAGGTTACTGCTGACAAATTGTGTGTGCCCATAAGTTTGCTTGTAGTTTAGCCATGACAAACAGACCTCCACTAAGTGTCTCAGTATCTCCACTAAGTATCTACTTTCACACCAGGAAGGTGTGAAAGTAAGAGGAGTTACAAGTGTTCCCCCATATTAGTCAAGACTGTCTGACAAGAGATTGTTTCTTGCCTAGGTGCTTTAAAAACTCTACTTTGTGGTGTAGCTGGGTGTACATTATGTGGATTTGTCCTCAGGACAACCTGAGAGTTAGGCATATAAAGATCTCAGAATCACATTCCTAAATTAGTCATCACATAGGCTGACCTCTACATCTTGTCAGAGGGGTCACTGCCTTGAGACATTTACTGTGACGGATGCCATCTTCCACCTGAGAATTTTTTGGTGGAAATATCAGGTGTAAAGACTCACAGCCAAACTTTGGGCAAAGTGCAGGTGGTCTTATGGAAGAATTGGGGGACAGAAGGACACAAAGGGGACAGGAACTCCACAAGGAGACCAACAAAGCCAAAAAATCTGGCCCCAGGGAGTTCTGCAGAGACTGATGCACCAACCAAGGACCATGCTTAAAGAGGACCCAGACCCCCTGCTCAGATGTAGCCCATAGACAGCTCAGTCTACAAATGGTGTCCAAGTAATAGGAGCAGGGGCTGCTTCTCTCATGAACTCAATTGCCTGATCTTTGATCATTTCCCTCTGGCAATGCAGCCCTGCCAGGACACAGAGGAGGAGGATCCAGGCAGTCCTGATGAGACTTAATATGTAGGGTCAGTTGGTAGTAGGGGGGAAGGACTCCCCCTTTCAGTGGACTAAGGGAGAGGGATGGGGGGAAAGAGGGAAAGAGGGTGGGACCAGGAGAAGATGAGGGAGGGGCTGCAATTGGGATATAAAATGAATAAATTGTAAAAAAATATTAAAAAATAAAATTATATACACACACAACTATTTGCTGTATTGTTTGGGTTTTGTTTTGCTTTGCTTCAAACTGATACAGGATACGGAAAGTCTTGGAACTTTGGGTTAAAAAAAAAATCTTCACAAATGCTGTAAATAGAGCCCAATAGGCCATTCTGGTGGGTGCTTGGGAGACAAAGAATGCTGAGGAGAACGTGAACAGTGGAGATCTGAGGTTCCTAAGGCAGGCAACGCACTCTTAACAGGCATAGGAGGGGAGACATGGAGACGAAGATGGAGTCCTACTCCACAGCTGCAGAGAGCTGGGGACCGTAGGCGGTACCTCGCACGTTCTTTAAAGGAGGAGTCACAGCTTTCCTGGACGAATAGCATTTCAACTGGGAAAGTGAAATACTCTCTTATGCGCAATTCTGGTTGGAATCTGGTCCAGATGGCACTAAGTGAAATCATCCTCCTTCTCGTTGGGCGATTTAGGAGTCCTCTGCTCACAGGCGGGGTGCCTTGAACGAACACAGACCACAACCTCCATGCTAGGGAGGGATGGCTCACAGTGAGACCAAAACCAAAAGCAGGCCCAGGAGAAAACTGTTTCCGTCATAGCTCCTGAAATGACTACTGAAATCTCCAGTGAAAGGACTGAAATTTGTTTTGATTTCACCACCACTTTTTAAAGGAAGACAGTCCAAAAAAAAAAAAAAAAAAAAAAAAACCCACCCCGGAGATGTACATACTCCAGAGAGATTGCACACCACCCTGGGGAACAAGGCCAGCAAAGATTCCCTCCGAAATGGAAACAAAGAGACTCAGCCCCTATTCATGTACGCCCTCTCCCCTCTCCCACGCACCCTTGCTCAACTCTTCCCCGCAACCCACTCTGTGCTGGAAATAGATCGATAAGACTGCTTGTCAGACTTATGCAAGCCTCGCAGCCTCGCGAAGCTCTCCCAGACTGAGGCTCAGAGTGGGAGCTTACCCAGGAGGTTAAGAGTTGAGGCTTCGCCGGGCTGCGCAGTACACTCGCTGATGGCACACGGAGTTGCGACACGAAGAAAACCAAAGCACATCTGTGGCAGTGAGAGTCTGACATTTCCGCTTCCCCGGAGCCTGACGAGTGTGTGTGCCTACCCCTGCCCACTGCTGCAGCTTTTTTTCCTGGCGTTGGAACCAAATTGGGCCTGCGCAGAGTTTTGGAAAGAAGTATGATTCCCCACATACTAGTTGGGTGTTTCTGACCCAGGCTCACAGTGACCGCTTTGCTGTCTCTGACTCTCTAAGCCTCGGCCCCAATCCCTGTCCTTGAGTTTCCTGCTGGTGGTCAGCAAGATGGCCTCTGCTGTGAGCTTGGCTGCTTGGTCAACTCTGACCAGGCTTCTCGTTCCTCAGCTCGACAGCCCATGTGCTCTGTTTACAGAATAGTTGTTAATGCAGTAGGATATTGGAGACATAAAGATGACTGATTTTTAAGTGCACAATTCAGCGTCATGAAGTATATCACGTTGTGCAAGTGTCACCACTATCCATCTCTGGGGAACGTTCGCCTCTCCTGCTTGGAATTCTGTGGGCGTTCAGCCGTAACCTCCGTGCCCTGTGCAGCTCATTCTCCGGGAACACCCCTCAGTCCCCTCTGCACCTGTTTCATGCCAGTGTTTCATGTAAAAAGAACCGCACGGGGACTGTCTTTTTGCATCTATTGTAATTTCACGTGACACGTTGTTCTCAAGGCCTGCCCGTGGAGTACTGTAAAACCAGAACTTCATCTCCTGTAACTGGGGAGTAGTACGTTTCTGCAGTCTGTGCTCTGCGTCGTTCACCTGTTTATCCAGCGACACTCCTGCAGAGTGTTCTCACCCCTTTGGCTGTTAGAAATGCCCCTTCAAACAGTGGCCTGAGTCTGATTCCCTAGTTTCAATCCTTTTGGTTCTGTGACTGGACTATATACTGATTCTGCTTTCTTTTATTTGAATTTGGAGACTGAGGCTCACTGTATCACTCAGGCTGTCCTCAACGCCGCTATATAATCCAGGCTGGTCTTGAACTCGCAGTCCTCCCCAAGAGCTTCAGAGGGCTAGGGTTACAAGACTGAGCCGTTACAGCCAGCTTGTGCTTGCTTCCCACTACACTGTACAGGCCTGATAGCAACGCGACTTCTTCATATTCTTCCCAGAACTGGTTATTTTCTCATTCTGTATGTTAGTTTTTTGTTTAAATGATAACTCAGGTGGATGTGTAACACCATAGGTCAGTCCAGAGACTCTAGTCTAACTGGTCAAAGACTAGCATCCGTGGCTGATAGCACTATACAAGTTACTCCTCTATTACTGTAAGAAAATGCTATGACCAAGGCAACTTAATATTTAAACAAAATTAATTGACTATTTTGTCCCAGTTAGAGTTCAGGAAGGCATTGCGCCAGGAATAGATGAGAACTCACATTTTGAATCTCAAGGAGGCAGAGAGGGCACTCTGGGAGTAGTATGGGCTTTTGAAACCTCGAGGTGTGTCCCTAAGTGACACACTTCCTCCAGCAAGGCCACACCCACTTAACCTTCCCAAACAGTCCACAAACTGTGGACCAAGCCTTCAGTCATATGAGCCTAGACCACTCTCACTCAAACCATCACAGTCTCCAAGAGGCTCTTGGCTTCTTCTCCCTGCCTTCTGTATCTTGTTGCTGCTTTCCTGGTCCCATATGAAGAGACAGAAACCTAAAGAGGGACTTCTCAGGTAAACACAGTCATAACTCAAGAGATCGGTCTACTCCAGACCCCACATTCTGTCTGCTGTAACCAACTTGTGACCAAAAAGTGATCTTATAGGGTTTCCAACATAGGCAGACAACACAGGACATGCAGCACGCTTGGGCCTAGATTGTGGGGGTGTATTCATTTGGGGGGGGCTACTATAAAACTTCAATCAACAAAAATTTGGTGTGGGTATTCTAGCAGGTAGAAATTTAAAGTCAAATCCTAGTAGGCCTTGTTTCCCCTATTAGTTGAGTCTGTTCCTGACCAAACTCAACGGCACTTGGCAATCCATGGCATTCCCTGACTTGAAACTGCATCATCCCAACTCTTAATCCAAAGCCGTCGACCTTTAGTGCTGTCTGAGTCTTCTTTCCTTTTTTTTTTGTAAAGACAATGGTCTTTACAATTTAGTATAGGGCTTATTCTAAATCCAGGGTAATCTCATCTCTAAATCTCTCACATCTGTCACAATCTTTTTTCCAGATAAGGTCATGATCATGGGTGCTGGTGTTTAGGATTTAGATATGCCTTTTGGGGTGTCAAAGTTAAGTCCACTACAAGAGTTTTCTATTCACTTTCCAAACTGTAATTGGTTCTATTGTAAGTCAAGGGTTCAGAATACACTAGGTTCAATTCTTTAGAATCAGAGCTCGGGTTCTAATTGCTCGGCAACCTGTTTGCCTACATTCACCGCATATACAACGAAGCGTCTATCTGTAGGTCAATGGGTAAAGAAAATAGGACACAATGGAGTAGTATTTGGATTAAAAAAGGAATGAAACCTGTTATCTGATACAATATAGGAAGGATCTAGAAGACCTCGTGCTAAGAGGGATAAATTCTTTGAAAATGGAACAACACTGCACATTTTTCTCCTGTATGTGGCATCTAAATTTAATTTGCATAGAAGTAAATAATGATGGTTCCCAAGAAACAAAGAGAATGGTGCAATACAATGTAAAACAGTTCTCCAAAAATGCTGGAAACATACCTCATATTGCAAACAATAAAGTACTGTCCTCTTGAGAATGGGTTGAGTGTATTAGTTAGACTTCTTTGTCCCTATGACAATCTTGACAGAAACAAACTGGGAAAAGCCTTTTTTTTTTTTTTTTTTTTTTGTCTCATAGCTTCAGAGGGTTCAGTACAGGACTGAATGTGCTTGGGTATAACATCATAGCAGCATGAATGTATCCCAGGGAAGATTCTTTACTTCAGGATAGACTAGGAGAAGAGAAAAAAACGAATAGAGAAAGTAAATAAGGAGAGCTAAAGCTTCCAGAACACCTCAGAAATCTTTCTCCTTCAGCCAGATACAGGCCCTCACCTTTGATCCTCTCAGTAAGGCTGTCTTAAGTAGTCATCAAGAGGTTAATGCACTCATTAGGTCAGAGTCCTCAGGAACTAATTATCCCTGGAAATGACCTCACAGACACACCCACAAATTAGCTTCTCTAATCCCATAGGCATTTATTAATCCGATGAGTAGACAAATTAAATAGCACAGAACCCTCTTGCAGTAAATGTTCTTACCGCAAGAAGGTGGAGGAGATACAAGGAGCCCTTCTGAGGTGAAGGATGATAGACACTGTTATTACCCTAACTATGGTGAGGGCAGCATAAATACATACATGCATTCAGACTTACCAAACTGTTTGCATTATGCTGTGAAGGGTCTCACACACTAACTATACCTTAATAAAATGGGAAGAAGAAGGAAGAGGGAGGAGGGAGACGAGGTCATTGTGTAATGTATCTACATAATCTCTGCCTCAGTCACAAGAGACTGACATTTCAGTATATCTACAATGGGCTCTGAGGCCAAGGCCAGGATAGCCAGAGACTATCTCAGGGTGAGTGAGGTGTTGCTAGGAACCCACCACAAGATACCAAGAAAGGCCCAACTTGAGTTTATACTGATTCCTTTCCAATATAAGAGGATGCGACAGAGCTCACAGTGCTGAGGTTGTTGCTCTGTGGAAGCATGTGGAGTAATAGAAGGGTCTCCACTGAAGGCACTGGCTTTCCTGGAGAAGTCCTGAGTTAAGCAAGCTTCATAAGGACCCTCTTTTCCTACAACATTACTCAAGCTCATCCACCTTGGCCAATGGTTTTCAACTCCTAATGCTGTGACCTTTTAATAAAGTCCCTCATGTTATGGTGACCCCCAACCATATATTTCATTGCTACTTCATAACTGTCATTTTGTCACTGTTATGGGTTGTAATGTAAATATCTGATAGGCAGGATATCTGACATGAGACTCCCCAAAGAGGCTGCATAGTGCCCCCTGACAACTTCAAGTGGAGACAGGGCAAAGTTAGCGTCTCTGGAGGATCCCTTACCCATCTGAGCTCTCTCTTCATCTGAGCTGCATGTCCTATTGGGCAGTGAAAGCCCTCCCTCATGGCCAGTCTGCACACTCCCTATCCAGTCTGGGACAGCTTGGGGGAGTTGGTACATTTCATCTCCTAGCTCTTCTGCTGTGTGTGAAAACCAGGGCAGTCCCACTTTTCCAACTGTGCAGCATCTGGGCTGTTGGGTGTAAATTCAAGCTGAATTATTTTTGCCTCAGCAGCACTTGATAAGGTGTCTAAAATGGGAGTGTGTTGTTTCTCGACTCCAGGGGGAAGTGCACACATGGCTCTCACTCTCATCTTCTTTTAATATTTGGAATGATTTTATTGTAACCTGCGATTACTTTATGAGTGAATACATCTGAGGAGCCAAGTGCAGCTTCCCAGTAGACTCAGTTGTTCCTAAAACCATCAGAAAATATGCAACCAGGGACTTTAAGATGTGAGAGAGGCAATTCATCAACTCTTCATGCAAATTCCCCCATCTTCTGGGGAATTAAATTAGTTTTCACCTTCGGAAACATCAACACAGTTTTACTGTATAAATCTAATATGTGTTTAATGCTAACCTAGAATCATTTTACTCATGATAGTGGTGACTCAGTCCTACATTTTTTTTTCTAGTTTGAGGTTTTGTTTTAGCATATTTATTGATGATCCAATTTACCCAACTTATGACTCTGAGTCCTTAATGTTTTGTGAATTTACAACTTTTTTTATATGAAGCTTCTAAGCTGCCCATTTTTTTATGTTTTAATTTCTCATTTAGGATGCCTAGTTAATTAAATGGGAAAGCTCCAGCTTCAGGGACAGGGCCATATTAATTTTGCCTCCATGGGCTTAGGGGAATACCTGGCTACTGGCAAAAGTCCCATAGATGGTTGTGGAAATTTACACGTCAGGTGTGTTTCCGTCTTCTAAACATCAGAGAAGCCCAATCCTCCTTGACAACACTTAATCTTATAAATTTATAGTAGTTCTAATATGTGTTCTGTTATAAACCCTTACTAATCTACTAATGTCAGTAGGAAGTTTTAACTATCTATACATAAAAACATGATTGTAAATATTATTGGTGTACAAACAGCCAATGGATGAGTGTGAAGTTGCTCTGGCTCATTAATGAAATAGACGCAAATTAAAGCCATAAGATAATCTTGTCTGTCATTTTGTAAATGATATGTCTGATAAGAATTTGGCATTTTGAGCTGATGGGCCCCCGTGTTGTGGATGGGAATTGAAGTAGGTATACGAATCTGAGAAGGAAAGTGATCATTATGCTTAACTAGGCCATCTCACTCCAGGGGAATATAACCTGCAAAATAGAAGGCGAGATCTGTAAATACATGTAAAAACAATAGTTAGTATTTTCAGCAAGTTCTAATAATTTCAATGCCTATCACTAGAAGACTAAACAAACTCATACAATAGAATATAATGCAACCTTTACAAAGGACAAGCTGATGTACTTGGCCTGAAAGGATGATTCAGGGGGCAAACAAGTAGTGAACACACACACACACACACACACACACACACGAAGTATTATATGTCAATCCTGATTTTCATTAGAACAAGAATTATGTGTGTATGTGTGTGCATAGAACTTCTTAGACAGTCAAGTGTCAAAGTGTTAATAGAACTTGCTGTGTAAGTAGAGTAGATCTTCAGTTTTTACTTATTTTATTAACTTTTGATTGATTCTTTGTTTCACATCATGCACCCCACTTCCACTCATCTCCCAGTTCCTTTGTATCTATCCTCTGCCCTTGCACCCTCCCCCCAAAAGAAAACAAACATAAAAACAAAGAAACAGCAACAACAAAACAAAACATCTCCTCGTGGATGCTGTAGTGTGTCACGGGGTGTCACACAGTATACCGTGTTGGTGTTGTCACACATCATGACTTGCAAATCTTTGTTGCAATGAGCCATTGGTCTGGTCAAGGCCTCTGGCTTCTGCTATACTCTCAATCCTAGAACCTCCCTGGGACTCCTCTCCAGTACCCTGTTGTCCTGTGTCATGGATATCCTGCAGCTTTGGATCTGTAGGCCCAGGCCCTTTCACGTGCACCAGCAGTTCATAGATGGGATAGATGTTGGGGAGGGACAACTCAAAGCCATGGATGTGGGCCTTGGTGGTAGCTGAGCTGGTCAGCCGGCCAGCAATGCCACCCCCACATCACCAGGGTGAGCTTTGCAGCATTGCCCCTGGCTAGCTCATCCAATGCTGAAGCCGGCAAGGAACAGAGACAGTTTTCCAGATCTCATTAAATCGAAACCATCTCTCCAACCTGCCACAGGTGTCCAGGGGCAAGGGAAGAAGGGGGCATGCAGCTCTCTCATACCAAGACACCTCACAGCAGTCAAGTGTGGGACCATCTGTCCTGGGCTCACAGCTTTGGGGGCCGGCCCACCCATGCTCCTGACAACAGAGCCAGCTCTATTGCGCTACCCAGGCATGGTTCAGGGCCCACTCTCCTGAATGCTGCAGCCAGTGAGAGGGAGGGTCATTTCTGAGCAGCCATTGACCATCAACATGGTCCCAGGAGGCAGCCCAGACCAGGGACATCCCCAAGGTCTTTAGTGGTAATGTCAGACACAGACCCCTGCTGCTGCATGAACTGCCAGAGCCCCTCGGCAGAGTGGGACAGTTCTTGAGTGGGGAGGGAGAGGGCTGCCAGTAGAAACCGTCACACCGGTTTATTCCACAATCCTTTTTTATAGTAAGAGCAAATGACCTCAGTTCAATGAAGGGGTTAGAGAAGTAAAACTTGCTTACCTCAACCACTTGTCTGTGTGATTCTCACACAAACAAAAGGAAATGAACTTGGCAAAACATCCTGCCTATCTCTGTCTCTAGGCCAGGGTGAAAATAGGCTTTTCTCTGAGAGCTCAATAACAAAGCAGCCTGACAAACAAGCAGCTCTCCATAGGTCTTCCTTTTTTATATTAAAAAAAAAAATTGACCATAACTTAAGAGATATGGAGCAGAAGATTGTGCCTGTCTTAGGTTGTCTCTCTTGAAAGATATATTCTTACCCATCACCGGTACATGAATTCCATCATTCATGCCCTGTCTCGGGTTGAATATTCTTTAGAGGGATCTTACCTTTCTTTGACTACCAACCTCTGCTAGGGTAGATGTTGGAGTTTAATCTTATGCAGATCAGCTTTAACATTCTAAAAGGCCTTCATAAAGGTTTTAATTATCACTTGTAGGAGACATGCTCCTCCTAATAAGAGTAATAAGCCAAGTCCGAAAACATTCTATAAAAGTGACTTAGAAGATGACCCCCTATCAGAATACCAAGCCTGAGAAACATTCACAGGAACCTTAATAAAAGAAGGCTGTCGAACAACCAGGACCTGCTGTCCATTTGAAAGCTTAGAAATACAGTTTTAGTTTACATTGATGACAAGAAACATTAAAGTTTGAATCTTGTATTAAAATGTTAACATTTACAAACAACAAAGCATAAGAAGAATTTACACAGACAGTTACAGGGCCTCCCAAGAGTTTCTGTGACAAGCTTCCAAATATAAATCTGCTGAAAACCAGATTCAGATCACCAAAGTCCCACAGTCAGTCCTCTTTGAGAATTGTCCTGATTACCAATCAAGTACAGTCACATTGTATCTAAAAAGTTTCTCTCCACAACATCTTCTCTCTGGAGCAGAATGAAGCAAAGGTGGGTCAGGAGCATATGCCCCAAACAGCTCTCCATTCACCGTCGGGACAGAATTCACCATGGTCAGCAGCAGGAACATCTTCCTTCTGGGGCACATCTCCTGCAAATCTCACCAACCTTTTCTGGGATCCATTCGGCTCCTTCAGCATCCTGCAGAAAAACACAAACATGCCCTCTTCCCCAGAGGCCCTGCCACATTCCAGTAATCGGATCTTTCCATTTCATTTGGGCATAATTATCCTTGGTATTAGGGTGCCACAATCGATCAGCCACAGAATGGCCTTGTATATCCACATTCAAAAATTTTATAATAAAGATAGCATGATTAAGATTTGGGGAATATGATTCCCCCTTTTTATTTTTTGCAATGTTTTAAACATATCCAATGACCATAATCTATAACCAAGACATATTGAACATGGCAAACTTTTACATCCATAACAGACAGACAAAACACCTTGCTATTTGTTGAATCTGATTTTTATGACCACAGAAGCTTTGTAGCAGAATTAACCATTAGCTTTCTAACTGGAAAAAATGAGAAGCTGTCTTTTTCTTTCCCTAGCTCGAGTGATTTTAGCTGTTGCTTGACACTGCTCAGCAAATTTTAACTTTCACAATAAATGATCTTTTCCTGCTAAACATTCTTTTGCTAATTGCTTCCAGTCCCCTGGGCAGAGGACTTCGGTAGACAAGGCCTCTAACAGAGTTTGAGTAACATGTACTGTAGGACCATATTGAGGACATGCAATTTTCAGTTCTTTTAATTGTTTAAAACGTATAGGAGCATGGACTCTCACCATATGACCTGTCCATCAGGTTGCTCTATAATTGGAAGCCATAAAACTCAGTTATATATTTGCCTTTTTGCCTAGCTTGTTGTAAAGAAGCTAGTAAAGGGGATACAGTTGCCTGCAGAGTAGACAAAGGAAAAGGTCCCCTTTGTCTTTTGAGCAACAGCAACTGTAGCTGTCCTAGGAGGAGGGTCCAAGCCTGCAATCAATGAGGGAGTTGGAGTGGGGGATTGAACCTTATTTTCCCTAGTAGTTAATTTTCTAATTTTTCTGTTTGTTTCCTCTAAGCCCCATTCCAACTTTATTTTTTCTTCCAAGCGTAAGTTTTTTTTAACACTCATAGCCTGAATTGGAGGATAACTCTGAGAATAATATTTAGCTGCTTCTTCCTCCAACTCTGCAATCTCATCAGGATCTAAGTCATCCTCAAAGTTTTCTTCTAACAAGAAATTATTATCATCAGGAGGGACATGTAACTCTTCTGGAGGAGCTAATCTTTTTTTGTCTTGAAGCCTCCCATTTTTCTTTCCTCTTTCTCTCTAACCCTGAAAGTTTAATTTTCTCAGTTCTGTGCTGCATATACAATTTCTAATTAAATTCCATACAAAAAAAATGAGGCTACAGCCTTGTCCCATTTTTACTCTCGAATTTTACGCAGCGTGCCCTTTTCTCTTTACTTTATGATCCGAGCTCACTAACACTCGTGGTGTCCTTCACTGCTTCCCCGTATCTCAAGGTCCCTTTTTCGAGGCCACACTGCCAGATCCTGCTGGCAGAGTTGAACAGTTCTTGAGTGGGGAGTGAGGATTGAAAGAAACTTTAAAACCAACACACTACACATGGGATCTGTTGGAGAGGGCTGCCGGTAGAAACTGTCACACCGATTTATTCTACAATCCCCTTTTTAGAGTAAGAGCAATGCACCTTGATACAATGAAGGGGCTCATGAAGAAGTCAAATTTATTTACCTCGACCACCTTTCTGTGTGATCCTCACACAAACAAAAGGAAATGAACTTGGCAAAACATCCTGCCTATCCCTGTCTCCAGGTGAAGGCTAGGGTGAAAATGTTTTTCTCAATAACAAAGCAACCTGACAGACAAGCAACTCTCCAAAATGAACACAGATCCAGACATGGCGCTTAGAGGCAGCACTGGCTAGGACTTCACCATGGCCTCAAGTGGCAGGACAGGCCACTCACCTCAGGCTGTTCCTCTCCACCCTCGCTTCTCTAGTTCTGCCTCCCTTCATTGTGCTCCCTTTCCTCGTGTCTTTCTTTCCCATCTCTCCATCACTTTCTTGCACTGCACATTGCATATGGGCCTTGGGAGGAGGGCCTCTGGGTGGAGGCCCACTGGGACGGGCACTTATATTTTATTGTGGTGTGTGTACTTTTATTTTTAGGTGTTTAAAGTTTATAGTATGACAGAAGAATTTAAATGTATCTGACTTATCACAGCTAGTACAAAGCAGTAGAGGCTGGGTTACTGTACTTTCTAGTTGTCTTTGTTAGAAATGCTGTGTTTTTCCCTTTACCACCTCAGTGTTAAAGAAACAGAAACGATTCAGGGCCTGTGGCTAAATTTCACATATTGGTTATAGGAGATCCCACTTATCTTATGTTCTAAGTATAAATGTCTAGCCATTTATTCCTGAAATCATATTTAGAAATGCTAAGTAAGTGCAAAGATCTGTGTTTTATAAAGGCACCAGGAAATAGAGGGGTAATGGCTTTCTTGGAGAGCTATATGAGGAGGAACACTGGAAAAGACTGAGGCTGAACTGGAGCCCTAAGCCTCAAGTGAAGGATACATTTGCTCACTGGTGCTCAGCAATGTTGTAGGCAGGAACTCAGGGATAAGGAGATAGGATCTTCCTGAGGGTGCCGGAAACTCTAGGAGAGTTCTGATGTGCTAGCTCAACACTTTGTGCTTCATGTCCTCTGCCCTGGGACTTGGCATGGGTGTGGGGCACATTTCAAGAGTATATCTGCTGCCAGTGATGGGGGTTGCACACACCTTTAATCCCAGCACTCAGGGAGGCTAAGTCAGGCCCTGATCTACAATGCAAGTCCAGGACAGCCAGGGCTACACAAAGAAACCCTGTCTCAAAAAACAAAATAGAATCCACAAACTAGTCTACCTGCAGCAAGGCAGTAGGGCAGCCACTGTAAAGTTGATAAGTGTATTGATTACCTTTCTTAATGTTATGACTGAATGTTGGACAAGAAGGAACTTGAAGAAAGGATTTCTTTCGTCTCACAGTATAAGGGAATACAGTCCATCCAGGTAGGAAAAGCATAGTAGCAGGAGTTTAAGATGGTGTTCATGTTGTAGCCAGGCACAATCAGAAAGTTGTGGGGACAGGAAATAAGTTGGGTTGGAAGACCTCAAGCCCCACCCTCACTAAAGCCACTTTTTCTCCATAGATTCCATCCCTGAAGGTTCCGCAGCTTTCCAAAATAGCGCTAATATCTGGGGACCAAGGATTCAAACATGTAAACCCATAGAGAACCATTAATATTCAAGCCACAACAGGCAAAGACTACACATTAGTTTAGCTAGAAATATAAATAAAGGCAGTGGCAAACCCCAGGATTTATGTTGATAATGTAGACAGGTGGTCAGGAAAGGACTTTGGAGAAAGGATATTTGTTATGAGCTCTAAATGATAGAAAGCAGCTAGCTCTGACTGAGTCTGTAGGCAGAAAGAAAGACATCAATACTTCAAATTCATGTTTAAAACCCCCAATCTTCAATATGTGTGCTTTAGCGATAAGGAGTAGTTAAGATTAAGTGAGACCGCATGCTTGGGATTATGATGCGGTAGGATTCTTTTCCATAGAAAGAAGTGACCCTGAGGTACTTGCTGTCACCCCTGTGCAGATGAGGAGCCATCCGGTGGATGGCTAGTTGCAAGCCAGGAAGACGAGGCTTCACCGCAGACAGCGTCAGTCCATCATGCTTGGATATCTCCAGATGCAAGAATGACTAGAACATGAGTTTTTGCTGTAACCTGTGGCATTTGTTATGCTAGCTTGAGCAGAGCAAAGCACCAGTTCTAAGCCTTATTCAAATTAGAGCTGGCAGGACTTTCTGACAGGTTGACTGTGCAGAATAAGAAAAAAAAAAGTCAAATTCTGAGTCTTTTTGTCAGAGTTACTCGGGGAGCAAAGATTCGGGAAGGGAAGACTGGGGAGGGGTAAGACAATGTTTTAAGGAGGAAAGCATGACCACAAGTTTCATTGCTTATGCATGAAGTGGAAGATAGTCTTACCTGTTGAATGTTGTGCAGTGGAACTGGACATACAGACTGGGGCTCAGGGTTGAGGATGCTAAATTAGAAGATACTCTGCATTGCACTTGGCTTTAAAGCCATGGGAACTGCATGAGAATGTCTAACAAGAAGCATTGACTAGGAGCCCAGTGGCATTCCAGAGCTCTTGAGAGTAGTCTAGAAAAGAGCAGTGAAATCTGTAGAAATGTGTAGGGTGGGGAGAGTGTCAGAAACCAGGCATGGTCTGACTCCTGTTGGACACTAAGAGGTGAGTGAGACAGGAAAAGAGACTGAGGATTAACTTAAGCAGAGGGCTTCAGGTGCAGATCAGTCTCAAGACCCTCAGTGGAGAGGGGGGGATGGAAGATGAAGATGTCCTGTAGGGAATTCCACCACAGTGGGGAGCAGAGAAAGGAAGCTGCCAATTTAAAAAAAAATGCAGGAGCAAGAGACAATTTTTGAAAGTACTTTTATGATTGGGAATTTAAAACTTAGATAAATGTGAGCCTTCTAGCACACTCAACTCCCCATATCTGTAAGTGGCTATAAGAATAAATGGTCTTGGTATGCTTGTAATGTCACTGTAGTACTTTGAAGCAAATCATAGATATCATTATTTCATCTATAAATATTTGCGAGCATGCCGCTAGAAGAATGCTTTGCAGAAATGTAATTCAGTACCGACATGGCAATGAAAACCAGCAGATAAGGACACTCTCATTCCAAACAGAGAGCAATCATAGTTCTCACTGTCTCACAAATGCATATATTGTGTCTGAATGAAACAATTTCCAAACAATAGCTACATGTGGCAGTTCCTTTGGGTTCAATATTTGGTCCTATCTCTGTATGTCTCTTAATCTGAAGACTCTGTCTTCACCTTTTCCCTTGTTGCAATTTGTGTTACTTGTCCTATAGCTTCTTTTTGTCTTGACCTTTGTCTTTGCACATTTGGGGTTTCTGTAACAGAGTATTTGAGACTGGGAAACTAAAAAGAATGGATATTTATTTTTCACAGCTCTGGAAGTTGAAGAATATAAGATTAAAGCAGCTGCAAGTAAGTCTCTAATTCCAAGATATGTACTGAATCCTTCAGAGAGGATAAACATTGCAGAAAATCCCGAGAAAGATAGCCTAGACCCTAAATTCCTTAGCAGAGCTGTGCCCGTCTGTTCATGAGGTGGTACCCATACAATGAGGTGGTGCCCATATGATCGGGTATTTCCCATTAGACCCTACCTCCCAACACTGGGAGAGGGGGGTTAGGCACTAGATCTCAAATATGTATATTGGGGCCTATTTCTGATTAATTTTCTGTATATTTTAAATAATCCCCTTTCCGTTTTTTAAAATATTTCCTTCAATTCACAGCATCATCGAAAAGTTTGTCAGGTTTGAATTCAAATTTTGGATGAGATTATTTTATAGATAGTGACATTGTTCTTCTATGGGATAACACGATGCTCAAGGCCTGGATATATGTTAATTCAGAAGAGGCTGGTTATGAACTTCCTTCTTTCATTTCTTGAAGTATTTCCCTCATCCTTTTATTCAGTTTCTCATCATTACAGTTTGTTTAGGAAAGGCAGATTAATGTTGGATTGTGTCTCTCTGTTCTTGAATAATAAGTTGCTTAGTATCCTCCAACAAACAATAAATTTTTAAAATAATGAACTCATGGAATTAAATATATTCAGTATGTTTCAATAATTGGAGTTTTAACCCTTATTACATTCAAATTGTCTCAATCTGTGCACAGATGAGACATTGTCCTTTTGTCCCCAAAATCTTCTTGACATGCCCTGGGAGCATTTAATAGCTTCTTTGCTGTCTGGTATAACAGTTTTGATCTTACTTTGTAAAATTCTTATCTTAACATTTGAGAAAGGATCATCATAGAAGCTAATTCTTTCCATGGAGGAGAAGATGGGGCAGAGCGAATTGTTGGCCTTACACTGACACAATAACAGTTCATTATTGTGACAGTGTGACAGGGAAAGAAACATGCTACAATACAGGACCATAGAGATAACTCGGCAATAAAACTTTGTTTATATTATTCTGTGTTAAATTAACATATTTATTGTTTACAAATTCACACTTGTCCAAATAACTTCTACAATCAAGAAAGCGTAAGTCATGCACTAAACTTTTAAGACTGTCCACTGCTTTCAGGAATTATTTAAAACACAGGAGACAGTTATATTTAATATTAAATTTGTTTATTATAAGTTAATTTTTCTTCAATTTGAAAATTTGACATAGTAGTCATTTATTCCTAATATATTTGAAAAAAATATTGCTCTTCTGTTTGTTTTTGCTTTTGCTGGCTTGAGTCATTACCAGAGGAGGATCTTAAAGTCAATAAAAGTTCTCAACCAATGAATGTCCTTGATGTATTAATAGACAGTGTCCCTTATCTTTGCGGTATCAGAGGCAGCTAATAATGGCAAAGGGTATTGAGCTCACAGTTTGGGAGGTTTGAGGGAATTTACATTGGTGGAGTTCTGGTGAAGATCTCATGGCATAAGCGCCATGGGATAGTCATGTCTAGATCCAGAGGCAGGAAGTCCCTGTGGGGACCAGCTTAGGCTTTTATAGTAACCTTCTCAGAACTGCCAAGGACTCCCACAGTAACTCTCTTCAGATAGCATGCCTATAATGACTCAGTGATCCTCACATCCCACAGCTGACACCACCTTCTGTGCGCCAACAGCTCAATTGCAAAGGACCCCAGGGGATCCCTTTAATCACATCTAAACCAAAGCACCATCCATCCCAGGTTGTTTGACTTGCCTGAGGAGTTACTCCCTGTTTCATTCCTTCACAAGCCATTCCAAGTTATTTATTTATTTATTGCAAAGATCTGTTAAATCGTCTCTTCTATTTTCTGCAGTGTCCATTTGAGTACGTCAGAAATGCTGTAGAGGAGTGACCAGATGTAAAAGTATGTGGTCTCTCTCCATCATTGATAGGGCTGTTATTGAGCAGTAAAGTGAGATGCTCACCTCTTTCTCTCCCCACTAGAGGCTTTGCTCCCTGTATTTTTGGCCCAATTGCATGGGAAAGCAAAAGAAATTGTGAAGAGATAGGACAGCTTCAGGTCATCCTGCAGCTTGAAATACATCCTTTAATGCCATTTCAGCAGAGGACCATGAAGATTCCCCGAGGGCAGGGCTCTGAGAATGGAACTGGATCAGGAAGAAAGAAATGGAGAAAGTACAGGAGTGCTGATAGCAAATATTGCAGTTTTGAACTAGTGCTTAAGAAAACTCAGTAAAGATTTGAAGATGAAATTGTTTTTCATTCTCCTTTGTTCTTAAGATATGCAAGGCTTTTCAATCCCAAGATAAAACTGATCTGATAATTCACATTACAAATAGATTAATGATCACCAACATTAGAGTTAAAAGGATATGTGTGGGATCTTAGCTAAAATAATTTTGATGAAAGGTTTTATTCTGATTTTTCAGTAATTAATGTTATAGCTGAACATATTGGAATTGCATATAATCATAAATTTCAAACACATACGTGGTTTGTCTATGCAGAGTTGAATTTTCCAAGTGAAAATTAATATTTAATAAATCAATTTGCTGAATGATCCACCCTAGGATTCCTTTAAAATGGGAACTTATTTAGTGTGTGTTTCCAGACCATTAATTACTTGATAGGGGTTGGTTAAACAGCCTAATGCACAGAAGTTGGAGACTGGTAGGCAAAGATGGATGGAAAATTAATGTTAACCAAATTATAAGAGATATGAAAATAGAATTGATTTATTGATCTATATATGTTGGGAATAAATCAAATCATGAAAGTGAAGTAGAACGTTAATTGTTGCTCACCAGGCACATAGCCTAATTTTGTTGTAGTTATTACAGAGAGTAATCAAATATTTTCTTATAATATAAAATTCTCACTATAAATTTTTTACCCCTCTTCACAGATTTATCTGCATACCACTGTATACATAATTGAAATATGTATGAAAATAGGCATGCTGCTTATGAAAGGATGTGTCACTCTATCATGCCTGTCCCAGAGAGTTATTAAAATTTAATGAGTATCAGTTGGTGATAAATCCTAGGGTGATAAAGAGAGAGTAAGGCAATTATCCAGGTAACACAGAAACATGCAGAGTCTTTTTGTTTGATGCTTCTAGATGTTTTAAATTTTCCTCTCAAAGCTTAATTACAGCACTGATTGATTTGAGTAGGGAATTTTAGCATCCCTGCCCAAATAAAGCTTTGGTACTCAGCTAGAAATTGAATCATTGTGTTGAAGGAAAACTTTCATTTTGTGTAGCTATTTGGTTAAATGTAGAAGCCAATGGACAGACACTTCATAATGTTTATCAAATTAAACTCAACAATAGGTAGTTCTTATTAATCACACTAGGTGCTGGGATAATCCAGTCTCTGGTCTCATAGGATTTATAACTTAGTAAGCACACCAAAAAGATAAAATAATAGTACAAGTTATTATAAGCATACTCCAGAAACAGCATAAAACAAAAATTTGTGGCTAGCAAGCAAATAAATGGGTTTTTTCCTTTAAATGAATCATCAGGCATTCTGTGAGATTAAAACTTTGACTATAAGAATCAGCTATTGTAAGTGAAAATATGGTTTGACAGCAGAAACACGGAGGTTGGCCAATTAAGATGAGAAAACTAAGCATCTTTAGCTGACAATAGGCAACTGGGAAAACCCTTTGAACCTAGACTTTTGTTTTATAATAATAACTCTAGTAGGTTTGGAAGGTTTAATGGTTAATATTGATTTTCAAAGGAAATGGATCTAGAATGACCATGGAATACACCTGTGAGGGTATCTAAAGGTATTTCCAGAAAGGATTAGCAGAGAAAGGAAACCCCACTTTGAAGATGGGTGGCACTGTCCTGTAGGCTGGGGTTCTGGACCTGGTGGAGAGGAGAAAAGGGTGAAAGCCAAAAAAGGCTCCTGTCTTCCTGCTTCCTGATGCCCACACAATGTGACCAATGGCCCCATGCTTTCGCTGCCATGCCTTTCCTGCCATGAGAAATGATATCCTTAGTCTGTGAACCCAAACAATCTTCCTCCCTTAACTTTCTTTGTCTGTTATTTTGTAACCAATACAGATAGGCAGAAGTTGGAGTGTCAAATGCAAGACTTGAAAATGTGAGCTGACAATGCTCTGAGTAAGTATAAGAGTGTGGAAAGATGGGAGTGCTCATAGATTTCACAGTAGTAAGAGTGTAAAGACCTAGTAGCTGACTGGGTAGTGCTGACAAGGTAATGATAAAGAAGGAAAAATTAGAGAAATGTGTTGGGAAAGGATTATGGAGAGGACCACACAATATTCAGAAATTAGATAAGAAGGACAAGAGAAACTGAATTAGAAATTAGGTTATATGAGGAGAGAACAAATGTAGATTGGATAATCAAAAGGTAGTTGTTTGTATTTAATCATATGATAAGACTACAGCCATGCTGCAGTGGGTGGAGAAAGAAAGGAGGTCTTACCTTGGAGAAAATAGAGTAGAGAATTGTCTCTGAGTCATTGGGACCAAGTGCCCATGAAAAAAGATGATGACTTAGAGAAAAGTAAGATTGGGAAGGAGCTTCACGAAGGACGTAGGAGCTGCAGGAGAGAAAACAGATTGACCACATAGGGAGTCAGGATTCATCCTGGGGAAATAAGAGCCAGTATGGTCTGTCAGTTTGATGAGGCCAATCAACACAGCTTGGTGATTTTGTACCCGTACTGAGACTGGCTTCTTTTAGGGTCTGAATGAATGGCATGGGTGGGTGATGAACCTTCTCTTTGATTCTGGAGATTTGGGTGCTAGTCATACTAACCTCATGGAAACAAGAATAACTTGAAGTTTTAAATTTTTTCAAAATTTTCAATGATTCAAGTCTTTTTTATTTTTTAAGTCCAAGGTCTGGTGTCCCACCCTTTGTCCATCCCTTCCTTGCTCATTTGAAATACTGGAAATTATTTCCATTGTCAATTGCTGAATCATATACCTGAGATTACAGGCAATGCTATTTATACTAAAGAAATTGAGTGCACATCTATTTTAGCTTCCTGTCCTATTTTCATACTTCCATCCATTTAGATTTTTGTCCCATATGTTGTCCTCAGCATTCTGTCTTAAGCTGGTATCTAGTTATAGCTCAAAAAAGCTTCCGTTCCAAATGGGGCTTCATTCTCGTTGGGGGATGTACTTTCTTTCAATCTATTACCTAACTGACAGATATTGTAAAGATTAATTAGTCACTTCTTAAGAACTCTGTGTAATGGCAAAAAAGTAAGTTATATATCCTTGAATACTCTAGAGTGATGGTTCTTGGTAACTCCCCATATGAAAGCTAAGTGGCTAGAATGGCTGAATGCCACTAGTGGTAGAAGCCAAAGGATCCAAGGACATTTAGACCAACACTAGCAGGGAGGTGTGATGTCTCACCCTGTTCCGATCAATGAAACCTAGTGTTTTTCTCTGGTCCGTTTCCTTTTCTCTCTCTCCCATTTTTCTCTTTTCACCTTTAAGGATGCTTTACTTCTTGACCTCTAATTTCTTGAAGCCTCAAATTCATGGTTGGCTTTGAACTCTGTGCCAGGACCCAATTCTTCTCTTGTTTTTAGTCCTGACTGCCCAGTTTGACTCTATTATAAACTGCAACCAGTACCAATGGAATTTGACACAATTCCTTCCATATAGGATATTAACCCATGATAAGGAAAGAACTTGCTAAAATCTGGCAGGCACATGCCATGCTTTGGGAAAGATGAGCATCAAGAATACTCAATAACACTCAGGTAATTTACAGAACTAATTAGGTTTGCACAACAGAATGTTCCAACGGGCCTTTTAAGATATGACAGGAGGGTGTGGACAGCCATGCAAGGCTCATAAATAACATCCTAGTTCCATTTAGTGAGGAAATCTGGGTTAGAATTACTTCCTTTCCTCTGTTGGTAACTCACTTAGGATTCTTCTATTTTTATACCTGTGGGCCGGAAGTTAACATGGCTAAGATAAGCCCAGAACTGTCAAGTTAAATGCATATGAGAGTAAAAGGAGATTGAGGGTTGCGTTGCGTATCATGGTATTTACTATGTACAAGCTAAACATTTCAACGAAAGCAGCAACAATAGCGAAGTACGTTTGCACTCCCAAAGCAGAGTATGTTCACTGCATTGACCAGGAGGAAATAAAATCAAGCTAATGTGTGGCCCACAAACTAGCTTGGTATCAATAAAACATAGAAATCCAGGCTAAACCTATGTGCTAAAAGTTTCTCTAGTCCTAAAGAACTGGGAAACTTTGGCACTTGGTATCCAGTAGTTCATTTCTGGAGCGCCTTCATTCATTCTGGTGCCTTACCATCACTAACATCAAACTTGCATAACTACCCTGCAGTTTTCCTTTTCTTGGCTTGAAAATATGGTGAGGGTTGTATTATAGTTTTTCAGAGGAACAGAACTGATGGAATGAATATCTATGTGTGTACGTGATGTATGTGTGCATGTGTATATTTATATATGTATATGTATGTATGTATATATATGATATATATGTGTCTATACATATATATATACCACATATATATATATACACATATATATAAATACATATGCGAGTGCCTTATGAGCTATGTTCCAGCTAGTCCAACAATGATTGTCTCCCAATGATGCAATAGTTGTTCATTCCACAAAGCTGGGTGTCCCAGGTGATCATAACATGTCAATGTATGTCAGAATCCAAAAAAGTAGGCTAAATTTCTCAGGTGGCCTTCAGCATATATAAGAATCCTGAAGAAGTAGGCTGTGTGCCCTATGTATAAGGTAAGTCTTTACAATCTATCTATTTATTTATTTATTTTGCTATTAAGAAAACAGAAATAGGTAGGATTTTTCAGGAATTTATTCATGGGCTAAAGCTTTTGAAGAATGGACTTTACTTAAAACATAAATAAATATCTTCAATGATATGCATAGAAAATATTTTAAATATGTTTCCATTGGGATATAGCTCAAAGTATAGTTGTAGTAGTTGTAAACTGCTAGGAGGCTAAGAAATAATATACTCCAAATTTACCATAACGGCTTAATTTATCATCTTTAAGTTTGCTCCTTCAAGGCCTTCAATGATTTATTTCTTTGTAGGGATCTTTGTCTTATGTTCAGTTGAAGACTCTAATTCAGGGTTGCAGGGTTTATTGAGAAAACTCAAGACAAGAAGTCTGAGAATTCTTCATAGAGGAGGAAAGAATATGGTGAGTTGTCATGTCCCTTCCATTTGTAAACCCACACAAGAAGCTATTAGACTGTTCATAGTATTGAAGCACAGTGTGTGTGTGTGTGTGTGTGTTGAATTGTATCATAGGTATTCGGATGTATGAAATATATAATATTTTATATCTGGTTTCTCTCAATCTGTACTGCTGTGTTTAGGAGATTGTGCTGGATAGTTTTGACAATGAATTTTACACAACTAGAACCCAACGAAGAAGAGAGTGTTGATGAGGAATTTTCTCTATCAGGCTAGTGTGTGGGCATCCCTTCAGGGATTGCTTTGGCGCTAACTGATGTAGGAAGAACCAGCCCATTGTGGTTGGCTCTTATCTGAGCATGTGGGCCTGGACTCCGCAAGCAGGGAAAGCTAGACAAGAGCCAGCAGGCAGTCCAGCATCCATGTGCTTACAGAGAGATCGTTCTTTCTGCTCCTGACTGTGCTTTTTATTAGATACTTTAAATTTCTGTCTTGACTTCTCCAGAATAATGGACTTCAACCAGACACAGTAAATTAAATAAACCTTTTCTTGCCCAAGTTGCTTGTTATCAAGGTATTTTATCACTGCGATAGAAACTCAACTAGAACAGACATTAACCCTTATTCTTGCATGTAGTTCTAGATTGTTGTTATTGCATATATTTCCTTGTGTAAATACAACACAATTCATATATACCTTCTGAAAGTATTACCAAAGCAATCTAAAGTCAACTGTCTGAATCCCTCACGCTAAATTTCTGAAGCTATGTGACATTTGGGGTGGTGGGTAAAGGGGTTATACCGCCCTTGCCCAGGCTGTTATCCCTTCAGCAACAAAAACAATTCTAGCCCACGCGGCTAACGTGAAGTTGCACTGTCAGTTTAGGAACTTCTTCCTGCCTGTGACTGCGAAGCACCAGAGATCCAGAATGCCTCGAAATGTAAAGTACGTGTTTGATTTCAAAGGCGTAATATGAAAAACAACTCACTGAGTTTTATATTTATAACTTGTTAATATTATATAGGAATACACCTCTGGCATTAACGTCACCTATTTGTTTAGTTTTTTAAATATGACTGTTAGGGAATTTTTAATTGGGGAAAGAGCAATGGCTCGGGAGATAAAGGCCCCACATACAACCTGATGACAGGGGGTAAAGAGAGAACCGGATCCCACAGGCTGTCCTCTGCTCTGCACATGAGCACCACAGCACACACCTGCACATACACACCGACAGATGCCTGCAAAGGGAATTTTAAAATAAGAAAGGTTGCTTTGGTTAAGGTTTTGTTAATCTAGACCACTGTCTTATACAGATAACTTGGTAAAATTCAGAATGCTAAATCAGGCAACCCCCAAAGCTTTCTGAAAAACACTCTGCAAGTTCAGGTATGCACTAGACAAAGCGTGCAGATGTTCAGCTTTCCCAGTGCTTACTTCCCTTCTAGGCATCACAAGTTGGTCCAGTGAGAACCAGCTCGTGCCGCCATCTGGATGGGTCCTATTCATAATGCCCCAGACAGCTGAAGAGTTTGGGTATGATGCTAAGAGTAACTAAACAACTACCTAAACTAACTAACTAACTAACTAACTAACTGACTAAGAGTATGATAAGAATGTCAGTTACAGAGCAGTGGAGATGACTATGACAGACCCCACATTGCCAATCTCTACAGGGCAAGTACTTGCTTCGCTTGACCCTGCTTATAGCTGTTAGTTCTTAAGGGAGCGCAGCAGCTTACGTTCAAACAACTGATTTATTACAGTGTAACTTACATGGAGTCGCTTTAGAGTCCAGTTGAGTAATCAGAGTGTGAGCTGAGTGACAGTTTGTAGCCACGTGTTTGGGTGTTTATCATCTCAGGTAAGTCCCAAACTTCCAAATTAAGATAGTCACCAGTTCTACTGCAATAAATTCAAGACAAGCTCAGGAAAATTGGGTGGTTAAAGTGAACAAAAATAATTTAAAGGAGGAATATGATTCCTAATGATGTTCCTAATTATACTCACGGGTCACGTTTTATCCTACTGTGTAGATTTTAACATGTTAGAGGTAGGAACTCCTGAGTGTTTCTCTGGGCAGGTAATCTTTTTGGCACACTTGCATTTGAATATGTTACTTACGTGTTATTAATCTCTAGTGAATGACTGCTGGCAAACACACGTACGTTTTTCTCTCTAAAGTCACAATCGTCTACCACGGAGGTATATCCCCCCGGCCATGTTGCAAGCCTCTTTAATGTTTAAAAAAATCCATAGAAATACGATCTCTCGGTTTTACATTATATTATATTTCAAATTCCCAGTTGCTCAGGACTCATGACTAAGTGCTAGCACTCAGAAGCCTAATTCAGGAGGGTTACCATAAGTATGCCAGGAGGGTTACCATAAGTATGCCACCAGCCTGGGCTACAGATCGAGACCTTGTCTCAACAAGAAACAAAGCAACAAACCCTAATCGACTTAGTTAAAACCGAAGCGATTTAAATAATGACAAGGATGTTTTCATGGCTTTGTATTGTATTATGACTACACTTAAAGGGAAAATATTTGTTGCTATATATTTGTTAAACAAATAGATAGAATTATTCCAATTCCTCAAAATACAGTTATTAGGATTTCAAGTGGGAAGTTAGGAATCACACTCATACAAATGTATCCAAGGGGCAAAAACCAAGGACTTTTTTTTTTCCCCTAAATACCATTATAGGAAGGAGGGAAACCATGCTGATTTCAAAAAGAATTAAATATTGAACAGGCTCTAGAGTTTTCATCAGGAAATGATCTCGTTTTAGAATCTCCATTATTTTTTAAGCTACTTTTGCAGACTGTTTTAGAAATAGCCTCGGCTTCTTCGGAATTAACCTCTAAGCACGCACTGACTGAAATCTCTCCTGCTCTCTCTCTCACTGAGTCCTCTCACAAAGTCAGCCCATTAGAGACCTTCTTATGTAATCTTGAGCAATATAGGGCAGGACTGCGGTGCAAGCAGATGAGAGGAAACAGATGTCCTCGGTGGTCCGTGGTGCTTCTCACCCACAGAGCAGCCCGCTGTGCTGCCAGCGTCTATGCCCAGGACCTCTGAGGACTGCCAGCGGAGGACCTGAAAGTGACCGTCAACAAAACTCCAGACCTGATAGAGTCAGAAGGAAGCTTAGAAAGCCAGGAATCCATTCCCTCTTTCTGGGATACTGACGGGGCGGTGAGACCCTTAGGATTGAGAAAGCCAGCAACAGAGAAGGCAGGGAAGCTCTTAGCCCACTCTCACTCTCTCCAGGTAAAGTCAAGCGAGGCATGGCAGGAGCTTTCATGGACCTCAGGCTTTTTTTTTTTTTTTTGAAGAACATCTCCCGTGAAACCCTTCTGAGGGCCTTTTCAGATCCAGTGGTGTGATCTTGAGGGGCAGGGCATGATGCTTTCTCTTAAAGCCTGCAACTGCTGACAATGTGTTCTGCGCAGAAAATAATCTGTAACTTTGTAAATCAAACAAACAAAACAAAACAAATATCAGTGTTGACCATGGAACAAAGGACTCAGATTTTATTAGTTTACAGTTTCCACACTGTTGGCATTCAGAGGGACTTCAGTCTGTTTGCATTGCCTCTTGAAGTCATGCATATCCAGCGAAAACAGGAAAGACGCACCAGGCAGGGGGGATGGGTCTCAAATCTCCAGCAGCGATGGGAAAGCATTTTTGTTTTCATCAGCAAATCCATACTATTGTCAGATTCCACCGTGAAATATCCAGTCAAATCTATCCTGGTCCTGGTCTCAGATCAACAGACTCTGTAACGTTTGATTGAAAAGACCGAATTTCTGCATCTCTGCAGGCACTGCTGTGCCCTGTTTCTACACGTGTATCTCTCCCTGTCTCCCCAATCTCCAGTGCCTTCAACTCTGCAGCGGAAGATTTTCAAACGCGACACTCTTGACATTCTGAGCTTGAGAACTGGGGCTATGACTGTATTGTAAGGTGTTTCGCCACCAGTCTGGCCGCTTTCCACCGGATGTCGAGAACTTTTGCTAACAGTCCCGGTAATCAAATGTGTCTTCAAACAGGATGAGGTGATGCACATCTGTAATCTCAGCTCTTGGGGATGCAGAGCCAGTTGGATCTCTGAATTTGAGGCTAGCCTCATCTACAAAGCGAATCTAGGACAGCCAAGGATACATAAGAAACTCTGTCTTGAAAAAACAAACAATAAACAAACAAACAAAAAAAGTGTTTTCAAAGGAGATAACTGCATTAGTATGCTCCTTCTGCAGGACAGCCTGGGCCTTGAACCGTGATCTATCTTTGCATAGACACTGCCTTATACATACCTGTGCTGTTCCTTGCAGACAACTGGAGCAACCACACAGACACAGCAAGTTTGCCCAGGAAAGAATTTAACAACTTCCTTTCCTACTGTCTGCAGGCACCATGCTTCTCCGTGGTACTGAGCTTCTCTGATTGAGGTTGCTGTCACTGAAAGTGTCTCTTTAGCACTAAGGACTATCAGAGCAACTGAAACATCCTTTCTTATGGGTCTCTTCCATCACTGACAAGATGCTCCTCAGTTCTCAGTCACCAGAGAGGAGGGCTTTGTGTCTAGGAACCTACACGTTGATCTTTGGGCTGCCTCACTTCCCTGATGGTAAATCAGCTCACTCGTGGAGGACCCTAGAGGCAGATTTATTATAGCCAAAGCAACAAAACTCTCCCTCCCACACCCCTCCAATGTAATGGATTGCAAATGTGTCAAACCCCGGATAAGGACTGCGCTGCGTTGTCAAAGCAGTGTTGTCTTCAGCCTTGCCATTTCAGCTCTTCAGTGGGAACACTAAGTTCATAAGCCAACACAGCTAGAGAAGAGGGTGTGTGGGAACAGGAAAAGAGTGGGAGAAGCATTCTGTAATTTATTAAAATCAGAGTAACAGCACCTCTCATTTTTGTACAAAAACAAAAGGCAAAACATAGATACTTATTTAAATCTTTGCGTCTTCTGGACCAGTTCCCAGCAGTAGAGATGTGCTGTGAGGAGTCTTTGACTTTAGTTTAAGCTCAAATCGGCAGAGCTGCTCTGGTCGGTTAGCAGGTACGCAGACGAGGAAAGAAAAAAAAGAACCTCTCAGCAGCAGAGTCTTTCTCTTTCTCACTCCTTAATTTCCTCCTTGCATGCTGGATCAGGGCTTCCCTACTTACAGAGAGCTTGCTGGGGCCATTCCAGGTGAGTCTAGGACAGAAGAACGCCCACTGATACAGAGAAGGGGAAAATATCTTCTTTCTAAGACAGCTCAATCTGTTTGCATAACTCAGTGCTTCTCCAGGGACAGGGCTTCTAGGAGAGAGCATCACAGCGAGGCTGGTAAGGGGTCAGGGAGACTGTGTCCGGAGGACACCTCATGCAGCTGTTTGATGGTGCTGTCTCCAAAGAGGGTAGTCTGAACTGAACGGGCACTAGCTCTTCCCTCTAGGTCTTACCTTGTGGCTGTTCTAATGTGAGGGGAGAGATCAGATTCTTTATTATTATTTATTCATTTTACATCCTGCTCATAGCTCCCTTTCTCCTCTCCTTCCAGTCCCACCCTCCCTCCCTGTTTTCCCTATCCCTATCTCCTACTCTTCAGAGAAGGGGAGCCCTCCCACCCCCACCCATATCAAGTTGCATCAGGGCTGAGTGCATCCTCTTTCCTTGTGGCCTGGAGAGGTAGCACCGCCAGGGAGAGTGAACAACCAGTCCTGGAGATTAAATTCTTACTCATGAACTGTAAACCGCAGTGTGTTTATAGTAAGTGGGGATACTAACGCTGTGACTCTGAAGTTTGATAAATGCTGACAGATCTTCGCTTCCTGAAAAAGACCTTTCCTTCCACATCTCAATGCCAGGAAGGCATCATGCACCGCATGGGATCTATAGACCCCATGGGAATAAAAACACACATCGTCCTGAATCTGTTTTCATATCTTTTACAAGATTCTCCAGGGGGTCCATAATGGATGACAGGTTAAAAATCACCTTTTTAGAGGGAGTCTGTTTTTTGTTTTTTTTTGTCTTTGCCTGGGGTTGGGGGATAGAGTGTCCGTATGTGTATGAGTGTATAGTGTGAATTTTTTTTAAGAATGGAGAGTTTAATTGAGGTTCCCCTAAGGGACATTTTTTTTTTTTCTGACATTGGGTCAATTTAGGGTCAAAGAACTCCAGAGACTTATTCCTTTATTGTACTCGGTCTTGTAGAGAGGTGGTTTTTGTTTGTTTGTTTGTTTGTTTTGGTGGAAATTAAAAGGCATCATGCCATGAAAGATTATAATGAGCTGCGAAAGGACTTCCTAGGGAGAAAATGCACAGAGAGTTAAATCCTCAGGGTACACAATCCAGCTGTACTTTCCTTCAGACACATTGGAGGCAACAGATTGCCTTCTGGTTTGGTACTCCAACTCCAGCTTTCTGGGAGAGAAATACTCATGGATCACAGTGCTCAGAGCAAGGCCTGCAGGGCAGAAATCACTTATTTGCTCAAGGACCTTTCCCTGGGGGCCCTGATATACTGTACATATACTTTATGGTTTTCTTCCTACACTTATTTTTCTTTTCATCACCTGCCACCATCTTCTTCATTCTAGATTTCACTTATTTCAGTGCAACCCTGATGAGCTTTGCTTCCACTAGAGCATAGATTCTGGGAAACAGCAGCATTTTTCTTTGTTTTTGGTTTGTGATCAAAGCTATAGAGTGCACAGAATGATCTCTGGCCTATTGTAGACACTCTGTAAATGATCTTTGAATGTGATAGTTGAGCATTGACTTAATGGTATTTATAGTTTCCTAGGAGACACACCTTTTGATATGTCTGTGGGAGTGTTTCTGGGGGAGGGGGTGTTAACTGAGGAGGGGAGACTCACCCTGAATGTTGGTGTTACTGATATATGGATCCCAGACTGAGTAAGAAAGGAAAAAGGAAAAAACCATTTGAGCATCAGCCCTCGTCTCTTTCCTCTTTTGGATGACAATATAACCAGCTGCTTCACACCCCTGATACGATGCTTTCTCCATGGTTGTGGACTCTGACACTGCACTGAAATAAACTCTTATTCTCTGGGACTTTCTGTCAGGCACTTTGGCCTTCTCACAGCAATGACATGAGTAACTAGTACCTTGAACAATACCAAGAGATTCGGGCATAAAATCTGCCCCTACTAAATGGTGCCAGGGACCCGCTGTGCTAGTTTCACCGCTGTTGCTAGAATAAACAACGGCGATACAAAGGAAGCTAAAGGGGGAAGGAGGAAGGGCTCTATTTGTCTTAAGAGTCCAGGTTCCAGTTCACAAGTGTAGTGAAGTCACAGTGGCAGGCACTTGGAAGCAGCACGTCACATGACATGACATCCATGGGAAAAAGCAAAGAGAAGCAAAGGCGTCTGTGCTGTGTTTCTGCTCACGCTCAGCCAGCTAGCTGCCCTCGCTCTTCAGCCGCTCAGAACTCAGCTCACCGAATGGTGTCGTGCACTGCTGGGGAGCCTCTTCCTACCTCTGACACCAAGCCTACAGTGCTCCCCGCCGGCCCCCCCGCAGACCACACAGGTCAACCTGATCTCCATAGCCCCTCACTAAAAACGCTCTTCTCAAGTGAGTGTAGGCTGTGTCAAGTTGACAGTTACAATTAGTCGGTGCAGCTGCCAGGCCTCTGCTGCTGTTCTCTCACAGGCTAGTCAGGCAGGCTGGCGTAAGTGCCTCGCACTGCATCCAGCAAAGCACTTGGCATCTCCATGTTATGATCGTTACACTGGCTGTCCTCCCTGTGTTAAGACCTTTGGAAGAATGACTGCGTTTACCGGGAGTGGTGAGCTGTGGCTTAATGAAGTAACAAGGCACTCAAAGGGAAAATACTGGGGAACATACGTGAACGCCCAACCTCAGCTTCAGGGTAAGAAATTTCTCTACAAAAAATGAGCACATCCCCTTTGGAAGTGCTCAGAAGAACCCCCTAGAGGGTGGCAGGATGGAGAAGAAGCCGTGGTCTCTGAAGAAGCCTCTCAGAGCAAAATTAGGCAACAGCCTTGGAGCAGGCTCAGAGGGAAGTGCTGACAGGGAGCAGAATGAGACTAGAAAGTGGGACAGGAGCCAGGGAGAGGTGGCAGTGAAAACACTCAGTGACTGTAAAGCACTTGTGCATTCAAGTCCTGAGCTAAGGTAACTAGCAGTGAGGACAGGCGTCTTAAGGAAAATGGTGGGCGCGATGCCAGCCTGACTCTACAGCAGCTACGGTTCCCACAGTGATGTTAGCACTCTATGGAGGAGCATGCAGGCTTCATCCTTCTCATCGACCAAGCCATCGCTCACCTCTGCCAAGCCATATGATGTCTATCATTCTCTGCTTTGGCTTATTCAGAGAGACAGGGGACCTAGGAAGGTTAATTTTCCAGGTGCCAGTCTCCTTCTTGTCAGACCTTGAAACTGGATAGAACTTGCACAAACCAGTACGTTCTTTACCACCTTCTCTTCAGTGTTACCGTCCTCCAAAACTGATTTATTTTAGCCAAAACTTCATGGTAATTTTATTGTAAATCACACCCACGATAGCACATCTACTCTCTGCCACTCTTCTCATCATCAGTATTTATATCTTTGCAAATGTCATTTCCTTTAGAAATATGAAACTGTCCATCACTTCCTCCTATAAAATTGTCATCTGTATGCTAAAAAACTAACACCTTTTATCGTGCACTCTTAGAAAGAAAATGTCCACCTACCGAGAGCTGATAAAGAATGGAAAATAAGAAGCTCAGCATGTCAATCAAGAAGTTTCTGGCCCAATACAGAAGGTTTGTGTATTTTTTTCCCCTTCCATCATATTCTTTTAAGCTCTCTCTTTTTTTATTAAATGGCAATGGCAAGAAAAGTCAGGGGCATGCTGTGCCTGTCACTGTGGCTGATAGATCAGAAGAAAGCCAGTATTAATCATCTTGCCTGATTATGGAGTCTATTAATTTTCCAAGAACAGTGGCTCAATGATACAATTCCTTTATTCTGCAATCTCATGCAATGTCACTGTTCTTTCCCCTTGTTAAAGTAAACCTTGGAAAAGGTTAGTTACATAAAACCATTTTAAAGTAACCCCCTACCTTTCCACTGGCCAATTAGAAGAAAGTACCATTTATGAAGAATGTGCTTGGCCTCTCTTTTCCATCTTTCAAATGCAGTTCATGCCCTAGGCCTGACAACTAGCAACAAACTTGAGTTAAACTTGAGTTAATTTCTTCATCATTAGAGAGTCTTTTGTTTTGTTTTATTTATTTTTTTATTTTTTTTAATTTTTTAATAAAGGTGACTAGACTAAGATCTATTCTCAAGTCTCAGGTTGACAGTTTTTGGAATGAAATGTTTTTGTTTGTTTTGTTGTTGTTTTATTTGCTTGTTTCCGAAACATCTTCCAAATTCTGACATTATGGAAAGAGCTTGCTCCGTGCTCATGAAAGAAACCCTAATTAAACTCACTGGCTCATACCCAAAAAACACATAAAGGTATGAAGAGGGCTATAGCAGGGAAAGAGGTTCAGCAGGAATGAGAGAGGGATTAGCCAAGGTAATGAAGGAAGAGTATGATCAAAATGCATTTATATGTGTATAATTTGTCAAAGAATAAATAAAATAGTGAAAGTGAGAAAATTCTTTCGAAAATACTGTCTACATAGTAGGCCCTCAATGAACATTATTCAGTGACTCATGGAAGCTGAGGATAAAGCAGAGTCTATGTCCTGGCCCTGATCTGGAGAGGGACGAGGGCAGTACAAAATCTGGGATGTGACCAGTGGGGCCTCGATAGCTGCTGACTTGAGCCACTGAGCAAGGGGATGCACCCTGCTTCCCTGTGAAGCTTCCTTTCTGAATTTTGTCAGTGTATTCTCCGGAATATAATGGAATCTGTAATGGAATCTATAACTTTGGCTTAACTTCTGGTAAATGTCATTAAGTTAAACACTGAATTGTGTAGAGTAAGAAAATGTGAGTTGTATTTTGAACAAATAAGAAAGTATTTGTTCATTGTAAGATTTGTACAGGGCTGGAGAGATGGTTCAGTGGTTAAGATCACCTGGTGATCTCCCAGATGACCCAGGCGCAACTCCTGGCAACCGTACACAGCTCACAATGGACTGAAACTCCAGTCCCGGGGTTCTAATGCCCCCTTCTAGCCTCCTTGGGCACTGCACACAAGTGGTGCACATACTTTTACGCAGATAAACGGTCATACACATACAAGTTTCCAAAAAAAAAAAAAAAAACAAACAGAACTAAATATGAACTCAAAAAGTAAATAATGGCTTTTCAAGTGGGATTTATATATCTCCTGTGCATGTGATGCTATATAACGCCCAGTTTTTAAAGGATGGCAACTTCCTTTCATGTTTATCTATGGAACAACAAAAGTTGCCTTGACTATGCTGCAAGTTTACTGTTTTTCAAAGTGACCAAGTGGTGGAAGGCCAAAGTTAATTTTATAGTGCACCAGGTTTTCCCTTCCACTTTCCTCTGCTTTTTCCTTTACTGTTCTGTTTAAAGCCAGGTTCTATTTTCAGCCTGTGGGAGTGGGGAGAAGTCTAAAAGACACTTGTAACATCTGTAGCAATGGACAGAAGAATGACTAATAATAGGAAACATACCATCTGGTGCAAACACAGATGTGTCTTGTCTTTAAATATAAGACTCCAGCACTCTAAAAAGGGAAGGTTCATAAGCCAGAGAAGTCAAGAACCCATTGTTGAGTGGCTCTTCGTTAACAAGAAGCAGTCTTCCCTGCTTGTTGGTAATTTATTTATGCAACCAAAGTGGCAGGGACTGCTCATTTGTTGCCCACACTATGAATGCTAAGGTCACAGTGCTTGTGGCCAAAGATGACCCTGGGTGGTGTTTTCAATATGAATTGTTACTTGTTTGTAATCTGATATAGTGGACAAAACTCATGACATCCTGGGTTTTATCTGATAACTGGTCCTAGAGTATGAAAGTTTCAAAGAAAAAAGTTCAAAAATAATAGGGGACATAGCTGTATTTTATTAAGTTTATAATATTTAGATCTGTTTACAGGTTTATTGTGTAAACAGTGCATGGTGGGCACGTGGAGAGCAGCAGACAAGTTGCGGGAGTGCATTCTTTCCTGCCACAGCGTGGTCTCAGGAGATTAAGCTCCGGCAGCAAGGCTTGACGACAAGGGCTTTTACATGCCGGGATCACCCCTTAAGCATATGATCCTAATCCTTAACTACAGAAGAGTCTCTCCATAGAAATAGTGATGTCTGAAAAAAAAAAAAAGGAAAGAAAGAAAAAAAAATTCAGAGGGAAAGTTGCCTTTTAAAAAGTGATGCATACATTTAGTCCTAATAATGAATTTACCAAGCCTTCTCCTGTGGAGAATTGAATTCCTGTTTTTTATAGGCATCTCACATTTCTCGGGTTCTGAGAAATCCAAGTGTGTCTTAACAGAATAAAAGGCTGTGATGTCACCTTCCAGAATGTGAGCAATTCCTGTCAATTTAAAGTACCCCAGACACAATGGTGTAAATGTTATTGTAATATTGCTATGTTGAGACCATTCCAAGGACAGTCTAGAGTACATTTGCTGTCCACTCTTATTCGGTCACAAGATGATGGAGTGTCTCCTGGACATGGGAAACAATAGAAAAAGAATTATGAAAGGCCCGTGCTCTGCATGTGCATAAGACACACACATTCGTAAGGCGAGGAAAGGCCTCGCCTTTGCAGGTGGAATGCACTCTTGAGAAATATGTACCCTTTCCTAATCTCCTCAAAAAGTTTTCTTTATTATGAAATCAAATTACATGTGGCTTGTCCAGAATAAACAATGTATCTTCAAAGCCTCCTTACTCTCTGCCTCTTGTGTATAAAGAAAGAAAATAATGAAATTGGAAAGCATACCCTGAAATGTCCCTACTGTTACCCCGCAGGCTATTCGCTTCTGGTGCTCTCTCCTCGTAGTAGAGAATGTGTGTCGCTTCAGCTGCTCATCACCTCTGGGCTCATACATGCACAGGCAACATCTCCTGAGAGGGAGAGAGTTCTCACTAAAGTTGGAACACCCAACAATGGCGAGAACTGAGTACTCAGTCTGTAACCTATTGCTTTTGGTTGCTTCTTCATTCTAATTCTTTGATTCTCTTCTGGGTTGTTCCTCATTTAGCAGACGTCCAACACGTATGTACACATTTGAAGTGTGGAGATCTGCACGCAGAGACTGACCTTCTGAAGGTTCTTAGACTGTTTGGTTTGCTCATAGTACTTTTTAGAAAGGATGTAAAGATAACAAACAAAAACCCAATATGACTAGATTCCATATATTATTCTTTTTTCTGCAAATACGTATTTATTTACTTTATTTTTAAAGAACTTTTGAAAAATGAGCCCTATGAAAAAGTGCTGACAATTCAACCTCATTGGTTTAAAATCTTATTTTTCTCCTGTTCCAAACCTTACAGAGTTTATCTAGGAGATAAGAGGTTCGAGCAGTTGTAACAGAATAATTACAGATTCGCTCTTCTCAGCTAGCACAATTGCCCGCGCAGCTCATTCTGTGGGCAGACACCCCTCTACAGAACAACAGCAAAATAAGCTGTGCACACTTTGGGAATCACAGCGTGAGACTGGCTGGTGTCTGCAGAGCTTCTTATGATAATATTCTGCTGGACTGGAATCACACAACGTGTGGGAATAATGGGATTCTCCTACTATTTATTGCCGAGGAGGGTTGCTCGGAGTTGAGTGGGCAGGGTAAAGACATGAAAGACGGGACAAGCGCGACGCGGATGTGTTTCCGGTGAAGCTAGAAATGTTTGGGGAGCTGAATGGAGAACTCTCAACCTTGGGCATGGCTCTAAGGAGAGGTGTCATTTCAAACAAAGATTGCTGCCTGCTGGAAAACTGGAAGGAGAGGCAACAAAGTATAAACCTGCGGAAGGAGTGAGTGTCGCCTGGCCTTGAGCAGCCCTCGCTGCGGGACACAACAAAGCTCCCTCATGTGTTGGCCTTTGCAGAGAATCCTAGACTCCTCTATTTATTGTTGCCCCCAAGCCCCAGTAAGAAACTTGGTTGATAATCTAGCCAACACACACCTATACAGATAAAACCTTGTATGTAACTGAGACACAAGTTTAATAGACTGATACTTTTTTTTTTTTTAATAGAGTGCACATGCCTTGTATATATCTGTTTTCTATGCTATGAAAATTTGCACCTGGTCTATAAAAATCTGTAAATTATAGATAAAATTAAAGAAATATTTACCTACGAAGATTGATATATATGTGTGCATATATGTATGTTCATATATGATGATGATATATGATGTTATTTAAATCAATGTTGATCATGACTTACCAATGAGCTGTGATTACAGTTTGCCCAAACATAAGAAGCTATGACGATTACTTCTGACAATATGAGCATGTTTTCAGGAAGCCTGGGTGCCTCTCACCGTCATCAGGGGCATCTGGCTATTCTGCCCACATTCCCACAGCACCAAGGCCCACAGTTTGCACTGAGTTAATTCACACTTCTTACTCTGAGTGTTCTGACAACTTTCTCCTTGGTTCCTTTGAATTCTCAGCTTGATCGAAAACTGGGACATCAGGACTTGTGTTTTCTTGACTCCTGTATCTCCAGGCGTTGTGTGTGTGTCTTCCACTGAACTATTGATAAGTGCTGCCGCCGCTGTTCCACTCTCCCGGTAGTTCAAAAGCTGTGCACATCAATTAACTACATAGAATTGTAAACACAAACTTTTTTGCCCCTGCTTGAAGAATTTGCATCTATAAAACTGGAGGCTGACAAGACAGCTCAGAAGATTTGCCATGCAAGCCCGATGACCTGAATTTGATCCCTAGGACCCACATAAAGAAGAAAGCATAAACAACTTCACAAAGTTCTCCTATAATCTCCAAATACATGTCACAGAAGATATATCCACTCACATACCTGTATTCACACACACACACTAATAAATAAGTAATAAAATTTGTTTGAACTAAGGATTCAAAAATATATAATTTCTCTGTCATATTCTTTACCATTTACCAGTACACTAGCCTCACTATGTGGTGGGTAGCTGCTACTATTTTTAGTACAGATGCTATATAAAAATATATACTATATATGATATAAACTATAGGTATTAATCGTATGTACATCACATATATTTGCCCTTCAACAAGGTAGGGTAAGAGACAAGTAACAGGGTTTTCTCAGAATTGTGATTTATTTGAATCAACAGTTGAATTGTCTAATTTTTTATTAGATTGATACAGATTTTTTCTGTTTACTCTGTTCTCCTTAACATCATAATATAACCTAAAATTTGATGTTATTTAAAACATGGTTATTGATTTTGTTTTACTTTGGGACAAGATCTCACTATATAGATCAGGCAAGTCTCAAACTTATAATCCTCCTGCCTCAGTCTCCTATGTGCTAGGATTTTATGTATGGGCTATCACACCTAGCTTTAAATATTATTATTAAAACAAACCAATGAAATAATGATTTTGAAAAAGAAGTCAAAATTTAGATTTCCAAAAACCTAAGTCGTATTTAATAGTATCCCTCGTATTCCCCACACACTGTAACCTTCAGACCTCAAATTCATATAATTATATTAACCCTGGATTCACCACAGGTCCAATCAAAGCTTACTCGCTCATCTACCTAACCACCTCTTATAACCAAACTGTTTTATAGTTAATATTGTACCCAATATAAAACTATATTCTAAAGTTATTATAAATAACAATATCAATTAAGAGTGACAATGGCTGGAATGATTTTTTTAAGTTGACCAGTAGAAAAGGACAGGGAATCTGGGGTAACTGTGAGTTTGCATGAGGAGGTAGATCCCTGGCAAAAAGAGAAACCATTAAAAACGCTGAGCCAGGAAGAATATATGGGTTACCAGCTTTGACTAAGAGCTCAAAAGTCAAAAAGTAAACTTGAAAACTCCTTAAAGAAAATGTAGGTGACTTCTCTTCTCTCAAGCAGAGGAGAGCTTTTAAATTAAAATATAAAGTACTAGTTTTGAGAAGACTGATAAAACTGATTACTCTAAAATTAAGAAGCTGGATTCATCAAGTCATCTCATGAGAGAGAAAAAAAGCAAACAAAACAGAAGACAGCACAAAACTTGGAAAAATATTGGCAAATATACATTCCTGACATTGATCAATAGCAAAGCTATGTGATAAATACACTAGAAACGATAAATGCTTGCTTTTCTTCTCTTTCATGTATGTGCCCCTTTCCTCATATTTTCCATTAGCTCTTCATTCCTTCACTCAATCAACAAGAAGCAAGAAGGTACCTGAACAATTCATTTCCTCCAGAGGGTGAACATCTCATCCTATCAGCCTGGCCATCAACATCCCGGAACTCTTCCTAGAGCCCATCCTAGAGCCCAGTGCTCCTAAGAATCTTCCCCGTTGAAGACATCTCACCAGTTCTCCATCCATCCATCCATCCATCCATCCATCCATCCATCCATCCATCCACGGATTCAGAAAGAATCAGTGTTGTGGATATAAACATTTTTGTTTTGGTCCCAGGTGTGGGATATAGGACTGATTCAGATGGTCCACAGCAGACTATTATGTTGGCTCTGAGGGGAGCTCTTTGACAGCTGCAGATAGTTTAAATCTGAGGACTCTGGAGAGAGAATAAATGCCAGAGCCCAGAGAATAAAGGGGAGAAAGAACAATGCTGCTCCCACCTCCTCCTTGCTGCTCCTAGTTGCTGTTATGAGACAAGAATCCTACTGAAATGAGGATTGGACTGGCTCCAAGGAACACAACAACTCTGAACAGCAGGAAGCAGCTAAGAAAGAACTGCACCCCTTCCCCACCCCGGCATTTCTCTCTCCTACCTGGTGTTGGGGTGTTGGAAGGGATTGAGGTGGGGTAGGGAGAAGATGTAAGAAACATGAATAAAAATTGTTTTTTGGTTTTTTGTTTGTTTGTTTTAAGGTACGCCTACAAATCAGTTAAGACCTGGTTGCTATTTTTACAAACTATCCTTGGGTTCTGGTTTTTCAGATCCCCCATCTACCACATCACATGTCAACTTGCCTCGTTGTGAAAACTCTATTGCGTTTTGTTTTCATGCTCTTTATTCCGCTTGGTTTTTTCATCCTATTGCTAAACTCCAAGGTTATAGGGTGATGTTATCTAGTGAGTGGGAGTTTCTTTCATGGGCTGATTGCAAAATGAAGAATTCATTCACTTTAGTTATAACCTTTGAAAAATAGGACAAAAGTATGACCAACTTATCCATGGAAGTAAAAAGAAAGAAAAGGGAGCAGTTCAAACAAGTAAGTGCCTAACAGAGATCTTAGACAACTTATGCAGACATATGGAAAAGATATAAAAATATCAATTCACAAAGAAATTGTGAAGGAGGAAGAAAGCAATGTAAACAAGCCATAATAAGGGAAAGTGACATATTAGAGTAGAAAAAAACAATAAGCAGCAGGTTTTCAAAAACATGGCAAATGGCTACAAAGTGAACAAAATGATGGCAATGAATGAAGGTAAATGACTGGACTAATTAGGATTATAAACAAGAGATTGCTTAGGATATAAAAACCCAGATGTGTTTATGCCTTTTACTTTAGAAATAGCAGGTGGAAAAATACCTTTATCAGGCAACAATTTTCCTGGGACAACAGATGTAGGCACTTGGAGAAAAAAGTTACCTGCAAAGAAATCAGACAAGACAGCAATTCCAGGTCGGGTATGCTCGTGATGGTTAGAAGAGAGGAAGTGAGTGATGGTGCATTGATTTAGACAGTTTAAGATGCTATCAGTGTCATAAGAGTTTCAGAATGTTCACAATGTAGCAAGGCAGGAAGGAATCCATTCACTAAGCTTAGAAAAGTTGAGCAGCAGTTTAAGTTTGGGTATTTAAGATGCTCCAACTTCTCTGTGTATGCCACAACACCTTACTAAACGTGATTATTTGGAAATTATAACTTCACATCAAGTATTGCTTGCTCACAGAAGAATCTAGTCAAATGAGGGGTCGATCGCTTTTTAAATTGAGGCTGTTATGTTACATGTGCACCCAAAGATCCTAGTTATAAATCTGGATTGTGGACAAGGCATTTTTGTAGCATGAATTTCAATGACAACATCTAGGCATAATTATCTTACATTTGCCCCTCAGGTGCCTATGGTTAGATTGTGTTTTGTGTAGAAACACAGATGACAACGGCTATTGTGAAGCAGTTCTGTGTTGAGTGCTATGTGAAGCCCTGTGGCATGAGCATTAGGGCAAAACAGATATATTGCCCCATATATCCTGTATTCTGTGTGTGTATGCATAAGCTCATTGGTCGCTCACTGAACCATCCATACAAAGCCTGATGGAGGTGGCCATGGAAGTAAGACGTGTGGCAGCTCTGAAGATACAGCTCTGAGTCCAGGCTTTTTTGTCACGTACTTGCTGAGTAACGTGGGGGTAAATCAGATACTCTTCCACGTGCCTCATTTGGTGAATGGGGTCAGAGTTCAGCATGAGGGTGGGGTGTTTCCTCCTGATACGCTGTGTGTGAGAATTCATCTTGATCGGATGTAAGGCAATACTTTAAAATCACTAACAACTGAAATCAAGATAATCAAACAGGATGAAAACTGCCAGCGTTGATGAAGTAGGTTGAGGCCTGAAGGCTGTGGTTGAAGGGAAGCTGAGAAACTGCAGACAAAAAGCTGCCTTTTCTAAGAACTTTGTTGCCCGTGTGCAATCCACAGTGGAAAGAGAGATCGCCGTCTGTTGTGACTGATTTGCTTTGGTTTATTGAGTTTCTCTTACTGTGTAGCCTGTTGTAGTGTGAACTCCTCGTCCTTTTGCCTACCCTGCCTCATGCTGTGCTGACAGGTGAGTACTACCATACCGGCTAGAGAGGCATTTGAACAAGAGAGTGAAGAGACTGCATCTTGTGTGTTTTTATACGCCATGCTCTACTCTAACTCACCTCAAAGTATGGTGGTGAGAACAAGCAGGTGCTTGAAGTATTAAATATGTAGTAGGTGACAAAGAAGCAAGCAAGAAGGGAAATGGAAGAGATGTTTTTCTGTGTTTCAGTTGATTTTCTCTTGGATATGTTGATTTTAAGATCGTGTAGGAGGGACCACGGAGAAGAGGCCATTCTCTAAAATGGTGGAGCCAGTGTAGAGGCAACAAAGCTAAGGATGCAGAGGGCTGTCCCATAAGAAGTAAGAGAAATGGACATTAAGCATATATGGAGGAGCAGGCACAGTGGCGCACGCCTGTAATCCCAGCACTCTGTGAGTTCGAGGCTAGCTTGGTCTATGAAGTAAGTTCAGGACAGCCAAGGATAATCAGAGAAATAGTGTCTGGAAAAGCACCCTCCCCACACACACAAAAGAATACATGAAGGTAGGTATCTTGGATAGAAAAAAGCAAACTTCTTAGGTGTTACTTGTAGGGAGGAAGAAAGCTGACTATGCTCCCATCAGGTTCTGCCCTCCAGGAGTTCAGGAGTCAGGCCTCCCCTGCTGCCTACGAGGGCATTTGCAACTTGGATTTAGCTGACTACTGAATTAACTGGGGTAAGAAATAGATAGGTGGAAAGCACCTGGGGTAGGGATATCAGGATGTCAGCAGCAATGAAAAGTGAGGACAGACTGTGACCCACAGGTTAAGGAGAGGAGAGAGGGAGCTGAGGTGCTCTTTTGTTCTGCACAAGACAAAAATGGTATGCGGATCCCTCCCCCACCCAGCGCTCACCTTAAGTGACCCAACATGATAATACAGTTTCTCTTCTCTTCTTTCTCTTTCTCTCTCTCTCTCTCTCTTTCTTTAAATGGAAGAAGTTAAGCAGGGATCTGGGCATGAAAGTGCTGAAAATTGCTTGCAAGGAAAAAAAAGTTTTGAAATAAAGACAAGGAAAATTAACCTGATGAATTTGGATTCATGAAAAGGAAACATGAATGGTTGAAGATCTCCAGAAACAGGAGTGCCCTGTTGACCAGCACACACCCTCCTTATTGGTGAGGCTGATCTAGCTTTGGTACAACATTTTCAGCCAATGGAATTGAATTTCAGGATCCTCGGACATTTTAAGTGGCATTCTACTGATATCTAGGGTAGGCTGTGGTTCACCCAGCTGTGTTTAATAATTATTACTTTGATTCAACAAACCTCAGTCTTTCTCTCTCTCTGTGTATATATAAGCCATAGCCTGATGTTAGGTGTCTTTTTAAAAATTATTTACTTTTTATAATTTATTCGCTTTACATCCGATTGTAACCATCTCCCTCTTTTCCTCCCTGCCCCATCCTTCCTCCCTGCTCCCCCCTACTCACCTCCCCTAGTCCTCAGAAAGGGGGAACCCTCCGCCCCTACCATCTGATCCTAGCCTATCAAGTCTCATCAGGACTGCTTGCATCCCCTTCCTCTGTGGCCTGGCAAGACCTGACCCCCTTACCTCCACACCCCCACCAGAAGGAAGTGATCAAAGAGCAGGCAACAGAGTCCATGTCAGAGATAACTCTGCTCCTATTACTAGGTAACCCACATGTAGACTGAGGTGCCTATAGGCTACATCTGAGCAGGGGATCTAGGTCCTCTCCATGCACGGTTCTTGGCTGATACATCAATCTCTGAAGGACCACCTGGGCCCAGATTTGTTGGCTTTGTTGGTCTCCATGTGGAGTTCCTGTCCCCTCCTGGTCTTCTATCCTTCTATCCCCCCAACTCTTCCATAAGACTCTCTGCACTCTGCCCAAAGTTTGGCTGTGAGTCTCACCATCTGCTTCAATCCCCTGCTCGGTGGAATCTTTCAGAGGACATCTATGGAAGGCTCCCATCCTTTTCTTTTTCTTCAGCCACTTCTGATGTCTATTCTGTTTGTCCTTCTGAATGAGAATAAAGCATCCTCCCTAGAGTCCTTCTTGATATTTAGCTTCTGTAGGTCCGTGGATTGTAGTATGGTTATCATGTGTTGTATGACTAATATCTGCTTATAAATAAGTATATACCATTTGTGTCTTTCTGCTTCTGGGTTACCTCACTTGGATGACCTTTTCTAGTTCTCTCCATTTGCCTGCAGATCTCATTATTTCCTTGTTTTTAATAGTGGAGTAGTATTCCATTGTGTAAAAAGTAGCACAATTTCTGTATCCGTTCTTTGGCTGAGGAACATCTAGGCTGTTTGCAGTTTCTGGCTATTATGAATAAAGCTGCTATGAACATAGTTGAGCAAATGTCCTTGTTGAATGGTGGAGCATCTTTTGGGTATATGCCCAGGAGTGGATCTTGAGGTAGCACTATTCCCAATTTTCTGAGAAACACCAGATTAATCTCCAAAGTGGTTGTACAAGTTTGTTCTCCTATCAGCAATGAAAGAGCATACTACTTCCTCCACAACTTCTCCAGCATGTGTTGTCACTTGAGTTTTTGATCTTAGCCATTCTGATGGGAGTAAGGTGAAATCTACGGTTGTTTTGATTTGTGTTTCCCTGATGAGTAAGGACATTGAACATTTTTTTTAAATGTTTCTCTGCCATTCAATATTCCTCTGTTGAAAATTCTGTTTAGCTCTGTAGCCTAATTTTTAATTGGATTATTTGGTTTGTTGGTGTTTAATTTCTTGAGTTCTTTATATATTTTGAATATTAGCCCTTTGTCAGATACAGGTTTGGTAAAGATCTTTTCCTAGTCTGTAGCCTGTCATCTTGTTCTGTTGACAGTGTCCTAAGCTTTTCAGTTTATTTCTGGTTTTCGATTCAATTCCACTGATCCACCAGTCTGTTTTTATGCCAGGACCATGCCAATTTTATTATTGTTGCTCTGTAGTACAGCTTAATATCAGAAATGGAGATATCTCCAGAAGCTCTTTTATTTTATAGGATTGTTTTAGTTATTTTAGGTTTTTGTTTTGTTTTGTTTTGTTTCATATGAATTTGAGAGTTGTTCTTTTAAGGTCTGTAAAGAACTGTGTTGGTATTTTGGTGGGCATTGCATTGAATCTCTAGATTGCTTTTGGTAAGATGGCCATTTTCACTGTGTTAATCCTACCAATCCATGAGCATGGGACATCTTTCCATCTTCTGATATCTTTTTCATTTTATTTCTTCAGAGACTTTTTTCTTACAGGTCTTTCATTTGCTTGGTTAGAGTTAAACCAAGATACTTTCTATTATTTGTGGCTATTGTGATGGGTGTCGTTTCCCTAATTTCTTTCTCAGCCCATTTGTCTTTTGTATACAGGTGGGATTCAAAAATTTTTTTTTAGTTAATTTTCTATCCAGCCACTTTGCTGAAGGTGTTTATCAGCTGTAGGAGTTCCTTGGTAGAATTTTTTGGGGTCACTTATGTATACTATCATATCATCCATGAATCATCTACTTTGACTTCTTCCTTTCCAATTTGTATCTCCTTGATCTCTTTTAGTTTTCTTATTGCTCTTGCTAGGACTTCAAGTACTGCACTGAAGAGTTATAGAGAGTGGGCAGCCTTGTCCCTAATTTAGGTGACTTGATTTAAGTTTCTCTCCATTTAGTTTGATGTTGGCTATAGGCTTACTGTATATAGGCTTTACTATGTTTAGATGTGTGAGGAGTCTTCTGCTCTTTTTCTTATTGATTGATTGATGATTGATTGGATTACTTACTTTTTTAGAAGCAGGTCTCTTATTGATCCTGGAACCTGCCATTTTTGGCTAGAATGGCTGGCCAGCAACCCCCTAGATACACTCGCAGTGTGAGGGTTGCAAACATACGCCACTCCTATTTTTGGTGTGGGTACTGGATGTCTGAACCCAGGTGCTTGTGTATACAGCAAGCACCTTATCGGTATACTGGGCCATCTTCCAAATCCTCCAGTCAATTGCTTTTAAGGAGATTTTATTTGTTTTGCAAAAAAATGTTAAGTCACAAGTACAAATAACTTTCATTGAAAGGAGATTAGATGCATAGTACATTGATTTCCTTTATCATTCCACCGATTGCTGGGTCCTTAGTTTACTTGTGATGCTTTCTCATTCAAACCAGGGCAAAATAAGCATCTTTGTACCTACTGATTTTCTTCGGTATCCTAGTATGTTTCTACGATAATGTAGAGCTGTTGTGCGGAAGCACATGCACACTCATAAAGTAACTTCCTGAGAGACCATCTGAATTTAAAGCCCCATCAACAGCACATGAGTGTATGTGCATTGTTCAAGAGCCTCATATAGCATACCCACATCCTTAGAATGGGGGAAAAATGTTGCCTTTCACTTTAAACTAAGGAAAATTTAACATATGCAAAAGAAATCTCAGATGGTACCTAACTGAAAATACAGTATGCCAGTGCATCTAAGTATATATTAACCACCTTCTATAGTGAGTTTAAAACGCCATATATCAATCAGAACTCCCGGAAATCAACAAATATGGATGGATTTCTCACTGCAGTCAATCTTTCACTCCCTGATTTACTTTGCTTTGCCGTGATATATATTTTTTCTTTCCTTTCTTTGTACTCTGTGAGAGAGAGAAAGAGAGAGAGAGAGTGTGTACATTCAAGTGTGGACACATGTATGTGGAAACTAGGGGACAATCTTAGGCCTCATTCTGAGGAACACTGTTATGTGTTTTTTGAGTCTTTCATTGGCATGGAGCTCATAGGGTGGGCTAGCTTGCAAGTACCACTGATTTTATTTTTGCCTTCCCCCATTCTGGGAGGTAGTGCGTTCCACCATGCCTGGTTTCTTATATGGATGCTACAGATGGAATTTGGGTCCTCACACCCTTGTGAGATAACAACTTTGCTGACTGAGCCAACTCTTCCCAGTCCCTTTTCTCCTTCTTCCAACTACAGTTAATAATTTTCTACATCATTATAAAACTCTAACACACATCAATAAGAAAATCTTCAAAACATCCCCTTAATGGTATTTGTTTAACTGTTCCTCTTAGGTAGTCTTTAGTTTTTCCTATCATTCATAAAGCGATGATAAATATTTTTGGTGTGTTACTCCTCACACCTTTAGTATTATTTCTATAAAGTTGACTTTAGGATAAAAAATATCTTCTATGGAAATAAGAAGGCTTATTTCAGGTCTTTGGAAAATATGATAAGCACCATTTGGAAAAGTTGTGGCAAAGAACAAGGTACCCATTCCATGGCATCTTTATGAAACTGCTTCATGACTCTTCTGATGCTCTCATGGGATGTTTAGTGAGCACGAATGTTGTGTGTATCTGTCTTTGCACAGAACTGACCTTCAAGTGTGTTTCTCCTTCTTGGCTGAAGGGTCTGTCGCATGTGCTGAGATTATCTATCAGTTTCCTGGTGAAAAGACTAAAAATGCCTCCAGATGCCATCAGTGGTTGGGAGGTGGGGGTGGGAGTCAGTCCTTCCAGAGAATCCTCTTTTTCTTAAAAAGCAAATATTTTTTCAAAATTTAGTTTTGAGTTACTGACAGAGTTGATTTACCTTGTGAGTTGTACTATTTTGTATGTGTTGATGGTTAATTTTGACCGTCAATTGATGAACTCTAGAATCACCCAGGAGACAAACATCTGGGTTGTGTCTGCCAGGGTGTTTCCAAAGAGGTTTCACTGAGGTGGAAAATACTGACCTCCAGTATTATCCGCACTGTGCCATGGGCTGGACTCCAAACTGCATGAGAAGGAGAAAGCAGGTGGAACACCAGCATCGGCCTGTTTCCTGACTGTGGATGCAATGCCGTCAGTCACCTCACACTCCTGTGACCATGTCTCCCCTACCACAGTTGACTGCCTTCACACTGTGAACCAAAACAAACCCTTCATTCTCTCCCCTTCTCCTTCCGTCCTTCCCTCCCTTTCTCTTCTTCCCTCCCCTCTTCCCTTCCTCCACTCCTCCCCTCCTCCCTCTCTCCACTCCTACCTCCTTTCCCTCCCCTCCTCCCTCTTTCCTTCTTTCCATTGCTTTTGTCTAGTATTTTATCTCACTTGGGTCTGCTCAGAAAGCTTCCTGATGGTACCAAAGCTAGCAGACAGGACAGCAAAGGCACAGGAAACTTAACCAGCTTCTCATGACCCCTGTGCAGGAAGCTGGTGGTAGCGTGCCAGTCTTGAACCCTAGGCTCTCATGTCTTTGTGTAAACCAGTTCCCTTGTTCACATCACCTTTCCTCTTTGTTGCAATCCAGCCAGACTAATCTCCTTAAAGGGAGTATTTCTAGAAACCCACACAAGCTTCAATAATTTCAACCAGTCCTCTGGAGTATGCTGATAATATTGTGGAGTTGCTCAGCTAATGTTTGATACTTAAAATGATTATTAATTGTGCTCCGGACTTTAATGTAATAGCTCCTGTAGGATATTGAATAAAGAACACCCATAAAATGTTATCACCTGGCACAGTTTTAGTAGTATCTTGGAATAAATGGTTTATGAAAGTGCTCAAGTACTGCTCACTTCTTATGTTAATAAAAATACAAACAAACAAAGAAACTTTGGGCCTGTAGCAGGGAAGTTTAAAAATGTGGTAACAGAAGGACAATATTGAATTGAGTAGAATATTAATGTATTATGTTTACTAAGGAAAAGAGATGAGCAAAGGGATAGATGTGTTAAGAAAATGAAGAGAAAGATAGAGAGCAGGGAGGCAAAGGACATTTTGTACAAAACGTAGGACAAGATTACATCCAGGTGAAAGGAGAAGTGGCCATTGGTTGGCTTATTGTAAGTACACTTGCATTTCTATGGACCTTGGAATACATACTCCATGCTGTTCATCATGGTGTCCCTGGTGCCTGGTAAAATAACTGGATGTTAATTATAAATTGTGTATTAAAAGGTGATCAAATGCCTGGCTGGACCTGACTTCCTAAAACTTTTTTCCTTTGCTGCAGCAGGAAATCCTGTCTTGTCTGGCCCAAATGTGTGGTCTTCCTCCTGTCCTTTAGATCCTGGAATAATGACTCATAAGACTAGATTATTATTTTATAAATACCTAGGCCATATAGCTAGGCTCTTCTCTAACTAGCTAATAACTTAAAATAACCCATTATTCTAATTTACATTCTGCCACATGGCTAGTTACCTGAGCTCAGGCACCACGCACCCTTTCCTCCTCACATCTTGCCGACATCAAATCCAGCATACTTGGCTCTATCCCAGAATCCCCCTTGCCTACCAGAAAGAAGTCCCACCTATTTCTTGCCTCAGCCATAGGATTTCTTTTTTGACAGATGTTGCATACATACGATACACAATACCTACAAATGAGGGTTGATAAGAATGGAAATCACATGCTACATTTAAGCTAGCTTTGAACCCCAACTGGTGTGGTACATCCCTAGCAGTGGGAGCAAATTCAAGCAAAGCTTAGAGATGTTCATTGAGATGTTCATCAACACTGTAAATTTAGTGTATGGCAAAGGTAAAAATGGAGAACTATTTAAAGTTACAGTTTGAACCCAAAAGATCTTGGTCTTTAGGGAGACCCCCACGTGAGTTAAGTATATAAGGAATCAAAGAACTAAGGAGTATTAGCACATTTTCAGACCTTTAAAAGTAGAATGAAATCAAAATTGCAAATGCAAATTCAAAGATTAATTATTTCTTATTGTCTCAGAGCAAAGAGCCACACAGGAGAAGGTATGTAACCAACTTAATCATCTTATGATCTAATCAGGGGAGGGTTTAGGTGGTATTGTGAAATTTTGCAAACTTCGTGTCAGGACTCAGGACTGTGCTGGCTTGGTTTTCAAAGAAACAGAAGCAGAGCAAGAGGTACTGTTGCAAAGCTGTAGTTAGGGTCCAGAAGGAATCTTTTTATAATACTGATCACCTCTGGACAGAGAAGCTATTACCACTTCAGAGAGGGGACAAGAGTGTTACCGTCCAGCACCAATTCCAGGACTGCTCAAGAAAATACATTTTTAATGAGGAAAGAGTAAAAACAGAGTTCAGAAAATACTTAGGAAGAATACTGAGACAGTTAACATAAACATTTATGTAAATCATAATCTGTAAATAGGAAGGGTTCAGTGAGTGAGCAAGAAATTTATGTGGCCTTTCTCTGCTAAGAGCATTGAATTAAAGAAAAAAGGATGAAAAGAAACCCAATCTCCAGTTAAAATATAATTATAGGCCCAGAGGACAACTACTTTCCAAAGAATACTAATGATTCATATCAAAACAACCTCCAAGACAGGAAGAAAAAGAGAACAACTTGGCTCAGAAAAAAAGGCTGAGGTTTAACAGTTTGTTTTCTGTCTTCATCTTCTGAATACAGACAGTAGAGTCAGATTTAAAAGATAATGAAGTTAGATTCAAAAATAAGAAACACAAACCGACACGGCAGAAATAACTTTAAGATTTCCATCTAAAACAAACTCTTCTACACTTTATTTATTGACTGGTGTAGCGATAAATGTGCAGGTCAAGCTGGAACTTCTGAGTAAAAAGCCAACACGTGGACCTTAAAGGTCGAACAATGTTTTAATTTTTTAAGTGAATGTTTGAGAAAAGGACACTGAAAACTACTTGGCCCATAAAACCACAGAACTGTTTGTTACAGGTCACCATCGTCTGTCTTGAATGGGCAGAGACCCTTAGTTAAATCAAGCGGGCTCCTGTGTGGCGCAGTGGGAAAAGTTGTTTCCAACTGTAACCCACACGGTAGAGAAGAAGACCAGCTCCCGCAGGTCGCCCTCTGGTCTCCACATGCACAACACTTGTGCCTGCTCCCGATAAATCAATGTAGCTAAATAAAAATGACAATTCATACAAATTATTTTTAATAAATATTTTCTTTTTGCTGAATCTGAGTTAGGGCTCTAAAGAGCACAGCCTCTAAGGCACAGATTTCACTAATTTCTCATAAGTTGTGGAAATCATAAGGAAACAAAAGAGCTAGGATTTGCAGAAATGCATCTCGTGCTCCACAGAGAATAAGCGTTTTAAAAATTGTTTTGTTTTATTTTTGTTTGTTTGTTTTTCTGAGCCAAATATGAGTGAGTACAGCCCAGGAACATGGGTTCAGTTTCCCTGGATGACATCTTCCAGATACTTCCATGGAAGTACTTACTTGAACTTGTACTTTCACAAAACAAAACAGGATCGTAAGTTAATGCCTTTACCAAATACATTGGTGAGAACTTCAGGCATCCATGTTACGGTGACATCAGTAGCCAGATCACAGCAAAGCAGGGGGAATCCGTGTGACAGGTGTAGATGGGATTTTCTGACATCCTCAGCTGCTGTGTTGATGGAAGCTACGTGGGCCAAATCTATGGAGTGTATTTCAAGGCTTTGATACAAAAGTCAAGAGAACATTAGATCAGGCCCAGAGATGGACGATTAATGACCATCAAGACAACGAAAGGGAACCAAAGATAATTTTGGCTTTCTGTCTGCAACATTCCAACTCTCTGTAATCATGACATTCAATTCAGTCATTCCAGAAACTTAGGCTGGGGGTGGCCTCTCCTTTTCAGGGCTTGTAAACAAATGTAATTTAGTAGCTGATTGAAAATATCACATAGTATTTCTCTTCCATCTGTAAGCTGCTCTAACAGAACAAGAAGCACATTTTCATTTCTAGTACACTGTAGACGTTATTGCCAAACGTGTATATAGACCTCTCATTCATTTCCCAAGTATTTGTTAAAATGAATTATTGTAAGCACTTGTGATGTGTTTTGGAACTTAGGAAAAATTTTCTCATTTGTCTTGGTCTTCAGGATAATGCTATAAGGAAGACATTTTTATTCTCCCATGTTTCTGGTGAAGAAAGTAGGCCAAAGGCGTGGCTAAGCAGGGAAGGGCCCTCAGCATGAAGCCTGGTAACCTGAGTTCAACACCCAGGTGACAGGAGAGAACTGCCTTCCACAAGTTGTCCTTTGACCTCCATGCATGCTGTGCCATGTACACACACACACACACACACACACTAATTTTTTAAAGGTGAACTTTAGTAAGTAAGTGCTAGTTCCTCGCAAGGCCTGAAGTCAAGCTCTCGGACATGGGATCTCTGTCCCCATCCTAAAGCTGCGGAGCCACCCTAAGGCTTCCTAGTGCAGATTGTCGGGAGAGCGAAAGAAGATGTATAAAACACTGTGAAGAGTTGCATCGCACCCAGAGAGGCAAGGAGGGAAAAGAGAAATGTGAGCAAGATACCCGTCAATCAATGGTGCCTTTTGGGTTTGTGTGGTCGCCATACATCACGGCTTTCCAGAATTGCGGCGACACATCCAGACAGGCTGCGGCTACCAGTCACATGCCATGGGATGGAAGTCCTTGTCTGCAAAGCTACAGCTGAAGCTTGGGCTCTGGCTTTCTCTTCCACGACAAAAGTGGCTTTCAAAGTATGTTCCCATCCCAGAGAACAGAGTCTAACCAATGGCTGCGACAACATATATAAAGCCAACAGGGGTTTGTCTTATAAGATAATGTGCCGTGTTCACGTGTGCTACTGTATCATAAAACCAAGGGATTTCTAAAGCTCTCAGATTGGTTGATGGCCTGTTTGTCACTATTATCCACTGGGCAGGGGAATTAACATTATTGGAAATGAGTCTGACTGCATGTAATACGACTTTCAGGGAACCACATACCTCATAAACACAAAAGTGGGACAAGACTTCAACCAACCTCTTTCTGCTCTGTCCCTCCCAATGAGTGGTGTCTCTCTGGTGTGCTATCTGGTATGTTACTATCTGGATGCTCATAATTTAGGGTGTCAGGTCTCTGTAACTGAACAATGGTTTTAAGGAAAGGGTGGTGGGCCGGAGAGCCAGAAGTTGGCCTACAGCACACAGCTCTGGAAAAGCAGTCAATGCTAGATTCTCCAACAGAAAGTGAGACTTCCAGAGGGAAGCTTAGCTTTAATTTATTTTCTCTACACACCTCTTCTTTTACTCCGCAGTTGTTTTCATGTTGAAGTGTAATTCTGGAAAGGTAGGTATAGGGAGTGTTTTTGGACATGGACTTCTAGAAGCTTTTATCTTGCTTTGACTAAGGGCACAGTTCTTTGTCTCCTAAAAAAAAAAAAAAATGAGACTCTGCAAATATTTTATGCTTCTTTCACTGTTGTTAGGATATGCAACCCTCAAATTATTTTCTACCATACGTCTTAGCTATAAGTGATTAAAAATAGACAGGGAGGAGGGAAGGATATAGTTGCAGACTGCAGGACATTAAAAAAAATGCACATCCTGCTAAACTGTGCAAGCCACGGGGAGCGCTGTTCACAGGTGCTGCGGTCCATAGGGCTTGTTCCATTTTTTTCCCCTCCAAGTACAGTCAAAGGTGTGTTGGCTGGAGGCCTCCAGGGCCCTCCTCTCAACCTGCACCTTAGATTTCTGGGAATGCTAACTCTTGAGGTCAGCAGCAGCTGAGGCAACCACAGTGCTTTCAGCTCTCAAGTGCCAGGGCCTGGAAGCTGGGTGCTTTCAGGGAGTTTCCTGCTGGCCTTCATTCTCGGGGCTCATAAAATGCTTACTTTCAGTATAACCTTCATGGACAGGAAGAGATGTTAAGACCATAATTTTTAAAAGAACTCTTCAAGCAATTACAGTTCTTGGTGTTCTTTGGGGGTTATGAATTTTGCTGCTTGCCTCCTGTGGTCATTTCGAACAGAGGCAGTAGTAATAATAAACATACCAGTGAGGCTCTGTCCCTTAGTGGAGTGAGCCAGCCCAGCCAGAAGATATTTGGAGTCTAAAAATATAAAGATCATCAGTCAGATTAATGTCCCTTCTTACGCTGGTTACCTCAGGTGCGCTGGCGCCTGCAATAACCTGACATTCCAAGGTGGATAAAAAAAAAAAATACAAGCTGCTCCTTCAGAAGGCTCCAGAATGCTCCAGAATACGGTCGGTGCGCGTTCATCAGATCTCAAATCCACCCCGGAAGCAGCACTGGCTTTGGCTGGACTCGAAGATATTTACTCCGGACGCTATGCCAAGACATTAACAGCTGCCGGATTAATTATTTATGGCCTCAGTGTCAATCATCTAAGACAAGATCCAAAGAAAAAATATTTTAAAGTCAAGTCATCTGGTTTAAAAAAAAAAAATCTTTGCTGCCTAACACGGTTCCCTTGTCATTTGTTACCCTTGAATTTCTTCCCGAAGAAGTCATCTCAGAAGACTGAGCCCTTAAAATTATGTTTCCTACCCCCTCGGTGTTTCCTTTGAAGTGCTCTCAGCCGCAGAAACAAGCGCCCTGGCTGTGTCTGCACTATTTTCAGAAGATGGCTTAACCACCGGGAGAGCCCCTGACACGCTTTAGTTTTTGAAACTTCAATCGACGAGGTCTGGCGGTGGGAGGCAAGCGAGCCCCTCCCCTGCGCCGAGCCTCGCGGCCCCTGCCCGGCTGCCAAGCCCCGGGCCCACGCGGAGGCTTGCTCCGTGTCGCCCAGCCCGTTGCTGCACCGGCAGAGCCAGTACTTGGTGGCGAGCATCTCCAAGAAGAGTTTCAGTCCGCTTGGCCAGTAGGTGACACGTCGGCCCCCGCGCGCGAGGTTGGCATCCCGCCTTGGGGAGCCTCAGCCAACCCCTCCCCTCCTCCCCGACCCCCGCCGGAGGCTTAGGGGCGCGTGGGACCCGGTGACCGGGCGGGCTCCGAGGCTGCACCGCCCCCCGGGGCGTCTCCGCGGCGTCCCTCTCCCCGGCCGCAGCATCCCGCGCCCGCCGAGCGCCCTCGCCGGTCCTCGCGCCGGTCCCCGCGGCACACGCCCCTCACCTGGGCGAGGCCAGGCGCGCAGGCGCCGAGCGCGGAGCCCGCGAGCGGCCGCTCAGCCCGCGCTCCCGCTGGGGGGTCGGACGGTTCCGAGGGCCGCGGCGCAGAGCTGTCGCCGGCGCCACCGCCCCGGGCTGCCGCAGACCGCGGGAGAGCGTCTGCGCGAAGCCCCGGCGCAGCCCTGGCGGGGGCGCCGCCTCCCGGACGCCGGCCACAGCCCCCCACCGGCCGCAGGAGCGGCTGCCCCGCGCGCCCGCCGCCCGCGCGCAGAGGTAAGCTCGGGGCGAGCAGCTCCGCGCCGGTCCCCGCCGCCTCCGCCCGGGGCGGAGGATGGAGTTTGCGCTTCGTCCCGCCGCCCCACTTGTAGAGGCGGGCACCCCGCCGCTGCCCCGGCCGCAGAGGCGAGGCTCCCGCCAGCCCCCTCGAGTCGAGGAGCCTAGGTCCTGGAAGCTAGACGTGCAAGGAGTCCCCTGGGTGGACTGGGATAAGCCAGGATGGAAGGGGCGCTGGAGAAGGATGGGGTGGGGGTGGCAGGGAGAGCCTCGTAGGGGTCAGAGGCAGCTCCTCTGCCCCCAGAACTCCGGGGTTTACAGACTCTCTTTCCTAGAGGGAAAGGAATAATTTGGTTACAGAGGTGTGAGGGGAGGATGACTGTGGCAGCTTAGGGTCCCAAGGGCATTCTGCAGAGATAAAGACCGTGACATAGGTGGATGGTGAGGCTTGAGAGCAGACGCCCAAAGTTTGCACTTGTTGGGAGCTGGAGAGGGCAGCCTGGGTTAGCGAGAGCTGGTGAAGGTGTCAGCTCAGGGTGGGAGGACTCTGCAGGACGGCGGAAGCGAGGAGGGAAGCGGGAGGGGGAGGACCATCTGCTTTGCCTCTGCTGTGTGCGGGCCTTGGGATGAGGGGAAGGCTAGACGGAGGTCGCTCATGCTTTGCTGCCTATGGCCCGGGAGAACACTCGGATGGTGAAGGTCCTGGGGCCTTCAAGGAAAATGAAATGCCCCCGCCCCCATGAGCACAAACAATTTTGGAATGGCCTCAAAAGTTCCTGGATTTGGAAACATTTTCACATAGTGAGGAGGTTGGCGGTTCTCTGTGGTTTTGCTTATCTGATAAGCAGTACGCAGAGGCTATTGCAAACTTTGTCACAATGAAGCAAAATACCAGGAAAATAGATGCCCAAGTGGAGCAAAGACTTGTCATGGGGTAGACCGGCAGCGTCCATACAGCGTAGGAAGGGCTGAAAAAAGATTTATTAAATAAAGAGGCAGGTTTGTTTGTTTTTTTTTAGAAAGTTACTGAACTGCATCTCAAACACTTATGCTCCAGATATCTCCTTTAAGTGTTTCAAGGTCTGCTCTTGCCTGTTTCCAGAATCCTTCAATTTTATTTTAATATCATGTGTGCATTGAATATTGTCCTTTCCTGTCACAGATGAATGTCCTTAAGAATGTAAAATACTGGCTTGCAGGTTTGGCTGCTTAAGATATGGGTGAAGAAAATACGTTTATTTGGTCAAAGCATTGGTTGTTCAGATTTTATATTTTTCAGTAATCAAGTATTTGTGGATTTATCGTTTATACTCTTAACCCATCTCCGAAAGTGATTTGAGGAAGTTTAAGGTGAAAACCACAAATCAAATAAGCTATTCTTGTAAATCTCCTTGACCTCTTATGGGTGCATTTGTAGTAAATACTTTCGGAAAGGTGAACTCTCCCGCACGGGGAAGCATGGCTGTCGGTACTGGAAAAGTGCTGGTGGTAGCAGTGGTTTGCAGCACAACCCCTGAAGTCTCTCATTTGCATAATATTGTGTTTCAGGTACATAGGTAAATGATTTAAGAGGAGCCTAATCACCACTGTCACTGATATTAAGGAAAACAGTGTTGATAGCTTACAGCATTTAAACAATATACAGATTCCCAAGGCCAAAACAGTCTGTCTCTGAATGGAGGCAGAAAGAAGCCAAGGGGAGGCATTTCCTCCTCAGTGGAATGAGAGCCTGGCCGCAAACACGGCAGGTGATGAGAGCGACAGCAGTGGGAAGGCAGCCTCACAAAGTGCGACTACTGAATGATGATAAAACGTCCTGGCTGTGGGAATGAAGAGAACCCATCAAAACAGACATTCCCGGGAGACGGAAGTCTACGTAGGGTAATGCTGGACGGTGTTGGGAACCACAAGCGAGGCATCGCAGCGCTGCTGCTTTCCTTTCCCTTCTGGCTGAGTCTGAAGATGTTCCTGCTTAGCTTCTCATGACGGCAACATGCAAGCACACACACACACACGCACATGCACACGTGAGCAATTAGCTGACTTCTTACAGGAGTGACTACTTCACTTGTGGAAAACCTTTGCTCATGGAAACAAAGAGAAAAGTTGGCTTTCTAAGGCTTCCAAGTTCCTGCCTCTCCAAAGGTCTAAATTAGCACAGTGTTTTGGGTTGTTTTGTTTTGTTTTTTTTCTGTTGAAATTACCGCTGCCTTCTGGGATTGTGGGCATGCTCCACTGGCATTTTTTTTTTTTTTAATCTAGGGCCTTCTCTTGGTTTTCTTTGCTGTGTAGGTTATCTTCCTTTTGCTTTTTGTAGATTTTATCCGGCAGTGTTCGCCATCTCTTGTCTACCCCGTCCCTAATGCATTTCCCTCTCACTTTTGGAGAATATAACTTGCTCCTCATCAACTCTTCTGCAGTGCCCCAGTAACATAAATCTCTGCCTTAAGAGCAAGACCCTCTGCTAATAGGCTGTCCTCTGACCTCATTGACTCATTCATTAAGTGAATCTGTTCTGTGCTGGGCACAGCCTTGGCTGAGAATGAAAACAAAAACAAAACCTGTCTGTTTTATGTTCAGTGATATAGCGAACTTTTTCCCAATATTGGAATCCGCTGCTACAGTGTAGTCCTACATGGTAGAAACAGGGTCTCAGCAACCCAGCTGGCTTGTGGCTGCGCTGCTTAACCCTCCCAGGTGCAGCCAGGTGCAGTCAGTCTGGCCTGGCCTGTGCTGAAGGCGGTGACTTTCTTGGGATGGGCTGCCCTGCAGACTCCTGGGCTCATGCTGTTCCCTCTGCCGGGAGCAGACCTCTGTTTTCCCGCAGCCACTTCCACCTGTCTGAGACGCGGGGCAGTTGCCACGTGCTTCCTGATCTGCTTTTGAACTGTAGCTTTGACTGGTGGGTGCTCTATCATCTTCGATTCCACTTCTCTGAAGTGCAAGCCAGTTATGTGTTTTCTGCATTGCACTCAAGGGCACTGCAGCAACCTAGTCCTTTACTTCCTGAAATACCTAGCCCAGGGCCCGGCCTCTCGTACTGACATCAATAGATAATTTAACTAGTTGGATTACGTTCTTCCTGGTTCTGTGGTCTTACTTTATATAACTGATATTATTTAAACACTTCAATTTGGTTCTCATAGTAGAACCCATGCTTCATAAGTTTGAGTATGCATATAAACCATTCAAAAATGTTATTAAATGCAGATTCTGGTTGAGCAGGGGCTTGGAGAGGCCCACGATTCTGCACCTCTTACAAACTCCTGGGCACTCTGGAAGAAGCTGTGACACGTTCAGCATGAAGGCAAAATGTGATGATAAGCAGGCTTGCTGGGTTCTAGCAGTGACTGTCCTCCTGCCTGGTGGCTGCACTGCAGTTGGTGCTTGCCTCGTGTTAGAGAACTACAAGGTGCCGATGGTTCTCCAGGGTGAGTGGAAGGGTGGCTATTTCCATGTGTGTCCCTGTGATTTGGCTGCTACATGTTTGCAAGTGGGTCTGACCCCATTGTATTTTTCTCCAGCCTGACAGTAATGCTTTGTTACGCACCCCCATTTCCCCAGTGACACACCTTCTGGCTCTGTTTCTTTCTCACGCAGCTTCCATTTCCCCCTCCTCTTGTCTTAGGTGCTCTCTCTCTGCCTCCCTCCCCACCATCTCTTGGTCAGCCCTGGCTGACTCTGCCCCACCCATTTTCCCACCCTATCCAGAAGTTTTCAGGGTGCAGGAGACTCAAGCTCTCTTTCTGCCATGGTTGCCAGGTTAACGCCCCAGGCAAAAAACGTTTCCTTTCTGGGTATCTCCATCACGTGTCAGTAAAAAAAAAAGTAGTGATGGAGCTTCTTGGATCTGCTTCAGGACCAAGGCAGACACCATGCAGAATCTTCCTTCCCTTGGAGTGGAAGGCGCATGCTGGGCTGGGCAGAGAAACGAAGCTTGCTGATCTGCTCAAGCTGGCGTATGTCTCTGCCTGCGTTCCTGTATCACGGTCCTATTCAGTTAAAGAACTTGAACTTCTATTGTTAAAAGCAATTCATTGCTTTCCTTTTTTTTTTTTTTTTCAGTGTTGGGAATCTGAAATCTAGGTCTGCATGCTAAGCAAGTGCTCTACTTCTCTGGTACCTTTTAAGTTTCAAAATTTTATTTTCACATTTAATTGAATTGCTGTGTATATGTGCATATACTCACTCACGTGTGTGCAAGTGGAGGGACATGTGGACGGCGGAGGACAACTTGTGGAAATGGCTTCTCTTTTTCCACCGTGTGGGTCACAGCAATCAAATGCAGAGTTCCAGGTTTGGCAGTGGGTGCCTTTTGCCCACTTTTTTTTTTTTTTTTTTTTTTTTTGAGACAGGGTTTCACTAAGTTTCATAGGCTGGCCTTGAACTTGGAATCTTCCTGCCTCCACCTCCCAAATAGCTGGCATTTCTAGACCTGACATACTTGTATTTCTTAAGAAAATAAGTGTTCCCTGTATTTCCAACTCAGGTTCAGTAATCCATAGGTGTTTACTCAAAAGCGCTTTATGGAACTTAAACAATAAAAAATGCTTATTAATGTTTAAAAAACATCTCCGAGTTATTCTAGGCTCCAGGCTGAGTGGAAAACTTGAGCCTCTGGTGGGTAAAGTGGGTGTAAGGTGGTGGCTGAGAATGCGCAGTAGTTTTCTAAAGCGAGTGCTGGCCTTTGGCTCACCAGCCTGGCAGAGTCTGGAGGGGTCGCCTCAGCTCTCTGGGTCTTGATTTCTTCACGGTGAGATGACCTGACGTGCCCGTGGTGGACCCTGTGCCAGAGGCTGTCTGCTGTCGTGCCACGTGCACCTCCATCTGGGAAGGACAGCCACTGCTCACCCTGCAGGTCCATCCCAGGACTGCGGCCTCCAGGCCCTGACCCGCTGAGGGCCCCAGGACTGCAGCCTCCAGGCCCCACCGAGGGCCTCATCAACACTTCCCTCCCTGCCCGTTCAGCTCCAGGAGATTCAGCCCAGCGTGATCAGCTTGAAAGGAAATTCATGAGCATATCTTTCAGAAGGCAATGAAAAAAAAATGAGGAAGGCATATATACCAATAAAAACTCAACCACCCTTGGTATTCGATTCATTTGGTGCCACATCAACTCTGTGATCTCGTAAATAGCAGAGATAGATTAAAATACTTATAAACTGATACAGAAGGGTGGCATGACTTTTTTTAACCTACTTTATGAAAAATGACTTAGCTCTTTAATAAAGACAGTTCTGTCATCAACAAATAAAAAGGATTGAAATCCGTGAGCCTGGGAGAGCATTTTATTTTGGTAATAAATATGAATGTGCAAAGCATTTACATTTCTGAGTTTATGATGGGAAATGGAATTTAAAAATAAAAAAGCAAACACATAGATAGTCTGTCCTATGCGTCCAATCAACTTTTTTCCCCTCTTTTTGGCTGGAGTTCTGAATGGCCAGTATGCTATTATGTTATCATTGTCTCAGCAAAACGAAGATTAGATAAATGAACAGAACCAATAGTAACTGGGGGCTTCTGGTCCACCTTTTTCTTCATACATCTGAAAATAAATAATTTCAAAAAAAAAAAATAAAAGGTAATTTTGTAATCTCAGTGGACTTGGTCCAGGTAGCAGACTGTGATTGTCAGGGGTGCCCGTGTGACCCATTTGTCAGCTGGAATACAAAGTTTCATTCTGGGTTACTTTTTAGTCAGGAAGAATGTTTTCAGTTAAGATACTACCAACAGCCCAATATTAATTTCCTACCCTGTTGACATATAGGTTTTAAATAACATCATTAAAAAGATGAAATGGAACGTTAAAAGTACATTGAGCTCCTCTGAAGACTGTTTTGAGGAGTGATGAACACATTCTTGTCTTACCTTCAGTAGACTAGTGTAAAATTCTACAGAGAGCCGTGGTATTTGATGTGTGTTCCCTGAGTGGTCTGTCTCATGCTTAGACTATTAAGTACAGGCTTTATACCCTCAAAGCCTGGACATTTGGTCAGCTTACATTAATTCCCTTCAGGCTTAACAAATTTCTGTTTCTATGACACATCAGCAAAGAGTGTGGAAGTGACCAGTCATTCAAATGACCATTAAATCATGATGTCTCTAGGGTTAAAAGTGACCATCATACAAAATTCCCTGTGATAAGTAGAAAAATGAGACACTAAAAATTAATAATATTTAAAATCAGAGCCTAAGGACATTAAGCAGGGCAGGTAATGACAGATAATGCTTACTAGCATCAACACTAGATTCTAAACTTCTTATTGTAAGTGTATATGTGTGTGTGTTTGGGTATGATGGCTTGGGCGCAAGGAAGCTTACTCTCACAGGCTTTGAGGGGGAGGAATTACTTTAATGACACAAAGCACTGTTTACATATAAAAATTACTTATATATGAGGCATTTTGGTTTTATATGAAAGAAATATTTTTATTTAAGTCAGTAGATTATTTCACATGCTGGAGTCCTGGAAAGGTCCTCAATCCTCATTTGTGTTGCACTGCTGAAGATGGAAATAGAATGGCCCAAAGACTGAATTTTTATTCTTGAATCAGACTTTGTGGATGTCACTTGCAGCGCTTTCATTTATTAGCTTTGTAATACTGACTTAATATTACATAACGTTTACATGTTTTTAATTTCCCAAATATAACAACAATAAAAATACTTTCATGGGATTGTTTTTAGATAATACAACGTAATGTACTTAGCGAAGTCCTTGGCACCTATAGTATTCATAGAGGTAGCTTGAGTCGTCCAGGATGCAACTTATTATTAATAGAAGGTACCCCCCAGGTACTCGGACTTCTTTGCCAAGGGAACTCTTACCATCCCTGGAGGTCTGAGCTTCAGTTTGAAACTCACTTGGTATTTTACAATTTGTATTTTTTTAATCAGTTTTAATGTTTACCTTATTCTGCTCTCATGCAGTGCATCACAAAGGCAGCCTCCCCTCCCTGCTTCCCTCCAGCCGGCCCACCTCCCCTCTCTCCAGGTCCCCCGCTCTGCCATAATTTGTCCTTTTATTTCTCTCAACCACTTTTCCTTATTTACGTTAGGAGAACAATGAAATGGGAGCCTGAAGAGAGGTGGAATTTCAAGCACCCCAAGGACTCTTGGAAATGTGTAGCTATGTAAGGCCCCAGTGGATGGTTTACTGATGCAGATGGGTTCTAGAACTTGAGGAAAGAGCAGCTGGCTAAACAGCATCTGTATGACCATACTTCCCGCACCTGGGCTGTTGGGAAGTGCCCGCAGTCAGGAGTGGTCCAGGAATAGGCACTTATGTCACTGAGGTCTGTGCATCTAGGGTGAGGGCACATCCACCTAGTGGTGCTTTCTTCCCGGGCAACTGACTTTAGACAGATGGCCACCCATCCTGGGGATAGCAGCGTCTGTGCAAAAATCTGGATCCTGTTCGTTGTTATAATTTAGAAAGGGACAAGAGGGTGAACTACATGAAGGATTTCCAGAGCTTAAGTTCATACACCCCTCCTCCCCTCCTATGGTTCGTAACTGTCAATTTCACTTTCATAAGGATAGAATATTTGGAGGGGGAGGGGTGAGAAAGGGTTATTCTGAAACTCGCTCTGCAGACCTTGAACTGGCAGAGATCAGCCTGCTTCTGCTTCCTGAGTGCTACAAGTGACAGTGTGTGCCGCCACGGTTGGCCTTTGGAATTTATTCACTTTTGGAGGCTACGTCTCAGTTTCCCATTGCTGAGAGAAAATATTTGGGATAAAACTTAGAAGGAAGAATGTTTATTACGTACATGTATACATATATACATCACACAGGCAGGCAGGCACGCACACGCAGCTTGAGAAGTGTGGCATCTGTGGTGAGGGCATGTGGTGGAACACAGCTGCTCACCTCATGGTATCTGCAAAGCTAGAAGGGGCCAGGATCTAATGATATCACCCCTGGAAAAATTTAATTTTCTGACCAGACCCTACACCATGGAGGTTCTACTACTTCCTTTTAGTGAAACAGGTGGAGAACCAAGTGTGTAACACATCGCGTCTCTTGGGAGACATTTCAGATCCGAGACATAGCAGAGGCTTAACCTCCCCAGCTTGGAGGAGCAACCAGGCCACACTTGGAGATTAACGCTGCTTCTCAGCTAGGGATGCTTGTTGGCATTATTTATGGTTCTAAGTGAAAGACCAGGAAAGCACAGCCTTGTCAGAGAACACTGTCCTCACTTTGCCCCAAGAGCCAGCCATGCAGGGCCTTTCCTGTGTGAATTCTGGCAAGCAGAATTTGCTCCATCATCCACTGCTCACTGGGCTTTATGGGTTTTAGTCCGCTGCAATTCCCTACAGCAGTGACACTGCCGCTGTGTGCTCTGCCTCAGTGTTTCTGTAAGCATCCCCTATCGGGTGCTGGGATCCCTGGGCCCAAATCTCACCCCCCGCCAAACCTAAGTGAAAGGGCTGAGGAGATGGTTCAGTCAGTAGTTCGCTTGAAATACAAGTGTAGGGACGGGACTTCAGTCCTTCCAGAGCCATCATGGAGAAGCCGAATGCCGTGGTGAGTGCTGTAAGGCAAGACGGTCTCTGGGACTTTGGCTTCATGGGCAGTGGGTTTGGTTGAATCGCCAAGCTCCAAGGTCAGTATGAGACCTTATCTCAAAGATTAAGGTAAAGATCAATGGAAGACAACATCAGTGTCTACACCTAGTTTTCATACGTGTGTTCATCCATGTGCGTGCAACACACATGGGTATGCAGCCACACATACTGATGACAAATGTGTGCATTGCTCACCAGGATAAAAAAACATTCAAGATGAGAAGAAAAACAGAAAACCCCGTGAACACCAGAAGCAAGCAGGAAGAGCTGACATCTCGGAGCTAGTTAACCATGGCTGAGGTTTGCTGCTGGTACCGTGCGGAGTTTTTGCCTTCCATGAGCTCATGGGCTTCAGCCGCAGGCATGGAGTCCACCAGGGCTACTGAATGCTGGCACTGCCTCTTTCTCCCCGTGTGTCTAGGCTTTCCCCCGTGTCAGCATTCTGGGAACAGCCATTTGTTCAGTCTTGGTGGTTTTTATGGAGGGAAATCGGTCTCCTTTCTTCTCGGCTTCTTCCCATCGTCCCTCTCCAGAGCTGCCAAGCAGCAACCATGATAACTGCCAGAGGTCCAGATGTGATGGTGCGCAGACCGCTGCTGTCCTGGCAGACTCCTTTCAGTCTTTCAGGTCCTTGGAGAGTTTCTTGCCTTGTAGGACTTACATAAGCAAGGTTTAAATTTGCTGAGCGTTCGGTAGGCTCTCAGATCTCTCGTCTTCCTCTTGCATTGCAGTGGAGAAGGAACAATAGGGCAGGCCCAAGGCTGGCATTGGCAAAGGGGAATCAAATCTTTTGGAACAGCTGATCATTGAGCTCATGTTTCTGAAAGATCAAAAATGACAGCAAAGAACTGTGGAGGCTGTGTAACAATTCCCCTTGAGTCTTCAGGGTGCGCATTTCAGTGTAGCCATTCCAAATGCAAATATTAGAACTGTTTATGTTGATGTGTATAGCAATCAGCACAGGCGAGACTGCTCGTTGATGGGTAAGTTCCAGCTCTCACTCTGATCACTATTTCCAAACCCTGCAGTCCTGTTGTGTTTAGTTAAATCACACTGTTTTCAGAGGCAGGAGGCATCACAGGTCTATAATTTAGTGGTTCCTTGTTCTAGGGTCATTATGTGATTGAGTACTGCTTTCAATCTGCCTCATCTCACCCGATGTCACCCTCTCTCTGTGCTGTATGGGAAGGCTCGCTGGTAACCGAAGGGTGAGTTGCTGAAGGTGGATGATTAGCAGAAAGCTAGAATGAGAAGAATCGTACGTTCAGGACGTAGCAGCATCAAACCTTACGGATCCCGAAAGGCACATTACTGATCACCTGACAAGCTTATTTGCTAACATTAAGGAAAAAATATATAAAAGGAACCATCTGAACTGTTCCACAGGAGTAATTATGCAGGTGGCTTGAGGACACCTCTGCAAGATGGCTTTTTAATAGTCTGGAGAGCCTGTGCCTAATTGGGAAGGTCACGGCACCTGCAGGGCCTCTCTGGCTCCTTCATCCCTTTCAAGCCTGTGATGACCAGGCACATTGGGGTCAGGATGCCTTATGGGCAGAAGCCATTCCAAGTAAGGGACAGGATAGGTTTTTTTGTGAATCCCTCTAATCCCCGAGGCTGCTGTCTCTTAAACCCCCTTCAGCAAGCGGGGTGGCATGTGCCCCACCATCTGTGTCACATAAGAAGGCTTTAAACAGACGTGGCAGTTGCCCGAAAGCCCTGAGAGGGTGGCATGTGGTTACGGAAGTAGATTCATTTTCCGAAGCTCCAGCAGGCACCACCAGATTCAGTGGGCAGGAATATAGGAGACAGATTTCAACCCAATATGAGAAAGTACTTTCTAATGATTCCAACTTTCCAATAACAGTCTGTCTGCCTTGAAGTTTCACGTTCCCTTGAGCTGAGTGGTGAAAGTCAGCAGAGTGTGGACCAGTCACCAGAAACCGATGGAAGGGGTTCCAGCACTGACTGGAAACTCAGCTGAGCTGGTCTCTATGATCTAGCCTCTTGACGTTATTGTTAAAAAATCATTATAGAAAGGGGCAGGAGGCTGTAGGAGAGAAAGTAGGCGGTGTTTCTAGACTCTGCAAAACAAGAAGGAATGGTCCTACCTTCTCCCGATTTCTAACACACTGCTCTTACTCAGCGCTTGTGACAATGCTGCCACCTGCTCTCACTGAGCAACCCAACAGTGCAAATTCTGTTAGCCAGAATTCCACAACTTATTCCTCCTCCGCACACAAGGTCAAGACCTGAGGGACCTTTAGCAGGCTGTAAGCAATCAATCTGGCTTAAATACCCTTGAGAATCCTTGCATGTTTCACACCATTTTGCTGTGCTTTTCATATGCTATTTGTGATATTAGATTTTAACAGGCTTTGCCTTGTTCTCCCCTCCCCCCTTTACTAGAATGAAAGCTTCTTGAAATTAGGCTTGTTTATTTCTTTATCAAGTTAATGATTGTACGAGTGTCTGGCAAAAAGTAAACGCTAAGTCGTAAACCACCCACCTCACTCTTACCCCTGAAAGAAATATGTGGGCTGGGTTTTATCCTCCCAAGTGTGGGACCAAAATGCTACAATATTCTCTGTTTCTGGATCCACCTTTCTAATCCTAGTCACATCCTAATTACCTCTCCCGTACATTCTCTCTCTGGGAGAGAGGGAAGGCTAGAAAAGGGAATGAAGCCCTAAGAATGCTCCCCATTAGCTAAGGATGATGCTTATGCAACATTGTTGGTTTCCCGCTGGGTCTGTTGCCCTCTGAATCCCCGGTGTTAAGCTGGGCTGTGTTGTCTGTTTCTGTGACTTCACTGTTTCTTTCCAGACAGTTTCTGAGCTCATTTGCTCTTACATTCTGTGATTCATAATCTTTCTTCCCTTCCGGGGCTTTCTGCAGCCCTTCTCTTCAACACAATATTTTCCAAAAAGACAGACAGGATGATGCTGGCAGGAGACACACAGTGCTGGGCATGGAAATCTGGGAATTGCAATGGGAAAGAGTTTGTTCTCTCTGGGCTGACTCATCCAGATGAAGTTCCTGCTGCATGGATAACTTACAAACACCTCGAAGCAGAAGGCTCCTCTTGTGCAAAATGAGTGTGTTACGTATCTAGTAGGATTGCAAAGAATCGGTAAGACACTGTACAGGGAACATTTATGCTGGCCAAATAAAAAAATGAACAGTTAAGAAATGGTTGCTGCTAGTAGTTGGAAAGTCCTTTTTTTTTTCCCTTTCTCTTTTCTCCAACAACTGGAAGGTATACACACACACACACACACACACACACACACGTGCATGTACGCACAAACATCCTGAAGAAATTCCCTTGGCTCATGCCAAGCCCATCACCATTGTATTCTTTATTATTATTATTAATTTTTATTTTTTATATTAATCACAGGTTATTTACTTTCTATCCCAGCCATAGCCCTTTCCCTCATTCCCTCCCAACCCCACCCTCCCTCCCTCATCTCTCTACCCCTTTCCAAGTCCACTGCTAGGGGAGGTCCTCCTCCCCTTCCATCTGACCCTAGCTTATCAGGTATCTTCAGGACTGGCTGCCATGTCCTTCTCTGTGGCCTAGCAAAACTGTTCCTACCTCGGAGGGGGGAGGAGGTAAAGGAGCCAATTGTTGAGTTCTTGTCAGAATAGTTCCTGTTCCCCTTACTAGGGAAACCAACTTGGTTACTGAGCTACCATGGGCTACATCCGAGCAGGGGTTCTAGCTTATATCCATACATAGTCCTTGGTTGGAGGAACAGTCTCATAGAGGACCCCCATGCCCTGATATATTTTGTTGTTGTGGAGCTCCTATCCTCTCCCGGTCATATTAACTCCCCTTTTTATCATATGCTTCCCTGCATTCTGCAGAAGGTTTGGTTATGAGTCTCCACATCTGCCTTGATACACTGCTAGGTAGAGTCTAGAAAAGATCATCCTGAGTAAGGTATCCCGGGAGCAGAAAGACACACATGGCATATACTCACTTATATACCTTATATAAGATAGGGTAAACATACTAAAATATGTGCTCCTAAAGAAGATGAACAAGAAAGATTACCCAGAGTAAGATGATCAGTCCTCAAACGGGATGGACATGGGAAGGAGGAGAAAACAAGTAACTGACAGGACAGAAGTTTACTGCAGAGGAGAAAACAAGTAACTGACAGGACAGAAGCTTACTGCAGAGGCCTCTGAAAGAGTCTACCACGGTACTCTTGAATGTCAGTCATCTTCCATCTAGAATTGCTGGAGAAAAGCAAGATCCCCCTTCTCTGAGGCACGCTGCCCCTGCACGGGCAGTGAGAGAAACCTGTTTCCCAGCAGTGGGGAAGATATTCTGCATTTGTTTAGAAGACATAAATGGGACTGCAGAGACAGGAAGTGGGAGTGGGGATGTATCTTAACATCACATAATATATCACACCCGTATCAGGATTCCTTTATTTGCAAAAGCTTTGACTGAGCGATGGTGACACAGCAGCTCATAGACACCTTATAAAAATTTATGAAGTTTGGGTTGTAAGGAACACACTGCTCTACACATACAGAGCAGTCACATTTTTTATTAAAATAATTTCATCTCTAGGCCCATTGTCTCCATATCACCTGTAATAGAAGTTCATGCTATGGCTAGACACCTTGCCAGCCTGTAAACTTTATATGGGCTTTTGGCAAAGGCTGATAGTTTTATGAGATATGATTTTCTATCTTACCAAATTAGATTATTTGAGATAGCATCCCTGGATATAAAAATTCCAGTCCTGAGGAAATCGGTACCTCGGAGACTGTGCATCCTGACAGAGTGGAAATGGAGCATAATAAATCAGCCCAAGCCCATTTCTCTCCACTCAGCTTCATCATTCATCCTTCGTGTGGTTCCCATGACCACTTCTCCACCGTCAGTCAGTCTGCATCCGGGGTTGGCTCATCTCTTGTGCAGTTTGTCTTCCTTCCAGGGTCCAGCTCGTACCTACGGCATGTTGTTCTGTTCATAGGGTCCTTTCTGGAACCATGAGGCATTGCCCAAGTCTTCTCATGATCATATGACAAGGTCCAGGCTAGTGAGAACGTGCTCTGCTGGTTGCAAAAGCTTACTACTAAGGAGGTAGTTCATTTAATACGGGTTAGAACAGATAACTCCTTTCTGCAACACAAATGGAGGCCCACTGGGTAAGTCAAGAATTCTCTCCTGGGTCTCCTGTGAGGGCACAGAGGAGTGATCTGATACTAAAGGTCTCCTTATTCCATCCCTTCCACTTCTTCTATGAGGAATGCTTCTTTGCTGTGCTTCTTTGTCGATACTTCCTTGATCCATGGACACCATTATCTGTTGCCATAAATCCAAGGGTGACTGCAATGATGTGCAAGAAACTTGGAAAGAAAAAAAAAAGTAAGCTTAGGACACTTCACTGGGAATTAGATACATAGCTTTCAATCCTGTTTCCAGCCTGTATTGTTTGTGTGATGTTGGATCATTTTTCTGTACTACCCCTTGTCTTTGTTACGTACAAAGCAAGCAACAGGATTAGTTTACTCTTAACAGAAAACTATGAATGAAGCAACATGCACAGGGCCTAGACAGGTCTGCACCAGCTCTTCTGTATATGTACTACAGCTTTCAGTTAGTACTTTTATTTTGGACTCCTGAATTTGTAAACGAGTGGGTCTCTGATTCTGATTCTTGTGCCTGCTCTTGGGGCTCATCTATTTTTTCTGTTGGCTTGTCTTGTCTAACTTTGATATGATGGTTTTTGTCTTATCTCATTTTATTTCATTTTGTTTTGTTGTTATCTCCTGGAAGCCTGCTCTTTTTTTAATGAGAGACAGAGGGGGAATAGATCCGATGGGAGAGGAGATGAGGAGGAAGTGGGAGGAGCAGAGGGAAGGGAAACTTCATTGAGATTGTATTATGAGAAAAGAATCTATGTTTTAATAAAGAGAAAAAACTATAAATTATGACATGTGTAGACATGGGAAGTCAGACTCTCTTCTTCTGTACTATTTGATTTAAGAGGTAGATGTCCTGAGAATCAGCCAGTGGACTCTGAGCCTGGGAAAGGACTGCTCTCAAGAGAATGGCCCTGCTACTCTGAGCTCTAGCTAGGGGACTGTCAGAAACATCTCTGTGTAGAAGACTGGATTATTGGTCGTGACTTGGCTAGAGCAAACACCTGAAGCAGTGGCTTACCAGATAATGTGAGCGAGAGCGCAAGCGGGGCGCAAAGTGCATAGCTGAGCTGCTGGCACTCGTCTTGTGTAGGAGAAGAGGTAATGATTTCAACCTTCAGGAGTTTTTACATGGTGTGTGTAAGTGTGTGTGTGTGTATAGAAGTCTGTCTGCTGTGTGTCATGTACCCACACTTGTGTGGGTGTGCATGCCTGTATGCATGCATGTATTGGCCAGAGGAGGGTATTGGGAGTGTCTTTTTGTTTACGTCATACTTAAAGCCAGCAAGCTCTACAGTTCAGCATTTTGGCTCAGATAGCCGGTCACCAATCTTCCTGTCTGCAGACCCCAGTGCTGGGGTTTCAGGCATGTGTAGTCATGCCTTGCTTTTACACAGCTGTTGAGTCTTTGAACTCAGTTTCCCTGCTTGTACAGCAAGCAGTCTTGACCACTTAGCCGTCTTCCAAGCCCCCGACTAGACTTTTTTAGGGTGCTTTCACCTGTGTTTATCCACTCATATGCTTTCAACTCCCTTAATAAGGCTGGTGCTGACCTCTGTTTCTTGCCTGTCTATGGAAAGGAGGAGACTCTCAGTTAAGTCCTGAGAAGCAACATATTGTGCACAGAGCAGCACAGTTCCACAGTGGCAGACAAGGCTTCTATGTCACAGAAGCAGTTAGAGCCTAGGTTTATGGATCCACAGAATTTCAGTTCACACCTCATACCTCTTGGGTCAGAATCTCCACTGTGAACCTATAGATGTTTTATCTAGAGACTGGCTTCCAAGGAGTAGTGATTTTGAGGAACCTGGTGTCTCCACTGCAGACCCTTCTTTCTCATGCATGGTTGGCATCAGGTGGGCCCATCTGAATCCTTGGAGAGACCAGTCTATAGATGGAAATCCTACTCAAGGGGCCCCAGCACGGCTTCTTGGATTACACACACAGAATAAAATCAAAGGATGTTTCTGTTTTCCACACTAGCAGAAAAGGTGCTGCTTAGAACCATTCATGTAGATACGCCCCAAGCCTTCATCGTTCAGCTCCTTCAGAACTCCCTCTGACTGTCACCATCTCGTGTCAACAAAGTCCCACTTGAAAACAGGCAGTTGGAGCAGGGCAAGCCCAGAACACCTGCCAGACTTCCCAGTGCCTAAAACAATTCGAGTTAAAGTTTGTAGTTGTGATTCTGGCACAGATTCTGATAAGAGGACTGTTTGACCATATTCTGATAGCGGCCGGTCCCCAGTTCCAAAAGAGCTGTTCTACATGTGTTGTAAGGATGAGAAATAAACTTAAAAGTAACTGAATAGCATCAAATTTTGAACACAAAAATTTCTTGATTACCAATTATTTGTATAGTCGGGCAAGTCAGGAGCTCATTTTCCACATCTTCTAAAGGTATCATGGTGTCCCTCACCTTGTAAGAGAACAGCAGTGGGAAAGATGCGACCTCAGAGGAGAATAGGTGAAACAATATCTTTCATTGTCTTTCAGAAGAGCGGGATGGCTTTAAAAAGTTTCACTAGCCCACGGCTTGACAGCTCTCGATTTTGTTAAGATAACTGAGTGGAACAGGGACTACAGTGACTCAGTTTTCTCTGAATGCACCTGATGCCGTGGTGTAAGTAAGGGGCAGTGGACAGCTTGGTCCTGGCATTTCTTTGGAGGCATCTGGGACCCTCTAATGATGATGCTCATGTGAGCCAGCAGAGATCAGTTGTGCACAGGTTTTGCACATATGATCCCAGACAACGGAACACGAGCTGCAGATCCTCCAGAAAGAAGCATGATGCACAGGGATGCGTGTGATACAGGCTCCTTTTGAAAGCGTGTCATGCCCTTTGGTTGATGGCTTGATCACTGATCTCTGGTCCCATCACTTTGAATGGCACCTACTCTCAGATTTACAGGTCGAGTAATATTTTTATTCTGGCTGAGTGCCCTCCGTCAAACCGCCCACGGGCTGCAGCACTGCTGGTGAAAGTTTTCATCTCTTGAGGCTGGTTTTAAATTATGCCGCATGGTGCATCGCTGGGTTACTGATTTTTATTCTATTGCCTTGTTATATTCCTTCAGATCACACTGTTTACCCAACAAGGGAACTAAAACAGCCTGCATATTTAAGTAAATCTGTGCCAAGAATTTGCTGTATGGTATACTTATATATTTAGGATGGATATACTAATTCATTCTTCTGAACACGAAGGTACACATTATATTGGCAAATTGTCCTGTTGTGCTGTTTCAAGTCACTAAGACGCTGGCTCTCCAAGCAGGCTTGTCCCCCCTGCTCCCCTTCCCATTTCAGACTCAAGCATATTTGTCTCAAAGTGCCTTCCTAACTGTGAAAGGGAAGGAGGGAGGGGAGTAGCAAAACACCCCAAGAGTAAAAACAGTGTGTTCTTGGGAACAGCTAGGTAGTAAACCATTTCCAACAGGGTTAACTATTACTTACTCCATAATATTAAAAGACTTGCAGTAGGAACAGGTAGTTGGAAAGCTCATCCATGGAGAGACCAATCGGGAACTCTACCTGACTGCCTCAACTTCCCCAGCCAATTCCTGCTGGGTGTTTGTAAGCTCCAGATGTGATGATGTCTCCTTCTTTCGCTGGAGCTTCTCCAGTTATCTTGCTGGGTGCTGTAGGCAGGTACTGACCAGGTACTCGGTACTCTCCACTGGTTAGTTGCTTCTTGTTCCTTCACGTTCACTTGCTATGTACTTAGTGCGCTGACTTGTTCAAAGCCAGAAGTACGGTTGTCACAGCAGACCGTTCTCCTGACTGCACGAAGAGCGTCTTACAGCACTGATGCCTCCAGAAGCTCTGGACCTGTTTCTGTGTCGAGGTGATCAGTTGCATCCGAGATTATCTTTACGTATAGTGAGTGTTAAGACTCCTGATTGAACAAGGTTACACTCCCACCAGCAGTGGAGGAGGGTTCCCCTTTCTCCACATCCTCTCCAGCATGTGTTGTCACCTGAGTTTTTGATCTTAGACATTCTGATGGGTGTGAGGTGGAATCTCAGGGTCATTTTGATTTGCATTCCCCTGATTGCTAATGCTAATTGAGCATTTCTTTAAGTATTTCTCTGCCATTCGATATTCCTTTATTGAAGATTCTCTGTTTAGCTCTGTACCCATTTTTAAATCGGATTACGTGGTTTGTTGGTGTTTAACTTCTTGAGTTCTTTATATAGTATGGATATTAGCCCTCTGTCAGATATACGGTTGAAGATCCTTTCCCAGTCTGTAGGACACTGATGTCAGTGTCCTGTACAAGCATTTTGGAAATCAATCTGACACTTTCTCAGACAATTAGGAATAGTGCTTCCTCAAGATACAGCTATATCCCTCCTAGGCATATATCCAAAACTTGCTCAAGTATACAACAGGGACATTTGTTCAACCATGTTCCTAGCAGCTCTATTCATAATAGCCAGAAGCTGGAAACAGCTAGATGTCCTTCAACAGAGGAATGGGTACAGAAATTGTGGAACATTTACACAATGGAATACAACTCAGCTATTAAAAACAAGGAAATCGTGAAATTTGCAGGCAAATGGTAGGAAGTGGAAAAGATCATCTTAAGTGAGGTAACCCAGAAGCAGAAAGACACACATGGTATATACTCACTCATAAGTGGTCATTAGACATATAATATAGGATAAACATACTAAAATCTATAGTACTAAAGAAGCTAAACAACAAGGAAGACCTGAGGGAAGATGTTCAGTCCTCATTCAGAAGGGCAAATGGGATAGACATTGAAAGCAGGAGAATATAGGTAACAGTACAGGAGCCTACCACAGAGGGCCTCTGAAAGACTCTACTGATTGAGGTATCGAAGTAGAGGCTGAGACGCAGAGCCAAACTTTGGGCAGAGTGCATGGAATTTTATGAAAGAAGGGGGAGATAAAAAGACCTGGAGGTGGCAGAAGCTCCAAAAGGAGACTGACAGAACCAAACAAAAGCAAAAACAAACAAACAAACAAAAAACTGGGCCTTGGGGCCTCTGAAGAGACTGATATCCCAGGTAAGGACCATGAATGGAGAGGACCTAAAACTCCTGCTCAGATGTAGACCATAGACTCAGTCTCCAAGTGGGTTCCCTAGTACGGGGACCAGGGGCTGTCTCTGGAATGAACTCAGTGGAAGGCTCTCCGGTCACCTCCCCTTGGGGTGCAGCCTTGCCAGGCCACAGAGGAAGACAGTGAAGCCAGTCCTAATGAGACCTGATAGGCTAGGGTCAAATAGAAGGGGAGGAGGACCTCCCCTATCAGTGGACTAAGGGAAGAAGAGGGATGCAGGGTGGGATTGGGAGGAGACAAGGGAGTAGGCCACAGCCAGGATACAAAATGAATAAATTGTAATAAGTAACAAGTAAAAATTTAAAAAAAAAAGTTCTGATTGAAGGAGGGAAAATCCCAAGTGTACATGGATTTCAACAAGACAGTGTCACAGAGAAAGATGATGAAGTTACTAAGTCTGGGATGTGATACTTCAAGTTTAGTTGTTTATAGACATTATCTCTCATGAGGTAGTTACAGTTTTACTCAGTACTGTTTGTATTAGAACAACTCTTGGTATTAGTTTTTCATTTACATTCTGAGAATGATGAAACTTGAGGTCAGTAGTACTAGCTTTCTTTCTCAGGCCATAGTTAAACATGCTTTGCATTTATAACGCCGACACTTATACTGATTCACTGCACTTCTTCTCCTTACACTGCTAATAAGCAAATTAAAACTGTTTTTCTGGCTGAACAGTTACGAAGTTTTTATCTTCTAGTTTCATTCTCTTTGATTCCAAACAACAGCAATAGCAAGCAAAGGTCATGGGATGCTTAGCTATGCGCGCTGGTATTTTCAGTACCTAACATGCATCATTTGATAACCTGTCAGACACCGTCGTCACCACCGTTTACAGGCAGTGAAATGGATGCCTTCATCCTTGAGGAATTTTAAATTATAAATAATAACACCTGCCAGGACATGGTCTTGAATCTGGGGCTTACTGGTTCTGGAACTCATCTTACCAGAAAAACGTTAAGCAGGAACAGAAAGGAATTTTGAGATCAGATATTCCATTTTCATAGTTGAAGGCACAGGCCAAACGGATGTAAAAGTCCTCGTTTGTGGTCACACAAGTAGCCGATGCAAGAGGCAGTTTCTGTTGGTTTTTTTTTTTTTCAAGAAATTTGCAGACATTTCATCCCATCTAATTAGCCAACTAGGACCAAGTGTTTCCTCTCGATCTCCCTCTGATACCAAGGCGTTGGATGGAGCTCCATGCACAGAATTTTGAAGTGGTGCCCACCAGGGTACTCTCTTCTTGTGGCGTGTTAAGAGGAGTTCTTGTAGCTGGGAAAATACTGCGAAAGCTGCTCTCCCTGGCTGTTCGGCTCCCATCAGACTTCTACAAAGCCTGGAAGGAAGTCCCGCTAGGGAATTTTCCATGTCTTCAGGACTCCTGGTCCCTTTAAAGTGGATCACATTGAGGGTGAAGCCATTCTGCTCCCTTTGTTCTTTTCTTAGTCCACACTCCAGGCCCTCCCCCGGTGTGGAAGGTAGATTGAGTTTGACAGATGGAGAATCAGCAGCAGTCTCGATACTGACTGCCAAATGGGACCAGGGAGGAGGTGTTCTGAAGGGCTGTGGCACTGAACTGAAGGAGAAGAGACATATGCATGGAGGCTTACCCTATTGAGGGCACACCAGCGTTTCTGTCACTGAATGAATGCACTCAATTTAGAGAAGCACTTGATGAGCACAGTGCCTCTTCCTAACGGTCACCTGCATGGGATACCAATCAATCAGCCAATCATCTTCCTATCTGTATAATGAATAGCTCAGGCAGTATTTACTTTGTGAAGTTTTACTTCAACATAGATGCATTTTCTAGTTACACTTATTTTTTTTTATTACTAGTGCTTTCTGACCCAAACACCAAATATTATTTTATAAAAATATAAAGAGGAAGAAGAAGTTGTGGTTCAGAGAGATGCTCAGGCAGGTGAAAGAAACTATCTATTTATTTATTATTTAGTGACATGGCTGTGTTTTATTCTTTGTCCTTTCCCAACAAGTAGCCAGGCCTCCTGAGCTCTGCTTGCCTCAGGGAGTAGCTGTGTCACCAAGAAGAAGAGCAAGTTGCCCACACTAGAAAAGAGACTGGCTGTAATCTCCTTGAGGCCTCAGGAAGAACCACATACATAGGGACCTTTCAAAAGGTGTAGGTGGGAGGATGCAAGGAGCCCACCCAGAGCTGTTCTGGTCTGGGATTAGTAGATCCTGAGATCTGTTCCTTTGAAGCACCCCAGTGCTGTGAAGAGACTTGAGTTTGGAGCCATGGGAACAGGCAGAAAATGAAACACGGTTAGACCGTGGGTCCTGTCCTTTGTAGAGAATTCTTAAGCTCACAGTTCAGGGCCTACAACACCAGAGTCTCAAGAGGATTCCATTCCATCTTTTTGCTCTTAAAAATTAAAATCAAAGCAAATTTCCCAACAAAGGATCACTTTACGGACTTTTCATCCAGTAGAGAATAGCTAAGAAAGAAAAGCCTTCCAAGGTGAAATTGTCAGTCAAACCGTGACATCGTCAACCCCACAGCACCAGCCCGTGTCCCTGGGCAGGGACCATAAAGGCATCCTGAGGTCCCTGTGAGCAGATGGAGGCATGGGGCAAGGGTTGCACGTGGGGAGCCTTGACTGCCACCTGGTGGAGTCTCTTTGGCCCAGTGACTTTCAAAGGAGCACAGATATGTTTCCAAGTAAAAGTCTACAGAGAAGCACAAGGTCTAAAATAGACAATAACAGAGAAGCTTGCCACAGACTCTCATGATGGGTCCTCCTCACATGCCGTGTTCTTGAGGTGTCTTCGTGGGACCATGGCTCCCTGCACAGTAAGGAACCCCTGTCTGATCACATTTAACTTAAAACAACCCCCAACAAACAATAGCGGTATGAAGGCACACTAAGGGCCAGAACCAGGGGAGGTTGTACAGGTCACAGAGAACTAGATATGCTGAATATAATTTTTTGAACATCAACCTGTTCCATAAAAATAACTATTATCTGTGTTCTATGGCCTTCTGTTTCTACTGTGAACCTCCTTTGAGCTGATGGTGGAAACTGAGTTATAATTCATTGTCATAATCTCCCATGACTTGCCTTTAATCCCAGGGGTGCTTATGTGTATAGTAAAAGCCACCCACTTATTCAAACTTAATTACACAGGAATATACTCATTTAATTGCCTCTGCAGTCCTCTGTGCTGTACAGTGCTGGTAGCTCTGTCTTAGAGCTCTGGGGGACTGAGAACCAGAGTTGAGTGATGTCTAGGATTTAAACCTAAATAGCATGGCTTCCACTCCCTGCTAGTTAGGCTCTTGAATTTTGACCCAGACATCTGCAGTGTCACGCCACCTGTTGGGGAGCACTGTTTGCCCTTGGGGTGACTATTGCCCCTGAGGTTTTGTTTTCTTTCTCATTGGCCCCCAGGGCCATCATCCATTTCATCACTGCGGATTCATTCAGCTTTTCACATCTACACCATTGGGAAGCCTCTGAGGCTGTCTAGGGCTACCAAGACCAGGGGTTTTCAACAGGAATCTTGCCTTGAGCAGACACTTGGTCATTGAATGGAAATATTTCTGGTTTTCACAGCTAGGAGGATAGGGTGGAGAATACATTATAGACACCCGACAGGCAGAGACAAACCATGCCACCGCACACAAATGGCAGCCCAGTAACAAGAATCACCCAGACCAGAATGGCAGGGGTGTCGAGACTGAGGAGCGTTGGCATAAACGTGGAATTAACGTTGCCGTAACTTGTAAAGTCGCACTGTTGTCCCGGGGCTCTTTCTTGCCGGAAGGCACGGGTTCTCTAGGTTGATAGGTCCCCACCAAGCCATGGAGGTCTCCAGTTGCCTTTCTTCCTGTCAAGGCTCTGGGCACGGCTGGTGAGCAGCTGGAGATCCGGCCCTTGTTCAGGTCCCTTCCTGCCTTAGAATTCTCGGTTTGATCTACATGCTCCCCCTCCTCATATCCCCCTCCCCACCTTCCCATTGCTGCCACTGCCTCTTTCTTTTGTCAAGATGCAGTGTGCTAAGTTTTGCTCAACTCCCGTGCCCATGAATTACTTTTCCTAATGTTTGAAACTTTCACCAAAAGGTTAGATTTCCCCCTTTTCCTCCATTGTGCTGTGCAGTCCATTTCCTGGGGCAACAGATATACAAATGTCCCCCGAGGAATGAGGTTTAAGGTAATTCAAGGAAAACCCGAGGTTGCTCTCGTCAGCACTTTTCACACTGTTTTGAGACGACCACTCTCAAATCAACATGTTTTCTACAGATGTGCCCCCGCCCCCAGGAACTTGCAAGTCATACGAGAATTCTTAAAAGCCCAGGAAAATAAACCACATAAAGTTGCGTATCCCAGAGTTTCATGGAGGTATTTGACAAGAAACCCTCCTTTTTCACCTAATCCTCCAAGGACAGTTTTGGCATAGTCTGGAAAGGCCAGTTGTAGGATGAATGTAACCTTCATCAGCTCCCTGTCAGGAAGAGCAGGGAACATTGTCCAGTTATTAAAAGTCAGACTCATGCAGTGCTTGATGGATGATGGTTATGGCAGAGAAATCAGGAGAAGTCAATGGGACAGTATTGAAACTTCAAAATTGGAGGTGAAAATTTCCTATCACCCCTTCCATATCACAAAGTAGTAGGCGCCAGGGATTGAAAAAGTGTAAGCCACAAAGCAATGCTCCCGAATTGGTCTCTCTCCTGGACTACTGCCTCGGTTTTCTAAATAGTCTCCCAGCTTTCATACTCCGCAGTGACACCAAAGGCCTGTTCCTAAAGGATCACGACATTGCGCTGATCAAACAGCTTACATGGCTCAGTTTTCCCCCACAGACAAGCCAGACTCTTTTACAGAGGGCTCAGGGGCTCTTGTGAGAATTGTCCTGAATATGGGTGCTTGGTGGGATGTGAAATAAGTGGCTCTTAATTAGCAAGTACTTGCCAAGCACAACCAACGTCGATGTATGTTTTAGGGACTCAGCACTGGGGCTGCTCGCACTAGCTTCCACCCTATGTGAATGCTCTGACGCTTTAGAAACGTATTGGAGGGAGCTGGAGAGATGGTTCAGCATTTAAAAGCTCTGGTTGTTATTGCATAGGACCTACATTTAGTTCCCAGCATCCTCCTGGCAGCGGACAGCCGCCTGTAATTCCACTTCCAGGTTATCGGATGTCCCTCCTCTGGCTTCCACGGGCACCGGAAACACACATCAGTTTCCACCTGTGTGGATAACGCCTCATGGATTCTCTGGCTCTGTACTCACTTTTGCCTCTAGTCTCCTGGGCTCCAGGAGTTTAGTCTTTCAATATAACTCTTCTACCCTTTCCCTCCTTTAGAATGAAAAATTGGTAGGAGACAGAAAGGTGAAGGGGGATTAAGATCAGGGTGTTACCTCCATCTTTCCCTGGAAGCTCTGCAGGCTAGCTCTGTTCCTGCACCTTGCAAGGTGGTCAGCCCCCGTTTGCTTTTCCTCTCCCCTCTGGGTCAGGGCAGTAGCATCTGAAGCGTTCTTGTGCTTCCTCTATATCCTAATCGTGTACCTGCACAAAGCCATTTAGAAGCATTCCCACTCTCCCAGTTCAAAACTTCTTATCTCTTTTCATTTGGGACCCAACACAGTTGGCCAACTGAAGCAAAATTTTTAGTGCCCTCTAAATGATAAAGGATTGAACTGTGCATAAACGCTTAGCACAAAATATCTGTTTTGATTTTGCCTAATGTTTCAAACATCATGAAACTACCAAATGGAATATTGCATTGAAAAGTAACCTTAAATAAGGACACTGTTCATTTTTCTTCTGTGGTCTGTTGACTGGGAAAGGTTTCAGTTCATTCTCTAATAAAAATTAATGAGAGATGGGAGGAACTCCATCTGCACATAGTCCTCTCTGATGAGGTCCACAGGATCTCTGGGACTGACATGACATGCAGAAACCTAGGAATCATTTATTGCCTCAGAAGCTGTAGCTTTTCCATCTTCTTTAAAACAAACAACTTTTAAGGGTAAGTCAGACCCTCCGAGCTGGCTACAGCTAAGCAGGTCTCTTCTGGAGTCAGGTGGGACTCCTTCATGAGAACTCTCTGGAGAGGAGTCAGGTAGAAATTTGTATGTTTTCTCTCTAGCCTTTTTCTAGTATCCGGTGAATTAGCACACGTTTATGACACAGAAGCCAAAAGATCATATTCTAGCATGCTGTTTATACTAACTTCTAGTCTCTTTATTATTGGATCATACTGTAAACCCCAAACATACGTGTTTTATAATTACTGAATCTCTCTTTCCATGACTCTCACCCTAAAAACATTTTCATTAATGGATTTTTTTCCAAGATACACAAATAGTACTCAAATATGGCAGACAAGAAAGACTGATATTTCTGATCTTATCATTATTTGTGTGTTTGTGCGTGGCGTATGTATGTGTAGGCGTATGTGAGTGTACATAGTGTCTCTGTCTGTCTGTAGGCCAGAGATTGTCTGTGTCTTGTTCTTCCCCTGAATTCTTCCACCTTGGTTCTTTGAGGCGGTATCTCTCACTGAACCCGGAGCTTACACATTCTGCTCGTCTGGTTGACTTGCAAGCCCAGGGATCCTCCTGTCTCTGCCTCTCCAGCACTACCTTGCAGGCATATGCCTCTACACACATCTTTTTACATAGATGTTGGGCTTCTAACTTAGGTCTTCATGCTTATGAGGCAAGCTCTCTAAGGGACCGAGTAATGTCCTCAGTCTCCTTTCAGTGTTCTTATTGGCTGTCTTTTGCTTGTAGACCTAGTCATAAATAGCCCTCAGACTCTCTTCTTCTGTATTTTAGGTTATTTCTTTTCCTCTAGGGACCGTGTTTTGGAAAAGCTGTGGAGTGCATGTCCTTCGGCTTGGCAGAAGGGGGAAGGATCCCTGTGTCTCGGCAATGTTGCTGGGGAGAGAGGCAGTGGAGGATAGCAGCTCCCACTCCCCACTTGGTTATCAAGAAGCATGGTGGGGTGAGCGGACCTGCTGAGGTACCAGTGTTGTAAGGTTAGGAAAGGTCCAGGTGATCTGAATTCATGGCTCTCACTCTGTGGTTCCTTGGAACCTTTCCATTGTTGCCCAGTCACAGGGTGAAAACTGAAAAATAGGCTCTGGACACTGGCTTGTGTGACCCAGTGACCCTCACTGTGCTCAGCTCTCTGCTCCAGAAGCAAGGTTTTTATTTTACTCATTGGAACTTGAGTCAGAAATATTGGAGACTCACGTTCTTAAAAAATTAACAAAATTAGTGTGTTTCTTTTGTACTATATTGTTTTTATTTGTTTGTTTGTTTGTTTGAGACAGGGTTTCTCTCGGTAGCCCTGACTATCCTGCTTTGTGGACCAGGCTGGCCTCAAACTCACCGAGATCTGCTGCCTCTGCCTCCCAAGTGCTGGGATTAAAGGTGTGTGCCACCACACCCAGCTGAGAGTGTTTCTTTCATCTTGCAATTTTAGTTTCTCTTAGATGAGATTATAACTTAGTATTAAGGTTGATAAAACTCTAGACTGCAGCCACCGTGAAGGCATACCTTTTGGTTATTAAAGTATAATAATAACACAGTTAGTGATTTCCTTCCTTTAAATAATCTCACCTGGTGTTTACACCACCGTTGCTTTCTTCGTGTCAGATTCTAAGCCTTGTTTTATATTATAACCATAAAGCACTTCAAAGGAAAACCGTCTTGCTATTTATTATTGTGTGTAAATAAGCTGCAGTTCTTTTCCTAGCGTGAAAGCTGTGGTGAGGGATGCAAGCACACATACCCTCCAGATGCCTTTCTGTATGAAGCAATGGGTCTGGAGCAGTGCAGCCACCATGAGTCAGCCGTCTCTTCAGGCTCCTGTCACCAAACAAGCACTCTCTGCCTTGTTTAAATGACCTTGGCCCTCTCTTGGTCTGACTGCATTTTTGTTTCTCCTCTTGACAAGCTACATTTCTTTCTGCTCACTTGCTTTCCTGGACATACTTCGGGAGAGGGGCATAGTTTGTTCACAAGAACAACTTCCTAAGTCAGGAGAGAACATAAGTCATTGATAGTTCTTTTTACCCTGTAATCCTTACTGAAGGAAACATTCAGTCCCAAGTGCATTTTAATGAAGTATTCGGGAATAAATGCTGGAAGTCCTTTCCCATGTAAGTGTTCTCCTTTGTGCAGATTCTTTGAAATATGAAAGAACAGTTTTAGCAGGTTGGCAGCTTGGAAGTCCTTGCTTTATCAGCTAGCAAATGCTTCTTTTTTTTTTATCACATTTTATTGTCAATGCTCAGTTTCTGGTGCCTCAGAATGCAAAATTATGTGCTCAGCTGACCCTTTAATTAGCTCTCATTCTGTCTCACATGATTTATAGCCTGGTGGCTCACATGGAAGAATGATATATGATTTAATGAACCAGAAAGGCAGAATAGGGCCCCACCTGATTGCTTGGTGCTTCCTTCTGGCTGGACGATGGAGCAGTCAGGCCTAGGAAAGCTGCAGCTCCCCCTGCCCCCCATTTATTTATCCTCCCAAGGACAGCAAGGAAGGCCCCCCCCCGTCTGCTGTGGCTTGTGAGTTTTTATAAATCCTCTTTTGTTTTGTCAGTACACACATTGATCTAGGTATCTCGAAATGACTGTTGATACAAACATTAGAGGGGAGGCAATCAGGACTTACTCTTTGGGGTCTAGCTGGATTTTGTCCTGGCTGGTTTAGTCTGTGTTGTGGGAGTGTGTGAGGTGGTGATGGAAACGCTGGATCCAGCAGTGGATGGGAGATAAGACCCGTCCGTCCTAGAGGACAGATAACAAATGATGAATTAACTTTGAACTTTTTTTTTTTTAAGTTGAATTTTGACATTAGCTTTCAACTAGTGGTCTTCTTGAAGGTCTTTTCATAGATCATATAGATTAGCCCCTCTTCCTTCCCCTCACCCATTGCCCCTATCTCCACTGCTTAATCCTTTTGAATTTTCTCTTCTTTCATTTAATACGTATTCCACTATCCTTTCACTTCTGTGTGTAAGTTGGGCTGTGAGATGGTGAGAGCTATGATAAGCAGCTCTGTGAGCCTGGTCACAGAGATACCATGTGTGAGAGAAACTGGTCTTACTGTGACCAGCTTACTGCACGTCACATCATGTCCTCAAGCCCCATCCATGTTGCCGAATGTGCAGGATTTCCGAGGCAGCACAGGCCCTGCCACTCACAAGAAACAGGAACGGGAAGTATGCGAGGCAGCCAGGGAGGACAGAGGGAGCAGAGTTCAGGATGCTGGTGGCCACAGCGGAGGCATGCTAGCAACCATCAAGAGTCCTTAAGAATATGGCCAGGATCCTCAGCACCACGCAGAAGCTGTGCGCAAACCCAGTTTCTGCCTTGTCCATTAGTCCTGGGAGCCACCGGAGTAGTTTAGAATGCAAAGTTCCAATCCCAAAGCAGATGAAAGTGTCCTGCTTCCTTGAGAGTTCCCACCTTCTTCCTGCCCAAGGATGGATGCTGAGGAAACTGTGAATAGACGGAGAAGTTTGGTTCACTCCTCAGTGCCTTCACCAGGTGGTTGCAGGTTGCCATTCCTGCTTTCTACGGATGTGTCTGCACACACATTTGTTTTTTTGTTTTGTGTTTCTGCAACACGTCAAAATCAGTTGTAGACATGACATTCTGCCCTTAAATACCTCAGCGTGTAACTGACCATGGACAGAACTTTTTTAACAGGGCAAACAAAGTTTTCATCTGTTATTTAGACTGTTTTCCAAACAGTTCCAGTCATGTTCTTTCAGCTGATGGGCTGTCCTTTACTTTTGGTTTTCTCTAACTTGGAGCAAGCCGCTGCCCTGTTTTGTTCATTAGGAGTATGACAATTTTGAAGAGACTTGGATAAGTGAACTCAATTGCTCTAAGAGGTCCCTTTACCTTTGGTCAGCTCTGATGTTTATGAATAGATTTCACTTGAAGTACATTAAGACTGCCCTGTAGATGATGTATCTGTGTTATAAATAGTGTCCAGTGGCTTTGAGGTTATCTCATCATGTTCTTTTTAAACTACCTCTCTCGGTAGAGGAACACCAACCACACTTCTGCATTGAAGGGGTATCTCTTCCCTTTGCAATCAATAAATCATCTGTGGAGATACCCTGAGACTGAATATCTTGTTTCCTGGTGGCCTTTCACTTACTCGTATTTTGCATCCACAGGCACCCATCTCTTCAGGGTGGTGATTCGGCAAGAGGATAACATGCTCTTTGTATACTTAGTAAATGATCTAGATTTTGTTAGGGGAAAAATGCCTCCCCCTATCATGGCCTTAAAAATATCAGTATTCACTTTTTTAAAAAGTAAATGCTTTATGTGATTATCAAATTTCACCATTTTATATTCTGATGTTTGAATTGTATCACAAGAGTCCATGAATCGCAGTTTCTAATGGTAGTTGGACATTTCCTTCCCTCAACCAGGTACAGAAGGCTCACTGTACTTTCTCAGCCCCAAACCAGCAATCAGTGATTTTGAAAAAAAAAATCTTGTTTCTTTTAGTGTAAATGGTATTAAAAAATGAACATCTGGAAACTAGAAATGCTTATTCCTGTTGTTTCATTGTTTCAAGAATGGATGTATTGCTGGTTTTAGAACTGCTCGGTAGAAAAAGCGGTAGACACACAGGCACCCCCCTCACCACCACCCCAAGCACCCTCCCCAAACACATGTAGGATCATGAGCTGTGAGTTCTCCCTGACACTTCCCATTATACTCTGGGGTTCTAGCATCGTTTCTTCCTGTCCTGCATTCTTTATTTGTATCTCTTCTCTTCTATACATAATACTCATTTGAACATGGACACATTAATATTGCTTACTCCTACATGGCTACAATAATCCACCCCCACAATTTTAGCATTGCTGGATCAACTCTAGTACCAACAACAACTCGTGGAATTCATGATCTCTTTGCCCATCTCTTTGTCCGTATAATTTATTTTATTGATGATGTAAAGTTGTATATTATGTTCCTAATTACCTGCATTGTCTTCAACAAAATTATGCTTTTCAATATAATCAGGCTCTTTTCTGTTTGAATTAAATTTTAACTTCTTTCAATTTTTTTTATTTGTACATAGTGTGTGCATGTGTGTGTGTGTGTGTGTGTGTGTACAAGTGTGGTGTGTGTGGAGGCCAGCAGATAACCTTGGTTATCATTTCTCAGGGACCCTTCATCTCGTTTATTAGACATAATCACTTTGTAACCTGGAGATCACCAAGTAGGGTAGGCTGTGTGCCCAGCGAACTCCAGGGACCTTCGAGTCTCCATCTTCCAAGGTCTAGGATTACAGAAATGTGCTGCTGTGCGTGGAATTTTGTATATCAACTCTGGAGCCCCAACTTGAGTTCTCATGTTTGCAGCACTGGCGCTTTTCCAACTGAGCCATCTTCCCAGCCCTAAATATAACATTAAGAAATTATAAAATTAACACAGTCTTAAAATCAAAATGATATGAAAAGATATATAGTTACTGCTTCGTTGTTCATGTTTTATAGTAACTTCAGCAGAATATTACATCTTAGTTGTTTTGTTAGTGTTTCTTGTGTGTACTGTGCCTTAATTTGTGAGATCTGAAATCGTTTCCAAGAAAAATCAAGTGATTGCCTTGTTTATATGATTTTTTTTTGGTGAATTCTGAAGCAGTCAAAATATGGGTACATTGGGGAAACAAAAGATTTAGGACTAAAAAATATGTTAATACTCAGCTGTGTCTGGGCAAATTAAAATTGCACAACGTATCTGATTGCTTGAGTATACTACGTGTGGGTCTAATTTTTCTCTGGAAAAATTCTCTGTTTGTAAAGACTATCTAAAGACCATTATTGTCCAGAGTGGCAAGCCAGGAGAAACAGTAGGCTGTACAGATAGGAGGAAATTAGGGAAGTCTAAAATAACTTTTTAAATCTCTTACATGTATGCTTATCTTTACTCTGTACAGAGTAATTCAGGAGAATAAAATGTTTCTTCATGAAGGTAATACCAGTAAAATTATTTCAGCTCACAGGATGGTTTGTTTATCCATGCAACAAAAGCTAATCACATACTGTGCATTCCATTAGGCGGTAGCTATTTTCTCTCTAAGTGTGTCACTTTAATTCTTGTAGTCTTTGATTATTGGTGTGGATTCTGATGGTTGTTATTATACTATAGAGAATTGCAGTGGTAATTGAAGCTGTTTGCCTAAAGTTGTTGGCTCTGGAGTATTGTAGGGTACACTAGTAAACTCTCAGGAGTGAGGTGACAGGTTATCACTTCTGAGCTGGTGGCCAGTGTGGCTTTGTTAACAGAGGCACGATGCCGGTAGCACTCTTTTTTTTTTTTTTCTTTTTCCTAAACTCTTTGTTTTTTAAGGTTTATTTACAGTTTTCTCTTGTCCAAATTCCACATGAAAAGGCTTGTTTAATACCAACTTTGAGTTTTACATGCAGATACTGACCCCAGGAAGGGGGAAACTCCACTGTCATATATAGCACAGGCTGAGTCATTTTAATCTAATCGCCTTCCTTCTAAATCCTGGAAGAGCTGTATCAAAAGTACATTTAAAGATCAAGATGAAAGTCTTGTAGCGTATGCAGAACTTCAATGAACAGGCTGGGTGGATGCCCAGTGTAGCGGGGGCATGATGCATTAGGCAGAGAGGTGGGCGTGCAGACCGTGGAGAGCGCCTTTGTGAACTGAGCAAAAGCTTAAAGTCCAGTCTTCACCCTGGGCCCCATTCCCCAGGGCCAGCCAGCAGACTGAGCTCACGCTCTGAACGAGGTGTTTTCCAACTGTTGAGCTGATTGTCTGGAAGGAAGCTGTGCTGAGGGAACTGGAGGAAACTCACCCTGACATTTGGATGTTGCATGCAGGCAGCCTTGCTTACATCAGGATGAAGCTCCACCCTATCATAATTTATTCATGCCTTATGCCCAAACTATTTCTCCATCATAAGAATTACTAATCTTCCAAAATCCAAATGCATGAATCAGACAACTAGCAAGCATCTGAAGATTCTTCTTTGTTAGCCTCTTCATAAACTAACATGTTGAGGCACGTGTGCTCGGCCCAGAAGTGTAGAGCGTGGTCCATAGCCTTGGCTTCTCTACGTTTTGACCTCCTGATCTCATGATTGGCCTCTTTGCTCATAAACCTATTATTTGCTGTGACTGGATTTCCCTCTTCCTACCCTTCCTGCTTGCCTTCTCTCCCCCCCCCCCCTCACACTTTCCAAAAGAGAATTTGGGCAAATCAGGCCTTAAGAACATTGTCTGCTTGCATGGAAGAAGCATGCTTTTGCAAAACAAGAGACCATACCTTCATTTCAGGAATCTAAGTATACATAGATGCCACCATAGGTAGGAAGGTAATTTAATCAATAAGCCCATTTTATGCATTATTTTTATGCAAGCAACTCAGAGTAGTAAGTTTTAGAATCCCCACATGCAGACATATTAGTTCTTCTCTTTGTGAACTATGACAGTAACACTGTGGTAAAGAGAACGGTGGGGCTTGTCAGCCTGCTACTCTTTTGTCACTGTGTGAACTGCGGAAAATTTGTGTCTTTATATAGTCTCTTCCCTGACCCTCAGTTTCTCCTGTTGGAAACCTCTTGGTATGGGGTGATACCTGTGTGACGGTGGCTTATGAGATGCCGATTGTGACATCAGCTGAAGTCCATGGCTCACATGTGCGGGTGCACAAAAGCTCAGTGTTCACTTTGTTCAGATTCTTCTCCCCAAGACTGGAAACCAGTGACCTGTTACCACCCCATGGTTTTGCCCATTCCTGGCCACGTAGCTAGGAAATCTACAGTGTGTGTCTATTTAGACAGGCTGCTGTCACCCACTAATAACGTGTGAGCTTCTTGGATGTCCTCTCGTGGCCTAACAGCATTCCTGCAGCCAAACTGTTAACCATCATGAAGGCTTCTCTCATATTCTCGTAGACTATTACTCCTTTAGGTTAATACCCGCAAGCATGGTTGTTAGAGTCCACGGCGAGCACATGTCTGAGTGGGAGAGAAACAGGCCTGCATGTTCCGGAGTGGCTGACTTGGCCTTTCGCCAGCAGCGAGGGCCCCTCTCACTCTACACTCTCACTACCGGGGCCTCCTCAGTATTCCCGCTCTGCAGACAGGTTAGACGTGTTCTCGTCAGTGCGCAGTGGTAGCTCTTCATTGTATTGGTTTTCATCTTTACCTTCTTTCTTTTAGATTTATTTATATAGGTGTGAGTGTTTTAATTGTATGTGTGTATGTATGTTTGTAGGTATGTATGTGTGCATAACACATGTGTACCTGGTACCCAAAGAGGGTGTTGGATCCCCTGGGACTGAAGATAAAGATGGCTGTGAGCTGCCATGTGGGTGCTGGGAACTGAACCCAGGTCCTCTGCAGATGTAACAAGTTCCCTTAACAACTGAGCTGTCTCCCTCTAGGCCCCAGGCTGCATCTTTTGAAGGCTTGATATTCAGCACAGTTCCATCTGCCTATCATCTGTGTGTCTTCTTTGAGGAACTGTCTATTCATGTATCTTTCTCCTCTTTCCTGATTATTGAGAATCAGCAGTTTGGGGTTGAGTTCTTTATCAGACTCTTGACTTGAAAATGTTTCTCCTGGTTCCTGACCACCCGCCCATTCTCTGAAGGTGGTGCTGCCTCCACAGGAACTTTAAATCTCAGTAAAGTTCCTGTCTGTCCATTTTCTCTTGCTCTTGGATCATCTTTTTGGTGTTGCATGTGAAATCTCATTTCCAAGTTTAAGGTCATCTAGATTTTTCCATCTGTTGTCCCTTAGAAACTTTACGGTTTTGTGTTTCACACTTAGGTCTCCAATGAATTTTGAATCACTATTTTGTGAAAGGTCTAAGATGACTGTAAGTAATGATCATTATGCTATTGTTAGTTTATCTAATTTTTATACAGTTGAATAAATTAACATTCCCCGAATACACATAAGAAGATATTTTAATCACTGAAGGCTCGGTAGAATATTTATTTATTTATTTATTTATTTATTTATTTATTTATTTATTTGGTAAATAGAGGCTTTTTCTATGGAGAAATGTATGAGTTTGCGGGCCTCCTTGTCAGTGGACCACTGTCATATTTGGTGTTTTATGAATGAATGAATGGGAAAGACTATGGCACGTGCTATTTGGAATTGTTTCTATTTCTTGACCAGAATCTAGATGTCTAGATATCCAGCAAAATGCTTGCAGGGCTGTTGTTCAAACAGATGTTCTTCTGCGGCTAAAGCAGCCTTTGGGCAGCTGCTTTAAAAGAGGTTGGAATGGAACTGCACAAAGAGACCAACAGAGCCAAAAAACTTTCATAAGATTCCCTGTATTCTGCCCAAAGTTTGTTTATGAGTCTCAGCATCTGCTTTTATACACTGCTGGGTAGAGTCTTTCAGAGGCCCCCTCTGTTAGGCTCCTATCCTGTTTTCTGTTTTCTCCTTCTTCCAATTTCCATCCCATTTGTCTTTCTAAGTGAGGATTGATCATCTTACCCAGGGTCCTCCTTCTTGCTTAGCTTCTTTAGGTATACAGATTTTAGTGTGTTTATCCTATATTGTATGTCTAATATCCACTTATGAGTGAGGATATACCATGTGTGTCTTTCTGCTTCTGGGATACCTCACTCAGGATGATCTTTTCTAGATCCTACCATTTGCCTGCAAATATCATGATTTCCTTGTTTTTTAATTTCTGAGTAGTATTCCATTGTGTAAATGTACCACAATTTCTGTATCCATTCCTTCAAAATGCCTGTATGAAAAAAGCTTCAAGTCTCTGAAGAAAGAAATTGAAGAAGATATCAGAAGATGGAAAGATCTCCCATGTTCATGGATCAGTAGGGGGTCCAGCAGAGACCAAAACTCCAACCAAGGACCATGCATGGAGAGGACCTAAAACCCCTGCTCAGTTTCCAAGTGGGGTCCCTAGTAAAGGGGGAAGACTGTCTCTGACATGAGTGCAGTGGCCAGCTCTTTGATCACCTCCCCCTGGGGGTTGCAGCCTTACCAGGCCACAGAGGAAAATCCACGTATCCAGCCCTGATGAGACCTGATAGGCTAGGGTCAGATAGAAGGGGAGGAGGACCTCCCCATCAGTGGACTGGGGGAGGGGCATGGGAAGAGAAGAGGAAGGGAGGGTGGAACTGGGAGGAGATGGAGGGGGCTACAGCCAGGATACAAAGTGAATAAATTTTAATGAATAAATAAATAAATAAACAAACAAATAAGTCCTACTTTCTCTATTTAAAGAGTTTGGAATTGAAGACTTTGTTCTTCCCTTCCCCTCTCTTTCCTTTCTTCTGCCTCCCTCCTCCCATCTTCTCCCTTCTTTCTTTTCAAACTGCAGTTCTTGGCTAAGAAACCCAAACATCTGCTGACATTATTGATCCTAGGAATTAAAACGTGAGATGATCTCTGGAAATATTTCTAGGCACTGAGCCCAGGCAATCCATAAAACCGGTATATTTCAAATTGTGTGCGTTTTGTGAAATACTTTGAGCCACCAGTTTCCGATGGATGCTTTGGTTATATAGGGGTCTCTAAAAGAAAGGGTTTTAAGCTTCTCTTGAAGTGATTTTTATTCCTCATATTCTCAAACTTTATGAAAGTGAAAAAAGCATGTTTGTTTGTCGATTGTTTTTCTACCCAAACGCTTCCTTTAGGATACAGCTTCTTTTGGCAGAAATGTAGCAACTTATAATAGACAAGCTTGCTTCCCGTTGAAGCAAATTATCTGAAAGACGAAACTGAGTAACAGCTTACTTTGTTTTAAACTCAATTTAGGATTCAGAAGTCAGGTCATGTTTATAAGGATTTTCCCAAATAAAGGCCATTAGCTCTTAATTATGTGTAGAATGTATTGTGCTCACAGTGGAAGGATCACTGACCAAGTTATGGATGAGTGTGTAAATTCTAATCCAGCTGACCTTTGTGGAATATATTTTTATCCCTTGTGATTGTGGTTTTCCACACATCCTCATCCCACACCTGCCCTCTGTTAGAAAGTGCGCCACTGGCATTACAGAATTTAAATAAGGTAGGCTCAGCAATTCCTTTGTCGTTTACGTCTTTGTCCTCTAGACAGAAGGACATCTAATAGTAATCTCACCTGGGAAATACTTTTTAATTTTTTTAATACTTTATTTTTTGCAATTTTTAATAGTAGATTACAGAAATAGAGTATGATATGTATATGACAGAGTACTCTAAAGATGAGAGGGAATAATTTACAGCTATGTACAACAACATGAATAAAGCACATAAATGCGTAAATGTTACACGCTTCTGGCTGGAAGTTTAAACATAAAGAAAGCTGATCCAGGTTGTTTCCAGGTTCTGGCTATTATAAATAAAGCTGCTATGAACATGGTTGAGCAAATGTTCTTGTCCTTTCCCAGTGTACTTGAGTGTCTTTTGGATATATGCCTAGGAGTGGTATAGCTGGATCTTGAGGAAGCTCTATTCCCAATTGTCTGAGAAAGTGCCAGATTGATTTCCAAAGTGGTTGTACAAGTTTACATTCCCACCAACAATGGAGGAGGGTTCCTCTTTCTCCACATCCTCTCCACTTGAGTTTTTGATCTTAGCCATTCTGATGGGTGTAAGGTGAAATCTCAGAGTTGTTTGATTTGCATCTCCCTGATGACTAAGGAGCATTTCTTTAGTGTTTCTCTGCCATTCCATATTCCTCTGAAGAGAATTCTCTGTTTAGCTCTGTACTCCATTTTTGATTGGATTACTTGATTTGTTGCTTTTGAATGTCTTTAGTTCTTTATATATTCTGGATGTTAGACCTCTGTCAGATATAGGGTTGGTGAAGATCCTTTCACGGTTAGTAAGCTGTTGTTTTGTTCTGACAACAGTGTCCTTTGCTTTACAGAAACTTTTCAGTTTTATGAGGTCCCATTTATTGATTGTTGATCTTAGAGCCTGTTCTGTTGGTGTTCTGTTCAGGAAGTTGTCTCCTGTACCAATGAGTTCTAGGTTCTTCCCCACTTTTTCTTCACATATTTAGTATGTCTGGTTTTATGTTGAGGTCTTAGATTCACTTGGACTTTACTTTAGTGCAGGGTGATAAATATGGATCTATTTGCATTTTTCTACACATAGACATCTAGTTAGACCAGCACCATTGTTGAAGATGCTGTCTTTCTTTTTTCCCAATTGGTATTGTTTTGGCTTCTTTGTCAAAAATCAAGTATCCGTAGGTGTGTGGGTATATTTCTGGGTCTTCTATTCGGTTCCATTGATCCACCATTCTGTTTCTATGCCAGTACCATGCAGTTTTTATAACTGTTGCTCTATTGTACAGCTTGAGATCAGGGTTGGAGATACCTCCAGATGATCTGTTGTTATACAGGATTGTTTTGGCAATTCTTGACTTTTTGTTTTTCTATATGAAGTTGAGAATTGTTCTTTCAAGGTCTGTAAAGAACTGTGTTGTTATTTTGGTGGGAAATGCATTGAATCTGTAGATTGCTTTTGGCAGGATGACCATTTTCACTATGTTAATCCTACCGATCCATGAGCATGGGAGATCTTTCCATCTTCTGATATCTTCTTCAATTTCTTTCTTCAGAGACTTGAAGCTTTTTTCATACAGGCATTTTGGAGGAATGGATACAGAAATTGTGGTACATTTACACAATGGAATACTACTCAGAAATTAAAAAACAAGGAAATCATGATATTTGCAGGCAAATGGTAGGATCTAGAAAAGATCATCCTGAGTGAGGTATCCCAGAAGCAGAAAGACACACATGGTATATCCTCACTCATAAGTGGATATTAGACATACAATATAGGATAAACACACTAAAATCTGTACACCTAAAGAAGCTAAGCAAGAAGGAGGATCCTGGGTAAGATGATCAATCCTCACTTAGAAAGACAAATGGGATGGAAATTGGAAGAAGGAGAAAACAGAAAACAGGATAGGAGCCTAACAGAGGGGGCCTCTGAAAGACTCTACCCAGCAGTGTATAAAAGCAGATGCTGAGACTCATAAACAAACTTTGGGCAGAATACAGGGAATCTTATGAAAGAAGGGGGAAATAGTAAGACCTAGAGAGGAGAGGAGCACCACAAGGAGAGCAGCAGAACCAAAAAAATCTGGGCCCAGGGTTCTTTTCTGAGACTGATACTCCAACCAACGACCATTCATGTATATAACCTAGATAACTTAGAACCTCTGCTTAGATGTAGCCCATGGCAGCTCAGTTTCCAAGTGGACTCCCTAGTAACAGGGCTAGGGACCATCTCTGACATGAACTCATTGGATAGCTCTATGATCACCTCTCCTTGCCAGGCCACAGAGGAGGACAATGCAGGGAGTCCTGATGAGACCTGATAAGCTAGGGTCAGATGGAAGGGGAGGAGGACCTCCCTTATCAGTGGGCTTGGAGAGGAGCATGGGAAGAAATGAGGGCGGGAGGGTAGGATTGGAAGGGAATGAGGGAGGGGACTACAGCTGGGATACAAAGTGAATAGACTGTAATGAATATAAAAATAAAAATTAAAAAAAAAGAAAGCTGATCCATGATGTCAGAGGTGGGGGCAGTGGTTGCCCTTGAGGCTGGTCATGAGGAGGCCTGTGGAAATTTGGTAATGTAGCACATGATCTTAAAAGAGGCCACACGGGATATATTCATTTTGTGGCAATTTGTTGACTCTTTACCGATGTGTGTATGTGTGAACGTGTGTATGTGTGCATTAGTATGTGTGCGTGTGCACAATTGTATGCGCATGTATGTGCACTTGATTACATGCTGCTTTTAATGGTGTGATTTCAGAAAGAAAATGATTGATCAATGGTACTGAAACAATACTTTGCATTATTGTTTATGTTCTTCATTTGATAATGTTTCAAATGTGTTGTTGTGTATATTTGTCTAGATTTACAACACTAGTACCCCATCCTGGAGATAGACATCCACCCGTCTCTTAAAGTCGGCATAGGCACTTTACCAAAGATATTGAAGGCTTGAATTAGCAAAGGAAGACGTTTAGCTACTTCCCGTTGCTTTCAGGACAGAGCGCCGATGGCCTGGGGCAGCACACAAGGAGCAATAGACTGTCCTGAGTTTGCCCCTCAGGTTTCAGCCCTCTGCTGTGAGGGCTATCCACAGTGCTCAGTCACCTGGCTTTCCGTGAACACTGGTTCTCTGCTCTGGCTGTCCTCTGTGCAGGCCTGCCCTCCTCCCACCCCCACATTGGTAACACATTTTAATTTTTAAATATTATAATTCTCCTCAGGCATAGCAGGTACACTACCAGCACAGTACCTGCCATATGTGGGCCGCTGCTTAATTGAAGGCAGCTTGAAGATTGTGTATCTTATAATATACTATAACATTTTATCTCCTTAAGATAATTATATGTTTCTTCAGTAACTTTTAAGATCACTAAGTGTACTGTGAGTTTTCAGTTTGTTTTTGTGTGCTGTAGTACTTAGAAGAAGGTAGGAAATTATTACTGAATAAAAGAGTTGAAGTTTTGAATTAATGCATACTAGAAATCAACCAAAACTGTGCTTGACGTCTGTCTTGTCAAATGTAAACTTTACATTTATCTCCCTCACTGCGTTACTTACAGATGCAAAGGCAGTGTTTATTTTTAGAATGTATTTTCATGGGTAGGTGTGAGGCATGGAGAGAAATTCAGGCAAGCTCAAGAATTTTATTATGGATGGTTTACAAAGCAGGAGTTTACATGGAGCAAAGGAAAGCAAAGCCTGCCAGTTTTCATTAGGTGCAGACCCAGTGCACTCCTGCACCTGGCTACAGTTGAGAGCCTTGCCTGCTCTGAGGCACCTCTTGGGAATGGCCTTTGCTGTCAGCAGGGCGGTCACCAGAATGCTTGTCTCATAAGGACGGGTGGGCCTCAAGTATGTGGTGTCTGAGCATCCAGAAGGATTTTAGATAAGTCGTCTAGCTGGAGCTGTGCTGTTGACAGTCTGCTCTCCACCTTTACCCCTGACCTCATCAGAGTGCTTTCTGGCTTTGTTATTGTTTTATTTGTGGCTTTACAGAGTGGCATCAAGAAACAGCACTGCCAGTCTTGTCAAAAATACCCCCTCCCTTCTGAATACTTGAGAAAAACTCATCCCCTGTCCACTAAAGACTGAATGCTTGTTCAAAGCATTGCTCCAAACCCCAGACTCTTCTGCGAGAGTGGGAGGACGCGTGGGGCAGCTAAGGTTTCCCACTTATTTCCTGATCATGGGATGCACACGGGTGAGTTTGGAAAGGAGGGTCCTCCAAACTTCAGAGTAAAATTTGCAGAGCTGTGGGATTTGGCATCAGGACACTGAATTCCAGGATCTTGGGAGGAAGGAGAGGGAGAGACATCCTGAGGTGGTGGGCGGTGAGGGATGGGGGTTCAGGAGGGCAGGGGACACTGTCAGTACTGTACCCTCCTACTTACTTGATAATTAATTGGATGTGGGGGAAGCAGGCTTTGACAGTGCAGCTACATAAGGAGCCAGGAATTTCCATTCCAGAAGGGCCTGATGAGTCATCTTCAGGGAGTCACCTGCTTTAAAACATTATTGCTACTTGATTGATGAGTAGAGAACAGTTAACTGATCTGAGCTTTGAGATAAATACTCAGGTAATTTAGAAAAGAAAGGGTGAAATGGTTTTTGGAACTCATCTCTATATTGTCAAGAGCAGCTTAGCCTGCTGCTCTTTGTTCTTTAGAAGGAAAAGTTTTAATGAATAGTAACACCCTTAATGCAATCCAGAATTGCTTTTAAGCACAGACCAGAAGGATCAAATATTTATTCTTAGACAGTATTTAGAAAGGATGAAGGTACAGTTTGTTTTTCTGTCACTTAAAAACAACAGGAAAGAGTAGAGAGCTCCTGGGGGTCAGGCTGGCTCTGTCTGTGTAAGCGTGGGATTAGGATTTGTGGGCCCTGCAGAGGACAGGAAGCATTTGGGCTAGACAGACATAATCCGATCGCATTACAGTACAAGGCCATTCGAGTCCATTCAGTGTCCAGGGACTGCAAATACCTCCTGGCCACCGATTGGCTCAGGGAAGAGCATTAAGGAAAAAGATAATGATGAGTTTTAATCCAAATCCCCAAAACACAGCATCTGTGGCTTCAAATGAGTTTTCTTTGAGACTTTGGACAAGATTCTGCTTGCCGTTCCAGTGAGAGACAGAACTGAATTTTTCTTTACTACCCAAAAGAGGAACACCTAGTGCTTTGTTGTTGTTGTTTTTTAAATCTGAGCTTTCATAGTTCAGATCTCTTGTAGAATATAAGAGACACCCTGAAAACCTTTGTGTTTTATTTAAAAGCATTTTGGGCAAGTAACATATTTTCTGAAGCAGGGCTGGCTTGAGAATTAGTGAGCATTCTTATAAAACCCAAGGGACCAAAGATGACAATCCAGGAACCTCCTTGGCAGGCAAGCACAGCACACATGTTCACTGTACTTAATTGTCATATTTTTATCTGATTAAAAATTCCATAGCATAGTTATGAGGCCAGGGTTTAAAGGTTAGAGAACCAAATGCTGTTTTGGCATGTGAATTAAAATGCACATTAAAATGAAGAAGCAAAAACAACATAGCAATAACAAGAATGGGTTTGAGTTGTGGTCACAGTGAGCTTTTTAAATGTCCACTGTGTTTATACACGAATCACAAATTTGATTTTCTTCTTATCTGGAAATTCCTAACTGTATTGCTACTCTAGCAAGGATTTAATCAGTGTTCATTCTCTGTGCTTGTGTTTCACTGATTCTTCTATTCATACTGAATCTGTGCAGGTTGAATACTGTGCTGTTCTGTGTGTGATAGTATAAAGAATGGAAGGCAGGAGTATCAACTTGATAAATGTCAAAGATTTAGTTTTACAGCTAACATGCTTGGTTAATTATCAAAAGCCTTCTTCTTTTCCAAATAATTGCTCCCATTTTATAACTATACAAACTGAGTAACATAGATGTCTTCATCTGGAAAAGGGCCCCTTCATGGTAATCCATCACGTGCTCAGTCCTCTTAGGTATGGGGTAGCTTTGGAACTAACTGAATTGATGTTCATTGACATCTACAGGCTCAGTGAATGGGCAGGTGTTCAAGTGGCTTCATCAAACTAGCTCTGTGATGGTTTTACTTCCAAATTAATTAGAATACAGATTTTTTTATATACATGTATATGAAATGAAAACATTTTATGCTCTTCAGTGACTGATAGCAAAAGACTTAAGCTCTGGGTATTAGGTGAAGGAGACAGAAGGAACTACTAAATATGAAAGAAACAAATAGGAAAAGAAAAAATAGATCTATGCAGTGAGGATCCTGGAGAAATTTTAATCCAGCAACATGTCTACTCTGGCAAGCCATCCCAATCCAAAGACCTAGGTCTGTCAGATCTGGTTGGAAAACAGACATGCCCTTAGTATACACCTTTAATACCTCTGGATGGAATATAGACTTGACAAACCTTTAATCCCTCTGGCTGGAGTACAGATACAGCTTTAATCCCAAAGAGTGATATCTAATAGGGGGACAGATAAAGTGATAAATCAGAGAAAGATTTGACAGAATGAGTCAGAGCTAGGATACGCCCAACTCTCATGAGAACAGACAGCAAAGAGAGGCTACTTAAGAGAAGCACAGAGAGGAGGTAGGGGACAGGCAGGACAGAGAATACAGTGCCACACAGGAATACAGTAGAATTTGTGCAGTCAGTACAGGACAGTTGGGTGCAGTTTGGGTCAGTTTGGTGCAGGGTTTTCAGGAAGAGCTTTTCAGTGAGGAGACAATTTGAATCAGTCAGTTTGGAGAGGAGTTTAGGCCAGAACAGCTGAGTTGAGCCAGCCAGTCAGAGATCAGAAAGAACTAGAAAGGGTGAGCTTGTTCAGCAGTCAGCCTCAGAGGCTGAGAACATTCTAGGCCTGGGTTACCAGATGGGGGCTGGAAGCTGAAGCCTTCAAGGTCAGGATTGCAGATGATTAGATTGTATGGAGGCTAGAAGCTTCCAGGGATATAAGCCTAGGGATAGCTAGAACAGAGATAAAAAAAAGTTCTGGGCTCAGCCCAAGCCATGTATTCATAAAGCTTGAGTATGGACCTCATCTCATGCCCTCATCTGTGGAAATAAGAACCTTTACAAGGATGTATCAGTACACGGAGGAACAATGGGGACAGATGGGATGAAATGGCATGGAGGTTACTGATTTGATGAGCTCAGTTTTGAAAAAAAGCCAAGGAGTCAAAAATGAGCTTAGCCTGGTGGCTTTGGCTGACCTGGAAGGGATATAAAATTGTCTAGCCGTAGCAGGCATCTTTATTCTCATTTATAATTGAGATTTGCCTGTTTGTGAGCTTTGCTGTCATAAGGCATCACAATTTTATGCAGTGTTTTATGAGGACAGGCTTGGATTGGTGCAAACCAGATCCGACAGAACTTCGGATCTCATTCTCATTTCATGCATTTTCTCTCACTTACCACACAGGTTAGCTGGTGGCAGCATTCACTTAACCGGGTTTTGTAACCAGCACAGTTCCCTTTTGATTCTTCATGAATCCAAGTGCCTAAATACTAAATACTATAATTCTTCCCAACCTGCTCCAAATGGAGAAAACCCATTTAAGAAGAACATTTTCCAAACTCAGGCTGAAACCAGTTTTCCCCTCTCCCTTACAACATCCAAAGTTATATAATTCAAAGGAAGTTTCGTATCTTTAAAGCTCTATATTCTGAAAATTTCACAAAGAGCCCAGGACTTATATTGTGGTCACAATTAGTGGTTTTTTTTTTTATAAGCCCAGAATCCTGTTTCTGTGTGTTCATTGTGTGTGTGTGAGTGAGTGTGTGTGTGCAGAAGAATAATTCATGAGTGGAAAAATGTTCAGTAATAGCGCTAAGTTTTAGTGATCTGGAGTCTTTGGTCACTTACTCAGGAGGGTTCACCGGGTTCCCTATTTTATGCCTCCGTGGTACCCATGATAATCAGAGCCACGAATCCAAATCAGAAGGCAAGGCAAGGCATTTTCTTAGGGGTGATCTGTGGCAGTGACATCCAGAGTGCAGTGGTCTCCCTGGCACCCATGCACATGAGGACTCCACTAACTTGTCTCCCAGTGCAGCCTGTGTGAGAGCTGCTTCTAATAATTAGGGCTGTGCTGAATCAGAAGAGATTTTGCCATTACCTCCATGAAATTCTCAACATTAAAGTGCTTTACCAAATAAACTGGTTGGATAAGTTTGTGCCCGCCGTAAAAACTAGTTGCTAGTGATATGCCATGTAGCTGTGATTTAAGGACTCCAGACAGCAGAGGAATCTCACACCAGGAAGACACATGGTTAACAGGGACAGCGACCCTCTTCTTTGAATATAAAAGCTGCAAAAGGGGACAAAGCCCATTACCCACCGTTTCCCATGGCTCTGGATAAACCACTGTGCTCAGTGGAATTTTATTTAATTTATTACTTCAGTATAGTATTCATTTTAGGAATCCATTATGTAGGAAATTACTTTCTTTCATGGAAAGCCAAGACTTCAAATTGCTTAAATAATAAGAATTCTGTAAGACTGCTTTGGAGGGGACCATTTTTCCTCAAAAAGAGGAACATAATGAACTTACTCTTTTTTTTTTTTTTAAAGAGACTTTTAGTATGCATTACACCACACTGAATTTTAAGCATATGCAGTTGTTAAAATTTATCTTAATGGTATATTTCTGGGTGCTATAGTCGTACTTTTTTTTTCTTGCATTCTGTTTTGTCACATTAGTGAAACTTAATTATGAAGAATACAGTTTCATTAACATAATAAGAATTGAGATGTATTCCTTATAGGACCATGTTCAAAATGTTTTTATCAGTCACCTAAAAGAACTACAGTCAAGATAGCATTGGGAAAACTAGCGTGTCACACAAGTAACAAGGGGATGATGACTTGGACCAAGTTCCTTTTGATAGCCTGGCAAGATGAGGAATAGTACCTAACTACACACACATATATGTATACATATACATACATATGATTAACTATTAATTACATATTAACATATAAAACATACATACATGTTTGTTATATATACATATACAAATATATACATATATACATATACATTCATATGTTTATTAACTAGAGAGACTAAAATATGGACCAGCTCTAAGCTGGAAGATCTCCTCCGTGAAGCACCTGCCCTCTTTGCATCCTGGTCTCCCTGTTCTTTCATTGTTAGAGGAAACCTGGGTCTTACAGCCCATTTAAAATGAGTAGCATGAAGATTTTCGATGTTAAATAGCTTTAAAGATTTTCAAGTGCCTTTCTAAGAGCTTCCAAACCATCCTGCTCACGATTGTTGCTTAAGAGGAGGTGGTAGCAGAAGAAAGGGAAGAGTGACAAGGGCTTCAACTGTCCTGAGCTTGTATTCCCTGTGTTCTGTGTTGGCAGTTGGCCAGCTGCAGGATGACTTGAAGACTCCCTGTAAAGTCTGGCGCTTATTCCTTGAATCCATACTTTGGGTAGTAAAAGCAAAAAAGAAAAAAAAAATACATGTTTGTAGAAAACAATTGCTCTAAGTTATATTTGCATTTAGAATGATAGAGTAGTAACTGGGGACCTGCTGGTAGTTAATGCCATCATTGGATCCTCCATTCTCAACGCCCTTTTCTAGACTTAGTCTTCACCCCCAAAATGAAGCATCTTCCAGCCACGCTTTTATAAAACCTTGAATTCTTTTTACAATAAATAGACCACCAATATTAGGAACATAGTTGCAGATGTTTAAGAAGATACTTAAAGAAGAGAAGATACTTAAAATTATATACCACCCGAAAGTGTACTAATAGGCATTCATAACACCAAGTGGTTTTATTTCTTAAATCTATAAAATGAAAGACAGTGAGATGGCTCAGTGGGTAAAGATGCTTGGAGCCAAGCACGGTACCCTGAGCTTATTTTCCAGGATCCACATAGTAGAGGGAGAGACTGACTTCCATGAGTTTGTCCTTTGACCTCCATTTAAGTCCCATGCATGCACCTGCCCTTACCTACCTTGCCCTCCAATAAATAAATGATTGTAATTTTAAGACTGCAATGTAAATAGGCAGAAAGTGTGTATCAGCAAAATTCCACAATTTTGGGTTCAGGAAAGGACAGGCCAAAAGACCATAAAAGCCTGACAGCCAGCGTTAATGTCAAGGGCTGAAAATCTAATGTTGTGTCCTCTATTTTTCCTGGGTTTTGTCTTCTTGTGAGCATCAAAATGGGCTGTCCACAAAGATTAGCGCAGTCTTAGAAGGAGCAGCAAAATTTCAGCGAGAGCGATGGTGGATGGAACACAGATGAGGAGCCAGTCCCATCCTCACTCCTTCGAGGTCACAGGACTTACAGTGATAAGTGCATGAATAATGCAGTTAAACAGAAGATGGGGTGAAGAGGGACTGTAGTTGAGGCCCTTCAAGATTCCAGCATCTGCCACTGTCTTGGGCAGAATGAAAGCTGTCATTGCCTTTGGTGTGTTCCTGGTTTCTGGATAGCACCAGCTCATTGCTGGCCACAGCAGACAGAAGGCCATCAGCCCACCTTCCCGACTGAAAGAGAGTATGAGCTAATGAGCGCCGTTCGGAAGTGGGTGCTCAGAGGTAGTCATTGCCAACCACTGACCCACCCCATACGAGAGCACCATCCCCTGACACTGTGAACGATGCTCTGCTAAACTTGCAGACAGGAGCCTGTCAGAGTTGTCCTCTGAGAGACTCTACCCAGCAGCGCCTCAAAACAGATGCTGAGACTTACAACCAAACATTGGGTTGATATGTAGGGAGTCTTGAGGGATAGTGGGAGGAGAGAGAAAAGGACCTGGAGGTGACAGGAGCTCCACAGGAAGACCAACAGAGCCAACTAACCAGGGCCCAGAGGGGCTTGCTGAGACTGAAGCATCAACCAAGGACTGTGCACGAACTGGACCTAGGTCCCCTACAGAGATGTATCAGATGGGCAGCTTAGGCTTCATGTGGGTCCTCTAGTAAGGGAAGTGGAGACTGCATTGGACATGGACTCACTTGCCAGCATTTTGATCACTTCCCCATGGTGCTACTGCCTTACCAGGCCACAGGGGAAGAGGACATGCTCAGTCCTGATGCAACTTGATGAACTGGGGTGGATGGAAAAGCGAGCTCCCCTTTTCTGGGGAAAAGGGGAGGGGGAGGCAGAGGGAAGGAGTGTGGAACTGGGAGGGGAGGAGGGATAGGGGTACAACAAGGACATAAAGTGAATAAAAAAAGAATAATAAAGCAATGTGATATTAGACTGTAGGCGTAGAGTGAATTGTGTATTTTAAAAATGCATATATTTATACACATATCTCCGAGATGCTGGAAGGAAATACAGGGAAATAATACTGAGTTCTAGAAGGACACACTACCTGTGTTTCTTTCCACCCATGAGGAAGCTTTTGTAGGTGCAACTGAGCAGAGGGGTAATTCCTATGGATACAGTTGATGTTTCTTAGGGTTTATAATACAATGAGCATCAGAGCCAGCGCTCAGGATGAGACTTTTTCAATCTCTGATCACTGGTCTCCGCTGTCAGTGGGCTGGATTTAGAACCATTGAGGAGTTTGATGAGGCTCACCATTAGGTATGTCTGTGAGGATGCTTCTAGAGAAGATGAGCTAAGGGAAGAAGAGCCACGGAACTGCACATTTTGTAGGCTGAGGGGCTATATACTGCAAGCCAGTGAAAAGGTGATGTTAATACCCTCCCTTTCTCTGTTTCCTGATTGGTCAAGAAATAAACTACTGTTCTCTGCCACATGTTCTGCCATCATGATGTGTAGTTAAGTGACCATGGGCTGGGATTTTTGAAACTGTGAGCCAAAGCATATCTCTCTTCTTTTTATGTTGTTTCTATCAGTTGTTTTTCAGCAGTAGGAATAGCCAAGATATCCTTTAAGCATTCAGATGGTGAGGGGCCATCGTGTGAAATGTCTTTCTTACTCAGCTCTGGAGAACAAGACAGAATGAACGGAACTGAGGGATACTGTAGAAAGCGAAATAAGACAGCAATCTATGTACCATGTCAGTGTTTCATGGTACGTAGTTTTAAATGTTCAAACATTTCTGGCAACAGTGTGTTTTATGTTTATGCATAACACATACTATCAAGAGAGTTAACCATAATTAGTCAAAAATTACTTCAGTTGAACTTGAATTTAAAATGAAATGTTTAATCAATATACAGTGATCAATTGTAATACTTATTTAAAGAGCCATTTAGTGGGGGAGAATAATTATAGCAGGTCGTTTCAAACTGAAAGAAAAACCATCTTGCTTGCATGTGAAGTCGTAGCATTTAGCAATTGACTGAAGTCCAGGCCTGGCTATTAAGTCATTTTGTTGCATTCTTCACATGTAATTTATATTTGATGTTTTGAGACACACAGAAGAACCTCATGTAAGAAAGGTAGGTTTTAGTAAACGGTACTGTCATACATTTCAGAAAACTCTTTCAACACACAGATGTCAGAGAGTTGAAAGGCTCCCAGTTCTTCTAATACATGTGGACTGAGCCACACACATGCTCATTTGACCTGCATAGATACTCAGTCCTCTGTCTTACCCTTAAATGCTTAGCTGTTCAAGCTGATACACACAAACGATCCCCTCAATCAAGACAAAGCATACGTCGTAAAATGTTTGTAGCCACCAGTGTATACACATACTTTCACACATTCAGACACTCACACACAAGCACTCAGGGTAGTGTGTGCACGTGGACATGGAGGTATACACATAGTCAGTCATGCCAACATACCCATGTGGATCCATTCATGTTGTTACAGTAGCATGCTACAGCACACACACACACACACACACACACACACACACACACACACACACACACACAGATGGAGTAATGCCCAGCCACAGTAACAGTAAAGCTTAATCTCGCTCTCTTCCACTGTTTTATAATTGAGTTCTGATTTCTTTTGTCTTGGTCTTAGACTTAGAGGCGGATAGTTCGTACCAGTTCCTTTATACAGTTATATTTGTGCTGCCTCATTTTTATAATTTTCTTATTTGTGCGAACCCATCCTTCTCTAAGACGTGAAATGGAATGCTGAGGAATTTAAGCAAGCAGGTGGCAAAATTACTTTTCATCATACTTGTGAGGCTACAGGGCTAGAGGAAAGCTTGGAAAAGACCATCATGAGGTTTGAAAACAGTTTTTCTCCTTGCTCTATCATAACGCAGATGGCATTTTTGTGTAGCTGTGAACTCCTTTCTGGTATTTGCACCCCGTGGTTATCACTGGTTAATTTGAAAGGCCCATGTGACTGGAGAGGTAGCTCAGTAGGTCAGAGCATGCACCCCTCTGGCAGAGGACCCAAGTCTAGTTCCCAGCGCAGGTGGGCACAATAGCCTGTTAATTACCTCAGCACCTCAGTGAGAGACCGACGCCAGAGGAGGCTCGTCGGCTGCTCTTACGAAACTGAGATTTTTTTTTTTCCTACTTGTGAAAGTTCAGTGACACAAATGCGTGTCATTGTGCTCTCAGCGGAGCTGAGATGGCCGCTGCACTTCACAGTGAAAACCCCATTTTTGTGTGGAGGGTTGAAAAGCACCATCTGGGGCACACCGTGTGCCAGGTTTCTCCCAGAGAATCTGGAGACCATCCTTCCCGGACACCGTTCCTGATGACTGAAGGGGAGGGCATCTTCCATAAACCACACAGTGGGCTGGGCACTGGGCGTGAGAACAGCAGTGTGGAGGGGAATGGCCGTTAGAACACAGCCTGCTATAACCTGGAAGGAACAGGAGTGCTTCTGAGGGTTGGACCGGAAGATAGGCAGACGCTGACTATTTGGGGCAGCTTCTGCTTGTTGTCCTCAGAAAAAGCGTTTCTGTCCCATGTGGAAACCTGAGCAGGAGATGCTGCCCTGCTTCTGTCCCGCTGCCAGGGTGCTGTGGGAAGCTGACTTTGGTCTTCACTCTGAGGAGAGTGGTGGGGCAGAGAGTCAGAGCAGGAACGCTGGCCTGACCTCACCTACCCGTTTTAAATAATTAGTCTGGCTACTGTGGAGGGATCGAGCTGACAGAGAAGCTTCGTCGGAGGACCAGGCCATTCCAAACGGTGGCTAGCAGGAGCCTGGGAGTGGTTGGGTCCTGGAATGTCTCAAACACAGGCTAAAAAGGACGCGCAGCTCCACTTGTAACAGGCAGGTCTGGAGACCTGGGAAGGAAGACTGCAAGGCCCTAAGGCTGAACAGCCAGATGGATGGAGCTACCGGCTAGTCATGTTTTAACCCAGGCTTGGAGAGTATGTGGGTGTTTGCTTGTGGGGCATTTGATAATAATTAAAGAGCGATGGGAACCTCCTTTATGAAGTTTAGGCGAGTGGATGAGGCTGTGTGCGTGCACACAGCTGCGTATGTGTGCTGTTGAGATGCAGGCTCTTGTGTGTGCATACCTGCACATAGGTGTGCTTTGCTAACTGACAGGTATGTTTAATATCAAGAGCCTGGATGAGAGACTGTGGAGGAGACACTTCGCAGGACATGTCTACTTAACAATCGGACGTGGAGGGCACCAACAAAGGAGTGTGAGGGGGGTACAGTGTGAGTGCCGAGGGCACCAGTGACCCAGAAGCAAATAGGCTGTGATGTTCAAGACAGCCTAATTTCTAATTGTGTCATAGACTGGTACGGTAGCAAATAATGCAAAGACTGGGAACTGGCCACTGGACCCCCCACCCCCAATATGGAAGACATTCGTGTGGTGAATAAAAGAATCTAAATGGCTGATCAGGCAAATGACAAAAGAGATGGCATAGCTTTGTCAACAGAAGCGTTTTATGGTAAATAGGATAACAACTGCACTTGATTTTCCTAACTGAATGATTTCATGGTGTGTGTGTGTGTGTGTGTGTGTGTGTGTGTGTGTGTGTGTGTGCATCTGTGTGCATGTTTAGGTTTTTGTATGCCTATCGAGGTCAGAGGGCAACCTCGGGCATCACTCCTCAGGAAGCATCCATTTTGGTTCAGGAGGCAGGGCCTCTTGCTTTGCCTCAGATCCTCCCAGGGTGTGGTCCAGCTGGCCAGGGAGCCCTAGGCCTTGCCACCTCTGCCTCCGCAGTATGGGGCTTCTACAGAGTCAGCTATCTCCCCAGACCACCATGTCGTAATGCTGTGACATTGTTACTTAGGAAATGAACTCTGACAGAACCCTTCAGCACTCCCATCTTCCCTGCTGTTCCGTTTCCGTTTTGTCATCACCGCCTTTCTCCTCGACTTTGCCCACTGCCTGTGCTCACCTCTGTCTCAGCCGAGGAGGCGGCCTCACAGTGAGCGCTGCAGAAGTGGACACCTGTGAGCTCCTAGCAGCCATGCATCAGCCTGCCCGTCCCCGTCCCTGTTCTGTACTGACCTCCTGCAAGTACCAAAGGGGGAAGGGGGCGGCCTTCTTGCGCAGTGCATTTGTCATAGTCTGCCCATCCTGAAGCCACAGGCCATTCTACCTAACTAGGTCACAGTAACACTGATGTGGCAAAGCATTTTGGAAGGAAATGAAGAATGAAGAGTATGGCGACTGCTCGTGTTACTCCCGGCTATTTCTCTACGTGTTTTTTTTTTGATAAGAATCCAAGTAGATCTAGATTTAAAAATAATCTTCCCTTTTCATTCATCTAATATCATATTGTAATGTCTTCCACATGCCACCAGACAGTTTTGAAAATAACTACCTCAGTAACTAGACTAGGTGACACTGTGTTTGTGCTGTGATTTATATATTAATTATGTTATTGGATTTTCTACCTGGTTTCTATTTTTGATATAGGTGAAGCTACGGAGAGTATCTTTGCACATAAATCTTTTACTATATTTAAGATTATTTTCCAGCTCATAGCAAAAGCGAGTTGCTGAGTCAGAGGATCTGTATGATTTCATGACTCTTGTTAGATGCTGCCAGATTGTTTAAAAAAAAAAAGATTCTGCCAATTTCTATGCCTGCTGGGAAATGTAAGTGCACTCTCAGATTCTCCTCAGTGCTGAGGACTTCTTAAAACATTATTGTTGAGGTCTTTGCTAATTGGACAGTTTAATAAGTGTTGCTTCTTAAACATATTTGACTAATAAAGGATACAAATTACTTTCCATGTTTGCAGGAGTCGCGTATTTCAATTTCTAATGAATTTTGCCTTCATGTCCTTTATCCATCTACCATGTCCTTCACTGAAGTGGAATGCGCCTACAGCTTTTGCCGACTTCTAGAATTTGCCACGTATCTGTTGTCAGCACTTGTCTGTAATATTTAGTATAATTATTTATTGCAATTTGTGGCCTTTTACTTTTATGCTCTGTTAGCTTAAAAGTCTTAGGTAATCAAACAAACAGTTTAAAATTAAATTAGTGTCAGAATCATGAGCCCCCAAATAGGCTGAACCAGACATAGGAAGTTGGTATGCGAGGAAGGTAAATAATTCAGTGGGGACAAATACTCACATTTGGGGGTACAATTGGAGTCATATTTCATCCTGAGTGTCTAAATGATTTCTGGTTTATTAACTGCATTGGTTGCTTTTCCTGTCACTGGGAAAGAAAGCCAGACAGAAATATTTCAAGGAAAAATGATTTGTCACTGTTCAGGCGCAAGCTCATGAGGGCTTAGTCCAGGGTTGCTCGGCACACTGGACTTAGAAAGACAATCACGTGATACGAGCACGTAGACAAGAAGTCTTCAACTCATGATAGGCAAGAAGCAGAGACAGAGACCAGGAAGAATAACAATGTGGTCCCTGAGAACCGGACTCCAGGATCCTCTTCCTTCAGGAAGGCCACACCTCCTGCCTTTTCCTGCCTCCCTATGATGCCATTGAAGTGGGAATCCATCAAGGGGTTAATGCATTCATCAGGCCAAAGCCCTCATGATATAGTGCTCTCCTCATCACAGACACACCCAGAGCTCAGGTTTGTCAAGGCCCTAGGTGTCTCTTGGTCTTCCCAAGTGGACAGTGGAGATTAACCATCAAGCTAAGGATCCAAAGGCTGACACACGGCAGTCTCAGTGGATACTTACAGAGGTAGGAGGCCTTGGGGATGTCATGCAAAATGTGACTAACTCAGAAGCTTTCATGCGGTAAAAACTTGCAGATAAATACAAATCACAAGCAGGGGATATATTCAGGCCACATAGAAATCATTAATTTTATAAACACTCTAGTGGAGCGCTCCAGGAATCAGTTAGTAAAGGTCCACATAGACCATTGGTCAAAGATCAGGGAGGGATAACTAATAGCTAATAGCAACTAATAATACTTTCAGAAGCCTATAAACATCATTGGTTTTCAAAGAAAGTAAAACTAATGCATATATATGGACATATATAATGCATACATATATGGAAGCACATAAATGTGACGTTCTTAGTCAGAGCCATCAATCAACTGAATTGTTTTTAACTATTAAAATCAGAGGTTGTGAGAGGAACTCCAAGACTGGCTTTTAGAGCTAAGTAGTTGAAAGAGAAATTTGTTTTTAACCCTTGGTTTTGTTGCAGTTTCCTTTTAATAAAATGAAATACTTTATAGGCTCTAGAAATGATGATGATAATGGCAGTGGGTGTTTATATTTATTGAAATGGAGAAAAATCCTTAATACAAAACTTTAAATCACAAAGGAACTGTGTTTCATTTTATATAACAATCAAGAGCAATTTACATATTCACATACTTAAAAAGTCACATAAAATACAACAGAAGTTTGCCGTGGTGGTGAGGAGACACATGCCTTCTTGTGTATTTTCTTCATGAATTTTAAACTTTGTGAGTTTCTCACATTTGGATTTTGTAACTACAAGGGTAAACGTATTCACATTTTAAAGATCTGCTTTCCTTTTTGAAATAATTTTTCTTTGTGATTAAGGCAATGCCTTTATGAGACAGTGACCTTCAAAATAGTTGGTAGGGAGTGCTGGAGAGAGAGCTCAGCAGTTAGAGTGTGTTTGCTCTTCTAGAGAACCCCAGTGCAGTGCTCAGCACCACAATGGGGACTCAGAGCTACTGCAAATTTGGCTCCAAGATATTGGAAGCCTCTGGCCACCTCGGACACCTCTATATATGTATAGATACCCACAAACTCCCATATTTTAGGTTAAATTTTAAAAATTAAAAATCTCTTCCCATCTCGAATTTATTAAACGCATGGTTCGATGCAAGACTGTTTATTTCCCTAAGTAATCAGTGTTTAAATGTCAAGCATGGGCTTCACATTACCTGATGAGCGATGACTTGTTGATGCCTGGCACTCCTTAGCAAAGATCGAAGCCCCTGTTGTTGATTCAGCCATCTGTCCCCATGATGCCATTTTGCTGCTTTAATTATAATGCCTATCTTGAGTCTTAACGACTGATAGGACACTTAGTTTAATTTTTTAATTTTTACTTTTTTAAAGAACATACTAACAAATCTGTTTTTCCAATTTAATTTAGAATCAGAAGCTTAAAGTCATTTCCCCCCTCCCCGTTTCTTAATCAAGGTATATTGACTAGATGATTTTTTTTCTGAATAATTCAAGGCTGTGATTACTTATGAATCATCAAAAATGGTGACTTATCTAGATAAGATAGATTCTTTGCTCCTGTTACAAATGTCTCTTGATTAAAAGGTTTTCTAAAATTTCTGGGATAAATCTGCATTTTGTAATACTTTTCTTCAGTGATCCTCCCAGATGTTTTTAATCTCTTTAAAAATAACCCCCATCTGTACTGGGATGGCATGATTCAGTTTTTTTGTTTTTAAATCATCTGTGTAAAGTAAAATTAAATGACTGAGCTCTGTCCCTTATATATTGACTCTCCTTAGATGTTTTACATACGTTACCTATCTCGGTCATATTTCATGTATTTCCTTTTTAAAGTTTTATTTTTAATTAACATAAACAGTAGTTGCATGTACTTGTGGGTTTCAATATATTTTGACACATGAAAAATTAGCATATCCAATCCCTCAGGATTTTATAATTTGTTGTGGCGAGGCATTTATTATGCTTTCTTTTTGTTATGTTAAGAAACACTATTATTAATTACCTCCACCATGTACACTAGAACACCTGAGCTTATTCCCCTCTCTGACTGTATGTAGCTTTATACCTCTGATCAGCAATTCCCTCTCGGCATGATAACCACCATTCTCCCCTCCCAGTCTCTACTTCTCTGAATTCAGCCCTTTATATCCCACATATAAGTAAGATTGCATGACACTTCTTTCTCTGTGCTTGGCTTGTTCCCGTAAGGCAACATCCTTTAGGTTCATCCGCAACATTAGAAATGACAAGATGTCCATATTTTAAGGCTGAGTAGCATTCTGTTATGTATATGTGCTACAACTGATGGACACTTGGGTGATTTGCATATGCTGGCTGCTGTGGTTGTCCTTTCAGCTTACAATTTACTTTCACTTGGGTGTGCCTCCTGCAGGAGGGATTGCTGGATCATAGGGTGATTTTACTTTTAGGGTTTTTTTTTTTAAGCATTCTTCATATGGTTTTCCAAAATGTTTACTTAATTTATAATACTACTACTAGGTGTACGAGGGTTCTGTTTTCTCCACATCTTTGACATTTGTTAAACTTTATCCTTCTGATAGTAGCCAATCTAAACAGATATGATAGCCCATTATATCGTGATGTGATTTTCTCTGATGATTAGCAATGTTGAGCAGTTTTTAATATATTGTTGGCTGTTTTTGTCTTATTTTTTGAGAACAATCTATTCTCGATCTTTGTCCATTTTAATAAGTCTGTGTTTTCTGTATATGTTGAATATCAGCCCCTTTAATGATGCGTGACTTGAAAACAGTTTCTCCCAGACTGTGGCTTTCTCCTTACCCCACTAATTGTATCCCATGCTAAGCAGAAGCATTTTGTTGGATCCACACACCATTTGTCTGTGTGGTTTATTTTCTTTCATTTTATGTGTCCTGCCATCATTTCTAAGAAATTCTGCCCACTTCCATGTCATAGAGTTTTCCCTTACATTTTTCTAGTAATTTTATAAATTCAGATCTCATGTGTAGAGGAATTTTAATTCAGCAATATGGCTACTCCGGCAAGGGATCACATCCAAAGACCTAAGTCTGTGTGATCCAGCTGGAAGATAGACATGCCCTTAAGATATACCTTTAATCCCTCAGGCTGGAAAGCAGACATGCCTTTAGTACTCACCTTTAATCCCGAAAAATGATGTCTAATTGAGGGACAGACAAAGTGACGAATCAGAGAAAGATTTGACAGAATGAGTCAGAGATAGGATACGAACAGACAGGAAAGAGAAGCTACTTAAGAGCAGCACAGAGAGAGAGAGAGAGAGAGAGAGAGAGAGAGAGAGAGAGAGAGAGAGAGAGCGGGAGAGTTAGTGGAAACAGAACAGTAAAGTTCAGGAGTACAGTACAGTACGGTGCAGTTTGGTGCAGTTCAGTTGAGTGCTGTTAAGTTCATGCAATTCAGTTTGTAGAGTTCAGGGGCAGTTTTTACAAGCAAAGCAATTCAGTGAGAAGCCAAGAGAAGCCAAATTGAATCAGTCAGCTTGGAGAGGCATTTAGGCCAGAAGAGCTGAGTTGAACCAGCCAGCCAGCGTTCAGAAAAAAAACTAGAAAGTTTGAACTTAATCAGCAGTCAGTCTTGGAGGCCGAGAACATTCTAGGCCTAGGTTGACAGATGGAGGCTGGAAGCTGAAGCCTTCAAGGTCCAGATTTGTAGAAGATTAGATTGAATGGTGGTGGCTAGAAGCTTCCAGGCCTAGGCCTAGACGTAATTAGGCAGAAATGCTCTGGGCTCAGCCTAAGCCATGTGTTTGTAAAGCTTGGGTATGGCTCTCATCTCATCCCATCATCAGAGGAAATAAAAATGACATTTATAGTCATGTGTAAAACCTTTAGTTACTTTGAGTTGATTCTTGTGTAAGCAGTGAGATAAAGGCCAATTTTCACTTCTCCATATCTGGATTTCTCATTTGTCTAGTACCATCAATTGCATGTGATTAAGAGAGTATCCTCGCCAATGTGTGTTCTCGGCAACTTTGTTGAAAATCACTTGGCCATAGATGTGTAGCTTTTTCTCTTGGATCTCTTTTTCGTTCCATAGGTCAGTGTGCCTACACTAGAACCAGCCTCTTTTCATTGTTATGGAATTGTAATAATACGTGTTCAGATCCGGTAATGTAATGTCTCACGCTTTATTTTCGGTCAGATTTTGGTTTAAGATTGCTGTACTAGTTGTTTAAGTGTATTGCTGTGTTTGCACATAAGTATACACACACACACACACACACACACATATATATATATATATATATATATCTAAGTATAAGGATGTGGGTAAACATCACAGAGAGTGAAGTACAGTACAGTGGAAAGAGTAGAGAGACAGAATTGTTGAAGTCCTAGGTTTTCTTGTAGATGCCACATTCTGTGCCTGCTCTACTTCCTGGTGACCGAATTTGAATTACATCACTCTTTAGGTGGTACTTTGGTGGTAGAACTGAAGACAGAGTAGCAGACTAGTAAACTCATACTGTGGCATAAAGTTCTTTTGGTTTTTACGTCTGTGAGGTTTTCTTTTTGTCCTTGTCATCTGATATTATAGAGTCATTAATCTCAGCTTGACAGTTATCCACCTATTTTCAGTTCGTTAACCTTGAATGTTTTTTACTGCATGCGTGGGAGAGACACTAACAATTCTCTATAAAAATGTGGGAAAATATGTTTGTGTGTTTCACCTGCAGTTTTCTACCCTGTCATAAACAGTGTCACAGCAGGACAGGCAAGGTGCTGATATATTTTTTTTTCATAAATGATTTGTCACTTAATTTTATTTTCCTGTTTATCATAATATGTGTTTAGGGATTTTTCTTATTTGTCGTTTTATGTAACGCCATAGTGTTATTGCTGTAGTAGAAACAATTTATTTGCTGGTTCTCTAAAGGAAGGCAGAGCTCATCAAAGTTAAGGACCAGATGCAGCGACGGGCACTTTCTTAAAGCATTTTTTTTTCTCTCAAAAAAGGGCTTCGATGAAATATATGCAAATCACCTCCCTTGTCATTTATTTTTGGAATGTTCTCTGTTATACCACATTTCATTTGTTTTTGTATTTTTATTATGAACAACTTTAAATATAGAGACAAGTTTATAAACTAGCTTACCAGCAAGCACCTGCTGTGCGGTTTTATCAAGTGTCAGCATATTTGCCCTAGCTATGCATTTTTTAGAGTCAGCCCAGCATTACAGATACAGCTGTAGCTCCTGGGTGTCTTTCTCTATTGCTGTCTACCGTATATTCCTGAGATAGGGTGTCTCTTTGAACCTAGAACCTACTAGTTGGTAAAATTGGCTGGCAAATGAGCCTGTAGCATTCTCCTGTCTTCATCCCACGCTGTCAGGAATCATGGCGTTGGCTTCCATCTCTGGCTGGGTGGCCAGTCTTCCCTTCCTTCCTTCCTACCTCCCTCCCTCTCTCCTTCCATCCATGCCTTCCTTCCTTTCTACTTCCCTCCCTTCCATCCCATTATTTCCTCCCTCCTTCTTTTCTTTCTTGTGGATGCTGGGATCCAAATTTGGTTCCCCATGTTTGCATAGCAGGCATTTTATCCACTGGACTGTATTTTCAGACTCCCATAACCTCAATTTTCTAGATAAGGAAACCCAGGATTTCCTTATCTATGGATTGAATATAAAAAGATTCCCCTTTCCATAGACTGAACAATCTACATGTGGTCACAGTTTCAGGAAACACCAGGCTCAATTCATCTTCAGGGGCTGGTCGTCCTGTCAACCATATGGAAGCATCTAGGGTCTATGGCTTATAAAACGTGCATATTTCAAGTTACATCACAATTCCCGGATCATGCCCACCATATTGAAGAACGTGAGCCCAGGGAAAGGACCGGGAGTCATTCTAACCGTATCCCTGTGACTGCCACACAGTCTGTGCATTGCAGTCCAGGAACCTCTCTGACACTGGTCGTAGCTCCGTCACTTCCAGAGGTCTCAGGTCAAGCGTGTACTCTCATTCCAGATGCTAACGGTGGCCATGGTAGTGGAGGCCATCAGTGGCATCAAGATGTTGACAAATTTACTGATCAGATCCCCCTGTGAGAATCTTTGAATAAGAACAAGAGAAGGAAATACTTGGAAGCAGAAAACAGAGCGAGTGGCAGAAAAAGGCAAAAGTGGTAGCAGGCATGCGCATCAACTAAGTGCATCTGACCTGATTTTATTCCTGTCTCCAAATCCAAGCTGAATGGTTCTTGGATTTCTCTGCAGTCTTATCATAACACAGAACGCTTGTCCTTCTCATTTTCAAAGACATTTTTATAATCAAGTCCCATTATGAGGCATAACCTCAGGGAATTTTGACTCTTAGAATCAAGGAACCAGTCTAACAGATGTTTTCTTCTTGTTTTTATTTATTTTTTTATTAAGTCATTTATTTACTTTACATCCCTGTCTCAGCCTCCCTTCCCCCTCTGTTCTTCCCTCCCCCTCACCTGCTCCCTTTTTCTTCAGAAAAGGGGAGACCTCCCATGGATGTCAACCAGCCTTGGTATATCAACTTGCAGTAAGACTAGGTTCATCTTCTATAAGGCTAGACAAGGCAGCCCAGTTAGGGGAAAGGGATGTAAAGGCAGCCACATAGTCAGTGACAGCTCCTACTCCTACTGTTAGGAGTCCCACATGAAGATCAAGCTACACAACTGTTACATATGTGCAGAGGGCCTATGTCAGTCCCATGCAGACTCTGGCTGGCAGTTCAGTCTCCGTGAGCCCCTATGGGCGCGCCCAGGTTAGTTGAGTCTGTAGGTTTTCTTGTGGTATCCTTGACCCCTCTGGCTCCTTTGATCCTTCCTTGCCTTCTTTTGTAGTATTCTTCAAGCTTCACCTAATGTTTGGCTGTGGGTCTCTGCATCTGCTTCCACTAGTTGCTGGGTGAAGTCTATCTGGTGACAGTTAAGCTAAGCTCCTGTTTGCAAGTTATAGCAGAACCTCATTTACAGTGTCAGGGTGGGCTCCCTCTCATGGAATGGGTCTCCAGGCTGGACCAGTCATTGGTGGGCCAGCCCCTCAATTTCTGCTTCATCTTTACCCCAGCCCACCTTGTAGACAGGACAAATTGTGGGTCAGAGGTTTTGTGGCTGGGTTGGTGTCCCAGTCGCTCCATTGGAAGTCTTGCCTGGCTACAGGAGATGGCTGGTTCAGGTTCCATAGTCCTCATTGCTAGGAGTCTTAGGTTGGGTCTCAGAGATTCTTGAATCTCAGAGATTCCTGGGAGTTTCCATTGCCCTAGGTTTCTAGCTCATCTCAGAGATGCTCCCAACTCTTTCCATTGGTCTCTCCTAGCACTCTCTCCCCTGTCCTCCCCCCCCCGACCTGATCCTTCCTGTTTCCATCCCCACCCTCTCCCAACCCAGGCCCTTTCCTCAGTCCACCCCCAGGTTTATTCCACGTAACTTCCTCAGTGAGATTGGACCATCCGCCTTTGGGCCCTCCTTGTTAACTTAGCTTTTCTGGGTCTGTAGATTATAGCATGGTTGTGCTTTACTTTATGGCTAATAGCCACTTCTAAGTGAATACATACCATGGTAACCACAGCCCAGAAAGGCGTATTCAAATGCCCTGCCACGGACTAGTTTTTTAAAAATAGAGCCCAACCTCTTTTCATAAGGACTTTCTTTTCTTGGTTCTTGATCCAATCCAAGGCTTCGTATTCGGTAAATGACAAGCTGGTATTTGCTGACTTACTGTCTGTGTATTGAAAATTTGAACTTGTCTGTTGGTCATGGTCTCATGTTGATAATGTATAAAATCTCAGGCAGCCTACAATTCTCAATATGTTAGAGTTGAGCTTTTACCTCTGACATGGTCCATTATTTAGAAAAAAGCATTTGTGTTGAAAGTGTTTGAATTAAAAATAATTTTTATCTTAATATGCAATTTAATGTACAATTTTAAAAAACCATCTTTATTCAAACATCAGGTACACATAAAAATACTCTCACAGTTTATCATTTCTCACGAATGAGAATGAGCTACCTCAAGCCATGTTATCTTTTGTAGTTTTTGCAAACTGAAATAACATTACTTTTTAGTTATGTTCATATGTCTTGGGGCTTGGACAGAAGGCTCAGAGTGAGTACTGGATACTCTTCCAGAGGACCCAGGTTCAGTTCCCAGAACACACAGTTACAACCACCTCTAACTGTAATCCCAGGGGGTCCAACCCTCTCTCCTGGCCTCCGTGAGCATCGCACCAGAAGCATGTGGCATGCAGACATACATCTGCACAGAAACCCTTATTTAGGAGATAAAGATAAATCGTCTAAAAAATTATAAAAAGTAGTGTGACCTTAGCAGATGAGCATCGTATGGCATAAAGGTGGACACGTGGACCATTCACGTGGGCATTAGCAACACTCTGTGAAAACTGGACTCTGAACTTAGACAGTCATGCACGACTTGGTGCAAATTATCACAACTTTTGGGCTTCAGCTTCTCCATCGGTGGCACATGGACAATAAAAACATTTCTCTCAATAGAGCATTCCAAAATTAAATTAATTGTGTTACGGTTGTAAATGCTCATAACTAGGACCATATAATTAAGGGTTAGCTGTTCACTGTCATTTGTTGTTGGTTGCTAAGGCTAGAAGAAGCATGTCAGCCCCGTGCTCCAGAGCTTCGTCTGCTAAGGCTTCTGCTTGGCAGAGAAAGAAAACAGAATAGCAAACCCTCGAACAATAGCAGACTTCCACGGAGAACACTCTTAGCAGTCTCCCTCCCCGAGACCGGTCACTGCCTCCGGGAACCATTCTGCAGCTCTGGGTTGTAGGAGTGGGCTGTTTGCATTGATGGCATTCAGCTTCAAAATGGCTGTGCCGTTCTAAATGATCAGAGGGTGACATAAGGGCAGAACATGGAAAACTTGTGGAAATACTTTAGGAGTGATTTTTTTTTGTAAGGTTTAATTTGTGCTAAAAATTCATCTACACATCTCTAGCAAAGCAAATTTTCCCAAGACAGATGGAGGCTGTTTAAAAGTTGGTTGCTTGATTCTGATTGAGACTGTTTTAATTTTGTCACAGGGCACTTCAAAACAAGGAATGAAATGTAAGGTAAATTATTATCTAAAATAAGCCCTTCTCTTACGACGTAAAAACGGGATGTGAATTTCAGAGGGGAATGCACTGATGTTGTCATTGAGACTACAGCCACTTAGCAGAAGGGGTTTAGAGAGGAGATGAACATACCGGGTGGGGATGGTGGTGGAGGAGATGATTTAAAATGAATTACATAATGGAACATTCCCAAAAGGATGCATAAGAGAAGGGTGTGAAGAGGGCTGCATATTTTAAAGGCTGGGATGAGCAGTGTATATTTGCGGGGTCTCTGAGAATATAAAGAGATCTGCTCAGCATGGCAGCCAGCTGCTCACCTCTCACACTGGAATATGAAGAGAAGCGCTTAAGCTGGAGTGTAAATGATTTCAGCTTTCCTCACAATAAAGACTGTTAAACATTGATTTGAATTGGGTAATCTCAGTCCTGACAATAATGAAACAATGTCTTAACTGCCAATCAGCCGGACATTTTTTTTTTTTCCCATGCAAAGACAGAATGATGGGCCCGCGACCTCTTATTAGCCACAATTTGGTTTCCCTTGCATTTCAGTGTGTCAGAGCAATTTCTTACTTGAAAGTCTATGATTTCTTCCCCCAGATTCTTTCCTCCCGTGACCTTTTCCCTCTGTTTCCTTCTGATGCTCTATAATTGTGCATCTCACCGCTTTCCACCCTTCAGTTGCTCTATAGTGCTGAGATCTCACTGTGGATAGGTTGGAAGCCTTCTCTGGGGGGAGTAATGGCAAACCTGCCTCTTAAGTCCTGTTCTCACTGTGGGATGTGTGGGCTGTTCACTTAACTGCACTTTTCCCCCCAGGAGTTTTTATACACCACTGTGCTATACTTTAGAGCTTCAAAATTAAATAAGGCACAGTTTCCATCCTATTGGGATTTACCATGTAGTGGTGTAAGTGCCAGAAGTGATATTAGAAAAATGTGACGTGGTCCCTTCGCACAGAGGAAGGAGTTAAGAGCTTTGTTTGGGGAGGTTGTATTTGTCAACAAATGTGCCCACGAATCAGATCGTCTTGGGGAGCACATATTGAGGTAGGAGGAAATAATGGGGTGCCCTTTTTCTTTGGTCCAGGTCATCAGGGCAGCTTCTGAGCAACAATTCTATTCTCTCTCTCTCTCTCTCTCTCTCTCTCTCTCTCTCTCTCTCTCTCTCTCTCTGTCTCTCTGTCTCTGTGTGTGTGCTTCTTTCAATAGCTGCTATCTTATTCTTTCACAGTAAAGGTGTTCTTAGGGCCAGTGAGTTGGCTCAGAGAGTCAAGGAATTTGAAATGCTTGAAAATATTTTGATATTAAACTAGATAATAAGCACAAAAGCACCTAGTAAGACATAGGGTCTGAAGAAATATGTTTTAAAAGGAAGGGAGGGCTCCTACGTGAAAGGCATGTGGAATCAGCATAAATTAAACTGCTGTAGAGCGATTCTGAAGCAGCAGGAAGCCTTTGATAGGCACTAGGTGAGGAATGGAGTCAAGGAACCACTAACTATTTTTCAAATGGTGAAATAGCAACCGTGGTCATGTAAGAACATGTCCTAGGTATATGTGGAAGTGTGCCTGAAGTCTGCGGCCAGCTTCGAAGGGCTTCTGTGGAGGGCAGATACCGTAACTAGCACAAGTTCCTGATGTGAGTCTGGTCAGGATACCGATGTCTTCTCTCTTTCTATGTGCGCTGGAAGCATTTCATAGCCAAATTCTGCTCTTCTTCCGTCCCAGTGAGAGGACAAGACAGAGCTGGTGGGTTAGAGATGGAACTGCTAACAGCATGCAGGGCTTAATGGGAGACACACATACAGACAGGCGTGAAACTTGAGCCAGAAAGCCTATATATAGTCTACGTTTTGATGTTTTCTTATAAAGTTAGGCATGGCCCTTTAATGTGCAATCCTTAAGACAGATTTCTGGTCAAAAGCAAATCGGCACATTTCTTCAGCGTTGGTTATGAGTAGGAATCGTGTTCAGAGTTTATTGGCAAGAGTGAATAATTTTAATAGATCTGTAATTTCCAAAAAAGACACCTTATGATGTGGTGCTGCAAGCCTCTCATTTATTCCTGCTGAGTTATCCTGAGTTATCCTTTTCACATTCTAGCTTGTGTGACCTATTAGTTCTTTGTGGTTGATGTTTGCTCGAAAAGTTTTACAGAAAAAAGATGAATGTTAGTTTTATTTTTCTTATAAAAATATAGACACGTTTCTTCTCTAACTTAGATTATTCATAAGCATTGGAGATAAATTTTCAAGAACGCATTTCTATCTGAGGTTATATTTTCTATATTGAATAATCACTGTTGGAATTAAAAGTCACTTGAGATTAACAAGTTGCTTTTTTTTTCCCCCTCAGAAAATGTTTTATCTGCTTTCAGAGTTTTAGCTCTTGGATGTCAGATTAAAATTCTGAAACATGTTTGATTCATCTCAGAATTGAATGTCAAGTCCAAAGACAGATATTTATAACTGAGTTCTGTTCAGGCAACCGGGCCCCAACCACAGCTCCAATCATTGCAGGGTTCTTGTTCACAGTCATGGTGTCATCATTTTGAACGAACAAATTAGAGCTTTGAGATTGTGTTTTAGCAAAGCAGATATTTAATTCCCTGCATAGTATGCTTTTTATTTTCAGAGTGCTTTTGGGTTTCTGCACTGCTTTTGAATAATTCCAGTTCCATGTGACATGATGGCATGGTAGCATCCTTTTTCCTAGACTGATAGGTAAACACAAGCTCCGTGAAGTGGAATGATATGGCTGCTTAGCACTTGGCTCAGTTTTCTGCCTAGCTCTTCTGATTCCAAACTACTCCATTATAAAATTTCTATTACAAGTTTTTTTTTTTTTTTTTTTTTTTTTTAAGATAAGGGACTGGTGAAAAGAAATGCAGAAAAAAAATTCTGCACAATTCTAGAACTGTTTGCATACTAATATTGGAAAACTTAGGAGTTCAACAGAAATAGCTACCTTAATTAATTAGTTAATTAACTACTTTTTGGAGACAAGAGCTAGCTGTGTTATCCAGGCTGAAGGGATACTGTAAATGGGCCATTAATTATTTATAAATGAAAGACAAAATAGATTAAAACACATTAGATGTATTAGAAAATCCTCATTTATAATGATACTAAATGATGGCTTCATTAGTGGTCATTGGTAGAGTTATTGTAGAGAATCAACTCAGTACTCAGTATTTGGAAATAACCATAGAGGAAGCAAAGCAATTTGTTGTCTTTCCTATATGAACTGTGCCTCCGGATCAGGATGACTTGATGAGATGGTTTTCTTTCCTTGTGGGTGTCTTCTCACTAGTGAATGACAGAATTAGAATATTGCCATTTTGCAATAATGGATTCTGGTAATGACCATCAAGTATATTGTCATGAAAAGACGGATAAAAAGTCTTCATGTACCTCCCCGTGATTAATCAGTGCGGGAGAGTACATCTCAGTGTGACAAAGCATTGATCTGGCTGCCAGTTCTCAGGAAGAAAAGAAAAACAAAGCTGGGCATTAAAAGGCACCACGGGGCTGCAATCAGCAAAATCTAGCCGTGGAGTGCTCTGAAGTACCAATAAGCTACCACACCCACAAACAAACCGAGAGGGGGAAAGGTGAAGAGCAATTAGAGACTAAAATAGCCTCAAAAATTATATATATTATATATATATATATATATATATCAATTGAACAAATATCTAGGAAAATGTATGCCTACAACAGTTGGGAGATGAACACTGGCTGCATATTTGGTATCTAATTTCACCTTTGAAAGTGTGGTGACAGTATTGCCTCATTATGCTCTGCTGTAAAATCCACATCTTTTAAAGGCATACTGAAATATTTATGGATGAAATATTATTCCTGGAGTTGCTTCCAGATAATTTGGGTCCAGGGAGCGATAGAGAGTTTAGGTGATGCACCCATAAAATTTGTCCAGACTGGGAATAAACTGCACTATATACCAGATAGGTACCCTAATCATTTCACATGTATTATCTACAGTTCTTACAACTCACCAGAGTTCTGTGAAGAAATTGCACTGTCTTCAGTTTTTCTGCAACGCTGGGGTGGAATGCCTTGACCTCCACCATGGTGCCTGGCTATGCTTCCCTGTGGGCCTCAAGCTCGCCTTCCTCTGCTCAGCTCGAGCAGTTCACAGGGGCGGAGAGTTTGAGCAACAGTGTCTGCTGTTTTATATACTTCCCAGCCTACCCCCTCCCCATTTTCTTGATCAGCTCCTTTGCCCAGATTAAAGTCTTTAGGGGGAAATTGTAATTTGCATTTTGGCTAAATGAGATGCTCTCAAACTAGTCAGCCTGCTCCAAAGCAATTGGAGCCACTATCCGATTCTTTAATGAGGCAAGCTGTTCCCGTGCTCACAAGACAGGGAGCAAGGAGAAGCTCAGTTCGGGGTTTGCCATTCACCCTAATTGTCCAGAGGCTTTCCTTGGCACAGTGTGTTCATTGCTGGTGCTGCTGGCAGGCTGGCATGGGGTAGTGGGTCCTAATGTACGGTGCTCACTGCTATGCATGTGCGCAAAGGAGGAGGGAAACCCGTGGTGAGTAGGAAGTGACATTTTCAGCAACGAGAACCCTTAGGTGACATGCTTCTGAACTCCGGGGGTAGTGCCCTCAGCTAGGATCCAGGGGGATCAGAAAAGCCTTTCAAAGATGAATGTTCAAGTCCTCCATGGGCTATCAGAGCACCCCGTGTAAGTACTCTCTGGAGGTGCAAATTAAAAACCCCAAGTCAGTAAAAATCCTTTGCAGAGCTCGGTCCTCTTTGTCTCTTGGAGTGACTATAATTCATGACGTTTGCATCTTCATAGGTAAAGTAGCAGCCAGGAGCGTGACCGGGAGGGAAGCTTTGTTGTTGAAGAGGTTCATCGATTGACGCTGCACACAGGCAATTGTAGAGATCCGGGAAGCTTTCACTAGCAAACACATCTTTGTCTTCCACTTCTTTGAGATGAAGGCAACTGGTACATTTTCCCGGGAATGAATAACAAGTACAAAACTTGGTGAAGCAGTCTTTTAAAGATAGTAAAAACAATACTAAGAGTCTGGGACGCAGCTCCATGGTAGAACACTTGCCTGTTTAGGGTCCTGGACTCCATCGTCAGCATAGAAAATATTAATTTAAAATTTAAAATACATATACTAAGAACTTCAATTCTGAGGTGGTTAATGGTTGTTCAGATAATTGCTCCAACTTTCCACAAGATTTAATTGTCTCCCTTCTTTTCTGTGAATATATTTCTTCACACTCTCAGCAAGGGCAACCAAATTAACCTTCCATAGTTTCTGTCTCGTGGGGAAACAAAGGAAATGAATTGGTATTGTCTGTAGCCATCTGTTCTTTGGTTGAAATGCAAAGACTTCCTTCATGCCTGGACATGCTTCCTGCTCACTACATATTTGTTGACCAACTTTCAGTCACAGTGAAGGTCACAGAACGTCAGCTAGACTAGGGATTGCTCCAAAAGTTAAAACACAATTATTTCAAATAAGAATTTATTGTTAGCTCAATTATACAGGTAATACTACAAGTAAAATATTCATCCTTGGTTAAAATTTGTCAAAATAGATCAAGAACACCACTGCTTCATTGTTGCAAAGCATTACACAGTGATAACCCACTGTGACAACAGTAATGCTATAAAAAAATAAAAAAATAAAACTCCAAGAATACAAAAACAGTGGAAGCTAATGAAACCTAGAGGCCCTTCTAGACACTTAAATATAGAGACTTTGTTATTTATATGATCTCAAAGATGCAGTTGTGACTATGTTTATACAAGTTTCATATTCCCTATGTGTTAGTTTCCTTTCCATTGCTATGATAGAAGACTCTCACACAAACAAGTAACTTTGGAGAGAAAGGGTTCACTTGCCTTAATGTTCCTGGCGGGCGACCATTTCATCTTGCTGGAAGAGCCATGGAAAAGGAGGAGGAAGAGGTGTGCTCCTCATTCTGAAAACAGACACAGGACAAGATAAGAAGCCTGGAAGCCCACCCCTAGTTACATACTTCCTCTAGCAAGTCTCTGCCTCCTAGAATTTCCACAACCTCCCATCCAGTGTGGGGACCGAGGACATTTCCTATTGGAGCTGTAATAATTTATAGTGTTGGTGCCATCATAGTTGAGAAGGACAGTGTGCTCCCCTTGTGACTTTTGCCACCACAGTCACGTAAGAATTTTCATCCATCAGTAGTTGATCTGTGTGTAGACCTCATGTGCAGTAAACCATTCTGTAATGGGACAGGAAGATCCCACCACTTCCTCCAACTTTTCCTAACAGTTCCCCAAACCTGTATCTGTCTGTTAAGCCTTTTTCTCTGCCTTGAAAACACCCAACCTCACACCCTTTCCCTGTGTCTTTCCTCTGAGAATGCACTAACACCATCACTGCTCTCTTGTTTTCATTCTTTAATTATAGGCTCTTTGTAGTTTTGTCTTCAAAGCCATTTCCATCTCTCAGTCCCTAGGAAACACTTTTCGCCTTTCCCTAGTGGCCTCGTCCAAAGCCAGAATGCTTTGATATGAGAGCTATTTTTTAAATTCTCCCATTCCCTTTCCTTTTAGGTTCCCTCCACGCACTGCTCCCTTTGGGGACTTGTCTTTAGGCTGATGTGTCTCTACTCTTCTCCTTGTTTTGAGCTCTAGTTCCTGTCACAAGTTTCCCGGCTATGTTCTACCTTATCCAAGATGGCTGCCAAGTTCACCCTGACCTTTCTCCTCCCCGTTACAGATTTAGAATACCTGTGCCTAAGGCTATGGACAAATGTATGTTGGCCTTGATCCCAGTAAGAGTTTTAAGTTTCTTAAGACCATATCTTATGCATCTTTCTGCCTTCCTCTCCCAACACCCCAACTGATTTAGAGAACTAGTGAGGAGGGAGTGGTTATTAAGTACTGGAAGTCAATAATGGTACTCTGTGGGAGAGAGAACCCCACTTAGCTGGCTTTTGAGTGGTAGACTGACAGCTGCTGACCTACAGAACTGGAGCTGTGTTGTTATCCTGAGCTGCCGATGCTCAATGAACCTTTTCATGATGAGGAGCATCTTATTAGGATATGGGATATATAGAATTCAGCCTAATAGCATTTAGACAGCTTTAGAAACTGAGAGAGTGTTCACAAATTCAGGCATGGTCTAAAGGCCTCAGTAGACATGGCAATGCAGGCTCGTGTGCATAGATGACCGGTCCACGTAGTCGGTTGTAAACCAGTGCAGGTGAGCTGGTATGCATGGCGACAAGGTGCCCGGTAGAGGGAGAAAAGGAGTTGGCCAGGGTGACTTCCTTAAAAGAGATGGATTTGAAGCAGATTCTTACTTAAGATTGGAAAAACAGAAGACTGCCCAATAAGAACAGCTTGAGTTAAGGTTCAGAGTCAGAAGGCGGTCATTAGCATCAAGATGGAAAGGCTTGACTGCGATAAGCCCAAAGACATGGATTCAAACTTAAGAGTGGGCTCATCCCAAATGTTTGCTCTCCCTCCGACAACCTCAATCACAGACAGGTCTGTAAACATGCCCTTTGCCTGTATAACAGGTAGCATCGACACGATGGCTGAGCTTCCCACATTTGAGTCTCAAACTGGAAAGTAAAGTCACACATGCCAAACGTGACTGTCTCTACCTCTTTATTGTTCAACTTTGCCACTGCTGCCCTTGTGGGACCCACCTGTTACCTCTCTCCCTCACTGAGGCACATCATTAATGAGACCCCACATCCATGTTTTAGTGCCACCGCAGTTGCTGCTCACTGTCCCTGTGGCTGCATGGTCAGATTCCGTGGGACACTCTGGTGTCCCTGTCAGCTCAGCACTCCCTGAGAAAACAAATCCTTTTCTTCATGGAAGACATGGGATGCCTGAGAAAAGCCTGAGGCCAGGAATTACACAGATCTGGTCAAATTCAGGTATGATTTTTTTTTTTTTAAGTTTCACAACATATGAGTTTGCCATCTCAGGATTTTGCTGGGTGTGCATGAAGAAAGAGGCACTTCTTGCTTTTAAGGTTATTGGCGACGGGGTGAAGAGAAAATGTGTTGCGGGTGCACAGCCAGTTTCAGCCCAGGCATTCCTCTGTCGTGGCTTTCCACTCAGGTTCTAGACACCTTCATGAGAATCACTGTGTGTGAAGAGTCTTGGTACTCAGTTCAAATCTGTGGACAGCTGCCTGGGAACCTGCACTTGAAGCAGATTTACCACATGTGCCTTCAAGCTGAATTTCAGAACTCCTGCCATATGCATTCATCTTTCCCCCCTTTCAATGGATTTTCCTTTGCTCTCTTCATGAAACGGTGCATCTGAGACAGGGATTTTAAGGTCTAACTGCATCGTGTCCTATGTCATGTTGTTTTCACCTTTCTTTTTCTCTTCGATGAAAGGAAGTTTCTCTACTTCCACAGTCACTATTAGAATAAGTTGTTTAAATGGTACCAAATCTTTAGCAAAAGCACTCCTCCACATGATGATGGTACCACAAATGATTACAGTTGTTGTAATGGGGGGGGTGAGTCTTTCCTTATTAAGAAGAAAATATGGTAATATTACCTGTGACAGGCCCAGGTCCTAATGAAGTGAGGCCAACTTTCTGTGAAAACTTGAAGAGACTGTGAAAAGTTCAGTAATCTAGATAAACAAAACTTTATTTCAGTATTTTTAGAAAAATTAAAAATAACGCAAAAGTCCCACAGTGAACAAAATGTCAAAATTTTAAATGCAGTCAGGATTGGTCCTGTGATTTTTTTCTTTCGTCTTTGTGGTTTGCCTCAGCATTGTTATTGATGTGAAATACCGCAGCAAGACATGGCTTATCTGGAACACTGAAGTCTGTGGCGTCTCCGTAAGTCTCACACCTAGGCAAGTGCCCGCATTTGCCTCCCCATGGTCCTGGCACGGCTCTGTTCTGAATCTCGTCGATGTTTAAGAACCTGAAGCAGAACAGTCTGTTTCCTGGCATTTTGTGCCTGAATCTCTTTACTTTTTTTTTTTTTTCTGGTAACATTTGTACAGAAACTTTTCCATGGTACAGATCCTGGAAAATATCTACATTTTGAGAACATCAGTTTGTGTGTCAGGATTTAGATACATCTCAGAAATGAACATGATTTTGTAAACCACTGTGTCACCAAAAGACTGTTGTAGGTAGAAAGAGAAGTTAACGAGACTGCAAGTGAAATGCGTGGAGTCCATTTCTGACTGTTCTCGTTCAGACTTGGGGAAAGTAAGAGGGCTCAACATAAAAAGGAAAATGTTTAAGCAGATCAGAATCAGCCTGGGTGATCACGAAGGAGATTTTTGTATAATTAAATGTCAGTTTGCATTTTGAAATATTGCCTGCTGCCTCCTACTCAATCACCACGTGAGAGGAGAGGGATGTTCTCTGTGAATACCAGGAACAGACAGCAGCCGCATCGGAGCTCTGTCAAGGTGGCACTGTAGATCGGAAGAGGCAAGCGATCATTTTCCTAAGGCGGCACAATGTTGCTGATAAACCGTGAGACATTATGATTTCCCTGTAATCAAAGTGAATAGACAGAAGATGCGAAACAGCAGGGGGAAAACCAAACCTTACATAAACCTTTGTCATGTAAGAACAGGATGGAGCATTAGGGGTCATCTAGTTCATGCTCCTTCATTTACAGGAGAGGAATCTGATGCTCAGCCAGATGAATGGGTTCTCAAGGTCTCCCAACTATCAGGTGACTTGGGGGGCGGTCACGTTCACCTACTCGATGATGGAAGCATTTGGCAGGTTGTGGACCAGGTGAGGCCATTGGTCTTGGTGTCCTGTTCCTTGAAGACAAATGATTTCAGACGTTTTCAGTTCTGGTGTGGCAGGACTAGGAAGTGGGAGAAACTTCCATACCAGATGAACAAACATGCTCTTGGTATTGTAAGAAATGTCCTTTATCCCCCTGACCTGTTCTACCAATTATACAGAGGCCAACTTGTTGAACCAGAGTCTACAGGTATAGGGCTTGGACACGTGGATTTTGGTAAAATTCCTCCTGGTGTTTCCAGTGAACCTCTGCACTAAAACAGCAATGTGTGAGATTTTTGTCTTTAAGACAGATATGTCTGTATCAGTCAATATCCACTTAATGTAGAGAAAATTTCAGAGTAAGCTTGAGTGGGAATGAAAGGCAGTGTGTCAGAGGCTTAGGAAAGAAATTCATGAAAAGGCAGTTTTGTCCGACTAACACATGAACAGGAGGCTTGCTTATGTGTGGCAGCCCCCGTGAGAGGCGATTCTTGTTCCACTTGGGACCAGTAAACCACAGTAAACGCTTGAACGCCAGCTGGAGTTTCCTGTGCAGTTGGTCTGACATGTGATGGTTCTGGAACGGAAAGCAGTTTTGATCATTCTTCTGACTTCAGATGTCAATGAATGAGTTGGGCATGCTCCGTGGCTCACATGTTAACGCTCATCCCCGGTGCGTAAGAAACGCCTTTCGTGTGTCTGCGCATTGCCGTCTCCTGAAGCCGGCAGCGAGCCTGCGTTCTCATGTGGTTAGAAGGTCCTCTTAGAACCACCCCGGTGCTGTAGAAAAGCACAGGCACTCCAGGGTGCTTTGTGCTTCTCACGTGACCTTTATGAGGGGAGACAGAAGAAACATCCATTCTGGTGGGGGTGGGGATGGGAGCAGTGGTGTTCAGCCAACTCTCCATGGCAAGGCACTTTCAGTCCTCTTTCTCCTCAAGTTGCGCTTAGTGATATTAAGGTGTCCCAAAGATTCAAAATAGTGAATCCTGTCTGCCCATGCGTCATGCCATTTCCCTTTACCTTTTCGGTGCTCTCTGGGCACACAGGATGTGTGGTTGCCAGATGCCTAAAAACTGAAAGTAACTCACACGTGTTTATATATCTGAAAACCGTGAAATTTTTCTACAGTCTGACACAGTTACCAGTAGATCTTAGGGTTTATTAAAGTAGTTGAGCAAATTGTATGCAAGCTGTTCTTTAAGGTGTTTGTGTTTGTGTGTGTGTGTGTGTGTGTGTGTGTGTGTCTGTGTCTGTGTGTGTGTAAATCAGAGTGATTTTTGTCAACTTGATAAATTAGGAGCTTATCTAAAACTAATTGGGGAATAAACTTCATGAACATTTTATAGAGTAAATTGGGAGCAACATATAATTTTTTCAGTATCCTTCCATTTTTTTCTTTATAACAGAATTAAGTAAAAGTCACACACATACACACGCATACTCACTCACACCACATGGGAGAAAAGTGAGATAGTAAGGACTTTAAATGTCACTAAATGCAGTGGAGATATTTGGCAAAGACACATTTTTTTAGATCAATTTTAAAAGGGCAAAAGACCACTTAAAAGAAAATCAATATGGAAGGAACAGGTATCAGAAGTGGCCATAAATTAAAAGTTCAAGTAAATCAGCTTGTCATCGGCTCCTCCATCCAGACACCCCTCTTCTGGGTCAAGCATGTTGCCTCCTCTCACACGGATTCCAGCTAGCGCTGGGTGCCGCCTAATGAACAGTCGCAGGGACATCCTCTTCCGTTTGCAACTGGAACAGGCAGGGTCACCCGCAGGCCCACAGCTCTGCTTTCCGTCGAGCCGTCTTCTCCTTTGTTCTTCAGAAGTGTCTAATTTTGATTCTCAGAACCAGATGTCTCTCTCTCTCAATTGCTCTGCTGCCTGATTCACCGTGGCCCGTTCTCATCATTGTCTCTTATACATCCGACCTCATTCTCAGTAATTGGGCGCTCTTCTGACTGCACTGCCTTTGGGATTAATTTCTCCAACATGGCTCACAGGGTTATTTCCTGACAGCCACATCACACCACCAAGGCTGCCAGCATGGGGTCCTGACCCAGTGTTCTAAATTCTCTAGAGAGTCAGACAAATGACTCTTTTCTTCTAGTGTTATTCTTGAACATTTTCTACTCGATGCACGTTTTGACACAGCAGAGCACAGTCCCGCGAGGAAACGCACCTTCCTTCCCTGTTAGTGGTGCAGTTGAGTAACTAGCAGGGAGGGAAGAACCAGCTAACACCATTCGCAGGAAGTGTGGTCTCAGATCATGTTTGCGTATGACCGTTTCCCAGTGCAGCATTGAATTTTCAATTGTTCTGTGCAAGATTTGAAAATAACACGTAACAGGAAATGAATGAAAACTACTTTGTTGTTAACAGTTATTTGATTTGATTTGATTTGATCTGGAAAGGTTTACGTGAACCTTACATTTGCTCCGCATACAAACACTCACAGATGTTAAAACGCTGCTGCTGCTATACAAATAATGCAATGTCTGTGGCTTTTGAAAGAAGAAGAAATGATAAATGATACCTGAGATTTGTTTCAGTGAATTAATTACAGAGCCATCCCTTCATCTGAAGGTTGCTTAAGAGTTTTGCTGTCATTCATCTGTTCATTTTTCAGAATGGTGAACTAGATAAACTTCCAGTGCTCAGATTCTGCAGGTAAACAGAGATGTTTGCCAAGAGAGCTGGACAGATAATAGAGTATGTTTCATTCTCTGGAATCATAGCCTTCAGAGGGAAGATGGAGAGAGCTATCCTTTTACCTCCTAATCCCTTGGGATTGCAATGGAGTGTCTTTAAAGACTGTTCAGGTCCTTAGCAAGTTGAAGAGGAAGACAGTCCCTGGCCACAGGCTTAAGTGGTGGCTAGCAAGAGTCTTTCTTGCTCTTCTCCTGACCCCTCCTGGTTGACTTTCAGTGTAACATCCCAGTATGGCTCACAGCCATCTACACAACCATCTCATGTATCCTTCTCAGTGAAAAGGCATTACACTAGTTTTTAGCCTTCTATACTTCCATACATTGTCTATTTTATAACATGTTTAAAATTATAATGACAATTATAAAACTGTAATTAGGAATTAAGAATTTCTTCAAGACAGAGGACAGATTTTTCTCTTTCTTTCTCCCTGTCTTTGGGGCTGTCTGCTTGCCTGCCTGTCTTTCTCTTTAGCTAAGAGCAGAGCTCAGAAATGAGAGGATGGATTGACCTGAATATATTACAAGTAAAAACTAAGTGCATCCAAAAGTCACCAGGAACGAAATGAATTAAACGGAAGAGTGTTGGTAATAGATGAGAGACAAAGTTTATGTATTTAATGTATATCTGAAAATTGGTAAGAGTCAAGTTCCAGTTGGATAAGGGAGAAGGAAGAAAGCCCAGCAAGAGTCCTGTGGTGTCACGGAGCAGAGGAAACTTTACCCAGTATTGCTAGCAGACAGGAACATTTGAAACTGGGTTGTGCCTGTCAGACTGAGTCCTCTAGGCTGCGTAGTGCAGCTCATCTGGAGGCCGCATTGGCAGCGGGTACTAACACAAACCTAGGAATGCCACTCATAAAAATTCATCTTAAGGGAACAACCATCAATAGGTGCGGACACACACAGAGCTCAAACACCCTTTCCTGGGAATGTTTCAGGTAATCAAGAGGGGGAGAACCTGGGAATACGGATCAGAGATGGAGCCCTTCCCTAGTATCAGTTAAGTTCCCCAACAAGCTATTTGCATTTGATGCCTGCTGGGAAAGGGCAAATCAGTGTCTCTGGGTATATCAACCACACTTCAGGGTAGACCCCAGGCTCAGGAATAGTTGACCAACACGAAGAAAATGTCTTTTGAGTGTGCGTGTTTGTGTGTGCGCATGCTTTCTGTTTCATTTTGTTTGCCTTGATTTTGTTTTCTTTTATGTGAGAGAGAGAGATATCGAGAATGTACGGTGGGGAGGATCGAAGAAAAGTCGAGGGAGGGGAAAGAATATGATCAAAATATATTGTATAAAATTTTTAATAAAAAGAATTTCATAAATATGTAATCCTAGTATGAACAAACCTAGAAGAATATAGCCTAAATACGTACAAACGCCACATGGTAGACTTGAGGAAGTTTTGAAAAATAACATTACTCAATTTTTCTATGTTGAACACACAAAAGCTTATAGGGGCTGGAGGTAGAGCTTGGTGGTAGGGTGTTTGTCTGCCACTGTGAGGGCTGTAATCTCTAGTACTGCAACAAATAAAAAGAAATCATGCATGTATCATATACACCCAGAAAAGTGCACATACAATAAATGTCAACACTGCTCTAAAAGCTGAGCACACAGCTCCATACACAGTTATCATTGCGTCCTGTTCTAGCCTCAGGTCTGGGCCGACCACTGTCACTCAGCCCTTCACCGCTGCCCAAGGCAACGACCACTGCAGAGTTTCACATATTATACACATACATTTGTATGCTAAGTATATGGATGCATTCACATATTCATACAAATAGTTTAGCTGTACAATCTGTAGCCTTCTCATCTACCTGATGTTATACTCCTTTGATTAATTTTTTTTTTGACTCATACTCCAACCAAGGACTATTCATGGAGATAACCTAGAACCCCTGCACAGATGTAGCCCATAGTAGTTCAGTGTCCAAGTGGGTTCCATAGTAATGTGAAGAAGGACTGCCTCTGACATAATCTGATTGGCCTGCTCTTTGACCACCTCCCCCTGAGTGGGGAGCAGCCTTACCAGGCCACAGTAGAGGACAATTCAGCCACTTTTGATGAGAACTGATAGACTAAGATCAGAAAGGAGAGGAGAACCTCCCCTATCAGTGGACTTGGGGAGGGGCATGCATGCAGAAAGGAGAGGGAGGGTGGGATCAGGAGGGGAGGAGGGAGGGGCTTATGGGGGATACAAAATGAATAAAGTGTAATTAATAAATAAATAAAAATGTAAAATGTTAAAAAAAAGAAAAAAAAATGAAACGAAAAGTCCACAAAAATATCATGTTTTGTGTTGGCCAACTACTTGTGGTCACGGGCCTGCCCTGAATTGTGTTTGATGACACCCCATGAGACCCTGTTGGGGAACGCTGATTTTACCTTTTTAAAGGCATGTATCAGTTGCGGATAGCTTCTTGGGTAGGGTGAGACCTTGTGTCTGCTGCCCCCTCTCAGTCCTGGGACCCCATTTAGCTTGAACCCATGCAGGTTTTGTGCTGCTGCTGTAGTTCACACGTGCACCATGTCTGGAGGGCGCTGTTTTCTTGGAGTCATCCGTATCCTCTCGCTCTGTTCCTCATAGACGCCTGCGCCTTGAGGAGAGGGTTTGGATGAAGATACCCCTTCTAGGACTGAGGGCTCCAAAGTCTTTACTCCTCTTTGTATAAGAGACTTGTACTCTCTGTACAAGAACACTGTATAGTTATTGTTCTCCGTGCTAATTCCCATCCATTTCATGACGCTTCTCTGATGGGGGTTTAACAGCATGTTTATTAAGAGTCATTTTATTCCTCTTATGGAACTTTCATGTTCCTTCAGCAGAATAATAGCAGCAGGTTTCCCCCAGCACCACGACCTATCTAGCCTCAGGTTTTTGGCCAGCTTTGCAGTGTCAGGTATGTGTTCCAGCGCATGGAATGGGCCTGAAGTCCAGTCAAAAAGTGATTGGTTGCTCCTGTAGTATTTGTGTCACGATTGCTTCGCTGGGTAGGTCACCGTTGTCACTAGGCAGGCCACTGTTATCTGTCTGCTCCGGTGGCATGCTGAGTGCTTTCCAGTACCATAAATGCCAGGCAGTAGGGGTGAAGCTTCTGCTCGGCACCACACTAACTCCTCTCTGCTCAATGATGTACATAAGAACTGTCTTCAGCAGGAGAGCAACCAGTAGCCTCGGCAATACCCCGCGGTGTTTGGGATCTTCATGGGGTTTTGTGTGGCTTTGACGTCAGGGTGGCAGGGCCTTGTAAAAAAGAATTAGGAGATATTTCTTCAGTTCCTATTTTGTGGAATCATTTGAGCATTAGTGTTAATTCTCTGAATATTTGGTAGAATTCTGCTCTGAATACATTTTGCCCGGTATTTATTTATTTATTTATTTTCCCTTGAGAGACTTTTAATTACTATTTCTATTTCATTAGGGGTTAAAAGTCTGCATAAATTGCTTATTTGGTCTTGATTTATCCTTGGTAGGTCTATATATATCAAGTAATTCATACATATTTTTGTAAGTTTACCAGTTTGGTGGACTTTAAAACTATGTCCTTATGACTTTTTTTTTTTTTTTCATTCCCCTGGTGTCTGTTGTAATGTATTCTGTTGTTGTATCTAGCTTCAATTCATGGCGTTCACATAGGATGCATTTCAGTTTTCTTGTATGTGTTCAGAGTTGCTTTGTGTTTGTGTCCTTGCATGTGCTCAGTTTTGGAGAATTTTCCATGAGCTTCTGAGAAGAAAACTGTGTATGTGTTTGGGTAGAATGTTAGCACAGATGTCTAAGAGGTCCATTTAATTTATTATATTATTTAACTCCAGCATTTCTCTGGGTTTTTGTTTTGTTGTTGTTGTTTGCTTTGGTTTTGGTTTTGGTCTGGATCAACAGTCTGTTGGTGAGTCTGGGATATTGAAATCATCCACAATCACTATACAAAGGTCAGTAAGTTTTTATTTGTAGTAGTGTTTTTTGTTTGTTTGTTTGTTTGTTTAATGAATTTGGGTACCCTTGTGTTGGGTGCATAAATGTTTAGAATCATACTATCCTCTTGGCGGATTTTATTTTCTTTACTGAGTGTGTAGTGTTTTTCCCTATTTTTTTTTCCTGATTAGTTCTGCTTTTAGGTCTATTTTTGTCACATATAAAAATAGTTAACACCTGCTTGCTTCACGGGTCAATTTTCTTTTTCATCTTTTTGCCCTTAGTGATGCCTTTCTACCTTTACTGAGGTGTATTTCTTGGATGCAGCAGAAAGAAGGATCTTGTTTTCTGATCCAGTCTTTTAGTCTGTGTTTTCTTATTGAGATATGGAGACCATTGAGAGTTACCAATGAGCAGTGTTTACTGATTCCTGTTATTTAGTAGCTATGGTTGGTTCCCCCTTCCCCCCCCCCTTGATTTTCTGGTCTTGGATTATTTATTCCTGTGTTTTCTTAGGAGTAGTTAATCTCTTCAGGTTGGAGGTTTTGTTTTGTTTTGTTTTTCGAGACAGGGTTTCTCAGTGTAGACTTGCCTGTCCTGAACTTACTTTGTAGACCAGGCTGGCCTTGAATTCACAGAGATCGCCTGCCTCTGCCTTGAGTGCTGGGATCACAGGCCACCTCACTGGCTCTTCCATGAGCCATAACTTCTCATCTGTCAATGAGGCTTACCTGTGAGGTTTTTGTTTGTTATCCTGAGTTTTTCGTTTCAGTTTTGATTTTATTTAATTTTTACTTTTATGTCTTGAACTGTTTTCACTATTTTACTGACTGTGTTTTCGTGGTCTTCATTAAGACATCTATATCCTCTTCAAGGTCCTTGAACGTACTCATGATTGCTGTTTTGAAGTCTTTTCTTTGTGCTTCAGCTAACTTGCATTTCTTGTGGCCAACTGCAGCAGGTTACTGGCTTCCGGAGGAAGCATATTGTCTTGGGTATTAATGATTGTGTTTTTGTTCTGGGAACTAGGCATCTGAAGTTATGCTGTTTGAGGTGTTTCTTGGTGTAGGTATGTATCTGTTTCGTCTTTGTTGGATGGGTGTTCCATTCTTGGATTGGTGTTGCCTACTCTGGATCCTGCGTAAGTGAGGTGGCTGTGGGGTTCCTGGTAGGAAACAGTTTCTGCTCACCATGAGGCAGAGTTTCTGGGGAATGTAGGTGGGGTGAGAGGAGAGGTTCATGCGAACAGGCTGCTACGGAACTGAGAGATCAGAATGGGAGACAGGAAGGATAGTGAGAAATTTCAACGTGGGTCTCAGCGCAGTGCAGCCGCTGGAGGTCCCTGGTACGCAGGGTGTGTGTGGAGCATTACTGTACTGCCATAAACGAATGCAGATGGGCTGGGAGGAAAGGCTGAGAAAGTCGGCAATAACTAGCTGGTGTTATTCTTGAGATTCAGGCATATTGTTGCATACAGCTAGAAACCATCCTTTTTTAAAAAACATATATGCTATTCTCTAGGGTAGCAAACATATTGAATTAAAATATCGCATATATACTCATTATCCTTTCCTTTTGTTAGTTTTAAAATAACTTACCCTTTATACTTTTGATGGACAATTGAGCAGTTTTTGTGGAGGTCTGTTAGAAATAGTGCTTCTGTGCACAGATCTTAGTGGACACGTGTACATTCAAAGAACACATCTGCGTATATGTTGGCTATATGTGTAAGCGCGAAGTTGCTGAATCTTCAGGTGTGCGTATGCTCTACTTTAGCGCATCACCAACTAAAGGAGCAGTTTGCGCATCAGGCTTGATTTTTCTATTTCTTCATAATGGCTTCATGTCTTGTGCTGGTTTTACTTTAGCTAGCATCACATCATAATGTCATTTTATGTTTCTGTGATGCCTAAAGAATCAGGGTGCCTTTTCATGAGTTTACTTGCTGTTTGAGGACTGTCTTCTGAATTCAGAGTTTTGGTTTGTTTTTCTGTTGGATCTCCTGTCTTTAAAACTTCAGAGGAGATTTCATGTAGCAAGCCTTCTCTGAATTGCAAATATCTTTTTCTACCTTGCCTTTTCACACTGGTATCCTTAGTTGAAGAAATAATGTTGACTTTAATGTATTTAATATTTCTTTTTGTCTTGGGATCAGTACTTTTTATGTCTTCGCCTACTTTAGACTCATGAAAATAGGCTCCTCTCAAGCGATACCTACCATGCTCCTCCCTCAGCTCTGCCTACCACCATGACCCTTCACCTCTGTCTGTGACGGTCTCCTCTCACCTCTGCCTACCACCATCACACCTCACCTCTGCTTACTATTGTCATCCCTCACCATCCTCCAAGGCAAAGACAATCCTGAGTTGTGCAATAAATAGCAAATACTTTTTCCTGATATAGATGCTAATCAACTCGCTCCATTTATTGAAGTCACTATCTTCACCACTACACCATCAATTCTGTCATTAGTATATACACTCACACATAAACGAGCATACACCATAATCAGTGTGTTGACTTTTTCGTTCTGGTCAGTTTGTTTTTTTCTTCAGTTAAAACCGGGATGTCTTTCTGCAGCCTCATGACAGTCTGTGACCTCTACTGATTCAAGCCCTTCGCCTCAATTGTTCTTCAGAGTTGCCTTGGTTGCCCTTGGTTTGTTTAAATTCCATATACATCTTCAAATCATGTCAATTTTTCAAAAAGCAAATCTCCCAGGATTTAGTTATCACTATTTTGAATCAACTAATTGTGGAGAATAAGCATATTAGCTTTGTAATAAGAAAATGAAAAGTAATTTCACAAATGAAGCACGACTAAATTAAAGAATTTTAGAAAACAATTTTGTTTTCCAAAAGGGAAATGAAATAATTACAGTTGTTTTCAAGGAGAGAAAGAGAGAGAGAGAGAGAGAGAGAGAGAGAGAGAGAGAGAGAATATATACATTATATATATACACACATACACACTATACTAGAAGATACACTGGGAGGTAAGAAAGTAGCTGTAAACTGTAGCCATTAGTCCTTCAAATCAATTATAAGATAAGGTTTGTTTCTTCATGTAACTGGTGAGAGAGGAGAAAGTAGCAGGACTCTGTGTTTTCAATAGCTCAGCTACTCTTTAATGGACTCAAGTTACAGAGGAGTGTGTTGTGAGCATAGGTGACCATTTGCTGCATTTAAATTTAAATACTCCCGTTCCACATCTATTGACCTGGCACTGTAGCACTTTTCGTGGGCAAAGGTGTCCTTATTTGACCTAATACTCAAACAACAAGCCTATATAAATTTGGCTGCTATTATTTTTACTACAAATGCCATACCAATATATCACCCAAGAAAACAGACTTATTTTCAAAAAAATTGTCATAAATTAGAACTGCTCAAGTATTTCTAAATGTTACTTTTATCCACAGAGCCCTGTCGGTGGGTTAGGAAGAATGGCCTTTGGTGACGCTGGGTATAAAAAAAACCTTCATGACTGAAAGAAAGGGTCCAATGGGGAAAGCGCCCACAGCCAAGACTGAGTCCAGTACCTGCAGGGACCAGAGCAAAATCATTACTGCTTTTATGTTCTTATAGCTCAAGGACGACATTGAGAGAGAGACAGGAGGGCAGGCAAGCTGTAAATCCCAGCAGCTGCAGGGAGGAGGGGATGAAGGAGAGGAGGAAAGTCATGCCTTCCAGAAAGTGGGCAGGCTCAAGCTGTGGTGTCTGCAAGGAGCTGTGCAGGCAAAGATGGCCGGAGCCTTCCTGGAGTTGGTAAAGCAGCCCAGAGAGTCAGGAAAAGTGTGAGTTAGCTCTTAGATAGCATCTGAAAATGAAATAAAGAGAACAAAAAAGGGGAAAAAATGCTGTATTGGGTGGCAGATTTCAGTTCAGGTAGCACCTGATTCAGGTTCCTGTGTCCCAGGACAAAGGAGTACAGTATGGCATAATGGTCAAAAAGAGAAATAGAGACAGTTGATTAAGGCAGTGCAAAAGAATTTCTGAGAATGGGAGTGGACAAGTGAGCTAAGAGGAAGACATCTAAAAGCCCAAGCCAACCCTTCCTTGATGGACAATGCTGTCGTGTGCAAAGCCATTTGCATCCCCTCTCCATGCAATAGAAGATTCCTGTCAGGTGGGGTTACTTACTCCCACTTCATATGAAAACTTAGAGTGGTCCCGGGGCTTTCACAGGAAACCATTCCTGGGTGTACCCCAGCCAGGGCAATGGCAATGGCAAGGGCAGGGCTTCCTTGACTGTCCTTGCTGAGGGCACCACGTTTAGCTATTTCTGTGTCTCCTCTCGTGTGCGTTGTCTCTGTCTCATGTTGCACAGATTGACCAGGGATGTTACAGTACTGGTGGAATCCAGATGTCATCATCACAGAAGATTATGTGATTCTGTTGGTGTTGTACTGGTTTGGGTCTTGTCTGGGCAGTCTCCTAGGGCCCCACGCCTAGACAAAAAGCTCTGCAGGCAACTACAGAATGCCGGTAGCAGGAGAAATAGTCTTCCCCAGGGTTGAGCCCCCTGGTTATTTATCCAATAGCAAAGGGTCAGCCTGAAACCCTATACACACAGGTAACACCAAATGGACGGAGCAGGTTGTGCTTATTTATTTATGTGCTTGTATGTGTAATAGCAGTAGTTTAAAAAAGAGGCCATTAAATTTGAGAGGGAGCAAGACAGGTACAAGGAGAGGGCTAGAAGAAGGAAAGGTGAGGGGAAATGATATAATTATATTTTAATTAAAAAACATAAATTCAAAAGAGGAGTCTGTAGCCCAGATGAGCCTCTCCTGTAGTGGGAGGGGTAGCTAATGTATGTTTTAGTTGAAAATAAAAAGCCAAGTGGCGAAACCAATGCTTGGCAGGAATAGATTTTAATCTATCATTAATATAACTCTTGCTATATGGAAATGAAAAGCTATATCACATTATGGGTATAAGTGTATTTAATTATCTCCTTAGGGTAATTATTTTAAGTTAGCAAAGTTGGTCTTTTGCCTTTGATTCAACCCCAAAAGATGAGAATTCCCAAATAGCATTTTTTTTTCTAGGAAAGTTCATACTCTGATGAAATTAAATAAATAAAAAAATTAAATGTAGTGCTTGAAAATTATTTATTTATTATGAAAACTGGCATATCACATGATTCCTCTAAAGATTATAATTATGGTACAATCTAATTTCTATCCTAAAATCATTTACCTACTTATAAATATTTGTATCTCAAAATAAGTATATATTCTGTATCTATTACAGTCCTCTGTTTTAACCGAACATTTCACTGTTACTTATGTAACATTGACAGCATTTTTATTGTAACACTTAATGCTTGCACTAGGCAGCGTTCATGCTTCTTCCTGCTGATATGCTGATTGTATTTAGCAGGTAAGAAAGCTAGCTGTATTGGGGCAGGCCTTTAATCCCAGTACTCAGAAAGCTGGCTCAGGAGGATTGCAAGTTTGAGGCCAGCCTGGGCTACAGATGGAGACCTGGTTTCAAACAAGAGTATGGAAGATATTTTCAGCCCTTGCTTGATATGAAGTATGCATATACGGTTGAAACTGATATTCTGGTGTTAAGAATAAACTGCATTCTCATTGCTAATATTGTTAGGCTGTCTGAATTTGATGGCCATGGGCCACTTTGAAGATGAAAGTTTCTAGAAAAAGTATCTGTTTATAAACACCATCAACTTTTAGGTCTTTTGAAAGTCAAGATCAAGTCCACTGACATCTTCTGAGTAAAGCCAACCTACATTTGAATTCTAGCACCTGCTTGGTTTTATAGAATACCTTCTAAATGCCAGCTGTCTGATTAGTGGTAGCGACTAACAAGAATGCAGTTTGTTTCCTCTATACTTGGATATTCAAATGTCCTTCTGTGTTTGTCCACCAAACATAAAAATATACAACTACAGATCTGGGCTATAGTCCAGAGGCAGAGCTCTTATCCAGTATGCACACAATTCTAGTTTCAATCCCCAGCACCACAATACACACGTACATACCTAACTTTTATTTATTTATTTATTTATTTATTTATTTATTTATTTATTTATTTATTATTAGTTACATTTTATTAACTTTGTATCCCAGCTGTATCCAGCTCCCTCATTCCCTCCTAATCCCACCTTCCCTCCCTCATCTCCTCCCTGCCCCTTTCCAAGTCCACTGATAGGGGGGGGACCTCCTCCCCTTTCATCTGACCCTGTTTTATCAGGTATCTTCAGGACTGGCTGCAAAGTTCTCCTCTGTGGCCTAGCAGGGCTGCTCTTCCCTAGGGGGGTGGGGAGGTCAAAGAGCACGACATTGAATTTATGGCAGAAATAGTCCCTGTTCCCCTTACTTGGGAACACACTTGGATTCTGAGCTACCATGGGCTATGTCCAAGCAGAGTTTCTAGGTTATATTCATACATGGTCCTTGGTTGGAGAAACAGTCTCATATAAGACCCCTGTGCCCAGATATATTTGGTCCTTGTGAAGCTCTTGTCCTTTCCAGGTCATATTAACTCCCCTTGAACTCTGCGGAAGGTTTGGTTATGAGTCTCAGTATCTGCTTCATACATAACTTCTCACTTGACGCAGGAATTCTATTATCTTACCAGGTTTGGGGAACCCTTGAGATGTTATTATGCAGATATTTAATGTCTTCGCTGGCAGACTGGTTCTGAAACTCTGTCTCCCCCTTTCGTAGGTTGGTAGCATCCATCATTCCATTGCTGCCCCTCCCCCACACATGGCCTTCTTCTCAGGGGCCACCCCAGACTTTCACAGTGCTCCATGGTGACAAGATCATGTGTAATGTTTCGGTGTCTGCACCAATGTGTTAGAGATGCAATTAAATTTTAAGGCTTTGTTTTTTATATTTGATTATGCGTGTGTGTGTGTGTGTGTGTGTGTGTGTGTATGTGTGTGCGCACACACGTGTATGTGAGTGCAGGTGGCAGTGGAGGCCAGGGTGTGGTGTCAGATTACCTGCCCCCAGAGTTCAGCTTGTTGTGAGCCACCAGACCTGTGTGCTGAGAATCAAACTCAGGTTTTCTGTAAGAACAGTATGCACTGTTAACCACTGAGCTGCCTCTTCAGCCCCAAAGGTGTTTTGAGAGAGACAGACTACCAGAGGGGAGCTAAACACTGCTCCTAGACAGAGGGTCCTTGGGTTCCTGTACCGGACCCTCTGGAGACATCTCTGTTGAGGAGGTCTTTTGTGCCTAGCCTTGTCTGTCACCATGTGGCAGGGGTCCGTTTCTCTCCTCCCCCCAGGAATATCTGGACTGTAGGCTTCTGCTCCTCTACAGTGGAAATATCTCTTCTTTCCTAAACATACCCACAGAAATATGGTTGGCTTTTTTTTTTTTTTTGTAGCCATTAGGATAATGTCAGGGAAAAGGGGACTGGGCATGAAATTGTGCTTATTTATCCAAAATATGTGCCACGGAACTGTACATTGTGGAGCCTCAAGCCATTTCTCTCTTATTATGTGATATTTCAGCATCATCCTTTCCCAGCTAGTCTCCAAAATCTCCCAAGGTAATGGCGGAACCACACTCATCTCCCAGAATCTAACAAAAAATTTGGGATCCATAGAGCTTAAATTGACTTAGAAGACAGAAATACTTTATGAAAGGAAGCATCGTTCTCAGAGATGCAGCTGTGCAATGGTGAGGACACGTTTATACAGTTACGGGAGGCAGATGGACATCCTTGGAGCCCTAACTCCACAGCTTCCATCACAGAGTATTCTGAGCCCGTGTTCTCACCTTCACACACTACAAAGAGCCTGTAACGTCTTTCCTCTCAACTGAAGGATCAGTGCACCCCCAAAAGCTGAGTTAAAACTTTTTCTCAAAGAGAAGAAACTAACAGCAGCATTGCCGTGCCAGCACCTTTTGGGATCCAGATGAGTTCAGAGCTTCCTGTCACAGCCCGCTTCCTCAGACCCGGCAGACCGCCAGTGGATGACCGGAAAACAGGGGGCAGAGGAACAGTGCAGCGAAACCGGACGCTAAGCAGTCACTTCATCCCAGTGTAATAAGGCTGCAGTGGGAAAGGGGTGTGCTCGGAGGACCCGGGAGGCAGCTGTGCCTGGAGCTGTCTGGAGCCTGCGGAAGCAGCAGTCGCCACAGTGCAGAGCGCTCCCTTCTGCTTATTGCCTGTCGCTGTGGGGGACTGGACCTAGAGCCTTGCACACGCTGGGGAATTCTATGGGCTACAGTCCCCAGCTCTGGATTCTTCTTTTTAAAATCTTGCTGAGTTTTTATTTTAGGCAATTTTTTCATCACCTCAGGGCAAGGGCAGCTAATAACTGATAGTCAGTGTTGGACGAAGGTGAACTTGGATTAAATCAATTATCACCACCCGTAACTAGTTCCTGTTATGAAATAACACGGAACCTACAGCAGAAAGAACACATTTTGCTGACCTCTTAGTTTTTGCACAGGCAGAGAGACTCTGGAGGTAGGTGCTTAGTAGATGCTCTCGACCTAGGGAAAGGAACGCATTCTGTGTCAGAGTCCAGCCTGTTCTTCACCTTCGTCTTTTCATCTTTGCCCAAACCTTCCCCGTGGCACTTAGTGTATTGTTCCCCGTTAGACTAACTACAGGGAAGGAGGAGGCTTTGTGGAGAGCGACAGTGTGACAGGGCTAGAGGCGGGCTGCCCACAGGGAAATAGTTCAAGGTATTGAACTCGGTCACTATGTTCACAATGAGTGATACACACACACACACACACACACACACACACACACACACCTTTAACATGCATGTATAACATTCTATTAATTTATTCAGCCAGTATTAAATTCTTTTTGTACTAACTGAAATCGTGGATGCTGAGGGTACCGAGGCAGATTAAGAAAAGTTTTTAATCTTCAGGGGCTCTTGAAATCCAGTAAGGGAGGAAAAGTTTTCAGAGAACTTAGTGAGTGACAAAGTAAACAATAGTAATACTAACATAATAAGCCTAGATTAAGATTTACGGTGATCATGTAAGGGCTGTGTGCCATCCTAGATTCGTGAACAAACAGTTGTGAATAAAGAATTTTGGGGTGTAAAACCAGGGGAGAGACCCTGGTGAGAGGAGCACAAAGAGCACTCCAGGTGACAACTAGGGTGTGGCAATGAGGGGGCCGTGCAGAGCAGCTTCTCAGAACGTCACTTCCGCACCGTCCACAGGACTAGGCCACCTGTGTCACAGAATGCAGCATTTACTTCTGGAGCAGCCTCCAGCCCCGTTCAAGTCATTGTAAAGGCCACTGGACGGCCACGCACCCGGGGCTGGTCCTTGAGATAAGTGCTTGCCTTAGAAAAATTTACCCAGTCAGTCACCTCTGGATCATTTAAAATCACGCATTCTGATACGGATTGTTCATCCAGCTTGGGCCCTTCAGCTCATTTTCTCAAAGGCGTCCACTCATAGAGCATCCTTCCATACCTTACCCTGCCTAATAATGTGCCCTTCTCTCAGATGCTCAAGTATGGGCTGTCTCACCAAACAACACAAAAAGAGCACTGAACACGTTATCTACTTGCCTCTCCTTGTCCTGCCCCCAGAGACACCTTCTGGTCCACCTAAAGCAGCAGGCTGCCTACTGCTTTCAGAAATTCAGCAGCCCTGAAGGGCTTTCTGTCCCGTGCATACAAAATATGTCATCTGAGATAGTCTGCTGAAACAAATTTAAAATAGCAACTGAGATTTTTCTCTCTTCTTCTACTTCGACTCACTGCTAACCTTACCCTTAGCCAGAAAGTTGACATTATAAATGCCATCACCCCACACATGGCGTAAGCCTGGGCATTTTATGTGGAGACTCTGATATTTGCCACCTCTAGGTCCTTTCCCCAAGAGCTCTGAAACTAAATATACTTGGGTTGCAAGTGACTGTTAGTTAGAACCAGCTTCCCCCACCCCCAAGAAGCCAAGGAAATGTGGTGAGTAAAATCAGATCTTGGAGTGATAACAAGGAGTTTGTGAACATAGCTTTAGCCAATGAAATCCTATGCCCATTTATAACTCGGGAAAAACCAGAGACCTTCAGAGACCGACTCAGACGAAAGCATCAGCAGCCCTTGGGTAACTCAAGGCTCTGAATTACTTGGTTAAAATGTAGCTTGCAGGGTCCAGGAGTGTCCCCCTTTTCCACATCCTCAGCAGCACATGCTGTCACTTGAGTTTTTGATGCAGTGAGGTCTGGTGACTGGCCCAACTCGGTGAGGTTCACAGGTCCCAGTTTTCCTCAATGTGCTGTGGATGTTGCTCTCAGCAGGGTCTAACGTTGATTAGCTCACTTAAGAACTGTTAGTTTATCAGTTCAACTCGCTCAGCAGTTCTTACTTTTGGCTGTTTGGAGAGAGGGTATAGTGATGTTCGGACATGACTTTCATACGGCACTGACACTCTAAACTGTGTTGAGGTTTTGGATTTGAAATAAAAAACAAAAATATAAGTGTGGAATTCCAATCACATCTTAATTCCTTCTTTCAAACTTAGTTATGAGAATCGCTTACTTGTTATTTATGCATATTTTTTGTGGATTTTTTTCCCTCAAGGCATGACACATTTCAAGTGTGGAGGTGGGAAGCAGTTCTCTCCTTCCAACACGTAGGTCCTGGGAATTGACCTAGCTTGTTCGGCTTGGCACCAAGGGCCTTTACTTGCTGAGTCATCTCACCAGCCTGTTTGTGTAGGTTTAAAGGAAGAAAACTGATCAAGCAGAAAGAAATAGGTAAAGTCTTATAGAGTCCCTTAAAAAGGTAGTACCAGGTAAAATAGAATATGGGCCGAGAATGTTTTGTGCGTCACATAAGCAAGATGTGAACTGTCGTCACAGCTGATATGTGTGTACAAATAAGACATATTTGGTGTGTTGCCTGTTGAATCAACATGTCTTTGTGGTCACACCCTTTCTGAATTTTTATTATTCAGCCTGTGAACAACCACTTATGAACTTGTGTTTCATTTCTCCTTCCTTTCCAGAAAGCCCAACCCCAACTTGGATAAAATAATCACCCAAAGCCAATAAAATGTTTTAACCCCCCGAGTTTATCCCATACACAAAGATCTATCTCAAGTTAGTATGGGTCATGATTATTCATTTTTTTTCAATTCCATAGCATTTTTATTTTTGGGATTTCCTTACAAATACTTGAGTTCCAACTGTATATACATTACCTGTCTGTTTTTGTATATCATCATTTACATTTGAACACTTGGAATCTTAATCATTTTCTTTATTTTTATTTTTATTTTTTTATATTAGTTATAGTTTGTTAACTTTGTATCCCTGCTGTATCCCACTCCCTCCCAATCCCACCCTCCCACCCTCATCTTCTCCCTGCCCCTTTCCAAGTCCACTGATAAGTCCACCTCCTCCCCTTCCATCAGATACTGGTTAATCAGGTGTCTTCAGGACTGGCTGCAAAGTCCTCCTCTGTGGCCTAGCAAGGCTGCTTCTTCCAGGGTGTGTGTGTGTGGGGGGGGGTGTCAAAGAGCCTGCCATCGAGTTCATGTCAGAAACAGTCCCTGTTCCACTTATTAGGGTACCCACTTGGATACTGAGCTACCAAGGGCTACATCTGAGCAGGGGCTCTAGGTTGCATCCATACATGGTCCTTGTTTGGAGAAACAGTCTCATAAAAGACCCCTGTGCCCAGATATATTTGGTCCTTGTGGAACTCCTGCCCTCTCCAGGTCGTATTAACTCCCCCCCCCCTTTTTTTTGGTTCTCTGCATTCTGCCGGAAGTTTGGTTATAAGTCTTAATATCTGTTTTGATATACTGCTAGGTAGAGTCTTTCAGAGGCCCTCTGTGGTAGGCTCCTCTGTTACTTGTTTTCTCCTACGTCCAATGTCCATCGCATTTGTCTTTCTAAGTGAGGATTGATCATCATACCCTGGGTCCTCCTTCTTGTTTATCTTCTTTAGGTAGATAGATTTCAATATATTTATCCTATCTTATAGGACTATATAAGTGAGTATATACCATGTGTGTCTTTCTGCTTTTGGGATACCTCACTCAGGATGATCGTTTCTAGGTCCCACCATTTGCCTGCAAATTTCATGATTTCCTCGTTTTTAATTTCTGAGTAGTATTCCATTGTGTAAAAGTACCACAATTTTTGTATCCATTCCTCAACTGAGGGACATCTGGGTTGTTTCCAGGTTCTGGCTATTATGAATAAAGCTGCTACAAACATGGTTGAGCAAATGTCCTTGTTGTGTACTTGAACCGCTTTTGGATATATGCCTGGGAGTGGTATGGGTGGATCTTGAGGAAGCACTATTCCTAATTGTCTGAGAAAGTGCCAGATTGATTTCCAAAGTGGTTGTACAAGTTTGCATTCCCACCAGCAATGGAGGAGGGTTCCCCTTTCTCCACAACCTTTCCAGCATGTGTTGTCACTTGAGTTTTTGATCTTAGCAATTCTGGTGGGTGTCAGATGAAATCTCAGGATTGTTTTGATTTGCATCTCTCTGATGGCTAAGGACATTGAGCATTTCTTTAAGTGTTTCTCTGCCATTCTGTATTCCTCTAATGAGAATTCTCTATTTAGCTCTGTATCCAATTTTTTAATCGGATTGCTTGATTTGCTGCTTTTTAATTTCTTTAGTTCTTTATATATTCTGGATATCAGCCCTCTGTTAGAGGTAGGGTTGGTGAAATTCCTTTCCCAGTCTGTAGGCTGTCATTTTGTTTTGATGACTATGTCCTTTGCTTTACAGAAGCTTTTCAGCTTCATAAGGTCCCATTTATCAATTGTTGCTCATAGAGCCTGTGCTGTTAGTGTTCTGTTCAGGAAGTTGTCTCCAGTGCCAATGAGTTCCAATGTCTTACCCACTTTTTCTTCTAACCGATTTAGTGTATCTGGTTTTATGTTGATATCTTTGATCCACTTGGACTTTAGTTTTGTGCAGGGTGATAAATATGGATCTATTTTCATTTTTCTGCATGTAGACATCTAGTTGGACCAGCACCATTTGTTGAAGATGCTGTCTTTTTTCCACTGAATGGTTTTGGCTTCTTTGTCAAAAATCAAATATCCATAGGTATGTGGGTTTAATTTTGGGTCTTCTATTTGGTTCCTTTTATCCACTATTTTATTTCTATGCCAATACCATGATGTTTTTATTACTATTGTTCTGTAGTCCAGCTTGAGATCAGGGATGGAGATGCCTCCAAATGATCTGTTGTTGTACAGGATCGTTTTGGAAACGCTGGGTTTTTTGTTTCTCCATATGAAGTTAATGATTTTTCTCTCAAGATCTATGAAGAATTGTGTTGGTATTTTGATGGGAATTGCATTGAATCTGTAGATTGCTTTTGGCCGAATAGCCATTTTCACTATGTTAATCCTACCGATCCATGAGCACGGGAGATCTTTCCATCTTCTGTTATCTTCTTCAATTTCTTTCTTCAGAGATTTGAAGTTTTTCTCTTACAGGTCTTTCACTTGCTTGGTTAGAGTCACTCCAAGGTACTTTATGTTATTAGTGGCTATTTTGAAGTTCGTTGTTTCCCTAATTTCTTTCTCAGCCCTTTTGTCTTGGGTATACAGGAGGGCTTCTGATTTTTTTGAGTTAATTTTATATCCAGCCACTTTGCAGAAGGTGTTTATCAGCTGAAGGAGTTCTCTGGTTGAATTTTTGGGGTTGCTCATGTATACTATTATATCATCTTCGAATAGTGAAACATTGACCTCTTCTGTTCCAGTTTGTATTCCCTTGATCTCTTTTAGTTGTCTTATTGCTCTAACTAGAACTTCAAGTACTATGTTGAAGAGATATGGAGAGAGTGGGCAGCCTTGTCTTGTCCCTGTTTTCAGTGGGATTGGTTTGAGTTTCTCTCCATTGAGTTTGATGTTGGTTATAGGATTGCTGTGTATATTGCCTTTACTATGTTTAGGTACATTCCTTGAATCCCTGATCTCTCCAAGACTTTAAACATGAATGGGTGTTGGATTTTTCAAATGCTTTTTCGGCATCTAAGGAGATGATCATGTGGTTTTTCTCCTTCAGTTTGTTTATATGGTGGATTACATTGATGGATTTCCATATATTGAACCACCCTTGCATGCCTAGGATGAAGCCTACTTGGTCATGGTAGATGATATCTTTGATGTGTTCTTAGATTCAGTTTGCCAGTATTTTATTGAGTATTTTTGCATCAATGTTCATAAGAGAGATAGGTCTGAAGTTCTCTTTTTTTGTTGGGTCTTTGTGTGGTTTAGGTATCAAGGTGACTGTGGCTTCATAGAATGAGCTTGGTAATGTTCCTTCTGTTTCTATTTTGTGGAATAGTTTGAGGAGTATTGGTGTTAGTACTTCTTTGAAGGTCTGGTAAAAATTTGGCACTGAAACCATCTGGCCCAGGGCTTTTTTTGGAGGTGAGATTGTTAATGACTGCTTCAGTTTCCTTGGGAGATATAGGGCTACTCAGTCTTTCTACCTGATCTTGACTTAATGTTGGTAGATGGAATCTATCAAGAAAATTGTCCATTTCATTCAGATTTTTAAATTTTTTGGCATATAGGCTTTTGTAGTATGACCTAATGATTGTTTGGATTTCCTCAGTGTCTGTAGTTATGTCACCCTTTTCATTTCTAATTTTGCTGATTTGGATAGGTTCTCTCTGCTTTTTAGTTAGTTTGGGTAAGGGTTTGTCTATCTTGATTTTTTCAAAGAACCAGCTTTTTGTTTCATTGATTCTTTGAATAGTTTTATTTGTTTCTAATTGATTGATTTCAGCCCTGAATTTGATTATTTCCATCCGTCTGTGCCTCTTGGGTGTGTCTGCTTCTTCTTCTTCTTCTTTTTTTTTTTTTTAGGGTTTTCAGTTGGGCCATTAAGTTGCTTGTATGTGATGTTACAAATCTCTTCTTGAAGGCACTTAGAGCTATGCATTTTCCTCTGAGCACTGCTTTCAATGTGTCCCATAAATTTGGGTATGTTGTGCCTTCATTTTCATTTAATTCTAGGAAGTCTTTAATTTATTTCTTTATTTCTTCCTTGACCCAGCTGTCATTGAGTAGCAAGTTGTTCAGTTTCCATGTGTGTGTCAGCTTTTTGTTATTTCTGTTGTTGTTGAGGTCCAGCTTTAGTCCATGGTGGTCAGATAGAATACAAGGGATTATTTCAATCTTCTTGTATCTGTTGAGGCTTGTTTTGTGACCAACTAGATGGTCTATTTTGGAGAAAGTTCCGAGGTGCTGAAAAGAAGGTGTACTCTTTTGAGTTTGGGTGAAAAGATCTGTAGACATCTATTAGGTCCATTTGATTTAGGGACTCTGTAAGTGCCTTTATTTTCCTATTTGGTTTCTGTCTAGTTGATCTGTCCCTTGGTGAGAGTAGGGTGTTGAAGTCTCCCACTATTAAGGTATTAGGATCAATGTGTGATTTAAGTTTTAATAATGTTTTTTTTTACGAATGTAGGCGCTCTTGTATTTGGGGCATAGATGTTCAAAATTGTGATGTCCTCTTGGTGGATTTTTCCTTTGATGAGAATATAGAGGCCCTCTTTATCTGTTTTGATTAATTTTGGTTGAAAGTCTACTTTATTAGATATTAGGATGGCTACTCCAGCTTGTTTTCTGGAACCATTTGCTTGAAAAACATTTTTCCAGCCCTTTACTCTGAGTTAGTGTTTGTCTTTGTTACATAGGCGTGTTTCTTGGATGGAACAGAATGTTGGATCTTGTTTCTGCAACCATTCTGTTAGTACGTCTTTTTATTGGGGAGTTGAGTCCATTGATGTTGATACATACTAGTGACCAACAATTGTTACTTTCTTTTGATGTGGGGTTGGTGGTGTTGCTGAGTTTCATTGCCTGTATTTTGTTGTTGTTGTTGTTGTGTAGTTATCTATTTCCTCTGTTTCCTTAGATGTAGTTGTTTTCTTTGGGTTGGAGTTTCCCTTCTAGTAACTTCTGTAGAGCTGGGTTACTGTGTAGATATTGTTTAAATTTGGTTTTGTCATGGAATATTTTGACTTCTCCATCTATGTTGATTAAAAGTTTTGCTGGTATAGTAGTCCGGGTTGGCATCTGTGGTCCCTTAAGGACTGCATGATTTCTGTCCAGGCCCTTCTGGCTTTCATAGTTTCTATTGAGAAATCTGCTGTGATTCTGATAGGTCTACCTTCATATGTTACTTGGCCTTTTTCCCTTGCTGCTTATAAATTTTTTTCTTTGTTCTGCAGATTCAGTGTTTTGACTATGATGTGACGTGAAGAATTTCTTTTCTGGTCTAGTCTATTTGGTGTTATGTAGGCCTCTTGTATGTTTATGGACATCTCTTTCTTTAAGTTGGGAAAATTTTCTTCTATAATTTTCTTGAAAATATTTTCCAGACCTTGGAGCCTGATGTCTTCTTTTTCATCTACTCCTATTATTCTTAGATTTTTGTCTTTTCATGGTGTCCTTGATTTCTTGGATGTTTTGTGTTTGGAACTTTTCTGATTTTATTTTTTCTTTGAGAGATGTGTCAATTTCTGCAAGTGTATCTTAAGTACCCGAGATTCTGTCTTCCATCTCTTGTATTCTGTTGGTGATGCTTACTTTTGTAGTTCCTGATCTTTTCTCTATGTTCTCCAGCTCCAAGTTTTTCTCTATTTGTGTTTTCTTTATTGATTCTAATTCTGTTTTCATGTCTTGCACCATTTTCTTCATCTATGTGTATGTGGATTCTTGTCTTTCCATGATGGCTTCTATTTTTTGGTCAGTTTCTTCTCTATAAATTGCTAATTGTGCCTCTACTTGTTTGGTGTATTTGCCTGTATTTCTCTGAGAGCTTTGTTCATTTCTTCTTTATTTGCCTTCATTTGTGTAGATATTTCTTTGAGAAATTTGTTCATCTCCTCTTTGTTTGCCTCAATTTTCATGGTTATTTCTCTGAGAGTTTTATTTATTTCCTCTTTGTTCATCTCAATTTCTGTGGCTATTTCTTTGAGAGCTTTGTTCATTTTGTCTTTATGGGCCTCTAATAGCTGGAAAAACATAGTTTTTAAAGTCGTTTTCTTGTGTATCTAGTGAATTGAAGTGTCCATTGATTTGTGGGGTTGCTGGTGAAGCCATAATGTCCTGATTTTTGTTGGGTGTGTTCTTACATCTGCCTCTGGCCATCTGGTTATCTATAACCCTGACTGTTTGCTTCTGGAGTTTGTAGTTCAGGCTAAGATTGTCTCTTTCTGTTTTCTGGACTGTTTATTCAGGAAGATGAGAGAGGTTCACTGGTTTGGGAGTGTGCGTTGTGGTTTCAGTTTTGCCTAAGTAAGGAATGTGATGATGGCGCTATTCGCGTGCACTTTTAGCAGGCGCAGTGTGCATGCGTGGATTCCCTGACTATCACAGTGCCCTGCAGGCCACTATTATGCAGCTCTGTCTGGGATCCAGGGATTGTTTGCCTGGATTTCACTGGTAGTCCCGCAAGGCAGAGGCTTCAGTGTTGGGGTCGCTATCCCAAGAATCCCTATGGTGCCCACACTAGGGGTGTGGGTGGCAGGGATCTCTTGTCTGGTTGCTTAGTAGAGAGGCCCTGAGTCTTGGCTCACTCACTCCCTTGCAGGACCAGTTGGATTGCACTGGGGTTCCCCTTGTTTTCTACTCTCTGACTTGATCCTGCTGGGGCAAATGAGGGTGTAGGCTCACAGTCAGCTCTGTGGCACTGTAGCAGCAGGACTCAGTGTCCACCTGTCCTGTGTGCTGCCTTTCTGACCTTCCCCTCCACCAGGGAAGGTTTATGGTGGCTATGGGGTAGCACGGGGGAAAAAGTTGGGTTGAGTGTCCTCAATCCCAGATCCTGGGCCCAGATCTCTCTGCCAGAAGCCACCTGGTCCTAGCGCATTTTTCAGCGGTTCCAGGAGAGTACCAGGTAGGGTTGAGTGTCCTCAGATCCAGAACTTCGGTTTCTCTGCCAGGGGCCGCTGGGTGCGCTGGAGAGGGGGTGGTGTGGGCTGTGGCAGGCTGCCTCTCTGACCTTCCGCTAGGGCAAGCTTATGGTGGCACTCTCAGGGGAGTGCCAGGAGGGGTTGGGAATTCTCAGTCCCCAATCCTGAGCTGGGGGTTTCTCTACCAGGGGCTGCGGGGAGGGGGTGCCGGTGCTAGGACTTGGTTCTAGACCTTATTGCGCTGGACCCGGGAGAGTGTCAGGATGTGTTGAATGACTGCAGTCCCAGATCCCGAGCTGAAGTTTGTTTGCTAGGAGCAGCTGGCAGCATTGGGGTCCAGGCACTGTGAGCCATTGTGCACCTCTTTATCCTTCAGCTCTGCTGCTGCGTTCTCAGGGGAGTGCCCAAAAGGATTGGTTTTTCTCAGCCCCAGATCTCGGGCCTTTTTTGGTGGAAGCTGCAGCTCTCGCTGGGGCTGGGGTACAGTGTGGTCTGTGGAGGGTTTTGCTGGCCGCCTTCTGCCTCCTCCAAAGAGGGAATAGGGAGTTGGATATGGAGAAGTGCCTAGAGTTCAGCTCCCAGGGTGTCTCCTCCTGGAGGAGTCTGCAGTGACCTGATTCTAGATGGATTCAGTTCCTAGTTAGTCTCTTTCTTCCTGGAAGTCTAGATGACTCTGTTCAGGGTTGAACAGCCCCTTCACTCACCAATTTAGGCATTGCGGGTCCTTTGCCCTTCAGCTAAGGTGCACACTAGCCGCCGCCATCTTCTTCCGCCATGACTATTCATTTTCTAACCTTCATGGCCACCCACCCTCTTCAGCCTGCTCCTCCTCAAGCCACATTTCATTTCTTGCTGCCTAAGTTTTTGCCCTTGCTCTTCTTTTCATCTTGTTTTTCTGATATGTGTTTTGCTGTGTGGCCTGTCCTGGCCCTGAGCTGAAGAGGGTGGGGCTACAGGTGTTTGTCTCCGTGCCTGCGCACCCCTTACCCCCATCCTCACCAAGAGTGGCCTTCTCCTCATCAACCCAAGAAACAAAACAGTGACACAGTCGCATGGGTAGCCTGAAGATGCCAGCAGTTCTGGGATCGACTGAAATGAACACTTACCTGTTTTAAGGCAGGAGCGAACAGTAAATAAATAAATAAATAAACAAACGAATAAATAAAAAGACAAGGTCACTTTTGTTAACTGAGGTTCGAAAGGAACTAAAAGTTTCTTTTAAAATCCCTTAGGATGGATATAATTCTACATGTTCCTGTTTTCTGACAAATGAAAGAAAGTAGCAGCATTTAAAAATAAGATTATGTCAGATTCTGTTTTACCCTTTAACATCTCTGTCGATTCACTACAGTGTTCGCCTTTCTTTCTTTCTTTCTTCCAGATGCTCTACACTTCAAGCCTAGCAAAGATTAAATTGGTATTTATGGACTAACCTGGAAGCTGACCAACAGTTTGCTTCATTACATCTACAAGAAAGTACGTGTAAATTCCAGCCAGCTGGTCTGTCAAAGGGCGTTTACAACACAATTCAGTGTAAGTTGTTGCCACACTGTGCTTTCGTCTTTGTCAGCCCTACCTCTGGCCTGTGTCTGCTTGCATGTGTTCAAATGTATATGTGTGTGCGTGCATGTCTGTGTACACGTGTGTTCTTCATGTTCATTTCTGTCTTCACATATTCTTTGAGACAGTTTTGGGGTTCCAGACATTCCTTCCTTTTATAAACAGATAACTTACATGTCCACTCTGTATAGTTGTAGGCCTAAGACATACCCGGAGATGAGGCTACTGTCCTCACGGAGATCATACTTAATGGAGGAAATTGATAAAGAATTCCTTAGGCATGGAAGGGAGGCTGTGACTGGTTCTGTGAAGGAAGCCGTGTAGGTCTGGGGTGCACATGGCCAGGCCATGTCCTCTCTCTGGGTTCAGAATGAGCTCCCTGGAGAAGGCCACTGCTAAGCTAAGATCTTATGGGTAGGCAGGAGTTCAATGGATGGAGGGAGGGAGAAGTAATAGGAAAGGGGGTAGAGAGTTGTAAAATCTTCAGATTTGTTGAAGACCAAATCTGCTGAAGCCAACCATTAAACATGAATTATACCTGCACTGGAAGCAGAGAGAGCACATATAAATTTATAGACCGCTGTGGCATTTTTTTCTTTCAGTTATGAAGTACTCCTTCAGCCCTGACGACCCTCGTGAAGATGGAACTGTGAATATGGCAACCTTCCTCCGGGGCTTTGAAGAAAAGGGGTTAAAGAGCGACAGGCCTGGGGACCAGTTCAGGAAAGAGAAGAAGAAGATCCTCTTCTCCTTCTGTGACGTGTGCAACATCCAGCTCAACTCTGCAGCTCAGGCGCAGGTCCACTATGACGGCAAGTCGCACCGGAAGCGGGTCAAGCAGCTGAGCGATGGGCAGCCTCCACCCCCGGCCCAGGCCTCGGGGCCACTGCTGGCCAGCCCTTGCCCTGGCCCTGGCACGAACAGCAGCACAGGTAGGACACAGGCCCTGGAGCACCACTGCCTTTTGGGGGAAATTGTTCTGCTACAGAGATTGGAGGTTTTAGAACAAGGCACTGGCCACCTTAGAGCTACCACCATAGTATTTCTCTACAGGTGAGATCTAGGAGAATGTTTGTTTGCTCTCAGAATTTATACACACATACACACATACACACACACACACACACACACACACACACACACACGCACACACAAATACACTGGGCCATGGACTTACTCTCTTCCCATATTGTCTTACATTGTGTTTAACCAGGCTTTCCCCATCTACTCTCTATTATTGGGTAAGATACTTGATGGTGCATGAAAAGCTACAGCTGCATTTCTGACGTCCCACGATTCTGTAAGCTACTCTAATGCCTAGGCTCCCCTTACTCCTTTAGAGGGCACCAGCAGGGCTGTGGGGGAGCTGACAGCCGGAGCAGGCCCCCGTGCAAGCCGTCAAGCATGCCCTCTGAGTTCCCAGGCAGGAAAAAAGCCGAAGGGAAAAGCAGAAGCCTGAGAGTTCACACCGCTCCCTCTGCCCCCGTGTTTGAACTGTCTCTTCACTCCTTCACCTTGTCTCCTTTGCTCCTCCACAGCGCTGCTCAGCGCTGCCTTCATCTGGCAGAACTAGAGAGAACCCAGTTTTACCGTTATCTCTAGAGAAGGTTCCCACTCAGGGTGGGCCTTCTTTGGCCAGAAGCAATGTTCCCCCCTAAATGAGGCAGAAGAATTCTCAGACCCGTCCGGCAGTGTTCATATCACATGGCTTCAGCATGAAATGAGGCAGCACAGGTATGCCAGTTATTGGCGTATTGGTTTGGTCCACACTGACTCCACACTGGAAATGTGTGTGTGCTGCAGACAAAACAAGACAAAACAACTTTTGTATTTAGAGTGAAATGCAACCATGTTTTTGCCTAGTGAAGTAAATTTAACTTCATTAAACTAATTCCTCTAATCAGTGCTCATCACACAGTGATATAAGGTACACACTTACAACAGGCAAAAGTTACTTTCCAGTTCTACTCATTTATTGTAGTGATAATTATCATTGTTCACAGAAGCATGCGTATGCTTGTATTTTCATGTTAAGAATGTGTTAGTGTTAGGCTAAAAATTGATACCTCAGTCAGAAAGCAAATAGGCTGAGTTATGGGTTGAGAATTTCCTCTCAGTCCAAATGTCTACAGTCACCTTAGTACTTAAAACTATCTAATTTTATAGCCTGCTGACAGGCGGAAGTTTCTGTCCTAGGAGGCTGGGTGGCACAGCAGAAATTAGTGGGTGGCCCCGGCAAAGGTTTGACTGTTGTGAGCCTCCACTCAGTCAACACCCAGCCCGACATCAGGTCCCTTTTGTCCTGCTCGCCTCCCTCAGGTTTGATCCAGCGCACTGCTGTTCCCTGCTGGGCAGCAGCGCTCTCAGCACCGGTCTGGTCTCCACCCGTAACTTCCCGCCTTCTGTTCAGACGGACTCTTTTTTAAAATTTTTTTAATTAATTAATTATTACAATTTATTCACTTTGTATCCCAGCTGTACCCCACTCCCTGGTCTCCTCCCAGTCCCACCCTTCCTCTCTCATCTCCTCCCATGCCCCTCCTCTAGTTCACTGATAAGGGAGGTCCTCATCCTCTTATATATGACTCTAGCCTATCAGGACTGGCTGTGTTATCTTCCTTTGTGGCCTGGTAAGGCTGCTCCCCCCCAGGGGAAGGTGATCAAAGAGCCAGCCCCTGAGTTCATGACAGAGACAGTCCCTGTTCCCCTTACTAGGGAACCTGCTTGGAGACTGAGTCTATGGGCTACATCTGGGCAGGGGGTCTAGGTCCTCTCCATGCGTGGTCCTTGGTTGGTGCATTGGTCTCTTTGATGAGGCAGAATATGTCCTATTTATAAAACATCAATCGTATTAATGTAAATGAAGAGTTAGCTCCATGGTCCCTGGAGCTTAGAGTGGAGATGGGGACAGTCCCTGTCGCTCTGCTCTGCCTCAGTCCGCTCTCAGCCCTGGAGATGGGCACGTGGCGAGGAAGATGGAGTGCTGTGACCTCCTTTCGAGTTGCCGAAGTGGCAGTGCTGTTCCTAGTTGCTGCCTGCTGTCTGTCTCAGCTGTTTCTACGAGTCACGGCTGGCTGTCCAAAAGTCGTTCTTTGGCCACTGAGGGGCCTTTGTGAGATGGCTGAGTCTTCCAGCTTGCCCTCAGCTGGAATTTAATAGATTATTAAATTTAGATAATTATTTTTATTAAGTGTAATTGATATTAGAATTTATTGAATATTTCCAAGAAAAATGATGCTTTAATTACTATAAGCACATGAGTTTCCTTCCTTTGCTGATATGTTAAATTAACTTGATTGATATTTAATATACAGATCTAGCTTTATTTATATACCTCAAAGTTCCTTGGTCATATTTTTATACATTTCTGAATTAAAATTGTTTATATTTTGAGAAAGTTTGATTCTAGGTGCATGGTGCTGGAGCAAATTGCACTATTCCTCAACTGTGTGTGCCTCTGTCTTCCCAGACTGTTGTAGTACTGATAAAACGGTATCCTCCATTCTCCTAAGTTCCGGTTCACGGAGCTTCATGGCATCTGCAGAGTTCATCTTAAGCATTTGCAATTAATGGGATCCAGACAAGTAGAGAGCAGGTTTTGGGGGGCGGTTTTTCTTTCTTGCTCAAGTAGTGTAGGGGAGGCTGGCAGTTTCAAGGGCAACACGTGAATTCAAGCAAGGAACAAAATACCAGTGCCCCTATGTTTGCTCATTATTGCTTAACTTTGGAAAGTATGGTGAGTTGAAATCTGTTTCCTTCAGAAGTAAAAGAATAGAAAAAAAAAAAATCAAAACCCCCAAACAACTACAAAAACCTTCTGTTTTAAGAGTCCTAGCTCTGAAAGCAGGATATTATTGGGAAGTACAGTCCTTATTGTAACAATTCAGTTAAAATTAAGCCATTGATTCCTTCAAAATTAAAATTGCTTACTGTCTTAAAGAAAGAAGCCCGAATACAGGAGCGCACATCCAAGGAGAAGAGACGGTGACAAGACACAGGAGAAAAACGCTGACTATAACTTGAGGCTGAAGCTGTCCCTCCCTCAGAGCACTGGGAGCAGCCGGCTCACCTGACACCCCTCTGTTCCTGACATCTAGCCTCGGCAAGCAGGAAGCTGTGAATTGGGCTTGTTTAAGCAGCTCAGTGTGGTTTACTGCCCTGGTGGCTTTAGCTACTGATGTGTGGGCAGGGTCTGTTGCCACCTCCTGTTTAAAGGGGAAACAGTAGGGGCATCATAACGCTGTCCTACCTGATAACCATTTAGGAACTGGCTGCTTCCCCCCCCCCACCCGGGACTCTTAGAGCGCTGGGGTTTGTGGGGTGGGATTGGGGACCACGGACAGTTCTGCTGAGCATTCAAAGGGAAATTAACATCAGTCTAACCTGATCTCTTCCAGAAAATACAGGAGGAAGAAACTTTGTTGCTTACTTTATATGACCAGTATCACACTGATATGAGAAGCAGACAAAAATATTAAAAAAACAGAGAGCTATCAGATAATATCACTTATGCACCATGCACCTAGAATCAAACTTTCTCAAAATATAAACAATTTTAATTCAGAAATGTATAAAAATATGACCAAGGAACTTTGAGGTATATAAATAAAGCTAGATCTGTATATTAAATATCAATCAAGTTAATTTAACATATCAGCAAAGGAAGGAAACTCATGTGCTTATAGTAACTAAAGCATCATTTTTCTTGGAAATATTCAATAAATTCTAATATCAATTACACTTAATAAAAATAATTATCTAAATTTAATAATCTATTAAATGCCTATGGCTTGATGCTCTAAGATTGAAGGTTTAACTTTTAGGGTCTAGAACAAAATAAAGACTTCACTGTAATGCCTCTAATTCATCACATAGTTCTGGGAGTACTGGACTCTGAAATAAAACAAGAACATAAACAAAGAGCGCATAGATTAGAAGGGAGGAAATAAAAGGATTAGTTTCTTTTTATAGATGACACGATGATGGGTGTAAAATCCCAAAGAATCTATAAAGCAGCTGTTAGAGCTAATCTATGCAAGGTTATGTAAGAATAGCACAGAAAAATCACATAGACATATACCCAAAATGAAAGCATAGAAACCAAATTATATAAAAAAAAAACAGTACCATAAACACTACTCCAGTAAAATGAAATACGCAGCCATATCTTTTACAATCATGTATAGCGTCTGTATGCTTAAAATTATAAAATACTAAAGAAATAGCCCAAAGACATAAACAGATGGAGGTATGTACTATGTCCATGGATTAGAACTCAACATATTTAAGATGTCAAGGGTCTTGAATTGATCTGTATGTTTATAAAATGTCCAACTAAAATTTCACAAGTGTTTTGGATCAAATATAGACAAGAGCATTCTAAAATTAATGTGGAAAAAGCACAAATCTAGAACAGCTAAAACAATGTTGACAAAGATAAACCATGAGGAATCTCTAGCCAGGATTCAGGCTGACTGACAGCTGAAATAATCGAGACATCGTGATTGTAATGGATAAACAGACACTTAGATCAAAATCATGTAGAGTCCAGAAACAGCCCATATGCATTTACTGAGTTGATTTTAGTTATTAATGTCTGGGGAGAGAGGGTTCATGCATACGTGCTCATGTGCACTCACATGTTTGCACGTGTGGAGATCAATACTGAGTGTCTTTCTCTACTGTTCCCACCTTTCGGCATGCCAGGGCGGGGGAGCAAGGCTTCTCAGTGAACCTGGGACTTACTGTGTCAGATAAACAAGCTAGCCAACGAGTCTCTGATGTGCCTGTCTGACCCCACCACCCCAACATTGCAGTTACAGGTAAATCCCACAATATCGACTTTTAAGTGGGTAGTTAGGATACAGCAAACATTTGGCCAAGAGCCATCTCCACAGCCCCTCAATTGATATTTGATAAATGTGAAAAAAAAACATTCCAGTGGAAGGAGGACTGACTGATTCTTAGTCTTGTTTGCCAACTGGTGGGATTTAGAATCACCATGGAAACACATGTGTGTCTGGGCACGACCCTGAGGAGGTATCTGGATCAGCCTAATTGAGGCGAGGACACCCACTATCAATGTCGGTTGGTGCCCTTCCATGGGCTGATACAAGAGAGACAGTGAGCTGAGCACAGGCTTTCATTGCTCCATCTGTAGACGAGGGAAAAAGAAGACTGCCTACATTTCATAAAATAAGCAAAAGTTATCTGAAAGTAGGTCATCGACGTAGCTGTAAAACGTAAAGAAAACTTACAGGATAAAATGAGGAGACCCTTTGGGTCATAGGACGTTACTGAATTCTGTCCTAAAACCTAGTGGGTGATTCATTAAGTGGAGACTTGATTAATTGGACTTGATTCATGAAATACTACAGGAATATGATGAAAATACAGCTTTAAAAAAGAAGGAAATAGTTGAAAACCACACATGAACAAAGGACTGCTGTCTACAATATATAAAGAACACTCCAATTTCAATATTAAAGAATCAAAGGCTACACAAAGAAAGAAGTATTTCACAAAAGAGAAACAAAGAACAGCCAGCAGGTGCACAATTACCCATCGGGGAAATGTGGGTGGCACAGTGAGGCCCCACTACATTAACAACCAGAATGTTTGAGCAATAGTGCCAACAGCCACGTGCTGGCAAGGATGCTTAGATCACTCGTACATCTCGGTGATGTAAGTGGTCTGTTACTGTCATGGCAGGGCACCTGGTGCCCTTCATGCTGCCACCTAACACACGAAGGCTGGCCATCCTCTTTATCCCAAGCTGGAACGACTCCTCACAATCCCTACCCAGTCAGCGTTCTCCTTCTCCGAGTTGCTGAACTCACTAAACTTGAAAGCAGTGGACGAGTGAGTGGCTGATTGTATACCTCCGACCTGGAGCGCTCTAGCCAGTGAGCGCATTTCTGGGCGCCAGCTGTGAGCTGCTAATTCAGTGGTTCCAGCCGGAAGTCAGAGACCTTGTAAAAGCTTCCCAGCCAGTGCTGAAGCTGCCGCTGTCTGCTGGTGCCGAAGAACCCTGGGTTTAGCCTGTCGGGCGTGATCTGCACCCAGAACACGGGCCTTTAACTTTAGATGAATGCATAATAAGGCAACTGAGCCGAAAGCTGGACAGGCGAGGTGTGCATAGCAAGGCAGTCTTCTGACTGTGGTGTGCCCACCTGCCGTTTATTGACACAGGTCAGGCGGGGCAGGTACCACCAAGTCTGTGCTTAGTGGTTGCTGCTGCCCAGAGCGGGGTCTAGCATGGGAGCCAAGCCACAGACAGGCGTGATGTCCATTGTGCAGCCTGTGTCTGCGGCAGGGGGCAGCGGCAGTTGCCCGGAGTTCTCCCCTCCCCCTGCACACACACACACACACACACACACACACACACACACACTGCACTGAGTAATGCCTCTCTCTCTGATAGCCGGATGCCCTTGTCCTTTGAGTCAGCAGCGGGACGCTTGCCAGGTAGAGTGACAAATACTCATTTTACATTTTGTTCACTCAGTGTCCTTCAGGAACGTCTGTACCTTCCGTGGAGAAGCAGGGCGCCTGGGGGGTTTTGGTGGGAACTGTTTTTTTTTTTTTTTTTCTGGACTTTTTCTGGGCTCATCATCTCCTCAGAACGGGAAAGAGTTTGCTGCTAGGGAGCTGCTTCCTCTCTTGCCCTAGGCAATCCTTTGCCACAAATAATGTGTGAAGATAAGAAGGCTCAGGCCAAGAGCCTGTGTGGTGGCAGGACACGCAGACCCAGATGAGATCGGAGGTGAGCTAGGTGGAGAGATGGAAATAGGACACCTACCCTTGACTCACCGCCCGTGAGGGGGCAAGATACAACACTGACCGAAAGCCACTTGGACGAGGAAAGCATTTACTTGGCTTCCAGGGCATAGTCCGTCATCAAGGGATGCCCGATGTGGAGGCCGGAACTGAAGCAGAGGAAAGCCGTGCTGCTGGCTTGCTTGCCAGCTCCGTCAGCAGCTGCCGGGCGGCCCTGCCTGGAGATGGCCCCGACACCTGAGCTGGACCAGCCTGAGTCAATCCCCAACGAAGAAAATGCCTCAGGCATGGCCAGTCTGATCTCCGCAGTTCCTCAGTCGTGGTCCCCTCTTCCGAGGTGACCCTGCCCTTGTGTCACGTTGGCGGCTGAGCTTCAGTGTGACAGCGGGTGCAGCTCCGCCTGCTCTGTATTTGAGGGACTAGGAGCTGGAGAGAGCAGTCCCCCTTGGCTGTGACAGCAGACCCAAAGCCGGAAGTCTTCCCCGAAACCCTGTTATCTCTCGGCGCTTTCTGCCATGGACTAGACACAAAGTAGAGACCAAGCAGAATTCAGCGGGCCTGTTAGCTAACATTCGCCTTCCCCTGTTGTTTACTGACTCAGAGGTTAATTTTTGTTTTCTCTCATCTGCAACAGATTCGAAAGGAATTTCTAAGCCTCCTGTCAGGTCGACATGCTAAGGCTAAAAGCAAGTTAGTCATGCCAGGGCAGCAGCCCAGAGGGGCAGAGGCGACATTCAGAACGGGCCTGGAACGGAGAGCTTGGAAGTTTGGGGCCATGGGCAGAGGGCTTGAAAACATTTTTTTTTTTCCCTTAAGTAAGGTTTTCACAAGATCCTCCTTCTCTGGGTCAGAAATGTGTACTGGGCTTGGCAGGTTGTTCTGGCAGACCCAGCATGTCCCTGAGTGGGTGGCTGCCGCTGGTGTCACATGTGTGTCGGGGCAGCTGGTGACAGCAGCAGCGTGCTCATTTTGACCAACAGCCTCTGCTTTGGGGGAGGCTAAACCTTGCTTATCTAGGCGGCACTGACAAAGGAGCATCCTAAGCAGCGAGGGCAGAAGCTAGGCTGCTGGAATCGTTTGGGTCAGAGCTGCTCAGCCACAGGGCAGCCAAGACAGCCTACATTCTCCAAGAGGGGCATTTCAGCTGTCCTTCAGGAGTGTGTGTGTGTGTGCGCACACGCACATCCTTGTTCACTGAAACTGTAGCTCACTGGCAGCCCCACCTTTGGAATTTTAAACTGAGCTTGAGTGTAAGACCTGGACACGCTGAGTGGCAAGATAAGACAAGAATGCTGAAACCATGGGGTACTTTGCAGCAGTACTTTAAGATGATGGAGGAGGGACGGAGAACAAGAGGAGAAGAGGGTTTGCCAGCTGAAACATTTGTGAAACTTTGTGTCTGTGGGTCTCCTCGGCACCTCCAGGATTCTTGAATGGCTTTTTCTTCCAAACCCTTATTTTATTTTCCTATTCTGCATTTTAAATAGTGATAGTAAGCAGCTTGTTGGGGTGATGTCCTGTATTGGAGACTACGACCAATAAAATATGTGTGGGGGCTTGAGCTCCCATGCATCTCGTTCATATTTATGCTCAATTTATCAAGTGCATTTCCCCCAGACATTCAGAAAAGCCTTTAAGCTTGAAGGTGCAGTGACAAAAACCTGCCACACGATGGTGCTAAAAGTCCACAGAAAGCGAGGGAATTGCCTTAGTCCCATCTGTGGGTGGAATTTACGTTAATGATTGTGGGAACAAAGAACCGTACAAAATGATGGGTTGTGTGTGGATGTGCACTTACAGGCATGCTCACAGAGGTGGTAACCATTTTTATATGCACTAGAAAACCTATAGTCTGTTGTGTGTTGTTGGGGAAGGAGTGGGAGAGCTTATTCTCCAGTTTTCAGGAATAAAAATGGCAGTTTGAATGCTCTGTTATCGCCTCCCTTGTGGAGAAATACTATAGGAATACTGAAAAAGTCTAGGTATGAACACAGGAGTTAAGAAAGGCCAACACAGGCCTGTGTGCCTGATGTTGACGCGACTAGGAGAATCCACCCACGTGTGCCGGCAGTGGCTTTTTCCTTCCCTTCTCCTTTCCTATTTCACCTGTTTTGACAAGAGTCTCATTATACAGCTCAGCACAGCCTCTAACTTCCAGTCCTCCTGCCTCCAACTTCCTAGTGCTGCTTTTGCAGGTATGTGCTGTACACGCACTGTTTTGCTCTTCTTTTCATTTATTATTGTTTTGTTACGTGAGCGTGAGTGTTCTGCTGCATGTATGTCTTTGCACCGCATGTGTGCCTAGTGCCCACGGAGGCCAGCAGAGGGCACCAGATCCCCGGAATGGAGTTACAGACAGTTGCAAGCCACCATGTGGGTGCCGGAGTCCTCTGGAAGAATGGCCAATGTTCTCAACTGCTGAGTAGCCATCTCTCTGGCCCTGTTTCTATTTTTGATTCAAATAATTGGAGAAGTATCCACGTCATTTTAGTGTGAGGCGGGTGTCTAAATTAGTTACAGTGCACTTTCCCCCAGGCCACTACAGTGCTTTTTCTTATAATGACCACTCAGTCTTTTTATTGGGCAGAGTCTATGAGTTTTCATGAAGTAATGGAATTTGGAAGGAAAGGCCCTGGCCTGAATATCCACCGCTTGGACCTTTGGGTAGCTGTGAGCGTTTCTTACCATTTTCTCTAGATCCTAATGAGAGAACTCTGGAACCGTCCCTTGCTGATCTGGACCCAGATGATGCCCCCTGCTCCACAGGGAACGCTTCATCCTCTCCCGAGTCTTTGTCTCATTTGTACTGGGGACTGTCTCATTTTCAAGCAGGGATGCCACCGATGGCTCATATCCCTCCTCCCAGGGATATTTAATTGAGAGTCCTGCTGAAGAGACTTCTGGGATTGAGGCTCTTCTTAATGAGAGTAACTTGGAGACAGGAGGCAGGCTGAGGTCCTCATTCCACTTCCCCCAAATGCTTCACCCTGGAGAGAGCCTTGGCCAATCTGAATAATGTCACATATTTAAAACTACCAATGAGGTAGATTCAAGATCGTCATCATAAAACAACTCTGAGTTCTGTACAGGTGGTTAAAATGGTAAACAAAGGTGCTGATTATGTAAGTATGGGATTCTAAAGAAGGAATACTCACAGGCTTTTAAATTTTAAAAAAATTTAAAGAATTGAAAAGAATGGCTGGCCTTTTTTTTCAGTTAAGGAGTTATATTTGAAGATTGCTTTGGGCTGTGAACTTTCATGTATATTTTATTTTCCAAAAGATAAGGGCTGTCTAGCATCAAGTATTAGTTTTTAGATTTTGAAAAGTAAATAGCAACACTTTTCAGTGTGAGTATCAAGTCTTAGGCCATTAGGGCAAGCATTTGGTAGTGAGTGTTTTGAATCATCAAAGGTATTTTTAAAGTGCTGATGCCTTCTTGGAAAAGAAATGTTATCACTTTTAAAATGCTCTAGGAAGAAAGGCTTTGGGTAGCTGGCTCAATGGTGATGTAAAATTAATGAGTTCCCTCTCTGCCATGGGACGAGTGTGGTCACCCTGGCTGACCTGACTGCACATCGATGTTGTACTTTCATACCTTTACGGCATCCTGGGAGGGAGGCTGCCTCAGTGAGAAATCCCTGTGGCGGGGTACAGCTGGCGGTGGCACTGGGATTTGGCCTGGAGTTTTCTGGGGAGGGGGGCTGCTTCTTAGGCCAGCTGTGAAGTCTGTTAGCTCTCAGCACAGGGAGCATCCACAGGAGCTGTGTGGGATAGGTGTTGCATTTTTTATGGGCTGAGTATAACAGCCTTCATGTTGTCTCGACCCACTTTATTTCCAGAGGTCACACGCTTATGAGTCTGCATTGTAAGTCCAAAGATGGCTGGCTGATAGATGCCTGAAGTTCACCTACACTGTATGAGCATGCTTTAGAAGTGTATGTCAGAAGAGTGTGACCTTTACGTAAGGGCATTATGACTTTATTCTGTAATTGTTTCCCATCATTCTGGAAAGCCAGTTACTCTTATAAATTAAAATAGCTTTACCAAACCATAAATATATCACTTTGGTAGCAAAAGAGACAATTTGGACTTATGTAAAACAACAACAACAAAATCCCACGAAGCACCAGAAAAAAAAAATGCAGTTCTTCCCTCATGAAATGACTCTGTGATCATGTTCCGGGGATGAAGCTTAGAGCCCCACACTCTGAAGACTTCTCTTCATCCCCCTGCCCTTTGTGACTCCCCCCAGAGCAAGCCCATTCCCCAAAGTTGTCCAGTAAGTGATCTAAGGGAGCGGCTGGACTTATGTGGGATCAAAGCCTTAAGTCAAGTTCAAGCTTTGCTGTGCTAAAGGTCTGAACTAGACTTAGTTTTGAAAGTACATTATTCAGGGGCACTGGAGAGAAGGCTCAGTGGTAAGAGCACTGGCTGCTCCTCCAAAGGACCCAGGTTCAATTCCCAGCACACACATGGTGACTCACAGTCAGGAACCTCCAGTTCCAGGAGATCCAACCCCCTCTTGTGGTTCCTGTGGGCACAAGGCACACACATGGTGTATACATACATATGCAGGCAACAAAACACGAACAAACCAAACCCATACACATAGAAAAATAAAATGAACTTTAAAGTACATTATTTGGGAGGTCTCCTCAGGAGGACCTCCAAGTAAACCTACAGTCACAGTCATACTTACTGGAAAGGTTTATGGAGAAGATAGAACTATTTTTGCAAGTGATTTTGAAGAACTCCATGGTCAGTCCTCTCCAGAGGACACACAAATAAAACCGAAGCTTTAGCAGCATCCCATGTGATGTTTAGTATCCTCGACATTTTGTGTGTGGGCACAATAAGAATAGAGTAAGAGAAGCTTAAAACCCAACGTCTCATGCCCATTCTGAAAACAGAGTCTTCATTTCACCATTCCTTCTTGACTTTAATGTAGTGGTTTCAGAATACTTGGGCTGAAGGGCTGGTCTGAGCAGGCATGGATGCTTCATCCTCGGGCAGAAGGATCTAAGGCCAAATCCCCAGTACCGGGTTAAAGGCTTGACGTGGCTGTGCTTGCCTGTGACCCAGCACTGGGTAGGGACAGACAAATCCTGGACATTTGCTGGCCAGCCTGGCTTAGAGCACACAGTTCCACATCAGTGAGACCTCATCTCACGCCAACAAGGTGGAATGGAATAGAGAACACTCAGTGTCCTGCTCTGACCTTCCCGTGCCCTGCACACTCCCGTGCATGCAACACACACACACACACACACACACACACACACAACACAACACATACACATAGACCTACATACACATACACACACATATACGCCAGACCACACACACCACACATACACACAGATACACAGACACACAGACACACACATACACACAGATACACAGACACACACACACACACACCCTACTCTATCTTACACAAAGTAAGCAGCGTGTGGTTGATATTATTATGTGGGCTCTGAATCGTTGTTCGGTAATCTGCACGGCTTCCTCTCGCCTTAGGTCCCATGTCCTAGTTTTGTCAGCCTGTATTATTGCCACTTTCCTGCTCTGCTTTGTATCCCAGGCCTCCTCGTACCTTCCCCCCCGCGCCTACCCTGCTGGAGGACGGCTGCCCTCCATTCCACTGAGTATGTAGAAGTCCTGCCACTTCCTAGGTGCCACTTCCCAAGCCAGAGCTTTCAAGCAGAAACCCTTTGACTCTACTGTGCAAATCCAGCAGCCTAGGAAGTTTCAAAGACCAGCGAGTTTCATAATTCATACTGATGGGACTCTGGCCTGACCTGATGGGAGGTTAATTGTAATGTTTACTTACCCAGTCTTATGTGAATATGCATATTTTGCTACAGAAAGGTTAGCGTGTTTGGTTAGCGGTATTGTCCCAGATCTTATGGGTGTGTCCTGCCTGTCACTTATGGTATAAATGGAGGGTCACCTTCCAAAAGTACAAAAATATTGGTATCTGGAATGCACCACAAACTAACTGTTTAGTGAAAAGGAACTGCATACATACTGAAGGTTTTTTTATTCTTTTATTTTTATCTTATGTGTATGTATGAATATCTTCATGTATGTATGAACACTGTGTGTATGTGTGTGTGTGTTTGTGTGTGTATTGCCCTTTGAAGCCACAAGAGGGCATCTTGGAGATTGTGAGTCACCATATGGGTGCTGGGAGTGGAAGCCAGGTCCTCTGTAAGAGTAGCACATGCTGTTAACCACTGAGCTGTCTCTCCAGTTCCATCGTTTTAAATGCTTACTTTATTGCTAGGCTTCTTTGTTCGCAGGAATTACAGAAGGGTCGTCATGCTCGGTCTTCCAGGCAGCATTTCATAAGACGAGACTTGTGTCAGTATCTGGGGGAGACAAGGGTGGTAAGAAGGGAGGAGGACAAAGAAATAACAAGGATATTGAGCAGCTGGGAACTCTGTGATGGTCAGTGTCGTGGCCTCATGATACATTCGACTGTTGTCTTAGGGTCTTCACAAAATAAGTGGAATTTAAAAGGCAAAAAGTAATTGCAGAGGATGACAGTGCTTAGAGGTGTGCATTCGTGTGTGTGTGATAGATGTGTCTACTCAGATGCGCCTGTATTGTCTCCAAGAAAAGTGTCTAGCCAGCACTGTGCAAGGAATCAGCCCTCCATCAGGAGACAGTGAGGGAACCAGTGGGCACACCCAGTGGGAGTGCCTTGTTTGATCTTGCTCCAAACGCTGTTATGCAAATGAGCGTTACATTTAGTGCTCGTTCTTACACAGGTGTTTTAATTGCACACACTATTAAAAGCATCACACAAAGCAGTCACATTGCTAGCGCCGATCTCATTCACAGATTCTCAAGTTAAATATGGCCCTCACCGCACACATCCTGATTTGCTCCACCCTGACAGACTCGGGGAGAACCTAAAACCTGGTTTAAAAACTGGAACAGAACCTTAAGTGTGTCCTCTGTGAGTACAGCCCACTAGGAATCGCTTTGAGTTATCTTGGTGATTTATGATGTATGTTTTGTGTCCACTTTGCATGCACACGTGGAAGCCATGCATTTTGCAATTGAATCATTGTTCCTTTCTGGCTTACTTTATGCCACATCAGCCAGCACTTGCCTCTTATTTGTTAGTAACAAAAGAGGAATATTAATCAAAGAAGGTAAATATTTAAATTTGGAGTTGGCCCGAAGTGGAATATATGAGATTAATGAATCTATATTCTTATGGCATTGGAAAAAATACTCTTTCTCATATGGTTATTCTTTTTCTCACATAGAATAAATTTACGCTTTTTCTGTTTTAAAAACTTATCTTAAAGTAAAACTGATAGCATCTTGTACTGGTGCTTTCCACAGCCCTGCACAGTTTTCCTGTCATCCTACTTCACTGATGACGCTTAAGAGTTAAAGATATTTAAGTTGCTTTTTAATAGACATCGTCAAACAAATGGAGAATTCTCGTCATAATTGTCATGGACTGTAGTGATTTCACTTGTGAATGAAGAAGTCCTAGGAACCCTGCAGCTATTTTGGTCTTTGCAGCCTTAGTTCTTCTTCCTCATACTATAGGCTACCGATTTCTTCTCTGTAGCATGCTTATTGCTGAAAAGCAAGAGCTATTTTTAACATTCACACAGTTTGGAAAGGCGATTCTTCATTGCACAAAGCTCGTTGCTAAATCTGTGGAGCCTTTCATAATTACATCCTTTTTGCGGTTTGCTTGAATTTGATCACCGTGGCTGATTTCATGCATTGATAATGAAGGCTTAGGTTGCCTGTTTCTCGGCACCAATCCACCTCCGACTCGTGCGCTGACAGCGCTGCTGGTTTCAGCACGCGTGGAGATCCAGATTGGAATTGCTCTGCTTTCTTAACAAATGACTCAGAGTGTATTCGCCCTTCCCTGAAATGCCGCCAGCGTGTAAAGGGTTTTCAGTGAGAGTGCAATAAGCCAGCAACGGGAAGATTTTGAGCGGCACTGATGTAACGTGGGGCTGTCACGGGTAATCAGGCTGGAGCCAAGTCCCGGTAGCACCGTGCAGTCACCCTGGCCGCATCCTGGAAGTTTTGTTTATCCAACTTGGTTGCTCGAGAAGCTGCTGAGATCCCTGCCAGGATGTGGAGTGGACTTCCCAGCAGAGGTGAGTGTCTTTATTCTCAAACTTGGATGCCGGGTCTGGGGTGCCAGTAACAGATTCTTTCAACCATCGCTTTGAATCCCGTGGAGTCATCAGCGGTGATTATTGTATCGGCTGGCACCTCTGAAGGGGAAAATTGAAGGGCAAACAGAGCAGCCTTTAATTTTATTGGGAAGTAACTCTCTAAATGGGTGTGATAAGCATCTTCTTTTTCCCCTGTGCTAGCTGTGTGCCGAGGACATCTTACCAGCAGGTGACTTCCTCTGCATTTTAAACATTCAGAACAAGTCAGTGATATGCGATTTGCTATCATTACCGAAAGTAGGCAATTAGCAGTGTTAGTATGTGTTTCAGGTATATAAAAAATGCTATAAACCAAATATGTTCTGCAGAACCTCTGACATGAAAAATATGCAGGAGGAAACAAATCATGTTTACAAGGTAGCTGAGAAAGTGAGAGCAACGGCTTGCGTACTGGGGACGACACCTTGTTAAGCCTGACATTATTAATAATTAAAAGTTATGACCTGTCATGCAGTGGACAGCCTGCAGTAATTGGTTTCCAGCGACGGCGTGCTGACCACGAGTGGGGAAAGGAGCAGTGTTTCTGTATGGAGCATGCATGGAGTAGATGTGATGTTTCAGAGGTGGCACATTTTATCATTCAAATGTAACCTTCCCTGATGCCTCGCCTGGGGAGGGTAAATGACCAGACAACCCTGCTCTGAAAGGTCTGAGGTATTTTACATACGGGGGCACGGGAAACCGACAGGATGAGGGCAGGGTCAAAGTCAGCATCCTGGAGCATCGGTCCTGCTGCCCAGGCTGTGCCCAACTCTGAGTCCCTGTGACCAGAAGCTGTTTCTGAAAGAGAAGGGGGTACGGATGCTGTGCTGTGTCCAGACAGCACTGTGCTTATTATGTGCTGGCTGTGCCGGGGGCACAGAGAGATCTGTTCCTACTGATTGGAGGCTAACATGGCACATGGGATTTGAGCATGTATGTGAGTGTGTTTTTCTCGTTCAGTGTACTTGAGGCTGCTGTTTCCAGCTTTAAAGTTACAGATGAGTGTGTGCTTCTTAGAAGACCCGGGAACCCTGCTCACTGCCAGCACACGTAAAGCATGGCTAAGCAGTCACATCAGGAGCAAAGCGTTTGTGTTCACCAATCTGTCTCGGCAAGTCCCAGGGCCACTATCTCGCTAGAAGCCACTGTGTGCTTTTGAAAGCATGAAATGAGTTTTATCCCAACCACATGGTTTCTCGTTAGGCAGCTCCTTCTATGGCAATGGTCAATTGATGGTCCACTACCTGGGTTGTGGTGCCCTGCCAAAGGTGACTGCGTGTGCTAACGTGTTTGTAAAATTAAAAAAAAAAAAAAGGAGGAAGAGGGGTGGGAGGGGCACAGTGAGACCCTCAAGAGGAAAAGCTTACCTTCACTTTGGAGCCGTTCTCGTTTCTCCAAAGTTCTGTATGCTGTTTTGTTCAGGACACACAGTTCTGAAATTGCTGACATGGTCCAGCATGCACCTGCTCTGGGATGAGACATCAGCATAGCTGTGTTCTGCACTGTACAGTGCTTGTCCCTCCCTTTGCAATGCATATGTCAAAACTGCTCTACTGGCCTGCCATGTTTTGCAATTCATCATGACGCCTCCCTGCTTCTCTGCTAATGCCTGCTTAAGCCCCGCACAGGCAGGGGACCACATTTGGACATTCATATTCTACGTAAACAGCCAACACTTGGCCGTGCTCATACGTGCTCAGAGCAGGGTGAGCTCAGGCATCAACCCGAACCTGTCGGAAGAGACGTTAAAAATTTGAAAAATACCTTCTGTCTGGAAAAGATTTCATCTTGAAATTTTGAAAACAGTTTTTGCTTGTTTTCATGGGATGTTAGTAAATGAAATGTACTTTTGAACATGCCATCCTTAGGGTTTTCCTCCCTTCGGAAAGTAACACTTGTTGAAAGTTTTTGAAAGCACAGGTAACCGAAATGACCAAGCTATTTCAGGGAATAACATGTTCTCCTCGTCATCCTTAGTCATAAGAACAAGGATGACTTAGAGTTTCTGTTCTCTGCATGGTGTATCAGGCATGCAGGTGGACTGGGAAAACATAATGCCATGTTGATAATATGTTGTGTTTCTCTCTCTCTCTCTCTCATATGGTCTGAAAGCCCCTCTGGAACCTTTAAGTATTATTATTATTTTTTAAAAAGTTCTTGGATCTTTGCCTAGGTTAAGTGATTACACACATTTAAAGATCCAAGACAAGCCATCGCTCCAGGCATGTTAAGACTGTGTACCGCTCTTGGGGAGGACCTGAGTTCAGTTCCCAGCGCCCATGTCAGATAGCTCACAACTCCTGGAGCTTGCAACTCCAGCTCTTGGCAATCTACCATGCCTGCCACCTGTGCATGTAGTGTTCATTTGCACAAATGCTCACTCACACAAACACACACACAGACACAGACAGACAGACAGAGACAGAGACAGAAAGAAAAATAAATCTAAAAGTGATTTGAGATACAAATGTTATTGTTGAAATTCCAGGATGCAATACATGTCACTTTAATCAGAATAAGATGTGGTTTACATGAGGCATAATTTTAAACAACTTATTTTTCTTTTACTGTTTTGGGAATGTCATGTCCCCAGCCATTCTCACATTGTACGGTGGACTTTATCTTAGAAATATCTCACGTTTATCACCCCAAAGCCCAGGAAACTAATTGTGTTTGTGGGTTGAGAATTAGAATGTTGTAAGATCTTGACACTTCCTCTTGAAAGTCTAGATGATGTTATGTGTTTACTCAATGAAAGCCTTTAGAGAGGTTCTTGATGTCAGAACTCTCTGGAACAGTGGAATTTGTCATTTTATACACAGTGAAGAAAATCCACTCCAGGGAAGCAGGGGCGAGCTTGTCACACCAGCCTTGATGTCACCAGCACTCTCTCTTATAACGTAATAGGATGTGATCGTGCAGAGCAAGCGCTCTGCCGATAGCTCCTATTCTTCTATCAAAGGGCAACTAGCTGGACGTGCTCATCAGCAGACCTTTAAAGCGATAGCTTCTGTAATGTAGCCCATGGGGTGAATCTGTTTTAACTGAGAACATGACCAGTTTGTGGGCCCTCCCCACTTCCCAATGCCCTGGGTAGTTTCTGGAGTCTACAGTTTGGAGGTATACGGCTGAGGTGGATATGGTTTATTGAGAATGCATCTCTGATCTCAAAGTTCTATTTTTCTGTCGTTCCGTCTTTTCATTGACTTCCTACTAATGAACTAGGAAGGTCTTGTTTTACCTTTGCTAGCTTTGGCAAGTAAAAACACATAGGACTGCTAGTTAAACTTTAAATTTTAGCTAAAAATGGTTGTAATTTTAACCATCATTATGTTGCGTGCATCATCCGGGTCATTCTAAGTTGATTGACGTTTAGCTCTGCCTCCCGGTTTGGCCAGGTGTCCTGCACTAGCTGGAAGCTGAGCCTTCCTACCTGCTTTACCAATGAGAGGCTGTCTTTAGGTGGCAGCCTCTGCAGTCGGCTCTCACGAGAAGCCAGCACAGAGGCTTCCTGTTCCTGCCAAAGCAAATCCACTTCTGCTGTTGGATTTTTTTTTGCCTAAACATGCCCGCTGCTAAGTTGCCATTTGAGAAACTTAAAATGGGTAAAAATAGTACCATAGAATGGAAATAATGAGTGTGTGAAAGCTTCCTATAATTACTAAAATAAATCAATAACAGCAGAACAATAAATAATAGCTGCCAGCGACACTTCAAATAAATGAGGATTATACAATTAGCTTCCAATTGTTATCCCTTGCCAGTTAGAACACTTTCAGGACTTGATCAGATTTGAAGCATTTATAAATGAGTTTTCCTTGGTTGTACTTAGAATGCTTTATGCAAGTTTCCTCCTGTGGTCCCCTCTGCTCTACCACTCTGTCTGGTCTTTATTTAAATGATCTTTTTCTTACTAATCTTAGGACTCACTGCCCCCATGGCTTTCTTCAAAGGCCAAGAGACTTGTGGGCTTGACTGGGCAGGAACTTACTCTAGCGAGATAGAATGAGAAGGACAGTATTTGTATCCATTACACATACCTTTCGATGGCAGAATGTTTTGGCAGGTTAATCCCGGCTTATTGCAGTAACTTTATAACACATTTATATGCAATCATACATATGCTAAGCTGCTTACTCAAACCCCACCCCTATCCCCTGAGCTACCCCTATTTTCACCATGCTAGAACACACCAAGAGCATCATATCTTGGCTCTGCTTGCTGGAGAACAAAGGGCCCTGAGTCTCCTTTCAGGTGAGGGTGTCTTGAAAAGTGTTCTGCTCATTGCCTTCTGTATCGCCTTCCTGCTCTCCTCTGACTTCCTCACACTCCCATGTTTTGTAAATAATCCCAACAGAAACAAATACACATTGATGTGTATTTTAATGCCCAGAGTCATAAAAAAAAAAGTAGAGTGACCTTTGTGCACTGCGATAGTTTTGTTTTTCTTGCCAGGATACCTTATAATCAATTAGTGATTTATGGAGAGAAGATATGTGGGACAGTTTTTTAACCCTTCTGTTCCTTACTAACAAATGGCCTCAGTTTTCCGTCAGTCATGTGATATGTCAAACCAGGAAGCCCATTTCTTGTTTTTGTAAGTGCAGTTGACCTGACTTTTGAAAATGAAGGGCTGCTACTATGGTGATAAAGAACTGTGGGGTCAACCATATCTTCTCTACTTAAATGACTTCCCATCAGCCATGACTTCTCCGTGGCTTGCGAATAGAGAGACAGATTTTTATTATCGTATTTCTTCATGTCTGTTAACAATAAGTGCTGTTTCAGTCTGATCACTCTTATTCCCAAGTATAAATATAAATAGGTTTGGATTTCCCCTTCATTAACCTGTTTTTAATACCTTCCCCCCAATTTTCTAGCCAAGAATGTTATTATGTTATCCATCCTTCTCCCAACTTTTAAAGGGAGATTTGTGGTCTTTTCCAGTACCTAACCTATGCTATTTAAGAAAAGATTCTCTCTTGACCTTAAACATTACTTTGCTCTCTAAGTTCTCTTGAGTAACCTCCTCTGAATTTCAGGTATTGTTGGCCGTATAGTATGTTTGTGAAAGCAAATGACCAACATGAATCCATGATCCAACTTCCAGTCACTGAACATCTTCCAATGTTTTTTTGTTGTTTTTGTTTGTTTGTTTGTTTGTTTGTTTTGAAACTGGAAAGGTGCCGGCGAGGTCAAGATCCCAGTTTGAAACTCTATGAATTTCCTAAAAGATAAATGGTATGGTTTGAATATGTTCCTTTCATGTTTTGGAAATGCCAGGCCTAGTGCCAACAGCATGGACTAGTGGGGCCCATGGCAGGGGTTTAGCTCATGAGCACACCTTCACAAATGGAGTAATGCTGTCATCACAAAAGGGTGGGAGTGAGTCTGCAAGTCTGACCTCTTGTCTTTGCTGTGTGATGCCTTCAGAGCCAAAAGGTCCTTGTGAGGTGCAGTCTTCCTATCTCTGGGGCTCTGTAAGAGGGGACTGTTGGCTCTTTATCAATTACCCTGTCTTAGGTATTCTGTTATACCAGTACAAAATGAGCTAAAGCTCTGAGACGGAAACACACACAGAGAGAGATGGAAATAGCAATTAAATAATAAATAGGTGCCCCTTTTTGGGAATACCTAAGTTGTTAGGGTTTAGCAGAGTAATGTTTTCTGTAACAGCACAAGGGCATTTAGCCAAATGTCTCTTCGATGAGATTTCGAACAAGGTATTGATCAGTGATTGTTGTAGACTTATGGTAATGCTAGTACTAGAGAGATTTTTGTTTATTTGTTTGGTTTTTGTTTTCTCAGACTCTCACATCATTGTTTTTAGAAGAAATATTTTCTAGAAGCGTCTGTCTTCTGGCCAAAAACAAACACAAAAAACCAAACCAAACCCAAAACAATCCACCCAAAACAAACAAAAGCTATTGCTGAGGGCCTTTTTGGAGGGCTCTAGAAAGGGACAGGATTAACCAGACTCAGAAGTGAATCCACAGTAATTTCCTTTGCCAGCATTTTTCTATGCTTCATAGATTACATGATAGGTAATATTCCATTGGACTTTTACCTAACTTGAGCTTTTGGAGTTTGTGTGTTTTAGTAGACAGGGGGCCAAGTGAGATGACGCCATCAACACCATGGGTTTATATTTTCCCACTTGAGGGAAGTATGGGGGGGGGACGCCACTCCTACTGGGGGTTCCGAAATGGCTGTGGACCATTCTTTAACAGAGTCATGACTCAGATCTCTTGGTTCAACTACAACAGGTTTAACCAACATCAGATTCTTAGCAACAAGTTTCACGGTTGTTTTTATTTAGTGGCGCATGTGTGGTAAGCGGTGTAAGTGATAGGACCTAGTAAAAACAATAGCCACAGTCAGCTTTTGGGCTAATGTCATTCCCTGCCCTCAGACATGCAAACGCATTCAGTCTTTTTCACCCCGTAAAGGAGTCCCAAGGAAAGTGCAGTGCAGTGAAGGGAAGTCAACAGCCAGAGCCATACAGCAGCTCAGTCGAGATGGGAAATTCTCTTCGGGGCTGCAGAAGGCAAGTGTTTAATCAAGACCCAAGACCAACTCTTAGAGGAGAACCCACACCGCCAGGTGACAAAGAGTTTAGTAGATTTGTAACTGGCTGAACACCTGTACTTGAGGCACCTGACTCATGTGAACGGAGAGCAAAGCACCCTAATTTGTGATTCAGTTCAGATGCTCGTGACCTGGTCATTAAAATTTTCATGTAATCCAACGAGGATAAAAACCCATAGGAAAGCACAAGCAGTGTCTGTACTGGCCTGCAGGCTGCGCCCACGCCGAAAGCCCGAAAGCTCAGTCTCTACAGCTGCAGTTAAAGAGTCAAAACTCTTAACCTTTGCAAAATGCTCCTACTCAGCGGCCCTAGTTAGAACCACTGTTAACCAGCTTGGTTAATTCAATTAGGAGGAAATGAAGAAGAGAGTGAAGAACAGATGTAGGGGTATTTACAAAACACATCAACCTGAGTAAAAAGTAACGGTATGATTGCCATCTGCCCCTACAATTTTAAATGGCACTGTGGTTAATCTTTGTCAGCTGGGCTAGATTTAGAATCTGTGTGGGTGTCTGTGAGGCGTTTCCAGAGAGCATTAACTGAGAGGGGAAGACTCCCTCTGCTATGGCTAGTCCTATCCCTTGGGATGAGGGCAAGGAGAGCCAGGAGAGGTGGGGAAAGCTAGCTTTGAGTCACCATTCCCACTGCTCTGCTTCCTGACTGGCCACCAAGTAAACAGCTCTGCTCTGACACAGATTCCCGAAACCATGTGTTCCACTCAAATGCAAGCAGCCAAGCAACCATGGACCCTCGAACCCTCGGAAACCATAAGTCAACAGAAATAGTTCCTGCTTTGACTTGTTTCCATCATGAATCTGACAAAGGGAGGCAAAAAGTAACTTCTGCCCTTGGCAGCTCCTGTGGCGTTCTGTGGTACCGTCACAGAATGAGCTCAGTGATGAGACGTAAGCCACGCCCTCTTCTCATCGGGCAGAGCACATGAGCGAGCGGTGTAGGTGAATGGTGGCGGCTCCCTGTGCCTTCAGGAGATTGACCAGCAGGACAACAGGCACTCATGAAGGGGTGATAGCAGGGGACCGCTAAAGCAAAAGCAGGCTGTGACTTAAATGTGGCTAAAAGTGGTCCAGCGGTTGGATGGATGGCAGCAGTCTGTGATCGTCCATTCTCAGATGCACTGTTCCCATGAGCACGTTACATTAAAAGAGTAACGTTAAGTGGTCAGGCATTAGGGTTTACTAGTTCTGCTTCTAGAAGTGGAACAGCTTAGAAATGATTTCTAAGGCTTTCAGAGTCCAGAAACATTCCCACTGAACCTGCCCGATCACAGGCAAATGATTTTACTAGTAAAGATTTAGTCTCCTCATCTGCAGAGCAAGATAATAAAAGACCCAGCTGCACGGCAGAGGTAAAGATGACGCGAGGATGGCGAGCCGAGGGAAAACGCAATCAGAAGATCACCACTGCAAGAGGCGTAGCGAGGCCAAGTGATGCCTTTATGTCTTGCTGTGCACTAAACGCTCAATAAATGCCAATTCATATTATCCGAAAATTAATCTTTCTTGCATTATAGTTATCTTGTAGTAAAGTTAATGTCTCAAGATAAACTGAAAAGTGGCTGGTGCTAGGGGAAAGATGTGGAATTGGGGCAGGAGGCTGCAGGTTGGATGCAACCGGCTAAGAAGCATTTGGGTAGTAGAAGCCTCCCCAACCGTCAACCTTGGAGGGTTGACAGAGTTTCAGGGTGATGCACTGGGAAATCCATTGCTTTTAATTCTTCATTCATTCCCAGCCACTGTTCCATTTGACCCCTGCCGTGGTCCTGAGAAGAGAGAGGGGAGAATTTGCTCACTATGCTGACGATACATTAGCATAATAAAAACAGTAGCGACGATAGTGCATGTGCCAGATATGTGACAACACACATACATATATGTGTCAAGACACACATACATGCACACTTTTCCCAGCCTCCATGTCACACCAGCTCTTGTGGGTCTGGATGCAGCTTGGCCATCTACGTACGGGGCAGTAGACGCCCTGACCAGCACAGTGGTGTCAAACTAGCAGGGCAAGGTATGGAAAGTGAGTGTGGTCAGAGTTTCACTTACTCCACAGAAAAGGTGTAAAGCCTTTCCAGCTGGGAGGAAGGCTGGGAGGTGAGGGAAAGCTCCAGGGGCAGGCTTGCCAGCCGGGATGTTAACATTAGCATCACATCTTCTCGCATCTGACTAGGAAAGGGGCTTCCTGTGCAGTGTAATTAACTCTCGTTGACACACCTCACGCTAAAGGGCACGCTTCTTTAGCATGGTGTAACAAATCCACTGCTTAGCAGGAATCACTGCGGATTAAAAGTTTAATGGTTCTGTGATTTGGAGGAGGAACAAGGGCAGAAGAGGAAAGTTTGTGCTTGGATTTGCTGAAGAAAAAGAAAACATAAAAAATGCTGTAACATAATTGGAGGAACTATGTGCTCAGTTTTATCTTTTAGTCAAACTTGTAAAACTTCCGAAACAAGTATCAAGGTAGACAACTTATAAATTATTCTACTTTCTCTTATTTCAATAGATTATGATCACTGATCTAATATATATTTACCTAATATAACCTTTTAATGTTTGCTGTTATTGCTACTTATGACTTTCTATTGACCAAAGTATCCTGTTCATCTTCCTTTTATCACATTTAAATGTTTATAAAATTTTTAAAATTACTGACAAAATATATTTAAGAACATTATTTAAGTTCATTATTTGTCCATAATGAACTAGTTCTGTGCTGCGTCTCTAAGTAAACACATCCTATTAGTGTATTTATCACAGCACATCGCAGGGAGCAGGGAAAGCCCTGGGTGTGAGGGCTGAATGAGTATGTATTGTTGACGGGGCAAGGCCTTGTCATGGATTCCACAGCCTCAGACGCCCTCAGGAATGGCAGAGCAACCCCTCTCCCAGGATGAGGCTCAGAGAGGGATGGCAAAGCCTTCCTCTAGCCCTGTGGTTGTTGATAGTGTGTGCAGAAAATGTCTGCCATGGCCTCCACCCCCTTTCCCACATTCACAGTCTGAAGACAGCTCCCCTACAGAGACCGCGCCCAAGATGAGCCAAACCTGTCTCCTGGATGCAGCTGCACACCATAAACTCTGCCTCCATGCTTATTTGCATGAAACAACCCCACCTCCCCGTCCAGCGATCCTGCCCAGCTCATGGTGCCCTTTCTCCAGCAGAGAGCCCAGTGTACCCACCAGCCTCAGCATCTTGTGTGTCTGTGTGTCTGTCTCTTATCTCCATTCCCTTGCCACCCAGTCCAGTCTGTCCCTGGGACCGAGGAAGGACTCATCAAAGCAGCACCTTGAAAAGGGACCTGAACAAGAGAGTGGACACTGGCTTCCGGGGAACTCTCATAGGTCAGAGGAGAGAAGGCCCCTGTAGGAGCAGGCTCATTCATGCAGAAGAGGTAGTAAGGGAGAAGAAGGAAGGAAACAAGAAGAAGCAAAGGAGAAAAGAACAAAAGGGGCTGTGATTCCCAGGCCTAAGTTTTCAGGGAAGCCAATGATGAGTTTGGTTCCCTAGGGAAGAAATAGGAGAAAAACCGAGTAGCTGATACAGGGCAGAGGCTTTTTCAGCCAAGAGCCATGGCCACCTGACTCCAGCTTCCTGTCCCTGTGTCCATCCGGCATCTTTATTCCCTTGCCACCCCCAGTCAGGTCCAAGTCCCTGGATCCATACATGGACACAACAGTGCATATTCTTTTGAAAACCCCATCTGTCTCACATACTAGACTTTGAGCATCTTGAGATCACCGTATCCTTCAAGGACCAGCATCACCAGTCCTTCAAATATGTGACACCGACTACAATAGCTGGACATAAATGATGCAGTGAAAACACTGACCAGGGCAGCAGTTCCTAACCTTCCTAACGCTGAGAACCTTTGGTATAGTTCATGTTGTGGCTAATCCCTCCCCCGCCCCAAACCATAAAGTTATTTTTGTTGCTATTTCATCACTGAAGTTTTGTTACTGATATGAAGTGTAATGTAAATATTTGTGTTTTCTGATGGTCTTAGGGGACCCCACGTGGCTGCCCAGGGGCCGTGAACCACTGGTTGAGAACCCCTGGACTAGAGGGTAAGCACATACATTGAGGGTCCTGAAGAACTCAGTATGTTATTGGATAGTGCTGTTTTTAACAAGACTTACTCCCCCCTTTTTATGTGTGTCCCTGTATGCGAACGTAGAAGTCAGAGGTCAACACTGGGTGTCTTTTTTGACCATTCGTGATTCAAGGTATTTTGCTCAACTGGGAACTTGTCAGTTACTCTAGACTGGCTGACTGGCAAGCCTCTGGGATCCTCCTGTTTTAGCCATCCCAGCACTGGGCTGACGGGTACATGCCACTATGCCCAGCTCTTACATGGTTCTGGGTTTCAAACCCAGGTCATCATATCTGTGTGGCCAGCACTTTCCTGAGCCTTCTCCCCAACCCTAAGACGCCCTATTTAAAGTTACAGCACGATGGCTTTTTTTTTTCCTTAGCTTAAAAATGAGTAAGACCAAATGAACAACTATCTACGCATCTCAGATGGGACACCAACAATGAAGTCAGATAAATGGTTCCATTCAAGTCCGACTGGACTGGTTAGGGCAGCGTGAAACTAACTTCTCTAACAAGTGGCCACAAATAGCTGCGTCATCAAAACATCCCAAGAGAACGTGGGCGATGGCCTCCCGAAAGCTGCACAGAGTGGCCCTTCAGCTGGCCCGTCTCGGCACACCCCAGCATTTTCTGAGACTTTATGCAGGTGGTGCAGATTACATACCGTGGGGGTGGGGGCAGGGGCGGGGCGCCAGAGTCCGAGGCTCAGGTGAGGTCCACCACCCTTCTTCTGTTTGGGGACAGAATGGATCTTATGAGTGTCCCCTGCTGGTCGTCCCAGCTGCTCGGAATAAGATGGTAATGGTGTTGTCATGCCCAGAGGACATCAACCCGCATTTGGCAGATGATAGTGGTAATAACTGTTGCTAGTCCATGTGCTCTGATATTATGTAGTGATTTCAAGTAATAAGATACATCTGTAAAAACCGACATGTGATAGTGTATGAAACAAGCAAGGCAAAGTATGTATTTTTTATGTAGAAAACACATTTGTGTATATTTGTATGTGTGTTCATGTCTGGTCATGGGGAGGGGAAGGAGAGAAGGAGAAGAAAGAGAAAAACTGCGTTCTATCACAGAGGAATCCTGGCACTGTTCAAAGGAGAATTACTTTAGACTGTCTGTACTTTTCACTGTTTGATGCTTTTGAATTTTTAACATTGCAGTTGTTTGGGGGAGAATCACACATGAGGTCTACACAGAAAAGGATATGAAAGATGCAGGGGGTGGAGGGAACACGGAAGCAAGGTGATGTTATCAAAACTTACCTCAGTAAAAGCCTGCAGCTTTGTCCAGTGATGACTGTGGTTTTGATCCACAGTTAATATCTGGGGGAAAAGACACAGAGCAGAGGCCATCCTGCCCTGTACCTGGGGGTGGCCAGCCTGCTGCCCTACACCCTCTCAAGTGTCCGCCCCTGAGAAGGGCCAGGTAAAAATCTGGAGTTTGGACAAACCTGAGCAGGTCTTGTTCAGGGCCCACACGACCATGTTCATATTCAGGCTGAGCCTACCTGATGGTTTGTGTTTGTCTTCGGTGTCTGCTGGAACTAGTCCTCAAGCTTTCCTGCCTGTGCAGTTATTCAAATGTTCTTCCCATCAAACACTTGTGCTGTGTGTGCATACAGAACAGCAGGCCTTATGGGACCTGGGCTTTGCGATGGAAATGAAACTTCCTGAAGTACCCCATCACAAGTCCCACTACCATATAAAAAGAAAGAAAAAAGACAAAATCACATTGAGATAATAGCTCATCACTGGTGAGATCTGCAGAAATGACAGTGGTGCTATTTAGTGCCCCTCGGAGCTCACCACGCTGACTGTCGCACTGTGGGTTTGGTGCTTACTCTCATCCCACATTTAGTGCTCGCATTTTGAAACAGAGCACTGTCTCATAACACTAGGTGATTTTACATGGACCAGTTACCCTAGAACTGACAGCCTCAAGCGGGCTATCCTACACATGACAGCAAACATACGATCCTTTCACTTCGTCCAACTTTTACTTTTTTTTTTTTTTTTTTTTTTTTTTTTTGGAGTACCACAAATTGAACTCAGGGTCGTGTGCATTCTAAGCACCCCTACACTCCTACCCTGATCAGCTCTCTCAGGATCAGAAACATGGATATTCTGATGAGCCCCTCAATTTGTCTTTAAGGCACCTTTGAAAGCTGCTGCCTAAAGGGGTTTGCACTCTGCAGGCAGTGATAAGAGCCTTTGAAAGAACATCCCAAGTGATTGACTGTGAAAAGCTTATGGAAGGATTTGTGATTCACTCCTAACCCTGGCTCCTGTTAGCTGTGTGTGGCAGAGTCCAATTGGGTAGGTGAGAAGAGTAAATTAAATCACTTCTGTCAGAGAGACTGATACAACGCTAATAGCATGGAATTGTGGGAATGAGAAAAGCAGTGTCGGATTCCTCTTCTTCTAAACAAACTGGGAAGAGCCCTAGCCAGAGCCACACACTCAGGTTAGTGAACCTCAACCCGTGTGCCATGGAACAACCCTTTCACAGAGCTTGCATATCCGATATTTACCCTATGATTCATAACTGTAGAAAAGTTATAGTTATGAAGTACCAACGAAAATGATGTTTTTGTTGTTGTTGTTTGAGGGTCACAACAACATGAGGGACTCTATTAAAAGGTCAGGAATGTTTTGAACCATTGACATAGGTTGAAAGCAAATGTATGTACATTTTGATGAAGAAATGGTACGTATTTCTGTCAAGTAAATACATAATTTCTAAAAGTTTAACTCATTTGAAGTATTGATTTCCATGGAAAACATTTAGTTACATTTCTAAAGTCAAAAATCCCCACTGATTAAGTTTATAACTTTTGTTTACTTAGGATTTGCCGGCCATTGTAGGAAATGGGTGTGTGGAAGGAATTGTCCAAACTCATTTACTCTTTCGGATTTAATCTGCTCCCCCCATTCTTTTCTCTTTATCTTTGTATCATCATAATCACTATTGAGTGGTATGAACAGTCTTGAGGCTAGAAGAATGAAGAGGAGGGTCTTGATAGATGATGGTCATGTGATCTACCAGTAACATGGACATTTAAGAGCTATTAATGACTAAGCCATGGTGTCCCAGACATCAACTTGACACTGCCTTCTCCTGGAATGTTTGGCCACTTTAAGAAAGGATGTTCCAGTTTCCCTGTTCCAATATTTTTGATTCAACAGTTCATAATTAAAATGAACACCCAAGACAACCCCCCTCTTGGATCAGTGTGCTGTCTAATCACTGACCTTACGGCTAATAGTCACATGACCCTGATAGTCCTGCATTTAGGAAATTGGAGAAAATGAGTATTTTACATAAGCGTTACACACCTGGCCAGTGTGATCAAGACTAGGTTCAATGCTGTCCTGATGAATAATATGGCTCCAAATTTGAGAATACAAGATCTGTTCTTTAGGTTTTTCAGCTTTCTGCTGGGAGGTTTACATCTGTTACGAATTTCATTTCCGCAAGCACTTTGCACTCCCCAGATTCTGATCCTTGGGTCCACTCCCAGCTCTTTGGATTGTGTTTAACCACAGGAAAGTTCCGTTGGTTGTCAGTGATGCCTTGATTGATTCAGCTCTTTCTGTGTTACCTTTTCTCTGTTTGTTGTTGTTGTTTTGCTTTAATGTCCTTTTGGGATTTGGGGGAAAATTGAACTAAAAATAACATTAATTTCTCCTGTTGTTTTTTTCTTTCTTATTAGTATGGAGGAGTATTTTCATCAGTTTCCTTTAGTCCAGTTTTGACTCTGGTATAAATGTTTTACATGAACTAGATTTTCTTTGAAGCCCCATTTTCTTTCTTCTATGTCAGAAGGCAGACTTTAACCTCTTCTTTGTCTGGTACTTTAAATATAAACTACAGGAATATTTCAAAGGCTGTTACTTTAGAAGCAGGATTTAAGGGAAATTTTATAAGGGCTTGTATTTCCCTGGTTTATGTTTAGCTTATCTCTTATCAAGAACTTAAAACTGGGCTTTTAAACAGATGTAAAGTGGCTGTTTGGAGAGACAGTTTTGCATTAATTTCTTTTGTTGTTTTATTCTGCCCCAGGATCTTTGCAGCTGTGAGTTTACAGTGTCGTCACTGCTAGTTGGTGACTGCAGTTCATTCACCAGGGTGGAGGCTATGAGGCTATGTGATGACTCCGTCCTTCTGGAAGGAAGGGTGACATTATGAGAGCCGATAACCAAATATTTTAAACATTTAAAAAAATTACACGTCAAACAATTCTAGTATATTTAGGCCCAGAAATGACTGGCTATGAGAAAAGATAAAATTTCAAGACTCTAAATTGGAGTCCTTCACATTTTAGGCTTGTCCATAAAAGAACTGAAACAGAAGGAGGCACATCAGTTGAGAAATAGGTTAAGATGTTCGTTTGCTGCTCTCATTAATTAACTTTAAGCCCCAAGCAAGCCCTTATCTCTAAAATGATAGACTTAGGAATTTTTTTATTTTACACAATAACTATTATTATTATTTATTAATTGTTATTATTATTATGGAAACTGTGTCTTACTGTGTAGCCCAGGCTAGTCTCTAAATCACAGCAATTCTCCTGTTTCATCCCTCCCAAATTTTAGGACTGAAGGTATATGTCATTATGTCCAAGGTTCTTTTGTTTTTGTTTTAAATACTCTTTAATAGCAAAGTAAGCTATGAAATTCTAGGATTTTCATATGGCTTTGTATGCACTTCTCACATATTATCCTTCTCACATATTCTTTTTTAATTCCATGTGTTTATCTTTGTGCATGGGCCATGACCTACATGTAGAGTCAGAGGACAGTTTTCAGGAATGGGTTTTTTCTTCCTCCACCATGTGGGTCCTGGGGATTGAACTGACACTGCCAGGCTCGGCAACAGGCACCTATACCACTGGGAACAGTCTCAGTGAAAGCCATTCCCATGCACGGTGAAGGTTGAGCATCTTGGAAGTTGAAAGAAGAAGAAAATTTGCAATGATTTTGATTTTATCCGTAATTAGCTACTCTAAGGACATGAAGGATTAAGTGAGAAGTTATTATTGAGTTACCTCTACTCATAGGCTTTTTATTCAGGCAGATTCCTCATTGATTTTTGTCTGAAAGACTCAAACCCAACAAAAGGGCATTTGTTCTTTGAGAATGGGAAAGGGCTGCGTTTACCTTAAGGTTCGGGACTCATTGTGTGGTGCTCTTCAGTGGTGATTTCAAGTGCCCACCAATATTCCCGCACTTTACCCCTAAATTAAGTCCTTATTATGGACTTAATGGAAATGCCCAGCGATGTGGTTAATCCCCCAGTGAAACCTGCTGTCTCCAAGCTCATGAGGGCATGTGCCCCCAAGCAAGATTGCCTCATGCTCACAGTCAGTCTCTCAGTCACTTTACGGTAGTTGTGATGTGCATTTATGGCTTAAGGACATGGAATCTTGCTGTCACATGACGTTTATCCCTGGTGGTTATTCAAATCGGCTTTTATTATGCTCGTTGCTTATATTTGCAGCGTTTGACTTCCTCGTCCATCGTTGCTTTCATAATTCTTAGTTTACATAAAAATTAAAATACTTAAGTCTATGAAATTATAGTCTATTTTAGTAGACTATACCTATTTTTGATGATCAGCATTATTTCTGTTCCCCATGATTAATCCTCAAAAGCCCAGGAATAGTCATTCATAACTGTGACCACCACGTGCTCCAGGTACGTTCACTCACTTAAGAATGCTTCCGTATAAGATAGTCCACGCTATAAAACTGCTTAGATGACACCAAGGCCCCAAAATTCTACCAGCAAGAAATTCATTTCGCTTCATTTTCTACTTAGAAGTTACGTTTTAGAAAAATGAACGTGATGGTCATGTTAAGTGGAATAATTCAAGTTTGAATTCTGATGCTAATTTCTATCTGTTGGGTTAAAGAAGGAAAAGACTTAGAAAGGGTATCTGATACAATATTGTGCTTCTACTTTAGGCAGCTTTGACATATGTGTATGTGCATGTATGTATATGTCTATAGATGTACATATAGTTAGATGTGAGTGTTGAGGATTTGCTCATCTCATATGAGCTGATCACTGTAGTTCAGGTGTCCCAAGAAACATGGCCCTGGAACCCTAACCTTGAAAGCAGGGTTAATGTTTCAAGATGACAGTGCACGTTCACTTAAATCAGAGATGAGGAACTCAAGGGCGTGAATGAATTCCTGTCTCCCGTTGGCATTCATTGGCTCAATATCTAGTGCCCAGTCTTTATCCTCATATGTTACTTCATCAGTAATCTATGGTTTAATTTACTCATCTTTATAAGTACCTGCCTTATAAATCATGATGAAGTGCTTTTGAAGATAATGTGTAAAACGCAGAAGTGTTACTATTACTGACAAAGTAGCCAATCACTTCCAGGCTATTTTGTGACATTAATGTTAGATTTTGTCATCACAAAATGATGTAGAAAGTCTTGAATAGCAGGAGGAAGAAGTGGCTTACAAAAATAGCCACCTAACTGCCCTCACTGTACTTTTCTGACATCTTATTAGGTACTAACCGTGATAAAGTGTTTTGCATAACTGCACTTAATGTTTAAAAACTAACACCCCCCTCCAAACACACACACACACACACACACACACACACACACACACACGCACACACGAGAAACAAAAGTCTGAGAGTAACTCTCCCAAAGTCATAGAGTAGGTAAAAGAATACGGAATGGTCTTCTAGGCTCCTCTCACCGTGTTATTAAAACAGTACAGTGATTGCTAGTTTTACGTCAACTTGATACAAGCTAGAGTCATTAGAGCAGAGGGAACCTCAGTTGAAAAAAAGGCCTCTGTAAGATCCAGGACTAAGGCATTTTCTTGATTAGTTATTGATGGCAGAGGGCCCAGCCCATTGTGGGTGGCGCCATCCCTGGGCTGGAAGTCCTGGGTTCTCTAAGAAAGCAGGCTGAGCACGCCACGGAGAGCAAGCCAGTAAGCTTCTGCCTCCAGGTTCCTGCCCTTCCTGTGTTCCTGCCCTCACTGCTTTTGAAGATGCTATTATATGGAACTGTGAGAGAAGTCAATGCTTTCCTCCCCAAGTTGTTTTGGTCATGGTGTTTCATCACAGCTATACCCACCCTAACGACAACACATACCTAGGGCCCGGGTGTGGTGGTGCACACTTTTGAATGCCAGCACTGCAGAGGCAGAGGCAGATATATCTGTCAGTTCAAGTTCAAGGCCAGCCTTGTTTACATTCCAAGGTCCAGGCAAGCCAGGGCTATTTAGTAAGACTCTTCCTCTCCCAAACAAGAAATGCAAACCGTGCATTTAAAAACATGAAAGGAGGCATGAACCAGTCTCTGAGACCCCAAACAATGGCACCAAGACAAGAAATTTTAATGAAAGGTGTTATTGCCACACCACTCTTTTTGGCAAACTTGGATTTTGTACTTGTAGTAAAGGAAATTGAGGGTGTTGCTATGGAGACAGAGTGTTTAAAATGACAATAATCTTGTCTACAAGTAGGCAAAAGTGGGAGCCACCAATTTGCTCTAGCTAGACGGAAGCTGTGCCTTGCAGTCCTCATGCCCGGACAGTGCACATCTCCTGTGAGACAGAAAGAAAATGGGCTGTTGTCCACGCCTCCCCACGGCCGCTTTTAAATACACTCAGAATTATCGGACCTCCTTGGACTGAAGCAGCTCAATATTTGGAGCCTAGTTATTGCTACCAAATGCTTACATATTATTTTTCAGCCTTTTCAAACAATTTGAATAATGTATCTTTTTTGTTAAAACCTACATGCTTACTTACTCTACTTGTCAATTCTCTACCGTTTCGTTTCAATGTAACACTGCAGAGCAGTGTGAAACTGACTGTCAGAACTGGAGAAATAGAGAACCTTATGTCTACATACTAAATTTATGGCAACAAAGCCAACATTTTAATTTATAGCATGCAAGGAAAAAAGCTTATAAATGGTTTTCTAATGTATGTGTATTTCCCAAGGGAAACAATGTGTGTCCATATACATTCATGCACATATATGCATATATATGTATATATTTGGTGATTTTTAAGGTATTTAAGTCTTTTGTTACTGACTACACAAAATATATCACAGAATATGCAGTGAAAGCAGTATTTTCATTTGTAATTAACCTTTTCACTGGAAATTTACAGCTCATCTAGGCCTGAATAATTTCACTTGACATTTTGAAACACTTAGGTGTTTAGGAATAAGATTATTTTGATTAAACAGTATACACTGAATCTTTAATCACACAGTCATCTTATTAGAATGAGGTTTTACAACTATGTCTATGTAATTCTGATCTGATAGATGAAATTAAATAAGCATTAAATGATTTTAATTAATGTTGCATAGCTTTTGGCAGACATACAATGATATTAATTCACTGTAATGCTTATTTGCTTGTGTATATGCAGACAATTCACATGAATTATATACATGCCTATGTCTACCATAGTGGCACAAGTTCAGAATTTACATAAGAAGTATGATTGAAGGTGTTAGGTGGTATGGGTAAGGGGTATAAAAGAATGCATTAACCATGAAATATATTTATATTAATGACTTAACTTACAAAATCTTTATTGAAATTCCTATAAAAATAATGTCTCTGAGTCTGCAGCTTACACATCAAAGCTAGTACTAGTTTACCCATCAAAGCTGATAGATCCATGCTCGCTTCTGCCTTCCGTGCATATAGTCTAGACAGCATTATCTATGCTAATTTGTCTTATGGAGTCAAAACAACTAACAACCTTTTAAAAGTGCTCCCTTTTCATATTTCTGTCTTGCAAAGTTAGCTCCCTCTGCTAGTCTTATGCCCAAATTACATTGAAATAATATTCACTTAGTATGATTTCTAGTGTAAACATTGTACAGAATCAACCTCTATGAATAGCTTTCTCTTCTCTAAATCCTCATAATTTCGTGACATGCTTAATGGGACTTTTAAAAGTTTCTCTCCTCATAGTACAAATCATGAGAAATGCTAGCGTGGCAGGTTTATCCCTGAAGAACTTATCCCTAAAACATTTTTGAGAAGCAAATCAGTTAAGCCTTTAATAAGCCTTTGGTGTTAGAGATTCTGTTCTGGATAACCAGGTTATCACAGTTCCTTCTCTCAGTTTCCTAATCACTATAAATTATAAATTTAAAATCACTATAAATCTTGTTCAGAGACATACTTGCAGAAACTAGTCTCTGTGTAGAATGTGAGCGGTGACATTATTTGTCCTTGATTTCACCATCTTACTGTTTGGGTCTGACTTGATTATCCAAGCCCAGAGGGTTGGCCTAGTTAGTGTGCTAAGGGCATGGAGTAGTTTCACAATGTGAAATACGGAGCAGCTTCAACAGGTAGGTACAGTTATGACATGTTAAGACAGATTTCCTATTTACCTAACACTTGATTCCGCAGAGAAAACCTTCCTCTGCGAAAAGATGCCTCATTTCCCCCTTTGTTCTCACAAGGCCTTCCTGCTACCTCTCTCCTGCCCCCATGATGCTGACCAGCATCCATATATGCCTCCAAAAGAGCTGGCTGGCATTTGTTATGGTATGCCTACGCACTCAGATAATTTGTAAACATTTTTGCTTTTTCATGTTGCTTGAATTATGTCATTTTTAGCGTGACTTTAGTCTTGTGCCCTATACTCTTATCCATCCTTCTGATAATGTGTACATTGGCTCTTTCTCATCTTGGTTTACGTAGAGGCAGTGCTGAGTGAGCCCACGTACACACAATTGGCCAGTTGCTGGAGATCACATACTTAAAGCATATGTGTCCAGGAAGTGGAAGGTAGGGGCTGGGAATGTGTGCTTTCAGCTTGACGGAGGAAGGTTTATGTCTTGTTCATGGTGTTGCCTTGGAATGGGGCCAGATGCATGAGTGGTAAGTACTCAGCCAATGTGTATGGAATGAATGGGCAAAAGCCAAGCTACTCCCTAGCTGAGAGAGCAGCTGACTATCTAACCAGCAGCACCTGAGCATTCTACTGTATCTTTTCCTTGGCAACACTTGAAACTATCTGACTTTTCAAAATTGTTGACAGTCTGGTGGTGGTGAAGAGCTGCGTCCCTGGGGATTTAATTTGCATATCCCTAGTAACTACTGTCCTTGAATACCTTTTCACGTTTATTGGCCATTTGTGTCTCCTTCTCTATGAAATTCCTGTTCGTTTTAATAAATCGTGAGCTTTTAAAAATGTTACGAGTAGCAGATACTTATAAGATAGAGGTTACTGATGCTTTTTGGTTTATTTTTTTACATTGCCAGTTTACTCTCATGGTTTGTGTCTTGAGCTTCTGTTGTATTAGATGTCTGTTAATGAAAAATAATCCTTATTTTAAACATAATCTATTGCTTCCATGTTCAAAGAAGTTTCTCCTACACCAGGCTCATAACCCATTTCATGCATTTTCCTTCCTTCTGTATAGATAACCAACTGCTCAAGAGCCATTCCGTGGATACTTTCTTCTTCCTCACTGGTTCTCAGTATTCATTCTGCTAAAAGTGAAGTTTGTATAGATGTGTGTGTTTGCTCTCTATGCTTTTTTCTGGCTCACTGGTTTCTCTGTCCCTACACGAACACTATATTATTGTGATATCTATGAATTTATAAAAAGTCTTTATAGCTTCTTAGGTCAAATGTGCTACATTATTTTTATTTTATTATTTTTAAAAGAGTCACAGTGAAGTTTAATATGACATATATATTATATATCATTGTAAAACAGTCAGCTTGGGCTGCCATAACAAAATTCCATGGACCAAGTGGCTTAAATAGCAGATACTTATTTTACAGTTCTAGACCGGGAAAGGCCAGTCTAGACTAAGTGGCTTAAATAGCAGATACTTATTTTACAGTTCTAGACCGGGAAAGGCCAGTCTAGACCAAGTGGCTTAAATAGCAGATACTTATTTTTCACAGTTCTAGACTGGGAAAGGCCAGTCTGGACCAAGTGGCTTAAATAGCTGATACTTATTTTTCACAGTTCTAGACTTGGAAAGGCCAGTCTAGACCAAGTGGCTTAAGTACACAGATACTTATTTTTCCCAGTTCTAGACTGGGAAAGGCCAGTCTGGACCAAGTGGCTTAAATAGCTGATACTTATTTTTCACAGTTCTAGACTGGGAAAGGCCAGTCTAGGCCAAGTGGCTTAAGTACACAGATACTTATTTTTCCCAGTTCTAGACCGGGAAGGTACCAGCAGGATAGGTTTCACTCTGGAGCATTTATTTTTGCCATAGGTTGGTCATCAGCTGCTATGTTTATGAGACCTGTCTGCTGGCTCTCAAGTATCACACACTAGAAAGACGCTATCTTGACCCCTGTGCTTAGAGCACATCTGCTTTGTTTCTTGTGAATGGGAGACAGAAGTAGAGGATTACATTGAATTTGAATCCAGACTGGTCTCCATCGTGAGTTCCAGGTCAGCCAGAGACTCACAGCACAGCAGTCCCCAAATGAATAAACAATAACTAGAAAAAGGAGGGGGAGGGGGAGGGGGAGGGGGAGGAAGAGGAGGAGGAGGAGGAGGGGGAGGAGGAGATGTCTTCTTAAATCAGCACCTTATTCCTAGATCTCATTTACCCTAATCACTTTCTTGGGGGCATTATCTTCCAGAGAATACATTCTGGGGATTCAGGCTGACACATACAGTTCAGCTTTTATGTTTTAGAAATACACATCTCTTGAATATTTTGTTTCTTTTGTTCAAATGTTGACCAGTCTTATCTAAAATGTGTGGCCTCCTTCTCCCAAAAGTTATGTCTCTTTAAAGTCATTATATAAGCTCTAATTGTCTCACCTGAACACACTTAGGTGTTTTACATGCTCTTTTTCTGTTTTACGTAATAAATGCTTACAGATAAGATTGATTAATTTCCTAATAGTCCGTTTAGCTTACTCATCGCTAGAGGTGCCTTTTCACCTTGACGTCTGTTATTTTTAGTGTTAATATAATTTGTAGTACTACATTTATGTCATGTGAAGGCATGTCGCCTATGTTGGTTGTGCTTTTTGTTTGTTTTGGCTATAATCTGGAGAGTTCAGTTCACTATGCTTAAGAGATAACTAATACACCTAGATTTCCCTTCTACCAACTTATCATGGGCTTTCTCTTCTCTTTTTCCATTTCCTTTCATCATTTTCCTTATTTTTGCAGGCCTTTTGCATAAAATGAGCTTGTCTTTCCCCACTGTACTATATCAACATGTTCAGAAGTCATGTATTCTACAGTTGTTTCTTTACTGGTTACTCCATATGGTTTAGCACGGCATTGTCAAAGTTACTCAGTGCTTTTATTCTGATAATAAAGTCATTCTGAAGTTTGCATTCCGTGGTTGGCCAGTTTTTAAATTGCAGGGCTACCCCTCCAGATATTATTGTTACTGTCTGTGCTTTGAGATTTATTGCTTGAGAAGTTGCTGACTCTAAATTTGTTTTGCTTGTGGTGATGATCTTGGATTTACCCTGCGTCCTATTATTATTTCCTTGGACACATACTAAGACAAATGTGGATGTTAAGACAGTTCTGTCCTGATTATTGTGAAGGTAGCCCCTGCTCTGAGCTAATTAACAGGACCAAAGGCTGGTGTGACCACTAGGGTATGGAAATGCAACCTCAGCTTCCCAGATGTGTATGTACAGGCGCTGTGTAAGAAGGGGGGGGGGCGTTCTCTCGGGTAGGTATAAAATATGGTTCCCTTAGGAACGAGATCTCTGTTCAGTAGCCTGGGTTTGTTCCCGGGCAGGAAGGGAAGGCCCACTAGGCTTGGTTGCCCACTCAAACAGTTGCCCAGGAAAGAACAAATGAAGCCAAAGACCGGGCTGAAGGCAGTAACTTGCAGGGATTCCTCCTGGCAGGCACCGCAGGCTGGCTGATGAGGATTCCTGAGGAGCAGAAGATCTACTGTAGAAGAAAAGCAATGTATAGGTTGATATATGACAGACAGTAGGGTGAATAAATCTATACTTTCACATTATCCCTCATTTCTGCCACTGTTAATTCTATGAGCAATTACCTTTAAAATAAAAATGACAATTTGTGAAGATGCAATATGTACAGAAATAGTTATTTTAAAACCATGCCTTTATAATCCTTAATGCTGATTTTGATGATTTGGTGTGTAATGAAATATAAAAGTACATTTATGTGTATCTCACAGTACAGAGATTATAATTGTCCTTTAATGACAGAAATATATATTTATTTCCTATCATAAAGTAAGAAAAACATTTTAGGGAGTCATTGTTCAAACAAGTGAAGCTAAAATTCTTGTTATTTTTGCATTAGCATGGTAATGAATGAATTAAATCATGGAGAAATGCTTTCTCCTTTGAATAACTGTTAGTAAAAATCTTTCTGTGTTAAAAAGATTTCTATCTTTCAGCAATCCTTTGTGTTACTGAAGAATGTTTACTAATTTATACTTTATATCCTGTTGCATTTAAAACATTAACAGAATAATGAAATGTCATTAATTTAGCTTTGTTAATGTATACTATTGCTATGGTTGGCTCAGCATAGCAAAGACATCTATCAAGAAACCTGTTCTCCAAGTGATTTAATACCAAGTGAATTTTTAGATAGAAGCATTAATCTGTGGCAGGAGAAATTGCTTTCAAGTGTTTTGAAACCTTTATGCAAATAATAACGGCTAATGAGAAAGTGGTTTTAAAGACATCCAGCCAAACTTCCAACAAGAAATAAATATTATCTGAACATTCTGAAGCCATGAGGCTAGGTTTATCTGTTACTGTGACTACAGACTTGACTGCACCGATGTTGGAGTACTCCTGTGTCTGAATTCTGTTTGAGCATCGTTTTGCATTTTGTACCTAGAAAATGTTCAACTTCCTTGTGATCCTTTTTCCACTAACGTGAAATAACAAACATCTCGCAAGTGACGTATTTCTTATTTATTTCCAGTTTGAACATGCAACCACCTTTCAAATAAATGGGAAATAGAAGCGAATGGAAGTTTCTGAATGAGCTTGCATGAAAATAGTCACGTCAGGGCTAGAGAGTGGCTGCTCAGTGACTGCCTTCCCAGGTGTGGCCACATAAACGCTTCCTGATCACAGGGGCCTCGTTCAGGTCAGGTGAACCAGTAGCTCTAACCACCACGTGTTCAGGAATCTGGCGGCAGAAGTGAGAACCTGAGGGCCCCTGAGAGGTGTGGAGGTGTGTGAGCAGTCTCCATGCAGTGTTGGAATTGTAGAGAATCAGCCATGGGAGGTCCATGACATCACAGCTAGGCTCTATGGATGTGGCTTTACTCTAACAAGGTTGTCAACCCCCCCGGGTTTTCGAAGTTGATTAGCTTTTAAAGCACGATGCAGAGTGGAAATGAGTTAACTAATGCCTGAGAATCCACGGAAAGCTGTGTGCTTGGGATGGACTCCTGCCCTTCAGGATGAAGTTTCCAGATTGCTTCTTCACTGCTGTCTGCCATAAGGTTCTCGGTTACATAAATATACTTTGCCTCTTCTAATTACAAAAGGAGCATATGCTCAATCTTGGAAAACACAAAACAGAAAGCAAGACCCACTTCCAACTCCACTATACAGACATGGCCACAGCCAACATTTTACTATGTCTCGTTATCTCTCCCAGGACTGGGGAGGGTATCCGCCTTTACCCACAGTTCTGGGGGAGGTAGGTCTTCCTTTTCCTTCCTTATTGGTTTTGTTTGTTTGTTTGTTTTTGTTTTTGTTTTTTTTTTTGCCTTTTTTTTCCTGTAGATCTTTCCGTTCTGCCTTTATACCATCATTCCCACTATCATTTGTGTTTAATTTTATATCATCTTTCTCATTTTTATTTTATGTCTATATTTTGACAATTTAAATTTTGTATAAAGCACAAAATGTCACTTATTTACTCCTGTACACTACTTATTTACTATGCTTATACTCGGTTGTCCTAAAAGCATATGAAAACTTACCTATGTTTTTTCCAGAGTTTTTTTTTTTTATGCTGCAAATAATGTATGACCTTCATATGCGATTTAATTTTCCTTAGCTGATAACCTTAGCAACATCGTTGAAGCAGCCTTTGATCTGACCGTTATTACTGGTGTCATTACGGTTTGCTGAGACTAGGTCTTACTGCTTAAACTAAATTGAATTCAGCCCCACAGTCCTCCTGCCCCAGTCAGCCTCCCCAGTGGTGGGATTACAGACATGTGCCATCACATCTGACTTCTCATTAATCTTAAATGCCATCATTATCATCTTATTTTATATTATCGATTTGAACATAATGATGTCCCATTAACTTTATTTGAGTCTTTATTTTATTTTTTTTGGTCTGACACACCATGTATTTAAAAATTATTTTATATCCCTTTTTACAACATGATAAAAATAATCTATTAAAATACATCAGAAGATATTATATTTTAATTCTCACCTACTTCAGTAAAACTTACCTTGTGTTGTAATTTATTTAACAAGCACCAGTTTAACATACGTGTGTGTGTGTGTTTGTGTAAAACTTCTCTTTTTCTGTATAAGTAGTATTTTTAGGTTAATATATTTTCAGATCTGAAAAATCCTCAAAACTGCCGAGGTGCTTTGTGTTCTTGCAGAGGGCCTGAGTTGGGCTACCAGCATGTTGGAACAGCTTCTAAGTTCTAGCTCCAGAGAATCCTATTCTGGTCTCCATGAGCACTTTCACACACATGAAATATATTCATGGTCACATACACACAATGATTTTAACAGAATAGGTACAGTTATTAAGGGGTTATTTTTTAATCCACATTTAACATAACTGCTACATAATGATTAGAATAAAACTCTTAAATGAAGCAAAGGAAGTGAGATCCTACTCAAGACTATTTGCCTTGTAAGTGCCCAGAGTGCACACCAAATGAATTAAAATGAAAAGTAATCTGTTGAATAAGCTAAAGACACTGTTAGGATCCACCCCTACCCCAGGCTGGTTCTAAAGACTATGGTTATGGGCGTGGCTTCTATCTACAGTCATGCCTTCAGAAGTTCACTTTGGTCCCCGAAAGCAGGTCACCAGCAGACCCAGACTCTCCAGGTTAGCATGCTTGGTAAGAAGAGTCTCCTGAAGTAGACATATGGCAATCCCAAACGTTCAAGGCTTTTCCTGCATTTGCACAAACTTAGGTCTGAGAAGTCTGAGTCACCAACCTGGGTAACACCGCCTTCTTTGTGGTGAAACACAGGGACCAACAGCAACCCACACAGCTTGACCTAGAGCAGAGAACTCCTCTAAGAGACCCAAGACTCCGAAGAGGATGGGAAGGACTGGAAACTCACCCTTCCTGAAGGTGGTTAACAGTTACAGTTGAGCTCCAGAGCTTGTTACATGTGTAACAAGTGTAACTTGTAACATGTAACAAGTTACATGTGTAACTCCCTGAAGATAAACAAAGCCCCTCTTGGATGCCCCTCCAGTGTGGCCACAAGGGTACAGTTCTACGGATATTTTATTTACAGTTAATTTAAAACACTGCCATTAGTTCAAACATCCCCTCCAGCATAGTCCCTTCCCATGGCAAGGGGCACCTGCCTCTTCTTCAGTGACCAAGATTTTAAAAGACCGCACCTGCCTGTTTATGAGTGAGTTTCATTTCACCTGGAATCAAAAGAGAGCTGATTGTTTCTTGGTAGGGCCATGTGAAGATTCTAAAATAGCTTACATTATGCTACTTAATTATTATGCATACATTTCAGGCAACACTTGATACCACAAACAAATGCTAATTAAGAAATTTTTAGAGTCCCTAAAGCATTCTCAAGGTCAAAATAATGTAGATAGGGGCTGGAGAGATGCCTCACAGGCCTTAACACTTGTTGCTCTGGCAGAGGACCCAGGTTGGGTTCCCACAACCATCCACACGGCGGCTCACAACCATCCTTCTCGCCAAGTCCAAGGGGCTGGATTCATCTTCTGATCTCCACAGAGATTAGCTACATGCATAATATAATACATATACATATGCACGCATACATACACAGTAAATTCAGGTAAAATTCATACAAATAAATAAATGTAAAAATAGAGTAATATGGAGATATTTTAAGATTATCATGTAACAGATATTCCACATAATAGGCTTGGAACATAGCTTGATTGTTAGAGTGCTTGTTTCAGGAAGCCCTGGGGGTTCTGTCTCTAGTACCACATCAAACTGGGCCTAGTGTGGCACTTGAGAGGTATAGAAAAGGTCTATCCTTGACTAGATATTATGTTATATTACACATCTTCCACATAAAATGCATAAAAATATTATATATAATTTTATAAGCACATGAGATTTATTGAGGCCATGTTTCTTATAACTGAGATGTTAACCTTTATCATTTAGACCATTATTTAGGCCAAATGACTGGCATCATTTTTATGGCTGAATAATATTCCATTGTAGATAGATAGATAGATAGATAGATAGATAGATGTATATATGTGTATAGGTAAGTTTCACTTTCTATATCCATTCACTTACTGATAGATGCCTGGTTTAATTCCATTTCTTGTGCAACTAGTGTCACAATACACGAGTTAATGTCTGTGTTTCTATGTACATATCAGTCTCGTTTTCCTTTGATACCTAATAGTGGGAATGCTGGATTATGAGACCGTCTGTCTCCAGATTCTTGAAGGGGAAAGGCAGGCATAAAAAACAAAGGGCTGTATTACTTTTAGTCTTTCATTTTGTTGATAAAAACAAGAATAAACACAGGTTTTTAATAACAATTAGCTTGTTATTTAACATCCTAAAGTAAATGGAACAAATGAGATTTTGTTCACCTATCAACCTCAGTTTGATATTTTATCCCAAAAGGCAAAGAAATGGTGCTTGTGTATTCTAGCCATTATATATTAACTACCACAGTAGTTGTAGCTAATATGTAACTGGATTATTTCAGAAATCCTTGGGTGCCAAGCATACAGTAATGTTCGTGTGTAACACAAGGAAGCAGCTGTATGTGTATTTTAATGCCAGCGCTTCGTGTTCTATCATTTTGTCTTGAGCTGTAAACATTCTCCTAAAGTGTCATGGGGAGGTGTGTCAGCGGTAGTTGTTTTCTCTGTGAACACGTTGGTATTTACGCTGCAGAAAAGTAAACATCTACATGTTAGGAGGTCAGAGGTGGTGTAGGTATCCTGGGATTATCCGTGGTGAAAGTCGTGATTTAAATTTTGGCCTCATCAGGTGTGGAAGGAGGTCAAGCTGTACACAAGAAGCACAGGAGCTTGATATGATGGATTGCTACAGCAACTTGACCCTTATTTGTGAGAGTGAAGTTATTTATATTAAAGGGTCACATACCTGTATGTTTCTTATGATGAGAACAAAGATAAAGTTGACATGTGGGCTTTGGAGACAGATATAAGTGGAAACACGACAGACAGAGATAGGAAATTGTTGACTTTGGATCAGTGAAAAGTTCTGCCTTAAAAGCAAGAGAATCTTAAGATTTGGGGTACTATAGGTATTCTAAATTTCAGTCTTTGTGTGAGTGATTCTAAGGCTCTTACCATCAGCCTTTAATGGCTGTCGATTCTGACTCCATCCTTGGTCTTTTTTTTTTTTTTTTCTTGTCCTTTATACCCCAACTGCAGTCTTCCCTCCTCCAACTCCTCCCAGGTAGCCCCCCCACCTCCCATCTCCCCCAAATTGACTGCGCCTCCATTTCCCTTCAGAAAAGAGCAGGCCTCCCATGGATATCAGTCTAACAGAGCATAACAATAGGACTAGGCACAAACTCTCATATCAAGGCTGGGTGAGGCAACATGGTAGGAGGAAAAGGGTCCCAAGTGAAGGCAAAAGAGTCAGAGACAGGCTCCCACGCCCACTGTTAGGAGTCCCACACGAACACCAAAACAGACAACCATAACATGTATGCAGAGAACCTAGCTCAGAGCCATGCCTCCGTGATTATCCCTTCAGACTCTGCAAGCCCGTATGAGCTCTGCTTAGTTGAATCTGATTTCCTCAACCCCGCTGGCTCTCCCCTAGTCCTTCCTCTTTGTCTTCTGCAGGATTCCCCACACTCCGCCTAACGTGTGGCTGCAAGTCTTTGCATATGCTCCCATCAGCTGGCAGATGAAGCCTCTCTAATGATGATTGGGCTGGGCGCTGATCTATGAGAATAGCAGAATGTCATTAGGAATCATTTCACCGACTTCTTTTGTTTGTGGGTTTGTTTTTGGCCAGTTGAGCTTGGTTCTGTGGTAGGTCTCTGGGCTGTCCAGCCTCTTGTTCCTGGACCTCTGGGCAGTGTCAGGTGTGGCCTCCCTCCCATGGTGTGGGTCTCAGTTGAACCACTCCCATGTGTTCTGCAGCACCTTTACCCTAGCACATCATGCAGGCAGGAAAAATTGTAGGCTGGAGGTTTTGTGGCTAGGTTGGTGTCCCGATCCCTCCACTGGAAGCCTTGCCTGGTTGCAGAAGACCGCTGGCTCAGCCTCAGTAGCCCCCATCACTAGTAGTCTTCGCTAGCTCACCCTTGTAGATTGCAGGGAGTTTCCACTGCACTCAGTGTCCACGTTGTTCCCCAAATGTCACCCTCATTCCAGTCGTTCCTCCCAGCATTCTTTCCCTCCGTCTCTCTGATCCTTTCTGTTTTCACAGCTTTGCACCACTCCTCTCCTGTTACCTTGGTTAAGAAGGACCCCTGCATGTTTAAAAACAAAACACACTGTTGGTTTCAAATCTCAGCTCCATCATTTCCTGACTAAATGTACCTGAGAGGTCATTTAAGAGTGCTTTTGTCTAGTCGCGTTACATGTGGTAGATGGGGCTAGCTGCGTGCTTATTATACTGTCATGGAGCTAAGCGAGATGTTCCTGAAATAATACATGCTGACACCTGTGCTCAATAAATATGTATGGTGGTAATTGTTATTGTTGCTCGCATCGCTACGATTCCATCCTCCTACTTTTCCCAGCTCCCTCCTTTTTGGCCTTACAATTTTAAGTTTATTCCTCCTTGACAGCTTTGTCTAAGAAGAGGAAACTCTGAGAGGCAGAGTAGCCTGACCTCCCACATGCATGTGCTTATTGCTGGATCCAGGATTCGTAGAAGCTTTATTTATTTTTTCTTGGAATGGCAAATATCTTTGCCGGAACATTATTTTATGATTTGTCTATTCTGAAGGCCAGATCTCGAAAACCAAATTAATAGATTCTAACCTTACCTATAGTGTGTAAGGCAGGCTGGAATTATGATGAAACTTCTTACAACATTAAGTTGGATGAAGGTTTAGGACCCAAGCAAGACTCACACCCGTGGTGGTGCTAGTTTAAAAGATTAATGAGGCTAGTAATCTCACTTCTAAAATAAATACCACCCCCACCCTCCACACAACCTCCATGCTAGAGATGGAATCCTTGCTAAGCAAGTTCTACCACTGAACTCTGTTCCCAGTCATCTCACTTATCAGGATCTTCTGGCTACTGTGTTGAAGAGTGTGAAAGTCAGAAGCCAGAATCTAACACCTGTGGTATGACGAAACCTTTTCTGGTCAGAAGCAACCCCAGCCAGGGATCCCCGTACAGACCAAAGTCTGGACACCACCGAAGTCCATTTGCTGAAGCAATGAGTTTTACTGGGGCTACTTAAAGTATTACCGGTGAAGCTTAATTATAGGAATAGAAATGACACAAGGACAGATGCATCACCAAATGCCATCCCAGAATGGGTGACAGCTCGCCAAATCTTGGAACCTGGAGCACACTGCTCAGCCTGTGGGCAGCTCAACAGGTTGGAGTGTTCCTCACCGGTGACTAAGTTGGCCTAAAACTTTTCCAGGCGGCTCAGCTGGTTTCTGCTTCTTCCGGGCACCTGGTCTGATCTGTCTGTATTACAGCTTCACTTGTCTGAGAGTCTTTAGGTTGGCTTGTTTATTCTGGGTGGGGGGGTGACCTAGTGAATCTGGTCAGTTTCAGGGACTTCCTGAAGCTATTTTGAGTTATTTACCTTCCTTCTTCAGATGGTTCTGAGCTGGAATAGAATATTTCAATCTCAGAAGAAACTGTTACATAACACCATCCACCAGAATTCAAATAATGTTTCTTAGAAGAGAATGGTATTAGCCAGAGTGGTGGCAAATGACATATAGGCATTTACAGTTAGCTGCTCTCTCCCAGCCTGCCTTTTTTTTTTCTCTCTCTCTTTTTTATGTGATAGGATAGGGTCTCACTCTATAGCCCAGACTGGCCTGGAGCATGTGACATTCCTCTGGCATCAGCCTCCCAAGGGCTGGAATTGCATTTCATACATGCACCACTGGCTGGATTATGATTTTGCTCATGGACCATGTTTGGGATGAGAAAGGAAGAGCCCAAACACAGAGAAACAAAACAACAACAACAAAAATAGACAAAAACAAACGCCCAAGGTTTTGTATCTCATAACCCATGAAAATAAGAAAAATACCCTCTAGCTACTGGGAAATGAGTTCTTTCTGTACCAGTGGCTGGATTTCAGCCTTACAACCCCTCCTAGACACATTTAGTGGAACTTATGTCACAAAGAATTATCTTCCTGGAAACATTCTGTTTCTGTCTACATTGTGTCACCACAAGTTAAGAAAACTCATCTGCATGTGCGTCTTACAGGAATTAGTCACATTTAATAAGCATATCACATGCAATACACAAATCTGATTTTAATATCTGTCACAAAATGTCTGAGACCATGTTACTCCAGTAAAAATATTTCTACAAATTTCGCAGCTGAATTTGCTTAGCACCCAGTTCCCTTCTTTACATACAAATGCAATTGACTCTAAATGAATTATAAATGAATGGAGTTTTAAGCCACATTTTTATTTAAAAATTTTCACACAATATATTTTATCGTATTCTTTCCTCTCCCCAAATCCTTCCCACCTCCCTACTCCCCTTCATGTTCTTTCTGTCTCTCTTTCAAAACAACAACAAAATTCAAAATAAACCAATGAAAATCAGTAAGACAAAAAAAAGAGCAAAACAAAATACATACAAATAAGATGAAATCTGTTCTGTGTTGGCCAACTGTTTCTGGCTTGGGGCCTGTCCTGAACTGTGGTTGCTATGCCGTGGACCCTCCTTTTGATGAAATGGATGTTCCCCTTCCCCGCAGGTATCACTTGCAAATAGCTTTTTGGTTAGTGATAGAAAGTTGTGTCTGCTTCCCCTTTTCAGTGTTGGGACCCCAGAGGAAAATTTTTAGTGGGTAGGGTAAATTAATGACCAGAAGTGAAAATAAAACATACAAAATTTTCTCCTTTGATTACATTAAAATAGTCTTACAGAAATGCAAAATTTTAAATATAGTAATATATTTACAATGATCTTCATTTTAATATTCCTCAGAGGTTATAAAGAAATATGAGTTTTTAACGTAAAAGGTCTCTTGAAGTAACAAACTGACCTCTTCGACATGTTGGGCACAGTTGGCATTTATTTCCTTTGTTCCATTTATAAGTTAGAGATGTATCTCCCTGATTGGAAAGCTCTTAGCTTTTGCCTCCTCTTTTCCACAAGATTCCTTTCCAAGTGGGGGAGAAAAGGAGAGATTATTTTCTGGGTATTAGAGATGCCTACCATCAGAGGGTAGACCAATTTTAGTTTTAGCCTGGAGAAGTTATTTGGACAGGATTATCCAAGTCCAGTGATCCTTCAATGACAGCCATCAGTGAATTACTTATAAAATATATGTGAAAAAAAAATGGTTGCAGTGTCAGTCGTTGAATGGAAAGGTCCTTGCTATTAACACAGGGAACATGGAAACGCCACCTTGCCGACATCTCGGCACTAATAATAGTACGAACCTCCCTCCAGCTCTTCAAATCTTATCAATAGAGGAAACTCTAAAACAGAGACGATTTATACCCTCTAAAAGAGAGCTTTAATACGTATGCCCGAGACTGTGCGTGAGCACTCCTGGAGACCTTGCCCAGGGCCTGGGTTGTGCTGGATAAGTTTTGTAGGACCCTGTCCTGTGTGTTAGGCAGGGTGAGTAAGTTGTTCCCACCTTACAGCAATGTCGGGCAGATTAACTGAGCAGTTAGTGTGAAAGCCCTAGGACGGTTTCTAGCATGCAGTAAGCTGTCAGTAATCATTAGCTGTGACTATTGTCTGAGAAGATAATGGGACTCTAGGGCTTGCCAATAAATTGCATATTAAAATGGGACTAGAGTCAAGTGAAGAAAGAAAATAATTCCAAAGGAAGCCATATCTAGACAGTCTGAATGCATTTTTGTGCTTTCACCAGTAATAAGAAGTCTTGCAGCCAGAAGCCAAGTTGAGGGGCAGGGTGCAGGGTATTTCTAGGCTGCACATGGAATTCTTCGGTGTACAGCCTAGAAGAGCTCGTCTCAACAGTAACAGCATATTTAAAAATTAATACAGTGACTGCAGTTGCAGTCAGTTTCAGTTTGTTTTGAAAAATGAAGTAAACAGCTGGAGCTGATGAGCTGAGCTTTTAAAGAGTCACTCAGAATCTCCATGAAACCTGGTCCTTGTTGTCTCTGCATCCCCAGTCCCAGGACTCCTCAAACCGAGTTTATTCAGTATTCCATAATGACTCATCATGTCTTCCTTTGCAAGCATGCCGTGCCATCCCCCACTCTCTCCGAACATCTTTGGGATTTGCAGGCATAGACATAGAGTCTAAAGCTAAAAAGACATTGGAAAAGAACAAACATGTGCCAGTGGGGCCATGACATGTGTGGTCTGCAGATATGGTCATTTAGGCTGGAGAGTACTCTGAGTGAATGGGTACACTCACACTGAGACATCCTGGCAAACAGTCTCATACTATGTCAGCTGTGGCCTGGGGATTGAGTGGAATGAAGGTGTCCTATGAGCTGGCAGTCAACAAACACCAGCATACAATACAGGGCTACCTTTTAGAGTCAGGCGCTATAGGACAGGGGTGGGGTTAACACAGAAGTGTCATTTAAGAAAGGCATCAGCATTTTTGTTCATCAAAGTCAGTATAGTGGTTGCTTTTTAAATAGTCTGTTGCTTAAATGTTTGCTGTTTCAGCAAGCCTTTGTTGAGACAAGCAATTCTTTTTTCCTCATCTTTCTTCTTTTAATTTTTTTGGTACTGACTTTTCCCTTAATGTGTATTCAGTCTACTCAAAAAATTCATCTGCTAGCAAAGTGTGAGCCGCATGCCTGTAATCTCAGCATGCTGGGAGGCAGAGGCAGGCGGATCTTGAGAGTTCAAGGCCAGCCTGGTCTACAGAGCAAGTCAGGAGAGCCAAGACTGCACAGAGAAACCCTGTATTGAAAAAAACAAAACAAGCAAACAAAAACCCACCACCTCCAGCAACAAAAAGAACACAGGAACCCTTACATGTTCATTTAGATATCTTGAAGAAAACTACACGAAACAATCTCTGCCCCAACCAGTTATGTCATGTGGGCAAATTAACTGGCAACATTACATTTTTAATGCATGCCCCATACATACTCTGAATCATCTGTTAAAAGTGGGAATTGTGATTTGGGTGTGGTGGCACGCACCTGTAATCTGGGCACTCCGGAGGCCAAAGGAGGAAAACTGTTAAAACTTCCAGGCAAGTCTGCCCTGCAGAAGGAGCTCAGTGCCAGCCCGGGAGGCACATAGCAGACCCTTAACTCAAGCAACTAAAAGAACGAATTATTCAGTCATAAGAGAATTCATGGCATGGGATTTTCATTGATTTAGAAGTAAGCATGTAGCCCAAGTCTAAGATACATAACTGTACTGACAGACAAGCCCACAGTGGCCTGCACCCCTAATGGCGACACGTGACCGCGGTGTTTCTGAGGTATTAAGAGGAAAACCCAAAACGTATTCATTGAGGATTTCTGCTTGGATGTACTTCCATGTTTTGAGTGCGTGTTTTAGAGACACATGTCATTTAAATTTTCTCCTCATGGAGGAAAGAGTGTCATTGTTTAATGGACACTGAATTTCCGTTGAGGGCAGTCAGTGGTGGAGACTCCTGGGCAGTGGTTTGAACACACTAATCTCCGTGCTTCGACACGGCTCAGGGAGCAGAGATGTGTGTTATGTGTATCCTGTTACAACACAATTTTAAAACGTGTCTCCCCCACACGGAGAGGACATTCCAGTGTATCTATGGCATTATTTGAAAACATTATTTTTCTCAAAATAACTCTAAGTACAATATGAATATGCAATTACATGCATTACCATAAAACGTTGGTCAGACTTCAACTCCATGAAAATGCTTCAGCCCACATTGGGATGCAGTTAAGAAACGCCGCAGCACTAGCCGGCAGGGGTCTGAGGGCGTGCTTTGGCTTTATGCTTATCTTCATCAGCTTCTATAATGCAATGGTTTCTAGCCTGACTAGAAAGTTTAGAGATGACTTTTTATTGACTTTAGTCAAAGAAGGAGGAGATTATTCAATAAAGACCATAAACATTAAGCTTCTGGTATTTGGAAGTGTGTTAGATTGAATTTCAGGTATTATGTGTGGAATAAAGTGCTTTTATTATGATCACTCCTCTTTTCAACTCTCTATATTTCCAGTTTAATGGCATAATAATAGCATGGCTGGATTTACCAGCCGGAGTTATAAATATGTAACATTCATTTCCAGGTAATATATTACACGGCTCTTTTATGAAGAAGTAGTTACCCTTGATGTAAAAGTGGGCATTGGATTTGAATAAATGATTCTGGAATTTATGTGACACTGTTAGCTATCCTGTCCTCCCAGGCAATAAAGCACTGTTGCAAGATGTCAGAGTTGGATAAATAATAATTGGACTTGAAGAATCTTCGATCTGTATGGTAGTTATTTTAAAAATTCAGCTTAAACCCCTTATTTCAGACATGCTCTAGTTTTTCCTATACCTGTTGCTTAGCCACATTTTCCTGAAGAATAGCTTGTGCTCTATTGACAAACTGTCTCTCCTTTCTCTAGGATTCGCCGAAACTCTTCATATACCTAAATGATTACCTGATTGCCGTATATTTTTAATGTGACTCCATTCCTTTGAGAACTAAGCTCTCTGATTCATGAATTTATGAGGACTGTTTCAGTTCGCAAAGAAAGGACCACACAGATTCTCATAAAGAGAATCAACTTGACATCGCAACACAAACAGAGATCTTAACTTACAATTTCCAGCAGAACTGCATAGACGTCAAAGATTTAGCTTGCAGTCATAACTAGGTAGACCTAAGCAGAGAAGTATGTTTTGTTCTACAAAATCAGTTGTGCATAGAGAAATGGTTCATATGTTCATGTTAGTGAAAAAAATAGAATCGGACTCGACAGTAAGACATTTAATCTCTGGTCAATAGAGGACCCTCCGTCCTGAGAAGTTTTGTAAGCACTGAACTTTTACAGTTAGGCGAAGAATGGTAGATGTGGACACTCTTGGGGTCTGTGGCTCTTCTTAGTCCTTGCTGTGATCTTTCTCTGGGTGCAAATGGTCAACTGTCATTTTCTGCCTTCCTTTCCTTATTCACAGGAATTGGATTAAGAGCTATAGATGGCCCCAGCTCTGAGAACATTTCAATCAAAAAGGAGAGCCGTGCTAACTTTTTAAAATATGCAAATAGATGGTTGGTTCTATTGGATTTTAGCAAGCATTGCTGGCTTTTCACATCTGTGAATTCCACATCTTGATCCAACCAATTGAGGATCAGCAATATCTGCGGGAAAACACAATTTCATGAGAGGCGAGCACATATGGAATGGCTTTCTTCTCATATTCCTTAAGCAGTACAGGACGGCAACTCTTTATAGTGTATATGAGTTAGAAATAACCTAGTAAAGCTTGAAAGTATGTGGGAGGATGTGTGTAGGCTATTTGTGGACACTAGGCACACTGGAGACTTGGCACTAACATAAATTTTGGTACACATAACGGGGCCTGAAACCAATTGTCCCTTCTGTGCTAAAAGATTATTACTCATGCATAAACTGTATACTGAGAAGAAAACAGCTCCGTTACATAGTTTTTAAAAGCAGTGTTTATTGAACAGTTGTTTAAAGATGAACGTAGTTTGGGGATTTCTCCCTTACGGGTGCTCTCAGCACTTACATGAACCACAAGGTAGGGGGGAAGTCTTATTGGCTCATGGGCTTGTTCAAACATGGGCTTCTTACAGTTCTTTCTTCTGGAACTCATATAAACAGAGTAACAAAATATATCATTTTGAGTGATTGACTTCTCAAGGTTAGCTTTGCATTTTCAAGGCTTACCCATGCTGTCACACACATTTCTCCTCCAGTTCCTTCTCTTCATAGCTGACTAATATTCCACTGTATGGTCATACTGTCTTTGATCATTCTCCATCTGCTGATTGGCACATTATCTGTTGGTTAGAACATCTGTTGCTTCCGCCTTTGGGCTGATATAAACACTGCTGCTGCTATTAACACGCCTGCATGAATTTTTATGTTTATTTGTATTATAATTTCTCTTGGGTATATAATTAGGTGTGGAACTGCTGAGTTACAGAGTAAATCCATGGCTAATTGTGAGGAGAATCATCAGGTAATTTTTTCAAAGTGATGGCAGGACCATTTTACCTTGGTCCTGGGAATGCAAGAGGCCTCTGCTATAGCTCGATACTGACTCTCAGCATCTTAATGACTAGGAAACAGCATTTATTTGGGATTTTCATTTTTATGACCATAATGGCTAGTAGTATCTGGTATTTTTCATGTGCTTTTTGAACTTATGTTTATCAGCCTTGAAGAAGTGTTTATTCAAACAATTTCTCCATTTGTGTGTGTATGGTATATTGTGGGGGGAGGAGGTGCACACAATTGAATGTTAGGTGTGTGTAATCATCTGTGTGCACACGTGAAGGCGAAAGCAGGACTTTGGGCGTCTTCCTCCATCACTTCGACCTCATTGACTTGAGGTAGGGTCTCTCCCTGAGCTGGAAGCTTGCTCTCCCAGCTGTGCGGCTGGTCAGTAGTGCTGGGTTTACAGGTTTATGCAGCCACGCCTGGAAATCCACTGCTTCAGGGATTCATATTCACATCCGCATGGTTGCAGAGCAAGTGTTCCTACCCCTGAACGATCTTTCAGCTCCCCTCTTTTCATTCTTTAATAGCTCTTTTGTCTTTATTATGGAGTTACAATAAATACACAATATTTTTTCAAATTCCATGTAGAATTTCTTTATCACATAGAAGTTGAAAATATTTTTCCCATTCTATGGTCCATCTCCACTTTCTTAATTGTGTCCTTCAAAGCATAACTTTTTTAAAATCATGATGAAACTCAGCTTAATTTTTTTCCATTTGTTGTTCATGCTTTTGGGGTCATAGCTATGAATTCTCCACAAATTCCAAAATTATGACAATTTACTCCTATGTTTTCTCATGATACCTTTACAACTTTAGTTGTAAAGTTTTAGGTACTTTTTAGCCTTTGATATATTTGTAGCTTCAGCTCACTCCCAGAGATCCCCAGTTGCATGCTATCAGAGGATCCGTCAATGGACTAGAGGAAAACTTCCTGGCCTATGAATTGTGAGGATTTTTACTTGTAATTTCATGAGCATTGCATCCCACTGCCACTAACCAACCAGTTAGCCACAGATAGAAAGCAATAATCATGAGACAACAGAGAAATGTAACCAAGTCTATGAAAAAGAATGAACCAGAGGATTGGAAGATAACTAATGCTCCCAGATAGCTTCAATCAAAAGCCTACAGCTTCCTTGATTCAAAAGGCAACCTCTTCCCTTCCCGGATATTTTCTTCATTTCCAGCTGCTCAAACAGTGTGTCTGAAGGTCAATGTTCCCAGAATGTATTTTAGTTTTAAACAGACAAATTCATGGTAGCTGATGACCATTTTTTATCTTCTAGTAAATAATTCAATATATGTTTTACAAGTCAGTTTCATAGCTTAATGGAATTAATAACTCATGTTTACACAGTTACTTCAGTGACATTAAGCCGCAGTAAGCAACTGTGGGACAATGCAGCTGAGAGCTTTTCAAAATTATTTCCACTGTAATTGTAGACCATCTCTCCGTCAATTTCGGAGATGTTGGTTGAGTTACTCTTAACTGTGTAGCCCTTTGAGCAAAGTTTAGCAGTGATCCTAGGACCTGGTCACAATTAGCTACACAGCTGTAAGTTGGCTGGCCACAGATCAGCTTAGCTATGGGCTGACAATGGTGTGTGGTAAAGAAAGTTCTTTGTGGAATTTAATACTAATACTAATACTAATACTAATAATAATAATGACTGTGGAGCAATCAATATGACTCAGTAGGTAAGAGTGTCTTCTATCAATCCTGATGACCTTCCTAAGCTGGAGTCCCCTGAAGACAGTAGAAGTAGAGAATGATTCCAATGAGTTCTCTTCTGACCTCCACAAGTCACACACACGCACACACACACAACACATGAAAATAAAGAAGTAATTTTGATGTTTAAGAAAAGGCTTCCTCATTTACCTTTTTGTGTCACTCAGTGTTCCAGTACCGTGAAGAGATGCGGTGACCAAAGGAAACCTTATAAGAGAAAGCGCAATTGGGGGCTTGCTTACAGTTTCAGAGATTTAGTCTGTTGCCATCATGGCAGGGAGCATGGTGACATGCAGTAGCTGAGGATTCTACATCTGAATCTGTAGAGAGAGATTCAGGGCAAGGCATGGGCTTTTGAAACTTCATACTTCCTCCAACAAGGCCACACCTCTTAATTCTCCTTTCAAATAGTGTCACTCCCTAGGGACTAAGCGTTCAAATACATACGCCCATGGAAGCCATTATGAGTCTAACCACCAGTTTTTTAGAAATAATTTAATTGATATTGATTTGGATTCCCACCCTTGAATCTACTATTAAAACATGTCATTGCTGTATTTGAATGTAACTAAGTTCCAAATTACTGTGTTGATATATATTTTTTAATTTGTCCACTCCAGCTTTTGATGACATTGTTCTTGTAAGAAAACAGGAAAGTTTATTTTTATTTTTGATTTTGCAAAGTTACACAATTCAAGGAGTCAAGGCTCAAAAGAATTGTTTTCTGTCCTTTTGTCTCTTACTATCCACAGACCATGGCCTGTCTTCTTCACAGCTCTTGTTCCTTGTGGTTGGGTTCACAGGGATGTGCAGACTAAGCCTCTGTCTACAAAGACAGGCAGATGGAGCTTTGTAGGTTCTCTGTCAGTCTTTTTGTTCCAGAAATTATTTTATAAACAGTTATGAAAGATGTTATACATTTCTCAGTTCTAGGAGCTCCTCTGTGAAGTAGAACAGGATATAAGAAATGCAGCCACTGCAGATCTGGATTGTTTCCATTCATTAGCAAGCCCTGAGAACTTTGAAATTATGAAGTGCTTTTAAAATTATTCACTAAGCTTCTCTGTGTTAGAAATAATTAGTCATTACATTATTCTCACTGATTTCAAGACGAGTTGGTGTATTTGCTCATATCATCCAGTGAGGGCTAGAGAACATAATTCATATCTCCTTATTGCTTATTTATTTAAGGAGCAGTGTAAACTTGAGACACAGAATCTTCATCTCTGAACCTTTCTATCTGAACCCTTTTCATTGAGGTCAGTCATTCAGCATCCTGGCTGACCTGCATTCACAATCCAGGAGTGACTCTAAAATGGGGCTTGCTGGGTTGGTGGAAGGAGAAGCACAATGGAGGCCAGCCCATTTATCAGAGGGGGTGTATGTTATCCTGCAGATGTGTTTAGTGCAAACAAGACTTGGAAGGCACAGTCTCTGGGCCGTTCTTTTTTTTTTTTCCTCCAATTTCTTTTTTTTTATTTAATCATTATTTATTTATTTATTTAATACAATTTATTCACTTTGTATCCCTGCTACATCCCCTCCCTCATCTCCTCCCGGTCCCTCCTATCCTCCTTCTTGTCCCACTATGCCTTTCCCTAGTCCACTGATAGGGGAGGTCCTCCTCCCCTTCTACCTGAACCTACACGATCAGGTCTTGTCAAGGCTGGCTGCATCATTTTCCTCTGTGGCCTGGCAAGGCTGTACCTCTCAGGTGGAGGTTATCCAAGAGCCTGCCACTGAGTTCATGACAGAGAAAGCCTCTGTACCCCTTACTAGGGAACTCACTTGGACTCTGAGCAGCCTATGGGCTTCCTCTGAACAGGGTTTCTAGGTCCTCTCCATTCATGGTGCTTGTTTGGAGTTCCTCCAAATTCTTATTTATTTATTTATTTATTTATTTATTTATTTTTAGTAATTACAATTTATTTACTTTGTATCCCCCTGTATCTCCTTCCCTCTTCCCCTCCCAATCTCACCCTCCTTCTCCCTTCTCTACCCATGTCCCTCCCCAAGTCTACTGATGGGGGAGTCCTCCTCTCCTTCCTTCTGATCCTAGTCTATCAGGTCTCATCAGGAGTGGCTGCATTGTCTTCTTCTGTGGCCTGGTAAGGCTCCTCCCCACTCAGGGGGAGGTGATCCAAGAGCAGGCCAATCGGTTCATGTCAGAGACAGTCCCTGTTCCCATTACTATGGAACCCATTTGGACACTACACTGCCATGGGCTACATCTGTGCAGGGGCTCTAGGTTATCTCTATGAATGGTTCTTAGTTGGAGTATCAGTCTCAGAAAAGACCCCCATGCCTCTCTGCACTATTCTTATAAAGGTATACTACATGGAGCACTCTGATATCCTGAGAAAATATAGAAAAATCCCATCTGACTAGAAGTGCTCTAAAGCAGAGCTCTTCTTTATTCTTATTTTTAATAATTTATTCACTTATATCCCTGTGGAGGGGCAGGCTCCAATTGAGTAGGCCTCAGGTGGGACTCGGATGACACTCGGATGACAGAGCTGCCATCTGACAGGCTCCTAGCACTGAGTGCTGAGGTTCCATACTTGGAAGCCAAGGCCCACATGGTCCAGTCTTGCAGTTGACCCCTCTGAGTGCAGAAGCTGGAAGGTGAGAAAGTAGGGTTTATCTTGGAGAAAACAGATGTTTGCTCCTGTGGAGGGTGAGAGGATAAGGAAGAAGCTCCAGGAGGCACAGGAGAGACTAACTAACTGTGGTGACCCCAGAAAACCCTCACAGATAGGGCAGATCTCCTCTAACTGAAAAGACTTCTCTGAAGAGGCTGGTACTGCTTGGACAGGTGGATAAGAAACAGTATTATTATTATTTTTTACAAGTTCAGCAATAATTTTTTAAAGGAAACACAGAGAAATTGGTGTAGCAATCACACATAGAAAGGCATGTGGGGAAGCAAGCTGCCATCTGCAGCATTATCCCCTCAGCTTTTCCCGGGTGGCTGTGAGGAAAGATCTCTTCACCCCGGATACAGCATCAGCAACAGACCAAAGAAACGATCCCACCCCAGCGCAGCTTGGTGACCCAGTGAATTTAATTAGGCTTATTTGGCGGAGCACGGGAACTTGTGAGCGGCCACATCACCAAAGATAGTATCGTCCCCGAGCCACCCTTGACTAATTTTATCTCCCCGGGAGGTGTGGGGCTCTCCTGCAAGTGCACTGCCTCCTGGGCCCTCCCCCATGAGGGAGCCAAGTGATGTGCACAGCCACTGGGTGATCACGGAGCAGAGTGCTGACCTCTTCAGCACTTCAGAGCGAAGGCAAAGCCGAGTCCCCGGTTACAATTAAATCTCATACGAGCAAAACTAACTTTTAATAGAAGTACGTTAAGTGGGCGCTGGTAACCAGGTCCGTGTAACACGTTTATAGGTAAAACTTGCGTGTTGTTGACTTGAACGTCACATTTAATTGGGCCTCCTCTATTTTGTCCTCTATTTTGTAGACATGCCGGAACTTTTCAGTAAGGAGAGGTACAGATGAGGAGCACCCCTCGGGCTCGAGTTAACCTTGTGTTTGGAATACAGGCTCCACTGTCACTAGTGATGGTGAGGTTTAGTTGTTTCTGGGCAGTCTCCACCAGTGCACGGCACTGACTAAGTAGTTTTTGAATGAGCGAATGATGGTGAAGGCTAAAAATATTGAGGAGGTTTGTGCACAGTAATGAACAGAGCTAACTTTTTATATTTTCTCATAAACATATGAACAGATAACGGATTACATTCTTTTCTTCAGCACAGCAGACCTGAGGTAAATGTCTCAAGAATGTTCACCATGGCAAGTATGGTACAAAGGCTGGCTAAGGTGTTGAAAGTGGAACTTTTACGGATATTGTCAGTTGCACGCTACTAGCTCATTAGAATTTCGAAGAATAATTCTCAGGATTTTAGCTGATTAATAATTTGAGGATTTAAAGTGTAGTGCACAGCACAGACTGATGTGATTTGGAATATATTTCGAAGCAAAATCACTCCAAAGCTCATTTTTCGCCGAAGGGAAACATGACAGAGGTGCTGATTGCTGCAGCCTGCTGCGGTTGCCAAGGTGAGAACAGGTGGGGTTCATCAGCCTCACCCCGTCTTCATCCACATTTGCATCAGTGGAGAGAACTGATTGGGCTCTCCCGGACTTAACCACCTTTGACAAAAAGACGGCCTTGTTAGCGTTCTTGAAATTGAGACCTGTAACAAGAAAGGGTTTGATGAAGTATGGAGAGAGCAAGTACAGGTGCTACCTTTTCAGAGTTCGCTGTAAGCCAGCCTGGTGACATCGGAATAACACCTAATCTACTGAGTCTAGGGATGGAGGCATGTGGCTGTCTGTGTTCGGATGTGGAAGTAGAGGCATAGAGGAGTCAGTAGTCATCTGACAGAGTGGGTGTTAAGAAAATGGCATTTAAACTTCAGTTTATTCTGCAACACAGCATACTGGCGTCCTCTTAGGATAATAGACTTCCAAAAATATACGGACTTTTGTTTTTAAAGTAATTGGAAACAATTACAAGTGTTCCATATAGTAGGAATGTAGCTTTGAGCTCACACAAAGACACCAAGTAACCTCTAATCCTGCTCATTAGCATAGTCTCTCTGTTACTAACATTTTCTTTCCGCCTCTGCCATACTCAAGCAAGTGGGAGGTTTGTTCTGCATTTTCTCATGGCGCTGTTACCGCCGTAGCTGGACCAATCAGTTAACATCCGGGCATGCAGCAGATGATCGATGTATGCAGAGCAATTAGCAGGAACACAGTAAAGGCAGTATTTTCAAAGGTACGCCTAGGGCAACGGGAGCCAGTGTGAGAGTGGAGAAGGCCAAAGACTAGCAACATCTGGAATCACTGTGGAGGAACAAAGGACTTTAGAGAGAAATTACTAATAAATGATAAGATTGGAAGCCACAAGAGAGGAGCACCAGAGGGTAAGGGGCTGCTGAATTGCAGCAAGTATGCAGCCAAATCGCTGCAGTTAGCCAGAGATTACCCTAAAGTCCAGGACAACACAGCAATGCCTGCCCCACCTCGGCAGCATTACAATATCTTCTGGGGCCAGCAGCGACTCAATCAGAAGAGAGAAGAGGCACCCACTAACCCTCAACAGTACCAGTCTTGCAGGCATGATTCAGCATAGAGAAAAGGGAATATAAATATAAACATTAAGTAATATAATAGTAATACAAATGTATAGTTATAATAATACAAATACAAACAATTTCAGACTCCTCTGGTATTTCCTTTGAGCAACCATTCTCCTCAGAAGTTAGCTGACCCTTCTCCATACAGAGCTGCTATCCAATGGCTTCTTAAAATCACTTATATTCATTTTATTATTCCTTGATGTATATCCACAATCCTCCTACAGACGTACAGAAATGTAGCATCTCAGTGAAGTTGGGAGCAATGTCACGCAAGTCTTTTTATCACCCCAAAGCCCAGGAAGAATTCTCTTTACAAACAGCCAACCCTCGATCTCTACATGGGTTTGCTTCCAGAATCCCCGACAGGGACCAAAGCTCACAGATATTCAAACCTCTTAGATAAAATGGCAAAGTCTTTGTGTATAACTTACATGTATCATGCTGTATATGCTAATCTCTAGATCAGTAATAACACACAATGTAAGCATTGTAGGAATAGTCGTTTTACTGTACTGTTTACGGAGCAATGGCTAGAAGGAGTCTGCAAATACTCGGTCCAAGCACACCTGTCCTTACCTAATCGCATAGTACAGGAAGAAGACAGGGTGACAAGAGCTTGAAGAGTGAAGGGGGTCCTAGGACCTTGGAAATCTTAGGAGACTGTTTCACGCCTCTTCATTGTGTGGTGTTAAGTGTAGTGGTTGGCTTTTTGCAAATGTAAATTTTGCTTTTTTTTAAAAAAAAAACTTTCTGAGATTAAGAATATTTTTGATATGTGGTAGACTGAAGACATGTATGGGGTGAGCAGGGACATGGAGGGCAAACTTAATGTTTTACATGTATTTGTAGGCCGATTGTTAGAACAAAACACAGGAGTTAGAATATAGATAGTAATTTTTAGTCTTTTTTTAATCGGCAGGAAAATGGGAGCATTTGTTATGGTTCCATGAGTATCATGGCTAATCTCACTAGTCAGCTCGATGCGATGTGGAATCCTCGGGGAGACAGGCCTCCAGATGTGTGTGGGAATTATCTCGATTCGGTTAATCGAAGCGGGAAGACCCCGCCACTGTGGGTGGCGCCATTCTCTGGGCTGGGAACCTGCAGTGTGTACAGACTCTCTGCTTCTTGTCTGCGGCGGGTGTTTTGTCAGCCTCCTCCACAGAGACTTCCCAGACACGAGGACTGGAGCTTTAAGCTGCCCTTCCGCCTTTAGGGAGCTTCTTTTGGGGAACTTTATCACAGCCACAGGAAAGTATCTTAGACAGCACACCTAGGTCAGAAGAGGAGAGTCAAACAATATGACATTTCAGTCAGGCATGGGCACAGGCCAGGAGCGCTCTACTTCCGCCTTCAGGGATGTGTACAGGGTAGATGTGAGCGTCCTGTGGGGCCTTTTGTCCCAGAGCCTGAGAGGCTCTTCGGCGCCTACTGTTTCTCCCAGTAGAACGAAAACGCGGTTGGTCCAGCCTTAGAGCTATGTGGACACTCATAAACACACTGAGACCACGAGAAGTTTTTCTTCCTTTTTTAATGAAGGTTTTTACTTGATGTTCTTGAATAGACAGAACTACGTCTAAAACAACATTTCAGAACATTCTTTTCCCTGAGTTTCTATGTATTTATCTCCAAATTCCTGAGGCTTTCTGTCTCTGGTCTTTTCCCAGCCCTCCCCATCTCTGACCCATGCATCTCTCTGTTTTCTACCTTCTCCTTTTCCTTTTTTTTTTTTTTTTTTCTATTGTGAACTTGCCTGTGTCAAGCCCCTCTTAAAGGCTGAGAAGGGTAAGAAAGTGATCTGGTTAGCTCTGTGTGGTGAGTAGGCATGAGAAAGGCTCCTTCTGTACACGCCGTATCTGCAGGAGAGGCGGTGTGAGCCTCACTCGGTAAAGGAAGGAACATGGACCCATAGCTTACCGTGGGATGGCTGCTGTCTATGCCTGTTTGGGAAGCATGCTTTCAAACTACTTGCAGTAGCATGCATACTCACTTTATATTTCCTGCCACACTCATAAGCGTGTTTACTGCCCCTTCACTGGTGAGTATACTGAAGTTCGGAGAGGATTTCTTACCTTGTTGGCCACACAGCCGGCATGCATAAGGGCTGTAACTTGAATCCTGCGCCAGCCAAATATACATCTGTTCTTTAAGCAATTCTCAGTACCGCCCTGATCTCTGCTTCATCACATTACACACTAATTTTAAAAATTCATAATGTTGACATAGTTAACTTCTTATTTATTAACTGGAAGGTTCTGCGGGAATGTTATGTGTAAGAAATAAGGAAATGTCAGTGAGGCCAGAGAGATGACAACTGTTAAGAGTGTTTGCAGCTCCTGCAGGGGGCCTGAGCTCTCTTCTGAACATCCAAGTGCAGAGGCCTACAACTGCCTGTAAGGCTGGCTCCAGAGATGCCTTCTCACCTTGTGAGTACCTCACACATGGGCACCAACCTGCCCACAGACACACACACACATATAATTTAAAATAAAAACAAATATTTTTAAAGAGAAGCTGGAGAGCTAGCTCAGCAGTTTAGAGCGTTCACTGCTCTTGTAGAGGACCTGGTTTCTGTTCCCAGCACCCACATGTTGGCTCTCAGCTATCTGTCGCTCCAGTTCCAGGGTGATCAGATACTTCTTTTGGCCTCCGTGGACAGCGCATGCACGTTGTATATACATGCAGGTAAAATGGTCATACACATAACACAAAAATAAACACATCTTTAAAACAATCCCAATTGTTGAGGCTCAGCTTCAACAGTGCCAGTCAGTTACCAATGCTAAAATGAAGCTACAAAGGTCATGCCTATACCCTTGAAATAGAGAAACTTGGGCTTTGTTACATAAGTCAAGAGAATGTCGAACAGCAAGCAACTCTGGCAGCTAGGATTCAGAATGCAGGGTATGGCATCATCTCTTCACCAGGTTTCAAGATCAAATGACATTGATGATCACTAGCATCACTTTACATATAATGTAGTGAGAGCCACACCCCCAAGGGAGGGGGGTCTTCTAACAATTTGAATCAACTCCTTCATGGTTGGCTCCCATTTAGTACTGGACTCCACTCAGGCACCCATGGGAATTCTTGATGGCTCTTAATCATGCCCAACGACATCAGCTAAAAGGGAGGGAGAGGATGCTGTATCCGGTGGGAACATGGCTGAGGTAACTCTGTGGCCGATGAGTTCTAACGGAAAGGCAGCCTGCAGGTAATTACAATGGCTGAAATAAGGAGCTCCTGTCCCTGTGTGATTCAGGCTTGGGTGGAGTACTCAAAGAAGCCTTGGGAGACGCATGAAAGTGGTGATAGAGCCTATATAAACAGATCCATCAGCTTTAAGAAACTTGTTCTAGTTTTCTAATAACGTTTTAATTTTTGAGGATGAAACCTCACAGTTTTAGCGGATTATGTTTAATTTTAACACATCTGCATATCTTGTGCAACTTCTGATGAGATTTTTCTAGAAAGTACTTACATTTTGTTTTGCTTTACTCAGCTTTATGGAAAGACAAGCTGGGGAGCTATGGCTTTAAGATGGAGGGCAGTGTTAGATTGTTCTGTCTCCCAGACAGTCCTTCCTGTCCTTTGTCCTCCTGCCTCCCCTACAGCCTCACTCCACAGGGGCTGAGCTTCAAATATGTAAGGAAAGTGCTGTTTCTTGGTACAATACTTTTGAGTCTTCCTTTCCTCAAGGCAATTGCTGCTGTCAACCCCACTTCTTTTTTTCAGGTTAACTTCACTTAGGAGTGTCCCTTTAACTGAATAACGCAATCACTGGGATCTACTCAGGCGCTTACGGTGCGGAGCATCGCTTGCTCAAAGAGTGGGATATGGAACGCATGTCAGCTGTGCTGTGCAGCTGTGAAATTCCGAGTTCCAGCATCCCAGTAGAGGCCCATGGAAGCAGAGGAGATGGGGTGGGAAGAGCTTGGCGCTCGGTAGAGCTGTAAAGGGGAGAGCAACATGAACACAGCCGGCTGTAAAAATGAGATTGGCGCTCAGTTTAAAGGAAGGAGCAATGCCATGAAATGACAATCATTCTTTCTCCCAAACACAATATAAACACTTTTTTTTCAATGCTTCTTCAAGTTAAGAAAGCTGCACTCATTGTCTTAGTTTCTATGACCAAAAATCTGGAACAACAGTTTAAGAAGAGATTTTTCTTGCCTCATCTATCCATGCTCATTTGGCTCTGTATTCTCCATCCACAGTCGTGTTCTCCCAGTCACAGACCGGAAGCAAAGTACAGAGCCTATCATGGTGGATAGAAGGAGAATGGAGAACCATCAGGAAGTGTCAGGATTAGCTCCCAAGACTATGCCTCCACCCAGACACCTGTGCCCTCCAACTAACCTTAGCTTTCAGTTCTCACTTCCCAAAACCCAACCCAAAATCTGAACCCATAAACGAATTAAGCTGTTCATTAGCTTAGATGCCTCATGCTCTGCCGTTGGAGACACCTCATGGCCATCCCCAAAGTGCCCTTCCCTAGCGTCTGAGACATTGCTCAGGCCCCTCAGGTTCATCAGGATCAACTGTCACAAAGGTGAGAGAGTGAGTATAAAGGAACATTAGTCCAAAAAAGAGGGGACAGGTAGACCTCCAATCTCTTCCTGACAGGTAGAAGCCAGCTGGGTGGTGTCTTCCATTACAGTCTTCACCTTAGGGCATGTTACTCTTTGATGCCAGCTAACAAACAAAGTACAAAGTACAGGGAATTGTGTTAGGAACATGAAATCTACCAGACCTGTATTTTCGCTAAATGCAATTTGCTTTAAAAAAAAAAAAGAAAAAAAGAGCCAGGAGGCAGTTCAGGGAGTAAGAGCACTGACTGTACAAGTGAGATGACCCAGAAGCCACGTGAAAACCTGGGCATGGTGGCGTGGGGCTATAACCCCAGTACTGTGAGCCCCCTGACAGGACACTTAGGTTTCCTGGTTGCCAACCCAGTCCCCAGGTCAGTGAGAAACCATCTCTTGGCTCACAAGGGAAGACCTGACATTTTCAGAGCACCTATTATCTTTCTGGGTATTGGAAACACAATCGCTTTGAGGTAGTAAAATCTTGTGCTCGCCACACTGTCGGATGATTGCTGTTTCCACCATCTCTAGTCCACGAGTGGGTACTGGCTTCCATGTCTCCTTCTGCAAGGCTGTATAATGATTGCACTTTTTAATTAGGAGGGCAGTGATGCCACTACCAAGAAACTCAGTGCAATGAACATTTTATTATTAGAGATAAAAATTAATCCTCAGTTCCTTTGGCCTTTTAATTGTTAACTGTGGAACCAGCCAAATGTGGAGGCTGAAGAAGCATCAAGGGATAATGTAATTGCAAGTCTTCAAACAATTGTATCTGTCTGGAGAATGAAGATTGATGATCTGGAAAATAGATCTCATTGTTTCACTAGTAGAATTATGGGCTTTGCCTGTGGCGATTAAGAGAGATTTTCAAAGAAACTTTTTACGAAAAGGGAAAAAAAGTGATACTTGTTAGATGAAGAAAATTTAATTCAGCCACTTTTCATTAAACAAGGCCAGAAACTCTAATTCCCAAGTTCATAGTTGACGGAAGGCCCCAGAGCAGTAATTATCCATTTTTCAAGTTTCCTGATAGAAAGCTCTTCAATTAGATATAGACAAGGAGGAAATTGTGGTAAAAGGGAAGGGTATTTTTGTCCTTCCTAAAGAGCAGTAGGAAAATAGAGACTACATAACAATGCTAGGAGATAATTATATTAAATGAGTTAAGCACTTTGAATTATCTTAAAAGATGTTAAATTACTTTCACTATTGCTATTTCACTCAAAGTACTTAAATTTTTAATTCAGAATATAAACTCACATCCAGTATTCATTTATGTTTGCTAAATTCTCAGGACGGGTGGTTGTCTTGGCACCTTTGGCTATCTCTTCTGGGAATAGGCTTTTCTACCAATGAACACCCCGGCGTTTTGGTTCAGCCTGTCAGGGAGTGAATGCTGGGAATGTGAGCTGGTGCGTCACGATTTAAGATTGATTAGTTGTCTCACTCTTGGATCCAGTGTTTTCTGACAAGCATTGTTTTCATGGCCATTTTTCTTTCTGCTGTCCTTGTTGTCATATGAGGTAGATGAGAGTATAAAGGAGTGGCATGGTGGAGGGTGTGGCCGAGAGCCATCATGGATTAATATCCCTAGCAGGAAATGCCCTCCTCTCTCTTTAGCCACATAATGGAAGCATATGAATATTTTATTTTACCTTTTAAAGTAGAGCAGGACTCAGAAGGTGAGCATAAGTAATGAGGCCTTTCCTATCTTGTTTATGCCACAGTGTCTCTTCTTATCTGCTGCTGAGCATAAAATAGAGATGATTGTTGACCCCAGCCGGTAAAATGAAGGCCTACAGATAGGCTGCCTAATCAGCTAAGCCCTGTGTGTGCCTTAGGACTTAAGTGTAACTTGAGCACGAAGATGATTTGGAATGCACGTTTAGAATGGAGGTGTGGACCTGTCACTTGAGTTGCACCTGCTGGTGGAGAAGCTTGCCAGCAGAGGGCAAGTGTACGTAGGAGGTTCTGAAGGCTGAGACCTGAAAGCCGGATTCTGTATACTCATTATTGCTGTTATTGGAAGATTGTGAGATCACCATCCCTAAGTCTGTAACACTTATTTTAGAGTAAAGAGAGAGAGAGAGAGAGAGAGAGAGAGAGAGAGAGAGAGAGGAGTGTCAAATGAAAGTGATACTAAAAAATGATGAAATTATGGAATAAAGGAAAATTAAATTAGAAACAAACAAAACATAATTTATTTTCTTAGCATGGTTCATTCCTGCATTCCAGAAACAAAAGACAATGTCCAAGTTCAAAAAAAAAAAAAAAAAAAGAACATCAATGGTCTCTATTAGAAAAAGCGTGGATTAATTGTCATGGTTGTCGTATGTGTGCCTTTGCGGGAAGGCATTGAGACAAGGTCTGTGTCGGCCTGGCTGCCCTGTACCTCAATATCTATATCAGGGTCTGCCATGCCCTCAAGGCAGAGCCACCTGTCTCTGCCTCCTGAATGCTGGGATTGAAGGCATGTGCCCCCATGCCCAGCTTGTGTACGGTTGCAAAAGTCTAGATGTGAAATGATAACAGATTAAGCTTGAACAACTTCTGCAAGCATTGGGTACCCCATCTGAATTCTGTGGTTAGTTTTGGGAGGTGCAGTTTAAACAAAACAAAACCAAACAAAACAAAATGGCATGAAGGAATTCCTACTCTTTGATAAGGTACTTTATGTCACAACTTGGTAGAGTTTTTGTCTAGAAGTCATTAAAAGCCATTCATAAGATGAAACTGAGAGAGAAAAAAACCTGGGAGTCTGCATATTCAGCCACTTACCCGTTGGGCCCTCCCCATGTTCAAGGTCCTTGCTCCCCAAATACCTGAGATCTCACCTCAGGATCAACTCAGCTGTCTAGGGTACTAACTCAACATCATACTGTACAAAAATATTCTTTTCAAATTAAAGATGAAAGGACTGAAAGCTGCTACTAGTCTGGGAGTATTTTTCCTTTTGGATTTAGGAATGATGGAAACTCAGTGAAACAATGACAAAGGTGTGGACTGACAAGATTATACATTCTGGGCCATCTGCAGTCTGCATTCTAGTAAATAGGTTCCTCAGAGAGAGATAACCATGGAGGGAAGGCAGGAGGCCTCAGAAAGCATAAAGTGCAGAAAAATACCATTGCTGCCAGGAAGACCTGTTTTACACAGAAAAAGCTCTTTGCTTCCTGTTTATAGCAAGAACAGTAGAGAATGGAAAGAAGCCTTCAGAGGGATACATAGGCCTTGGCGATCATGCTGAAGACACACTTGGAAACAGGGATGGGGTGGGGATTTAAGCGGGAAAGAAACTTTTAAGATGCGTTCTGAACCCAAGAAAGAGGAAGAGTCACGGAAGGGAGTGAGGAGAGAGGTGGAACACTGGAAGCAAAGGCAGACACCTGATGTGGAAACCACTTTCTGAAGGTGTGTGTTGAAGGTTTTAAGAGACTTAGCGTCCTCCTCATGTGACCACATAGAAACATATATGACCTTTGATAGCATCACAGATTAAAAAAAGAATGACTGTTTAAGGATAGGTAAATATTATCTCACAGAAATTCCTAACGGTCAGGGTTTACTTATTTAATTTATTCTTGTGTGTGCAAGCACCTATAGAAGCTACACGGTAGTAAGAAACCCGTGAAGCTAGAGTAACAGGTACTTGTAAACCACTGGACGCTGGGATTCAAAGTCCGCTCCCGGCGATTGAGCACTAAGTACGCTGATGGCTGAGCCATCTCTCCAGCCAGCCCGTGACAGAGTCACTGGTAATGACCACCAAGTATCCTGTTTTGTGAATGTCTCATGCTCAATCTAATATATTTTTACTACTTGACATTTATGTTACACTAGGCCTTTAGTTCTTTTACTGCTATAAGTTATGCTGTAATATTCTTATAACTAATGTTAGAAAATGATAAGCATATCAGTACTTGCCTGCTTCATATCAACCTCCACAAACTGTGTGAATGCCCATTTTTATAATATGGAGAGCTTTGCCAAACTCTCTCCCACAAAGTTGGAGCCGGCGTACACTGTTATTAGCAGTGGAACAGTGATGCTTTCTGTCTTAAGACACTAGGTTGAAGGTACATTATCAGTTTTTTTAAAGCTTTGGATTACTTTTTTCTAGTCGTGTAGATGATATCAATTAAATCATATGAACTCTTTGTCTGGAAGCCATTGTGATCAAAGGTATGCTATTAAAAAGTACTGCATGGAAGCAAGAACTACATTCTGTTGTGATCAAAGAATATTTAAATTAGAGTGATTGTAGTCATCAAATAATTTTATACCAAAGTATTCTAATTAAGTCTTCTAGGCAAATCACTATTATTTCTGTCACTTATTCCTAATATTACATACCCATTAGAAAGAAAGGTGACACTTTTTTCCCTAAGACTACAAAGATCAAAAAGATAAACTCAGAACAGAAGGGCCCTGCACAGCTTGGTTTGAAACTATAGGCCAGTTAAAATAAAATAAAGCATTCAAAACAGGAATCTACCCACGTTTGACCTTTTTTTATTGGCCTATTTTGGGTGATGCGAGACATATTTTATACATGTTTTCTGTGAAGAATAAAAACAAATGGAAAATACAATTCTTCTCTTATTGACCTCAATAAATGCATTTTTCAGAGAAACTTGGGGAACACACCAGTGTCAGTTTTGAATACTCTAATGAACCTAGTGGGAATCAAAATTTTAAAAATAGTTATTTACACACTGGTAAAAAATTTGCCAAGTATGTATGAGAACCTGGGTTGTATTGGCAGCACCACAAAGTGAAAACATATGAATAACTAGTCATTTAAACTATAGATAATGTATTCTAGTTGCAGATTTTTGTATCTACATACAGTAGAAATGAAAGCAACATGTTAACCAGTGTTAGATTGCAATCTGCTGAGTGTGTAAACTAGGACAATGAAGTCTAAACACCTTTGAATCTTAGGTTATTATATACTTTAAATTCTGATTGGGCTGAGCAGTTTGAGTTTGTAGTCCCAGCACCTTAGATGCTGAAACAGGATGATCATTTGACCCCAGGAATTCAAGACCAGCGTGGCCAACATATTGAGACCTTATCTCAAAAAAAAAAAAAAGTAAATAAATACTAAATGAACTTATCACTTCTCATCTCTTACATGAGCAATACTTTTTCATTTTTTTTTATTATTACAATTTATTTACTTTGTATTCCCGCTGCAGCTCTCTTCCTCATCCTCTCCCACTCCTGCCCTTCCCTCCCCTTCTCCTCCTCCCATGTCCCTTCCCCAGTCCACTGATAGGGGAGGACCTCCTCCCCTTCCATCTGACCCTAGCTTATCAGGTCTCATCAGGACTGGCTGTACTGTCTTCCTCTGTGGCCTGGCAAGGCTGCACCCCCCAGGAGGAGGTGATCAAAGAGGCAGCCACTCACTGAGTTCATGTCAGAGAGTCCCTGTTCCTCTTACTAGGGAACCCACTTGGAGACAGAGCTGATATTCTTAATACATTCTCTTTTGCATGTTGAGATAACATAGTGAGAATTTGCAATGTTGCTTTTCCACTCAGGGTCTTAACATGTCTCTTAGACACCAGTCATTGGAACTGTGTTGGTAAGAGGTAGAAAGTAAGACATTGTATTCTTTAATTATGAAAAAAAAAGTGGTTCAGAGGGAGAGGAAGAGGTTAACAAGGGGGTTGGGTTGGTGAATACAGTCACAGTGCATTGTACATGTGTATGAAACTCTTTAAAAGTTTTTTTTTTAAATAACAATAACCCTGATGTCCTTTATGGCTTTAGTTTTGTCAGATGACCAAACCTAGCTTCAAGGGTAGCGAGACTTTACACATACCCAAAAACTGAATAAGGAAGGAATAGATATATACTGATTAGCCATGAGCACTATGCCATAGTCCTGGAGGATAAAAGGATAGATAGATAGATAGATAGATAGATAGATAGATAGATAGATAGATAGATAGATAGATGATAGATAGAGTTATATGAGGAATACGTTTATAGGAGGAATACATGGGATGAATAAGGCAGTAGAATCAACATGAGGAGACAGAATCTCATATACCTAACATGGGAAAATAGTTTAGTCATAAGGAAATCATATATATTTCTGCTCAAGAAAAAGCCAGTGCTGTGTAGCCTTCCTGTGCCTGTGCTGGTTTTCTGGTTTGTTTTGGTTCAGTTGGTTTTGAGTTTTTTCCTTTCATTTGGGGTTGTAGTTCCTTGTTAGAATGAAAGAAAAACTCCTGACTCTGCTGACATCCATTGACTCTCAACTCTTCATAGGTTCGTCCTTCTGCTGCTACATGTCTCAGATGATTGCAGCAGGCAACAGCTGGAGGCTTGGCAGCACTCTAGAAAAAGAAATGCGTCCTCCTAACTGCAGAAAATAAAGCAGTGCTTTGAAATCTCAAACCGCATTTGAAAATATCCTACGAAACAGAAAAGTGAATCTGTTCCGATTGGTCTATTTTTGCTGGTTGAAACAGATAGATTTGCAGACAGATGAAGTATTAAGGCATAATCTGAACCTCCCTGTTTTCAGTCCTATGCTTGGCTCTACCCTCCCCCACTTCCGCTTTCCTCCAAGGCACATGCTAGGCAATTAGTAGCTCTTCTTTTCAAATAAAAATGCTTATTTGCTTTTCTAATTTACCATTATGACACTAGGACTTAGAGAGAGAGAGAACATTTTAGCTTTTATAGTAAACAGTAAAGAAGCCTTATAAAGTTTCTCTCAGAACGCCATTTTTTTTTTCACAAGTAAGATTCTGTTTTTTCCAAAAGCCTACATTGACATGTTTGTTGCCAATTATTTTATCGAGGATCATTCCTTTAATCCCACTTCCTCTTTGGGAGGAGCACATCACAGAAGACTCAGTTTTAATAGGCTGTCATCACACAGGCAGCAAGGATCTCGGCAAGCAGCTATTGTCAGTGTAGACGGAAACCTGCAGTGTGATGGTTTTAGCCTTCATGACTATCTTGACGCTATTTTCACATGCTAAGAGTGTAAACTATATTTAGATCTTGCTGACTGGAGTGGCTACACATTACTTTTGCAGACAATGCTAGATTTATTTGTGGATTTTTGTGAAGCTGGGGAAGTGGGTGCAGCTCCCACCCCGTCAAACAGCATTCCACTATCCTATGTGTTTAAAGACTGTGCCGATTTGCATGCAGCTGGTCATTTAAATTTTGTTGTCCTAAAATAGCTCCTGATACACATTCTGTTTTCTTATTGTTGCATCTTATTTTTGGTAAATATAACTTTATATGAAAAGTTTTTCACATTCACCCCATATTACTTCCCTAAGTATGAGTCTGTTCAAAGGCTTCTTGGCTTTGGTGGTATTGTCATTTGGGTCACAGAATTCTTTGAGGTAGAAGACTGTCCACCGCATTGTAGGATATTTGGCATCATCCCTGGACACTACCCATTAGATACCAGCAGCATTTTCTTCTTTCTAGTTAGAGCAACAGAAAATGTCTTCATATATTGCCAAATGAACCATAAGAGGCAAAAATCACTCTTTGGAATGACTGGAACCAATGTCCACTCTAATCGTCCATTTCTCTCCATTTCTCATTACTGCTGTTGTCCAGGGAGCAATTGCCATGGCTCCTGCAGGGCTGTCCTCACTATATCCCATCTGATCCCTGGGCCATTCTCTACAATGGAGTCACAATGGTCTTTTTGAGATCTAAATCCTGTAATATTATGACATTTAAAAAGAGTACCAGGGATTCCCAAAGCTCTGGTGCAAAGATTGAGAACTCTAAATAACCTAAAGAGTTCAGTGTATTGGACTCTTAGAGTTCTTCTTGGCTTTCTCTCAACCCATTTTCTTCCACCAGCTCGGGCATTGTCCTTGCCCTGCTTCCTCCTGTCATATCTAGCCCTCTCAGCTCAGACATTCCATTCACCTTCACCCTCAAGCTGCCAGGGTACTTTCATTTGATGACTCAGGAGTAGATTACATTGACATGCTACTATAGGTTAATCGAAGCCATTTAGATTAGAGCCAATTTTCTAAAAGGCCATTTGGCCAAAGGGAAAAATTGCTGAACTAAACCACCAAATATTTTAACAAATCTTTGACTTTCTCTTTACCAATTACAGTGTGTCCTGTTGCTGTTTCTACATAGGCTAAGCAGAGTGATTGGTCAGGAGTTAAGAACTTGGAGATTTTGTGCTATTGGGTTCTCTTCTTACTTCTGGTCTTTCTTCCTTCGATCCACTTTTTCTTTTCTGAGACTAGAAAAGTAGCCCAATCATGTGCTAATCTGGGCCACCAACTAGCAACTATCTGGTGGTGGATTCAAATGGAAATATTTAACACAATGAAAAGAAACCATCAAACCTATTAGAGGAGTCCACACATATATATTACTTCCAAGTTTATAAGTTACTAAAGAAACACATTTTGGTAAATAGTTACAATTTATATATTTAGCAGTTTGTCTCTTGGGATTAGAATCAGGGAAGCCTAAAAATTCTGAAATATTTGAAAAACATTGACTTTAAAAGGATTCCATTAGAATGGGTATCAAGCTGCCTTCTAAAACACTGGTGTTTATGCCACAGACAAATGCTGCTGTCCTCATAAGCTTCTCTTTGCATGCAACAGCAGTGAGTGCAGAGACCTGTCATTGTTCATGGGACTTAGAGTAAGTGATGTTTGAGTGTTCTACCCTAAACAGGATATGTATACTCCTCCCTCTTAGACCGAGGAAACATCACAGAAGAGGGAGTGGAAAGAATATAAGAGCCAAAGATAGAGAGCAGGGCTGTCAAATGCTATCTGCAGGGCACAGCACAGCTATGGCAAAATATGATGTCAGAGCGTCTGTGCTTCCCTACCCTGGGCTTGCAAGAGCCAGCCAGGAGGGTGGGACAAGTCCAGGAAAATGCACCTCTCCTGCTGGCTGCTGGGTTCTGGGTGCGGGACGGTCATTATCTCCTTTTGTGTGCTCAGTGGTGAACCACCAGGCTCCACAGAGATGATTGTGTTAGACTCCGTGGATGACAACACAAAAAGACATGCAGGTGGGAAAGGGACCTCAGGGAATGCGGTGGGATGACAAGGGTGGGAGGGAGATTAGAGAAGATAAGCAACAGTTAACAGAATGTGCCGTATACATGCTCAAAATTGTCAAAGAACAAATTTAATCCACTAAAAAGACAAAGTTTTCAAAAAGAATAACTAGAGCTTATGCATACGAATAAAATCTGAGTTATAAGATTAATTAGTTCATAAGATAACTAAGCCTACGATTGCTCGCAACTTTTGACCTATCTAATATTCTTTAGAAGGGCCCTGAAAAGCATTGTGTTGCTCTAGCCAAGAATGTGGTGTGGTTGTTCCGTGGCAGTTCCGTGTAGATTTGATGAATACATTTATCTAATCTGTCTTCTTCAGTGTTCTGTAAATTCCATGAAACAAGAACTGTGACTAGCTCTGCTCATCAGTTATCTGTGGAACTATTGTACCCGACACAATGCTGATGTGCATTTGAATATTGTTGAATAGAAAATACATTTTTTTAAAGAAATGAAATATTTCCCCCCTTCATTCGCAGCATTGCAGAGCCTCCAGCTTTAGGAAAGTTATTAATAAGAATATGTAATAGAATTTATCGCCATGAAAGGTGGCATATGCCTGCAATCCTATCACTTGAGAGATGGGGGCATGAAGGTTAGGAGTTCAAAGTCATCCTTAGCTACATAGCACATTCATTGCCAGCTTGGTTAAATGAGACCATGTTACAAAAGGAAAAGTATTGTATTTTACGTAAAGTTTATGTAATGTTTCGCAAGGGCTATACATTTCACTCTGCTACTGTATTCAAGTGAAGCAGCATGGTTGTCAACTTTCAGAAACTTCCTTTATAAGGCTGTTTTTTTAACTTTTTTATTTTTTATTAATTACTATAAGGCTGTTTTAACATGACCATTATAAAATAATGTGTTCAGACGGACTAGAACTTTATCAGCTCCAGTTACAGAGCTTTACCTTCATCGTTGGCACTGATGCTCATGATTGATCTTATTCGGTTGATCTAATTTGGTGTTTGTTAAAATAATATTCTGGTTTTTTAGAGAACTAAAAGCCAGCTGAGGGAAGGCTGGACCTTCCATGTTGATGTACTTAGTTTGGGGTTTCTGTAACCAGGCAGGTTGTAATCTAAATCGTGAACCAAATAAGTAACTAAATACTGGCTACTGATGGATTCTGGGGGAGGGAGCTCACTGTCTTCAGTTGTAAATCCAAGGGTGAGCTCACCAGGTTCCAGCAGATAGCTCCAGACACAAGGTCACACAGACCAAAGTCCAAACATACAAGTGTGGGAAAAAGAGGGAGGTGGCAGGGCTTAGAAGGAGAGAAAAGAAAACGGGGGAGAGGGGGAAGACAAGAATAACCAGAGTGCATGCACATGTATCAGACTGTCAAAGAACAGTTTTAATTAATACAAAAAGGAGGTGCGCATGACAGAGCCATCACTGCTGTCTTCCTCCTGACTGTGGGTGTCATGTGACCAGCTGCTTCAAACTCCAGCTGCCTTGACTTCCCTCCCATAGTGGGCTGCCAGGTAAACTTCTTAAAAAGAAAAGAAAGTAAGTTATTTCTCAGTAAGCATGAATAGTCAAAATGATTTTTTTTTTGCTTGGGGGTTTCTTTTGTTTTTCGAGACAGGGTGTCTCTGTGTAGCCTTGGCTGACCTGGATTGGCTTTAGAGACCAGGCTGACCTCGAACTCATGGAGATCTGCCTGCCTCTACCTTCCTGAGTGATGGGATTACAGGCATGCTCCTCTGTGTCAGGTCCCAAAATCATGTTTTCTAATAATTTTATGTTTCTCCTCCATGCTCCTGAAGATTCCTATGCCCTCCTGTGTCTGTGTGGCGGAAGCTGCAGAGTAGCCTCCTATTCAACTGTTTCAAACTGTGTTCAAGAGTGTCACATTGAATTTTAAGATGATCTCGGTAAAAGTTAGGATTTCTCCCCTCCAGAGAGCTGGTGGTTCAGCCTACACTACCACACCACTTCCATCGTCCCTCTTTGAAATGTTCTGAAGCTGGGGTTGTTGCTCAGTGGAAGCGTTCTTGCCAACATCTGCAAAGCCGACGGTTCTGCAGTCATCACTGCATTCCCAAACAGACACAGATTCAGATGAGAGACACACAGACAGATACTGATAGAGATATATGTCGGAACTTAATTTTTAGGATTTCAGTATTACAGTGAGTTTGGGAGAGTTTCTTGGAAGATAACCAAACAACACACCCATTTCACGAAAGAGTAGATTCGCCTTATCTCTGAAGAAGGAGCATGCTTGTGCTTGCATGTTTTCCCGGTGAATTCATTGCTTTCGAGGAAAAATCCATTTCTTCATTACCCATCAATATGCGAAAGGGGAGTGTTACTATAATGCAGAGAAGATGCGATGCTGCTGCTTCCAGTGAGGCTGCTGATGAAGAGGCAGGAGCCTGGGCTGAGCGGTCTTGTCTTTCTGTGCTTTTCAATCACCCGGGAGATTCTGAAAACACAGAGGCACCCAGTGAGTGCCTCTCAGTGAGTCTTCAGTGAGTCAAGAATATCCAGGGCTGAAAATACATGGAATGTACCACACTCACTGCATGTCTGAGCAGCTTCCTTCCTCATGGTGGCAGACGGCTGAGACCTGTGGCTCCCTGCTGCCGCCTACCTCTGTGTTTGGAAAGATCAAAAGTTGAAGTACACCCCTATCGCTTTTGCACAAATCATGAGGTCAAAGAGTTGTGAGGCAGGATTTTTCAGTGTACTGATGGCATGTCCCGTGGAGACCCACAAAATCAAAACCCTTGAACTAATTTTCTTAATAGTTTCTGCCCCCCAACTTCCTGGCTGTGTAATCTTTGCTTAGTTGCTTTGTCTCTGTGCTTTATTTTTTTTTCCTTATCTGCAAAGTAATGATAGGAAGAGTTATAGTAATAGCAGCAATTATCGTTACTGGTAAAGAATTTAGGGGAGTGTATGTCACCCTAGCCTTCATTGTACTCTCTGTGCTTTGGGGTCATCTCCATGATTTGTAACATAAAGACATTTGCATACTTGAAGACTGAATCTTTATCTTCATTTTAGTATATTTTACTTCTGTTTTCTAATTTTTTAATTTGCATCAATATGTTATCATTTTTAGTGTCTGAAAATACTTAATTCTGCCTTTAGTTGGAAAACTGGAGATATGCTAAGGTACTTTTAGATGGTTCAAAGGCATTGCTGAGCCATGCCTACTGTAATGTTTTAATAAATCGTGGGAATAAAGTCTTTGCACTGGCTGAAAATGATGTTTCCTTCACACTATAAAAAAATTAAACTCCTCTTATATCCCCCTTGGGTTAAGAGGTGTGAGCAGTAAGTTGCAGACTCTCCTCTCAATAATAGCAAATATAGCATAAAGAAATAAAGCCAAGGGTTTTCCGCAAGCCCTCTTGTGCTGTAGCAAGATAACAAGTGGAACAAAACTTGTACGTGTGTTTACACGCATTGCTGAAGGAAAGAGGAGTTGCCTTTTGTTCATCTACTCAGCTTGAAGAGGATAGGTGTCGTGGGCCTATGGCTCTCAGGAAATCTGTGGCCAATCACAATGGGTTAGGACTTGTGGAAGCCAGTGTCAGAGCCGAGAAGACCAGAGGGCACCCTCTTTCTCTCAGTAAGTCTTTATCTCCTGTGGTCTCTTGCCTTTCCATAACTTCCGTATTCTGTTTTTCTCCAGTGAACTTGAACTTGGGCCCCAATAGACCCAGCTAGACCCTCCACACATTCCAGCACTATCCCAGTGTTTCAAATCTTCCCAATCTTTGAGGGATTGGTTGACAGTAAGCCACTGGTCAGTTATTTGTACCTGGATGTGCCAGCCGTGCCTAGAATTCAGTGGAGCTGTGTGGTAGGAGCAGGGTCACATTAGACAGAGGGGCCAGGAGTCTGTAAGCTCAGCACACATAGCTTATATTCAGCCTTCATTTCAGAGGACAGGATGTAAGGGTTTTCCAGCTGAGCATTCCTGCACTGTGTAATTTGTGCGGAATACTAATGAGTGATCAGAACAACACATTAAAAGTCTTCTGATTTACTGCTTCAGTCACTGCTTCAAGCTCTCTCTCTACTGTACAGATATTTCCTCTCTAAAGCATTCAGGTGAGCGATAATATGATGGATGCTGAATGCTAATGCCAAGGCTGAACTCTGTAAGCAACAGGAAATTAATGTCTTTGAATTTCAGAATCTTCTGCTTTTGGAGGCAGAGGGGTGCAGAAGTGAAACATCTTTGCAATTAAATTATGTCACCATATTCCTAATATGTTCGTCATTACAGAAAACATAATACATCTTTGGTTACATAACTTATTCATTGAAAGACACATAGAGTCAAAAACTTGCTTTTATATGGCAGTAGGTAAGACAATCATAAAGAAAAACACCTGAGGTGAATCTAGGAAAAATTGAAACAATAGCCACACCCATTGTCGGACATTTTACCTGAGAGTGGAGCTCATTAATCAGCTGTTCAAATCAGTACTTTTGTTTAGACAGTTGTGAGCCATTAGAGTGACCACAGTAAATAAGATGACAGTGAGTGACACAGAGCAGGCCCTGCTGGACCTCAGGACGAGGTATGTAATGCAGAATCCCAGGAATTAGAGAAAGAATATTCTTTATGAGTCTTTTTCCCTTCCCCAATTAAGCACCAGTAAAGAAGACAATTTGCCTCTCGGCATCTGTTCCTCATTTATAACATGAAATGGTTTGGCAGTCTATACTTTAGGTATTGAAATTTGATGTCTGTCTTTGTTTTTTATAAAATATGTATTAATTTTTTTCTTAAAACTGAATTCTCTACTTGAAAACAGCATGCAATTCTCTATCTTCTTTGTTGTATAAACTTTCCCCCTTTTTTCAGGTTTTATTTCATTTATGTAATCACTTTACAGCCTGATCCCAGCCTCCTTCCTCCTCTCCTCCCTGTCCCACCCTCACGCTCCTCCCCCATTCTATCCTCTCCTTCTTCTCCGAGAAGGAGCACCAACCCACCCTAGCACCTCAAGTCACCACAGAAACAAGAGCAACTTCTCCCACTGTGGTCAAACAAGGTAGCCCAGCCAGGGGAAAGGGATCCAAAGGCAGGCAACAGAGTCATGGACAGCCCTACTCCCATTATCAGGGGACCCACATGATGACCACACGATGATGTGTGTGCAGGGCCCATGCAAGCTTTTCGGTTTGTGGTTCCGTGTCTGGGAGCCCCATGGACCCAGGTTACTTTACACTGTGGGTCTTTTCCAGCTCCCCAGACCAGAAAATAGTATAAATTTTTCTATGATCCAGAGTTTGTATATGGTCTTCAGATTTCCATTGTCTTAAATTTCTGTTTGTGAATCAACTTGGAAAAAATATGACCGATACATTTTATAGAAAAGTCAACACTACAAAATCAGAGGGGGAAAAGCCATAGCTATAGCCATAGACATAGACACACATAACAGTGTGTCTCAGCCGTTGTGAGTGTGACTTTTGTGTTTTGGAATGTGTGTGTGCCATGGTGTGGACGTGGAGGTCAGATGATAGTTTTCAAGCCCTTCGACCAGGCAGGTCCCTAGTATTGAACTCAAGTATTCTTGCTTGGTAGCAGGAGATTTTATTAGCTGAACCATCTTTAAAAGACCTGCTTGTTTCTGATGTTGGGTGTCTCAGTTAGGGTTTCGATTGGTGTGATGAAACACCATGGCTGAACAACTTGGGGAGGAAAGGGTTTGTTTGTTGTTCTTACACACACACTATAGTTAAATATATATATTGTTAAATTTAACTTTATTTTTTTATAATTTATTCACTTTACATCCTGATTGTAGCCCCCTTCCTCGTCTTCTCCTGGTCCCACCCTCCCTCCCTCTTCCCCCTTATTCCCCTTTCCTGTTTCTCAGAAAGGGGGAGCCCTCCTCCCCTACCATATGCCAGCCAGTCTCATCAGGACTGCCTGCATCCTCTTCCTCTGTGGCCTGGCAATGCCCCCACCCCACCACCACCAGAGGGAAGTGATCAAAGAGCGGGCAACAGAGTCCATGTCAGAGACAGCCCCTGCTCCCCTTACAGAGACAGCCCCTGCTCCCCTTACTAGGCAACCCACATGGAGACTGATCTCAGCAGGGGGTCTAGGTCCTTTTCATCATTCTCTTTGGTTGGTTCATCAATTTCTCCAGGTCCTTCTCAGCCCAGAATTGTTGGCTCTCTTGGTCTTCTTATGGAGCTCCTTTCCACTCTGGGTCCTTCTATCACCCCACTCTTTCTTACGACTCCCTGCACTCCGCCCAAAGTTTGGCCGTGAGTCTAAGCTTGTGCTTCCATCCCCTCCTGGGGTGGAGTCTTACAGAGGCCGTTTATATTAGGCTCAGAAAGGGTTTATTTGGTTTACACTTCCACATCAATGTTCATCATCAAAGAAAGACAGGACAGGAGCTCAAAACAGGGCAGGAACCTGGAGGCAGGAGCTGACACAGAGACCATGAAAGGGTGCAGCTTACTAGCTTGTTGACCATGGCTCGCTCAGCCTGCTTTCTCACAGAAACTGGGACCACCAGCCCATTGGTGGTAGCACCCTCCTTGGGCTGGGCAGTCCCCTATGTATCACTAATTAAGAAAAAGCCTTACAGCTGGATCTTATAAAGTTTGTGTCAAGTTAACATAAAACATGGAGCCTGGAGCCTGGAGAATGCCCAGCAAGTGCTTTACTACTGAGCTACAATGCTAGCACCAATATTACATGTTAGTCATACATTCAAGGCCCTATTCTAAACACCTCTTTAAAGGAAACGAAACCCATCAATTGTCTTTAAAAATTAGTCTTAATTTATACGTAACAATTGTGTCTGTTTATAGGAGGAAGCTGGACACCTCCATTTGTTTCATAAATATATAAATTTAGTCTTATGTTGATAAAGGGAGAAAAAACATGATGAATATTTACATGTTCCCATGTTATAGGACATTCCAAAGTAATGTTTTTGCCATAAGTAAGAGCTTGCTGACCTTCATAACCAAAGCAATAGTTCAAGGTAAAGCAAAATAGTTTAGCAAATGAAGGTTTACAATTTGTTTTATAACTGGGGCTAGAGGGATGGCTCAGCATTGTCCACACTTGCGGAAGACCCAGCTTCAGCTCCTAGCATGCACTTGTCTGTAACGTTGTCTGGCTCCAGGAACTCCAACACCCGCCTCCAGCTTCTTCAAGGAGTAGGTGCGGACATGCTGGAGATATTCATGTGGGCAAAACGCCTAAAAATAATTTTAAAAATTAACTTTTCCCATGTACCTGCATGGATGTGCACACACCTATGCAAACACACACGTGCACACAAAATTTTGAACAAACATAGAGGCAAGTGGCTTTGGTTTGTGCGTGCTATTATTACTATTAAGTTATGGCCACTTTCAATCAGCACCATTTACAGAGACGCAGTCTACCATTGTTCTCATCAGTTAGGATACAACATAGTTGTATCAACATGTTGACATGTTGTACAACATGTCAGGCCTACATGTATATTACATGTTAAGCATGTGGGCAGTACACTCTGTCGCTCTGATTAGCATTTTCAGATAAGTTTGAAATACAGTTCCATGTAAGATCTAATTATTTCTATTTTGTTCACAAAAATAATAATACTTCATTTCAACAAAGTAAACACTTCAAATAAGTTTACTGGCAGATAACGAAAAAAAGAAATTCTGATGGTCTGCTCGTTTTCCACAATTGTTGCTTTCAAAAACACATACAGAGAAACTAATCTGAAATTCTGTGCTACAAAGAGAACAAACCCTCCTAATCTGGAATATTTCAGAACATATCAGAATGTGATCTGATTGTTTTTTAATTGCTTGCAGAAACACAAAACCAAAGAAAATTTCTTTTCACCTGGATTGAAGTTTAATAAGAACACAGTTCTGAATTTGGAGTGAGTATCATTTATTTAAATATGTAGGGCAGAAGATTTTTTTCAACTTTATTGATTCTTTTTTAGTTTCACACCATGCACCTCAGACCCATTTATTCCCCTCCCCTTGTATCCACCCTTGCAACTTCCCTCCCAAAAGAAAATTAAAAAAAAAACCAAACAATCCCAAACAAAAAAGAATAAACAAAACAAAGCATAGAGAATAAAGCTGTAGTGTGTCAGTGTGTCACGGGGTACACCCCTTTGTCCACATATCTTCACTTGCAAATGTTCATTGCAATGAGTCATCAGTCTGGTCTGAGGTCTCTGGCTTTGCCATATTACCAATTTTGGACCTTCCCTGGAACTCCTCTCGAGGGCATAAGATTTTAAGTCATATTTGGTTTCTTTTAAAGTTTAAGTAGATTTTAAAATACCTTAAGCCTGTGATTTATAGTATCAGATTGCAGCATGTATCAACTGCAAGTGTCTACAATGTAGACAATATTTTGTCTGCCATGATGGACAATCAGAAAGAGGGAACATTTGCTTTCTTTCAAGAAGAGAATAATACTCAATAAAAAATAATATTAGGAGACAAAGAAAAGCCTGGTCCCCCGAGTGAGAGGCCCTTTGACTTTAGACGGCAGTGTCTCCCTTAACTGATGTGGAGGGGCGTTGCCCCCGCTACTAGGAAGAGTGTACTGCCACCCCATTCCTGCACATCGAAGCTGTTATGTCTATATGAAAACATTTTTGAAATGGACACTGCATGACAACTAAGCAATTTTGGAATATATATATATATATATATTATATCACAGAAGGCATAAATTATTTGTACCTTAACTGTTCATTTTACTGGAAAAGTTTCACAAAACATGCTAGTGATTTTCAAATGCTGTCATAAATAAAAGTCAGGTGGTGGCACTTTATTATTTTTCTGAACCACATTTGATAAAAAGAAGCTAGCTCTTTACCTGTTTGGATAGTGGCGCAGTCTAGACCATAATATTAAAATGCACTTACAGAAATTAAGCTCATCCCAGTTTTCCCGTGAGGAGACATCATTTAGTTTGCGTCATTGGCCATGTACAGATAAGGGCTTAGGTTCAGCCACCGTGATGTTGGTGCCCACCTACACAGTGTCTCTTAGTGATGCCAGTCAGTCGGAGATACAAGTATACAGCCACAAGAGGCTGGACATCTGTCATCTCATGTTGACATGAACTGGGTGTCATGCCCTCGTGGATACTGAAGATTTTGCTGGTTGGACTTACTGGTTTTCAGTTATTCATCTGCAAGAAAACTAAATATTAGTGGAGACAAAGGTCACCATCTCCTTAGAACTAGAGAACAGAAGTCTCTCAGCATCCCTGATCAGAACCATGGAAATCAGCTCAATGTAGAAACCAGTTCTAGAGTGTAGCAGCACCTGCTCCTCCTCTCCAAGTAATTCTGCTACAAAGAAGGCCTTCATTCTGCGCCTGTTGGCCCAGCATAGCCTTGTGGTTTCTGATACCTAATTGCAGGCTCCTCCTCCTCCTCCTAGAATCTGGTGACAGCCCATAATATTAAACGAAGTGGGTGTGGCCAAGTTCATCCTCAGTGTAAAAAGTATCAGGCATATACACAAATATGTGACCATCTAATCACTGCAGAGGCTTTTGGCGATGGAGCGTCATTTCACTGTGTAACGATCAGAAATAAGTAATTGGTTTATCCAGTATCTCAGGACACTCCTCCCCACACCGTGTGTGTGTGTGTGTGTGTGTGTGTGTGTGTGTGTGTGTGTGTGGTGTATGTATGTGTTGGAAGACACCCTCTCTATTAGCTTTGAAATACACAGTTAAACTTTGTGATCCATAGTTGGATGATACAATCCTGTTGTAAAAGGTTAAAAGTTATTCCTTCTATCCATCTGCTTCCGTATATTCACAGACCTGGTAATGTTTTTGAAAATTGGAACATTTTATTTCAGATGTTTTGGCTAATAATAAACCTTAAAATATCTTTGGTTTTCATCTCTAAAAATTAAATGCATCTTAATATATTTGTTTTGAATATCATCTAAGTTGAAAATTGCCCGACCAGCTGAATATTTTATGGTCTCTGCATCTACTTCCAACTAACTATCTTTTATAGGCAGAGTAGGATAAGCACATTCCTCGCAGCAGGCAATCACTCCCGTGGGGTAAACAAGCATAGTGAATTTTGTCGCCCTAGGCCGGCTCTGCGAGAGAAGAGGTTTGCATATAAGTAAACAACTTAGTTGGGTGTGCAGGCAGATGAAGGTAGTTTAGAGGAACAAAACCAAAGGTGTGGTAGCCCTTCTCATTTGACCCCAGCGAAACGCCTGATAAAACTAACTGCGTGGTCAAACACTGCCCGGCATGGGAACAGAGCCGGCGTCCTGTCCAGTTGTCACCGATCAAGTAAGAAGTCTTTCGAAGTGTCTGACATAGCTGCGCTGTGTCTGCCGTGTACAGTGAGGCTATGGAAGCCTGATGGCATTGATGGAGGATAAATAGTTTAATGAAAGGCAGGCCATAAACTGTTTCTAGGGAGCCGCATCTGCCAGCATATGAATTATAGCCTTTGTACAAGTTAAATGCTTGGGTATAAATGGCAGTGTTATCATAGTAGTTAAAAAGATTTAATACCTCGAGTGGGGGTGTTTGAGCATTCGTAAGAGCCAATCCCGGAGCTGGCTTCCTGCCGTTCCCTCTCACTGCTCTTCTGTGTGGATGCAGAGAAGCACATGCTACAGATGAGGAGATGAAGTCACGGAGGAGTTGTAGGGATTGATGGCTGAGTCTCAGTATAAATATTCTATTACCATTACCCTCAGTCCCTTTTATCTTGTTTATTTCTCACCACTTACTATACATTAACACTCTGACCGTGATTGATGGAAGCCTCCTGCGGTCCTCAGTGCACAGGCGTACCCAGGGCTCGGCTTTGCTCTAGTTACAGCGCAGGCTCGTTCAGGCCCCAGGGAAATGGAGACCTGGGGTCAACATTGACTACAGTAGGCTTTTACTGTGAGCTTATTCAGACCGGCTCCTCCTGGATCCAGGCCTTTCTTTATGTGTAGGTTTCCATTTAAGTATCAAACCTTTATCACTACATTTTTATGAGTTTATTTATAGGTTAACATCAAACGGGGAGAAGGTAACAAAAAGAGTAAAGAAAAATAAAACCTTACATAAACCTGCAAAATTTGGGAGCATTTTTTACAAACATTTTTCTGCATATATGTGCACTCAACTGTGTATATGTATAATATGCAAATATCCATGTTGATATATGTTATACACATTTAATATACTTGTTTTCTCTTATTTTTAATTATACATTCTTTTCCCTGTTTGTTAAGTCGTGAACACTTATGTCACCAAGTAAAATTTATAATATTTGCTGTATGTTTCCAAGGGTTTGTGACTGTGTGTAGTATAATGAACAGCTTCATATTAAAACGTTTTCAGTCTTTCTCCTCTCTCAGTACATCCTGGGTTCTCAAGACACAGCTCATACACTGCCTGAATATTCCCTCTCTTCATATAGGTGCCAACCTAGTTAATAGAAATTATGTATCTTCATGGAGCTGCACTTAGACAAAATGGAAAGGCTGATTAGGTGGCGATTTTTCTTCAGTTAAGCTGAATTTCACCAGAAATAATGATATCTAATGTAGCTAGGTGGAGGAATGGGAGCTACTGAATATTTTTACATACATTTTAGACACGGAATGTGAAGACTCTGGAGCTGATGGTTAAAATGTGTTAGACCTTTGGTACTTGTTGTGCTAGGAAAGCTGAAAAAGAAGTGTGGTTTAAATGTCTTAATTTTGGTTGTTGTTGCTGTGGCCAGATCCCCGAGGAAGACTGACTTACGGAAAGCACAGCTGATCTAGGCTCACAGTTTCGGGGTGTGACGGGAACACAGCTGCAGGACAGAGAGGCAGCTCTCCATGCAGCCCCTGTGGTCAGGAAGCGGCGAGGGATAGGTGTCAGTGACCAGCTCACTGCCCATCTGTCTGAGGCTCGGTTCATGGGGCGGGGCCACCACAAACACCGTCACAGACACGACCTGAGGTGTGTTTCCACAGTGGTTCCAAGTCCAGTCTAGTGCGCATTCAGGATTCAGCATCAGCGCAAGGTAATATAATTCATTCTCAGACATGTTCAGAAGACAAGGGTCTTCCCTAAACAGAAGCTAACGGACTGCTTACTCAAAAACAAAACAAAACAAAACAAGTACCTTCCACTTAACTTTATTTTATATTCTATTACCAGTTTCAAACTATGAAATATTCTAAATTTTCTGGTAAAGTTAAAAAAAAAGTGCCATTTTCTCAAGCCTGCTGTGCCATCAGTTCGCAGGTTTTTGTGTGGTGTGAGCTTAGAAGGAGCACTAGGTTTTGCAGATTTGAGTTTTGTGCAGCTTGCTCCTGCTAGCATGGCCTTGTAGAGTCTGTGCCTGTGATGGCTGCTTCACAAACCTCCAGCTGGTTCTCGGCCAGGGCTGGTACGTCCAACTCGTGGTTAATTTTGTTTGTTTGTATTTAAAGTAGCACTCATTGCTTTTCTTTTTTAAATCATCTGTTCACTGTGCGTGTGCGTGTCTGGGTGTTGGCGTGCGTGCGTGTGTGCACGTGTGCACCACAGCTCTGTGGAGTCTCTGCTATCCTTCCATGCGTGTTCTGTCAGGCTTGCTCAGCAAGCACCTCCACCCACTGAGCCATTTTGCTGGCTCCTAGTTTTTGTTTTTAAATGATAAAGACAAGTTATTTCAAGAGTTGATTTTTTTTTTAATGCTTTCAAAGTCATAAGTTAAAACTGTGCTGGTAGGTAAATGCTAGCCTGGGGTTACAGGCACTCACACTGGGCCCAGCTTTTAGCTTAAGTCCGGGATTTGAAAGCAGTCCCTCATGCTAATGAGCAAGTGCCCTCAAACAGCCTCCCCCCCCCCCCCCCCCGAGCTCACTGGCCATTCAGTGTAGCTAAGATTGTGAGCTTTGGGTTCAGTGATTAACTGACATAAAGGAATAAGGCAGAGCATGCTAGAGGGGGCCACCTAATGTCCTCACCTTTACCTTCACACGTGAGCATTCCCCACACAAAGAGAAGAAGAAAGAGAAGTAATAATAGTAGTGGTGAGTAGTTAATTGGGGGGGGAAGCAAACCAACCTTAAATTTGTGGTTTCAAATGCTGCCGTACTTGTTGGTTTGAGCCTCAGTAGCCAATGTCATAGAGGCTCATGGGAGGGAGCTGATCTGTTTAAGGTGAATTAGCTCACTAACACTAAAGATGGAATTTAAAGATATCTTTTTCCTCTCCACTTTCTTACTATCCCGTAAGGAGAAAAGGGGGGAGGTTTAAAATGATACATTATGTAAAAGTTAATGGAAGGGAAAGCCTCCTGTCAATACCGCACTTCCTAAATGGTCTTGAATATAAAGAGACAAAAATTGAAATTAAATGAGCCACGAATGCAGCTTGAAAACTAGGAAAAGCGTATCAAAATTAAATTAAAAATAGGACACAAACATTAATAAGGATAAAAGCAAATATTTCTGGAATAGAAGACACAGAGAGGAATAGATACCAAGTCAAATCTCTTACTTTTCAGACAAGAACGATTTACTTAAATAGGTTATTCATGTCCAGCATGATGAAGGAGAAAATAAAGTACAAACTGGAGACAGCTCTGTCCTACCTACCCTTTCAAACTGCCAGTTGTGCTTTAGTACAAGCTCATCCTGTCCCTCCTGTGAAATGGCTGTATACTTAACATCAGGAACCTGGAACTATGCTGTACATTTGCTAAGATTGCTGCAACAAAGACCTACAGATATAGTGGCATAAACACTAGAAATGCAGTTCTTGAGCCTGGGGGCCTGAGGGAGGACCACGGCAATAAACCATCTCAGAGGATCTCTAAAAATGTTGCCTAGGTCTTTGAATTGCACCAACAACTTACAAATATTGAAATTTATTAAAAGAATTGGCAGTCACATTTGCCTGTAGTTGCATTGCTGAGCCCATAATAAACAATGCTAGTATATACCGCAGCTGCTTCCACTCTGGTCCTCTCTCTTTTGTGCTTTAATACGATTGATCGCTATTTTGATAGACAATCTGAAATTGCTGTCATTTCTCTACTAATGAACAGCTGCTTTCCTAATAACAAGCGCAAGCCCACACCTGTTATATGCCATTTTCCTAGGTAATGGCTTTTACTTTTAAAGTCAAATCATACTACAGGGTTTCTTTTTTCTGTTTATATTTTTTTAAAAATACTTTAAAAGGGTATTTACACTCAACACATTATATGACTCAAAGATATCACTCTCCTGAAGGTGATCTCTGCTGCCCATGAACAATTACTATAAGATTAGATTGATTATGCATAAATTCCGATCAGAACCTCAGAAAATTTGGAGAAAGATCTGGCAGTCTACATAATACTAATTCATGGTGTGGACTGTTCTTACCTCAGTATCAGTGTTAACTAAATACTCAAAGCCATGGTCCGAAGTTTTAGGAGAAATGGCACCAGCATCTCCTGGTCTGTAGTTGGGTTCTATGGAGAGACAAGAAGGCAGGATATGCACACATAGGTACAGATAGGGAATATAAGACTTGGCCCATGTCATGAGGAAACTGCAGGTCCTCGTACAAGCCCACTGCAAGCTAGAGAATCAGAGGCAACAACCTGGCTCAGTCTGTAGTAAAAGACCTTAGAACCAGAGAAGCTGATATGGTTCACTGTCCAAGGTCAAGTTCTTAAAAACTGGGATGCAAGTCTCTGAGTTTAGAGGCCAGAAAGTTAGTCCCAAAGAGAAGAAAAGGTGGTCCCAGATCTAAGGCAGAGAGAAAGAGAGAAAGCCAACTCTTTCATTTTCTACTTCATATGGAATAATAAGAAACCCAGAATAACTCAAACAATCCTCTAAAATAAAGATCTTCTGGAGGTATCTCCATCTCTGATCTCAAGATGTACTATAGAGCAACAGTAATAAAAGCTGCATGGTACTGACATAGAAACAGAATGGTGGATCAATGGAACCGAACAGAGGACCCAGAGATAAACCCACACACTTATGGACACCTGATCTTTGACAAAGATGCCAAAACCATACAATGGAAAAAAGATAGCATCTTCAACAAATGGTGCTGGTCTAACTGGATGTCTACATGTAGAAAAATGCAAATAGACCCATATTTATCATCCTGACACAGAAAACAACTTCATCTTCCTTTTTTTTTTTTAAAAAAAAAAAAAAAAAAAGCAGATGCTGAGACTTATGGCCAACTGTTGGGCAGAGTGCATGGAATCTTATGAAAGAAGTGGGAAATAGTAAGATCTGGAGAGGACAGGAGCTCCACAAGGAGAGCAACAGAACCAGAAAATCTGAGCACAGGGGTCTTTCCTGAGAGACATACTCCAACCAAGTACAATGCATAGAGATAACCTAGAACCCCTGCACAAATGTAGCCCATGGCAGTTCAGCGTCCAAGTGGGTTCCATAGTAACGGGAACAGGGACTGCCTCTGACAGGAACTGATTGGCTTGCTCTTTGATCACCTCCCCCTGAGAGGGGAGCAGCCTTACCAGGCCACAGAGGAAGATAATGCAGCCACTCCTGATGAGATCTGATAGGATCTGATAGGATCCAAAGGAAGGAGAGAAAGACCTCCCCTATCAGTGGACTTGGGGAGGGACATGCATGGAGAAAGGAGAGGAAAGGTAGAATTGGGAGGGGAGGTGGGAGGGGCTTATGGGGTGATACAAAGTGAATAAAGTGTAATTAGTAAAAATTAAAAAAAAAATAAAAAATTGCTCCACCCCTCTAGCCAACTAGCTGAGCTCCACCTCCCCATGGGGGACAGATCTTGCCCGTTAGTCTACCAGCTCACACCTATTCTCCTCTGAAACATTCGCAAAGGCATGCCCAGAAGTAGTGCTTTGCTGCTGCTCTGGGGACCTTGCCAAGTTGGCGCCCAAAATTAAGCATCACACCTGGTAATTTTTTTTTCTTGCAAATTCTCAAGCCCTACTGCAGATAGACTGAATCAGAAACAGACTTGGGATAGAGCCCAGAACTCTTTCTTTTAAAAAGCCCTCCAAGGGCTTTCCCATTCACTCAAGGGAGAGCTACAAGTCTGAAGTAAACGACTAGTCACAGGCAAGAAAAGGAGCCTCCCTTCCTCCAATATCGCCACAGAAATGTGCGTTAATACAAACACATACTTCCCGCTTCTAATTGGTATCTGGTTTAGCCAGTCTAGAACTACCTATCGCCATTCAATGAGTCATGTTCAGATTAGCTTGCGTTTTGCAACAGCAAGCAACAAGTCTTGCCAACTTTAGCCATCTCTCTTTCTGTCTTTCTTTCAAATTATCCTGTCTTTGTGACATCATCCTTCTTAACTGTGCAATCTAAGTTTCTTTCCATTTCTTTTCACACTGTTTTCAGACTTTATCTCACTTTTAAAATTTTTAACCTTGTTTTTATCAAAATAAAAATAGTCAGAGATTATGCATGTCAAGTGGAAGTGAACGTACCTCTGAGGATTACAGCAATGACTGATTTTTTCTGACTATTAAAGAAAGAAAAGAGAGAGGGAGGAAAGAAAGAAAGAAAGAAAGAAAGAAAGAAAGAAAGAAAGAAAGAAAGAAAGAAAGAAAGAAACAGAAATAGGAATAGATATTTGAAGGCTTCACCAAGTGTGCTGCAGGAAGGCTGCTCTTAACATCTGTCTTCTGCCATTATAGTGTGTAAATGGTGATATCTGCTGGTGAATAATGAGAGAGTCTGCTGGTTGGTCTTTGTCAAATGTGGCACAAGCTAGAGACACCGAGGAAAAGGAAATCTCAGCTGAAGATGTGGCTCCACTGCATTGGCTTGTGAGCATTCTGGCGTTTTCTTCATGAGTGATTAATGTGGGAGGGTCTAGGTGAGCCTGGGGTGTAGCCTGTCTTGCTATTTTGTGGGTTCTTCTCTCTTCCACCCTTTCAGCCCCCTAACACAAGACAAGAGAGAACAAAAGGGTAGAGAGGAAAAGAAAGAGATCCTGAATAAAGTCAGGGTTCGGAAAGGGGGCGACATTATATATTATATTATATTATATTATATTATATTATATTATATTATATTATATTATATTATTACTTCCTGCTGATTAGGGGGTGTCAAGTTCCTTTGGGCAGGTTTGATCTTCGCCAGCAGGATATCTAATTTCCTCTTGTTATTTTTTCTTCTTTGCACACGACTACTTAACAAACCACAACCAACAACAACAAACCAATAACCACAATCAGGGCTCTCCCACTTACATACTCTCTGAATAACCCCAGAATCCCAAACATCACACCATCGCAGAAGCTATCTTCACCTGGCAAAAATCACGCCTCAGCTAGAGCATGAAGCAAATCATAGTCAGCTGCTGGGAAGTAGTCCCACTTCCCCACACCTGGGATTAGAATGAAAGCATATTCTTATACCATTTCTTTTTTCTTTTCTTTTTTTTTTAAAGCAAAATTCCAAAATTCTCACTACACTGGGGTGTTTAGGAAAGCAAACTGAAGCAAGCCTCAGGACTAAGCCAGTAAGAAGCACTCCTCCATAGTCTCTGCCTGGGTTCCTGCCTCCAGCTTCCTGCCTTCCTTGAGTTCCTGTTTTCTCTAGATAATGGGATGGTGTGGAAGTGCAAGCAAAGTTAAAGTCTGTCCTCCCTCAGTTTCCTTTTGGTCATCATGTTTATCATAGCAACTGAGCGCATGTTAGAACAGCTAACTTAGAAACCAGCTAAGTAAGAAATAGGTAGACAGGTCATTTTATTTATCATGATAAAAATAAAACGTAGTCTCAGAAATCACTCATTTCATCAGCCTCATGAGGGCTGGCATGTTCTGTGTTTATATTTTGGGTCCAGGTATGTTTCTTTGTAAATTTTAATACCAACCCAGTAGAAAATAGAAATGGAGGGAATTTTTTTCTATTTTTTTAATATAGTCACCTGAATGTTCTTATTTTAAATTGTAGGGTTATTCTCTCAGAAGAAAACTATTTCAGAAATAATTATCTTCACATAGAAGCCAAACAAATAACCTATTGTGAAACTGAAATGTCATTGGTGATCCAAGCTCATAACAACAAACAATAAATATTGCTGCTATTTTCTGATCCTTGGTGAATGAGATAAATTAATACCCATTTTTTTCTTTAAAGTATGCAGTTTCTTTTGTGGCAGAATTTCTTTATGCTATATAGTGAACTGTATTTTAAATTATAAGAAAATATTTTTGAAGAGAAAAAGAGGGTGTTTTGTTTGTTTGTTTTAAAAAAAGAGTTACATTTTTTAAAACATGTCTTTCTTAACCTTATTTTCAGAGGTTTAAAGTTTTTCTTTGTGAACTGAGTATAAAACAGTACTTGGAATTTTAAAGAAATATCATGATCGCTTCAGAATACACGCCTCAGACTCCAGAGAAGTAACCTACTTTTCCATAATTTTTTTTGGCCCTGAGGACTGAGGAGGCACCGTCCCCTGACAGTCCCCGTATTGTTCCTTAGTTTCAAGCAAGGTACACACGGGGAGAGAGTGGAGTCTGGCCAGTCCTCCGGCAGGCATAGGGGACAAGGAAGAGTTTGTGAAGGCTTGTTCTGCACTCGCTGGGGGTAGCTCAGCCCTCCTCAGCTCCTGATGCATTTTCTAGGCAGAGATTACAACCTGGCTGAAGTGACTGTCGCTAGGAACCATGCTTCTAGGTAAGTCACAGAGCTCACGGAGGGCTGCTGCTTTGTTCTAAGTGATGGGAGGACACCTCCGTCTGTGTGCTTGGTTTTGCTTTTATTTCCCAGGCTTGCGAGGTCTCAAGCAGTGCCAGACAGTGCTATAATTAGTACTATTTATCCTGCCAGACTTTCGGTGATAAGATTCACTTAGAACAACCTTAGAAATGTGTATCTCTAACCCTGGTTAGCATTTGACCTCTATTTCTAAGATTCCCTTTACAGAAAGCATATTTTTTGGGATTTAGTTTATAGCTTTCAGAGACAACAGAGTCCTCAATATATAAATGTAAAAATTACTTTTTTAGAAAAAAAATACAGCAGGTTCATCTATGTTATTCACAAGATCCGGAGTGTCTTTGAAAAGGAGCGGTTTGCATGTCTGTCTTATTAGTATTGTGACCCTCAATTAGTATTGGTGACCCTCAAAAGTGTGTCTTACGCAATCTAAAAACGTTTTGAAAGTCAACATCAGCACGCGTCAGCCTTCTCAGAACTCTGATGAGAATTTCCTGAGATCATCTCACATAGGTGTTTTTCCTGTTGAGGAGAAGGGCATAATTAACTTACAGCTCCTCTGGATGCTTCATAAACATTTTTAAATGCTTCATTGGTAACTGTTCCTTTTGTTAGTACTGCAAAACACTGGCTGGCTTTTATGGTTTAGATTATTTATTTGGAAAAAATCAGCGTTTTTCTAGCAGATTATATCAGCTAGTAAAGGCTACACGAACCTCTGAAATCCCTAGGACACTGATTGAAGCCATCTGTAGTTATTAGGCTTTGCAGTTGCACACTGGCAATCGCATACATGACCTGACTTGTTGGAGCAATTCCAGCTTCAGTGTTGGAGACATTAAGAATGCGCCTGTCAGGAGTGGCTGACAACACATTTGGGATCCAGTTAACTATGCGAGTGGCTTGTTATTTGACATATTGTCAAAATGTTTTAGATATGAGGGTTTAATTTTTTGTTGTCTTCTCAAGCTTATCCTAGCTGGGAAAGCACACTAAAATAAAGACAAAGACTCCTTTAGAATTGGAAGGCCACCTTTTAATCTTGACTCTGTACGTTGCCCCCAACCACTGGGTAACCACTGTTATAAAATTATTTCTTCAGTTTTACCGTCTTGTTGCTGTTTAACTCTGCCCTCTCTGTCCGCTTTCCTGTCATGGCAGGGGTGGGTAGACATGTGTAAATTACTTTAGAAATTTTACACACAAGCTTCTGGAAAAGCACTTTTATAAAGTAGTCACCATTTTCTTAATCGTTTCCAAAAGCTCTAATGCATGCTTGTTTCAAGCCATCAGTCAGAAAATTGCGGCCGATACCCACCTCAAAAGCATTTGTTAAGGGGGGTTCGGTTCAGGTCATCTCTAAAGTAACTTCTTCCATGAAAAGTATCAAAACATTTTCACCTCATTTTCAGGACCTGTTCCTTTGCCTAAAATTGCCTCCGTTTGCTTGACCTTTAGAAGCCTGTACACTTGAGCCGATGCTCATTTCAAGGTGACAAAGGTGGGAAAGACAGGAGTCTGAGTCCTCTCTCCTCAGCTTCCAAGGAGTGTCCTTTCTGCACGCATCTCCTCTAGAGATGAGACAACATGGGCCTTTGCCATCAGGATTATACGGGCTGTGTTTGGGAAGTGTTGCATGGAGTGCTGTACCCTGAAAGCCAGCGACCACCAATAGTAGGCAGTTTATTGTCTTAGGAAATTATCAACCACTGTCTTCTCTCTGGACATGCCATACTTTCTAAGATTATAGGTGCATTATGGGTTTTCCGAAGTTAATTGCGTCCGTTTTCCAGTAAAGCGAGTGAATGACTTTCCTGTATGAAGTCTGAGCTGACCAGAGCTAACTCTGAATTATGGCTGTGATTACTTCAATGGTTGGGCATATTGACCTCTGGGCGTCAAAGGTTTTACTTTATGCTGCCCGTGAAAGAAGCGTTTGTGAATTCATTTCTGTCTTCTATTCATTCCTTGCTTCAAATGAGCCACGGTGTGGTGCAGTGTCTGAGCATTACATAAACTCACTTATTCTTGGCCACGTAGCTTCGGGAATATGCAAACAGGCCTGAAAGAAGTGGAACAGTGAATGTCTTCACAGGCAGGAAACCTAATATTTACACAACAGTCAACAGGGGATGGTCAGTAAGGTGGCTGGTGACTAAGTTTTCTTGTTCTCACTGAATGGAGGCTAGCATCCTCCCTCACAGGGCTCACTTGTGTCGGAACGTTCAGCAGGAGCGGTCTGCAGGACAGCTGTGACAGGGGCGTTTTGACAGCAGAGGCTCCCTTCTGTGCGCTGCTCCACATGGACCGCCCTTGCAGTCTCCTGGCCCTTGTCAACATGCTTTCTCCGTGTATTCATGCTAACATCTACATGACTGCAGAGACTCGGCAACATCCTCCACACATCCACACTTAAACACACTGAAAACGTTAAACTGAGATCCAGAATCCCTCATCCCTGATCACACAGTCATTGGCAATGGGCAGTAGGCAGGTGTGAGGGTCAGAGGAACAGAGGTAGAATGTGTGCATCGCGTTACCCCCACAGGACGAAACTTCACCGGGGGGTTAGCAAGTCTTACTTTTCTCATGTGTAAAACATTCATGTAAAGCATACATGTGTGTATGAACAGACATGTGGCGTGTCTGCAGGATTAGAGTTTCATGGGAGATGCTTAAGAAAAAAAATGTATCTAAGGAGATTCCTTAGGAGGGTTGTATATGTAACAAAACAAAAAGTAGGAAAATACTGATGTAGATAAGGGCGAGAAAGGAGGGACTTTGGAAGCCTACGAATATGAGGATGTATATTTTTTGTGTCTCTAAACTATTTCAGGGTTGGGCTTGATTTAGGAACTCTATTTAAAAAGCAGCACTTGCATTCTATCAAATAATTTCAAGTATCAGCCGAGCAGTTACTCTTTCCTAATTTTGAGTGAAGAAGAGGGAAGTGCTTGAGAACGAGATGTACTTTTGTGCGGATCACAGCCTCACTGCTCACTCATTCTCCAACCGTCCAGTCCGCAAATCATTTGCCCCCTAGGGGCCTCAGTTTCCATGTGTTTGGATTACTTGGGGATCATAACGTCTGTTTGTCATAATTCCAAGGCTCATAAGGATTAATCAAAATAACGTCTGAAAAAGCTTCTGTTTGTCACCCAACAAATGGTGAATGCATGCTGGTTAGTAAGAGGAATGTTGTATAATGCATCATTTCATATCATTTCCAGGTTTTTAAAGTTTCATAAAAGTGAAGACTATATCAGAAAGTTAAGAGTATAAGTATCCTCCCTCTGCCATGCTTGCAGACAGGAGCCTAGCTTTACTGTCTTCTGAGAGGCTTCATCCAGCAGCTGATAGAAACAGATGCAGAGACCCACAGCTAAACAATGGGCCTAGCTTGAGGAGTCTTGTGGAAGAGTTGGGAGGAAGGATTGAGGGAACCTGAAGGGTCAAGGATACCAGAAGAAGACCTACAGAGTAGACCGACCTGGGCCAGTGGGGGCTCCAAGAGACTAAACCACCACCAAAGAGCATGCATGGACTGGATCTAGACCCCCTACAGCTAAGTAGCAGATGTGTAGCTTAGTCATCATGTGGGGCCCCTAACAATGGGAGTAGGGGCTATCTCTGACTCTGTTGCCTGCCTTTGGTCCCTTGCTACCTGGGCTGCCTTGTCTGGCCCCAGTGGAAGAGGATGCACTTAGTCCTGTTGTGACTTGAGATACCTAGGTGGGTTGATACTCTTGGGGGGACTCCCCTTCTCTAAGGATAAGGGGATGGGAAAAGGGGAAAGGGGCTATGAGAGTGGGACTGGGTGGAGAAGAAGGAGGGGATCAGGCTATAAAGTGATTAAATAAATACATTAATGGAACATAAAAAAATAATAAAAAGTGCTTTTAAAAAGGAGTATTAGTATTTATGAAGGATAGAGATTCCACCAAAGTGCTAATATTGAAATAATGAAAGACATAATCCTAATATTCTGTGAAGCCAGTGACACATGCCTGTTGATATAAACTTAAAGCAGAATCAAACATGACTGAAGCCTTAATATCTTGTGATTCTGGTCCTGGGCCTTACGGTTCGCTGAGATCTTCTCTTCACACACCACATCACACGTAACTGTCTTATTTCTTTCTGTGCCATGGAAGTAGGTGCTAATTACTGGTCACATCTTTTGCGGGTTTGGTCTAGAATTAGCATTACTTCACTCTGTAGAGATGGTCTTTACCTTCAGCTGTTCTGGCATGCATTAAATCACGGGATTAAACAGCTAATTGAAAGGAAATAATGTGTATTTCAACCATGAGAAATCTCATGAGGTAGATGAATTTAAGTTTTATTAAAACCCTGTAAAAAGTTTTATTTTATTTTTTGAATGTCCACAAATATGGCCTCCTTCTTTCTCTCCCTCTTTGCTGTTTTTTTTTTTTTCTATTTTTGTGATGGCCACCTGCCAATATTTCTTTTCCTGGTTAATTTGCTTTCTTTTGCTTGGTAAAATTAACACTGTCACTTCCACTGATGAAAGTCCAACAGGAAAGGAAGGTGAATTAATTATGAGCATTGTGATATGGCAGATAGAATAACCCTTCTGAATGGAATAACGCATTCTCACTTGCCTATTGGCTTATCTAATTTGTTGGTAATTTATCTTCTCAACCATGTTTTGACTTTCCTATGAGAAAGTCATTTAATAATAAATAGCCATAGAGAAATGTTTTCTGTAGCACAGTAGGCTTTGTCAATTATTTCCTTAGTAAGAGAAAGCAGCCATTTGGGGATCAAAATTAAGAGAATGTTGTGTGCAGGTAACACACTTATCCAGCATAAATGGCCCCACGAGTAGTAGAGTATAAAATAGCACCAGAGAGACAATACTCAAGGTGTCTTAGCTTTCCAGGGAGCTGAGAGATTCTCTGGGTAGACACAACCCTGAATTTCAAAACTGTATGAGAAACCAGGGGCTTTGTTTATTATAAAATATATGGGCACCAATTCTTTAAATGTTATACTCTAAGAGGATTTAGGGGAACATTTCTTTCTTTTTTTTTTCTTTAAGATCTCTGACTTTTAGCAATCTGGTGCTTTCTCAGACAACTAGGAATAGCGCTTCCTCAAGATCCAGCCATACCACTCCTAGGCATATACCCAAAAGAGGCTCAAGTACACAAAAAGGACATTTGCTCAACCATGTTTGTAGCAGCTTTATTTGTAATAGCCAGAAGTTGGAAACAACCCAGATGCCCCTCAACTAAAGAATGGATGCAGAATTTGTGGTACATCTACACAATGGAATACTACTCAGCAATGAAAAATAAGGAAATCATGAAATTTGCAGGTAAATGGTGGGACCTGGAAAGGATCATCCTAAGTGAGTTGTCCCAGAAGCAAAAAGACACACACAGTATATGCTCACTCATATAGACATGCAACGTAGGACCGACCCACTGGAATCTGTGCATCTAGAGAGGCCGAGCAGGAGAGAGGACCCTGGCTAGAGTTTTCGATCCTCATCCTGAGGGGCAGGGAGGATGGACATCAGAGGAAGAAGAAAATAGGAAACAACCTAGAAACCTGCTACAGAGGGCCTCTGAAAGCCAGAAGAAGAAATCAGGAAACAAACTAGGAACATACCACAGAGGGCCTCTGAAAGCCTCTGCCCTGAAGACTATCAAAGCAGATGCTGAGCCTGATGGCCAACTCTCGGGCAGAGTGAATGGAATTTTGTGTAGGAAGTGGGAAATAGTGGGAGCTGGAGAGGACGGGGTCTCCACAAGGAGAGCAACAGAACAAGAAAATTTGAACACAGGGAACTTCCCAGAGACTCATACTCCAACCAAGGACTATTCATGGAGATGACCTGGAACCCCTGCGCAGATGTAGCCCATGGCAGATCGGTGTCCAGGTGGATTACCTAGTAATGGGAAGAGGGACTGCCTCTGACATAATCTGATTGGCCTGATCTTTGATCACCTCCCCCTGAGGGGGGAGCAGCCCTACCAGGCCACAGAAGAGGACAATGCAGCCACTTTTGACGAGAACTGATAGACTAAGATCAGAAAGGAGAGGAGAACCTCTCCTATCAGTGGACTTGGGGAGGGGCATGCATGCAGAAATCGGAGAGAGGGTGGGATCGGGAGGGGAGGAGGGAGATGCTTATGGGGGGATATAAAATTAATAAATTGTAATTAATAAAAAATAAGATCTCTGACTTTTATTTATTTTTTTGTATGTTTTGAAATTTTTTTTAGTTCATGATCATTTTTTATTCTTTATTAATTATACTTTATTCACTTTGTATCCCCCCTGTGATTCCCTCCCTCCTCCTGTCCCAATCCCTCCCTTCCTCCACCCTCTGCATGCATGCCCTTCCCCAAGTCCACTGATAGGGGAGGTCTTCTTTTAACTTCCTTCTGATCCTAGTCAATTAGGTCTCATCAGGAGTGGCTGCATTGTGTTCTTCTGTGGCCTGGTAATGCTGCTTCCCCCTCTGGGGGAGGTAATTAAAGAGCAGGCCAATCAGTTCATATCAGAGACAGTCCCTGTTCCTATTACAATGAAACCCACTTGGCCCTGGGCTACATCTGTGCAGGGGTCTTAGGTTATCTCCATGCATAGTCCTGGGTTGGAGTATCAGTCTCAGGAAAGACCCCTGTGCTCAGATTTTTTGGTTCTGTTGCTCTTCTTGTGGGGTTCCTGTCCTCTCCAGATCTTACTATTTCCCACTTCTTTCCTAAGATTCCCTGCACTCTGCCCAAAGGTTGCCCATAAGTCTTAGCATCTGCAATGATAGTCTGCAGGGCAGAGCCTTTCAGCGGTCCTCTGTGTCAGGCTCCTGACTTGGGGGGAACGTTTCTTACTTTGAGAAGCCATTAGGCTGGAAAGTTGGGTTAGGAAGTCATACCTATTAAATGATAGCTGGAAAGTTCAAGAACACAGCAGAGATCCTCTAATGCACGCATAATGGTCTCAGGTCTACCCACTGCCACTGCCATGCTCGCGAAAGAATCCAAGAGACTTAAAAACAGGAGAAGACCAAGATTTTAGAAAAATGTTAAGGTTTGAAACAGATCTCCTTTGACCACTGAGTGCTGAGATAATTTCCCAAACCTGGATGGCTGAAAGAAATTCCTCAGTTATTTAGAATAACTCTCAGAGACAGGAACTTGGAAATACAACCTCATGAAACATTAATATGGTATCTTTTGTGCATTAAAAAAAAAAAAGGTAAAGTGACTTTACAAGGTAAAGTTGTCTCACCCGGGAGAGCTGGGATCAGAACACGATTTTCTTCCCATTGTTTACCCTGCGGCCCTTTGTTTCAAGCCAGGTGGCCGAGGACCCTGACCTGTGACAGGCTCTAATCCTGTGAGCTGTGACAGGCTCTAATCCTGTGATGCGTGGTCACTAAATCCCACTGCTCTGGCCTTGATTATATTTGCACTTCTGTTGGCAATCCAAGATCTCTCTCTAGGACTTACTCTACTAATTTACTCACAAATTAGTAGAGCCAGACCTATGACCCCTTCTTAAAAAAAAAAAAAAACAACTATTTTTAATTCTGCTCATTCTTAGACTTTTTCCAATTTTCTGTGGAAATATTTCAAAGTACTTTGAAGAAGCATTACCAATTACTCGTTATTCATTCAGGAAGAATAGCATGGCCTTAGATAATGTGGCAAGGCCCAGGCTAGTCTAAATTTGCTCACTAGCTGGGGAACAATTGCCCCTGCTGGTCACGTATTAGCTTTGGTTTCTTGTTCTTTATGGCTCTCTTGGGTCATTTAGGATCCTGTAAGACACTAGGGGAAATGGAGATGGTTTGATAATTGATTTGTTCCTGCTCTGTCAGTTCTAAATCTCATACAAAGTAGCAGAGCCCAAACCTATTCTATGATATATTGAACACGCATCTGACCAAACATTCAAGACATGATCAGTTCAGATTTTCAAACATAATTTAATGGTCTCTGCCCAGAGATGTGGGTGACATATTTCAAAAAGATGAGATATCAACCACAGATGTAGAGGTGCTTTCCCCTTCTGTTCCTGAAAGAGAAAGGAGAGGGTGTAATTGCCCTCTCTGCTGACTAAGGGCTGAAAGGAGGCTGGAACCAAGGCCACTCTACAGGAGATGACTTTCTAGAAAGACGGCATGTAGAAAGCCACAAGGAGAGCAGCTGTGAGAAGCTCCTCAGGCTTTTCCCTTCATCCTCCTTTTGGGTGATTGTGCCTTTCACATTAGCGGAACACAACCTGAAGCCACGAGTGTTGCGATACAGGGCAGGAGGGGACCTGTCATCTATATCACACAGAAGGAATATTAGGACAGAAAACGCATGTGGGACCAGACACCTATCAGCATGCTTAGTTTCCTGACATCATCAGAGAACATCCTGTTTGAATCATACTTAATTTGAATAATCCCTGATGGAAGTGCCTTTCTGCTGAATATTTGGCTCTAGAGATGGAGTTTGGATTTTTTTCTAGCTGTTTTCTTTCAACTCAGGATCCTTAATGCAATATTTTTTAATGGTGACGTAAAACAATAGAATTCTATCAGCTCCTGAAAGTTGTACCTCCAATTGTGGTACTTTGTTTTGACATTTATTTTAATGGTCTTCAGAATTCTGTGGTATCAACAAACATGGGTTACAGCCATCTGTGGGCTTCTCTACAGGCAGTTCTACCTGTGGGTTCTGAATAAAGTGGTTTCTATTTTTCTGTGGATTTAGACAGGAAAAGATCATTGCTTTAGTAACTTCCTCAACAAAATTTCATTGGGTACCAATTATAAACCAGACCCTGTTAGATGGGTCCTGAGACTATCAAGGTTAGCAAACAGAAGATAAGAGACTCCTGCTCTTAAACACCTTATAACTTTTTTCCTATAAAAATATAACTTTTGAGACTTTAAGAACTCTCTCAAGTATCCTCAGTCTTCTCATCCACATGTGAAGGTAGCTGAGAGAGTCCACACTACAATTTCTAATGCTGTGTTCAATTCTGAAGAGTACAGTTAAGAGCTAAATAAGTGAACTACAATTATGGTCTTATGATTACTAGTAACATCCACTATTTCTGAGTCTCAGTTGAAAGTTGGTATCTGTAGGACTTGGTAAATTAATGGGATATCTTAATGTTCAGAAGGTTCTTCATGTAGCTGCTAAGCAGACACACAAATAACTTTGATGACAAGGTAAATGGGATAGTAAATGATGGTATTGTTTTGGAAGAGGGAAAGTGATGGAGTAATAACCACAGCACCCAATTTTCTGGCTGCTCAGGCAAGCCACCTCAAGCCCCACTCTTAGTAATGTGCCTTAATAGGAGTCTCAAAAGTACTCTCCTGTAAAGGCAATATCTCACAGAATCCATTAGTAGCACAAACTGTTCAGCAGTTTAAAGCACACATGAAACAGTTCCAGGTGTTGTTTGGGAGAAACTACAAGGACCTGAATTAGGATGCTCTGTAGAAATAATAATTTCAGAGCTCGTTGTGTATGTCCTTTTAACAGCGCTATTTGTCTTGTAGTTTGGAAAGATATTCACTGAATCTGTGAAAAGGTAAAACAGTAAGCATGAAAAATTTGTTCTACTAGGGGACTGGAAAGATAGCTTGGCAGCTAAGAGCACGGGCTACTCTTCCAGAAGATCCAGGTTCAATTCCCAGCAGCCACATGGTATCTGATGACCATATATAACTCCAGTTATAGGGGAATTCTTAACCCCTTCTGACCTCTGCAGACACTGCACACACAGTGGTGCTCAGACATACACACAAACATAATACTCATAACACATAAATTAAAAATAAGAGAGAAAAGCTGCTCTACGAGTAGTTGGTATTGTTCATGTACCAACAGTTGTGAACCCACACTCTCTACAGCTTACTCAGAAGGTCAGTGTCCTTATCATGCTTCTAAATCTATACATTAAAATGTTTTCTTGTCTTTTTATACAATGAAAGAGAAGCTCAACATTTGTGTATTTTTAAATAGGACAGAAAACATATCCAGTGAGGTACTTTGTAATTTTCTAAATAATAGGAGGAAACATTCCTTTGGTTTTTATTATCTTTCTGACTTTTCCCCTCTTCATTTTTAGAGAAAATATGTCTGTGATAAAGATGAGGAGAAAGAATCCAACTTTCCGTGACTACAACAAAATACCTGAGATAATTTGGCTCGTGGTTGTGAAGTTTGCAATCAGTTGTCCTCTTTGCTTTGAGCCTTTGGAATACAGCTGTTATTGTGGTGGGAATATTTGAAAAAACAAAACCCTGGCCAGGCAAAAGATTCAGTGAGAAGCCTGAGCCCCACTGTGTTCTTCTATACATATACCCCATGACCTAAAGACCTCTTATAAGACCCCACATATTAAAGATTGCACCATCTTCTAGTAGCACCACGCTGGGCTCAAGCCTTCAAAGAGAGCACTGATTCTGACCAACTTTTATTAGTAGAGCAATCTTGTTTATGTTCACCTGATGCTCAAAGCCTATCCCCTTATTTCTGACTGACAATGCGCAGGTACTGAGTGATCAAAGAACTTTCTACAAGAGTCTTGTCCATCTGCATAGATCCATGTTTGGAATTTCCCACAAAGAGTGAGATGAATGTCAGGAACTGTTTTACTATAGGGTTTTTGTATTTCTCTTTTCATATATGCTGAATGGGTTGGGTTGTTTCTGGGCTGTGCTATATCTATAGGGCTAAGCAACAGTATAAACATATATTTTATTCAGTGAGTTACCTAACATTATATATTCATTGAATAGAACATTGTGCTTAATGTTTTGTTCAGTCTCCAGACACTTTTAGTAAGACCTCTCTATATAAAGCAATGATTTTTGTTCATTGTTCAAAAAAGGTAGAACCTATATTTTTAGACGTTTTAGATAACTCAGTCTTCCGATTAACATTTTTAAAATTGAGTTTCACTGGTTTATAATTAGAGGTTCTTCTCCTTGGTAAATTTTTGAGTATTTTGTTTCAAAATGTAACTCTTGTACTATGAAAAATAAGTTTAGTCTACTTTGGTTTACTAATTTTGAAGGCAAACCCCATAATTGGGTCATTGGCTAGGCTTCCTCGAATGGTCAGGCATTGGAAAAAAAACATGACTCTGAAGACATGAAAGTCAGAATTATATAAACAACCATAGGGTTTTCTCTATGTTGCACCATTAATTAATGAGTCTTTTTTTTTTCTGAGTGATGTCCGTGGCTAAGGGAAACAGCATAGTTTCCTCGTGTTTGCCATGTTGATGCTGAAGATAACACTAATGCATTTGTCTTAATTAATACTTACATCCTGTCAGGCTGTGGCTGTTTCAGTTGTCCAGGGAATTTGCCTCCCACCTGTCCGGTAAGACAAGGAAAGGTTTGCTTCTCAGTCATCACACTGTAGTGCTGTGGCACATCCGTTCAAAGACGACTCATACTGCGGTGGAGATGCCACGAAGGCTTTGTCTCTGGGTTTCTCATTTCTCCGGTTGCCGGTTTGCCTTGCTCCTGACACAGGCAATGAAGCATCCACCCAGTGGAACCACTGTAAGCCTCTGATATAAACAGATGTCTGAAAGAGGCAGCACGGCACTTTCAAAATGGCAGAATCACTCTTTCGGTGATAAAATCCTCTGTGCTTCGCTCTGAGCTCACACGTGAAATCTGCCATGTTGTCCTGGTGGCATTTAGCAGCACCTGTTACCTGGACATCTTTTTTCATCTGACTTCAAGTGTTCCTCATCTTGAATAATGCATATTATGTTCTCTCATATGCACCTACTTTTGTGATTTCCTTTGAATAAAAACAAACCCTACCCACCAAGGGAGCATTCTCCATCATCCAGTGTCCTAACTATGGAGTCCAAGAAAGTAGAGCCAATGCGAATCAGAATTCCCTTTCTCATGCTTCAAGCACACTTCTCACCTCCTATATTAGTCTGGTTTCTGTTGCTGTCGCAAAATACTGGACACTAAGGGTTTTGTAGTGAAAAGATTTTCTGTTTAGCTCACAAGTTTTGAAAGCTGGAAGTCTAATACTGAGCATTAGCTCAGCCTTCAAGTAAGCACCCTACCCACCCCCACTGGCTGTGTCATAGCAGGAGGAAGAAGCAGACCCAAGCAGAAGGAACCACTTGGCCTCACTTTAGAGCTTCCCACTGAGAGCCTCATTAATCCCTCTAAAGGGATGCCTCCTTGACCTAACCACCTTCCACTAAGCCCTGCCTCTTAAAGGCCCCACCACATCATCACTGGTATACTGGACGCCAAATTTCCAGACCAGAGCAGGTGAAACCACAACTCCTCCCCAAATGTATACATGGGAACAGCCTTTTCGGGTATGATCTCTCTCTGCTTCTTCATTCTCGTAGCATTTTTACAGAACTTTTGAAACTTGTGTATAGTGAACATAGTAAATGCATGACTATAAACAGAAGTTTTCCCTGCTTTCAAAAGATTGTTGAAATCAACTGTCTGTGAACAGCATGCACATGAGCTCCGGCTCACACGTGCCCCAGCAGCATGTGATAACAGCCTACCGCGTGCCAGACTCCATGCTAAGCAGCCACTGGGTTCCTAACAGTGAAAATCCTTTTTTCATACATGGCCTGGCAGAGTGACACCAGGAAAAGCAAAGGCACAAAACTGAAGAATATAGTGATCTCATCATTGGAATTATGTTCCAATGAAGTTTTGAGTTAATCTGAGTATCACTTTTTTTTTTTTAAGTGAAGCATGCTTGCCATCACATGTGGAAGACCTTTTGGGCCACCCACACACCACTGCGTCACGGAGGTGAGTCCTGTGCCTGGTGCAGACACAGCTCGGCCACTCATGATCTGCCCTTCATCCCTCTGTCATGATTCCTCATGCAGGGCAGGCCTCTGTGCTAGACATTTCTCTCACTCTATTCTGCCCCGACACACCCAACACCACTAGTACATGCTCTCTCTACCTTGCTCGGCCGTACCTGTTAATTGCATAAAGGAACTATTTAAGACAACGAGAGGAAGCCTAACTTCGACAAAAGCATCATCTACCACTCTGTCAGCTCAAACAGCTATATAGGGGAAATAAAATAATGTGATTGCTTAAATAATTAGGTGGTGGATATGTCACTTACCTCAGCCTGCTCATTGCATACCATGTTCCTGTATTGAAGGGACATACTGCATCCCGTGATTATTTATAATAAGTATATGTTGATTAAAATTTTAAAAACTGAACTGATGGTTAAATGCTGATTACTGTACATCATAGACAAGCTCCCTTCTCTTTTCTGAGCTGCTCTTCCCATCTGTGAGAATCATTACTTCAGCACACTAGTTAGCCCTTAACACAGGAGCCTTACAGGAACATCCTTGTCCCTGAATGTGCCTTGCCATTTAATCTGAGCCTGGGCTATCCCAGCCACATAATGGCTTTGGTTGTCTGGGGACCCTGGTTTCTTCCATTCTTTTTGTCTCTGCTGTTGTTACTGATGAAGGAAAGCCCAATAACTTTGAGAGCAGGAGATGGTCATCTCTGATCACCTGGTAGCCTAGAGCCCGGCAGCCTCTGGGCGGAGTGTGGGCTCAGCCAGGGGCATGCAGGGCAGTGGGCTCTGCCTGGCTCAGGTGGAATACTGCTTGGCTTCAAGATTAAAGGAGCTTCAGGGCTCAGAGAAACCAGGCTCCCAGGCAGCACAGGGGCAAGCTCAGTGTCCTTACAGCTTATTCAGTTTCTTGTGCTAACTGCAACTCAAGCATTGGAAGACATTGAGGCTCAGGTAGAGATACGCACTTGTCGTGTGCTCTGTTCACATACAGACTGGGTAGAGTCCGTGTGAGCTGCGGACTCTGCGCCAGGGCTGTGCTGTGCTGGCATGTGCTAGCAGTCAGGCTCTCTCTGTGGCAAAGCCAAAGCTGAAACATCGGACGTAGGCAGCAAAAATTAATATTCGTGTGAAATGTCAACCCTTAAATATTCGATGCCTCTAAGTTACAGCTTCGCCTGCATATTTGCTTTGCTTGCATAGTGTTTACATATTAAATAGCATATCTATCTGATAATGAAAAGATTTTTGCCGCTTGAAAAATTAAACAAACAAATGAAAAGCACGAAGGAGCTTGTTTACTAACCAGATTGGGCTCTCTCTCTCTCTGCATCGCAACTTTGGCATGGTTTTCTCACTTTATCAGTGGAAGATGATACTTTTAATCTCAGGCAGAGCAGCTCCCCTTAAGCCAGGTAGAGCGCCAAGCACACAGGCTCGGGAGTCTTGGGGTGTCACGGTGAGCAAGTCTGCAGAGTTATTCTTGGGTTCTGACAAAGACCGGGGCTGTCAGCAGATACTCACTCACTCGTTCATTTGTTCAGTGGAAACTTACTTAGCAGCCCCTGCGCTCAGCATACTGTTAAGCGTGTAACAGGATCTCGAGTCGAGCACAACAGTGGTTAGGTTTCAAAAGAGCACTCTGGAACGTTAAGGAGGTTGGAACACAGGCAGGAAGACAAAGGCAAGAGGCCAGCCCTGTGCCGCTGCAGAATTAACAGAGGGTGCTGACGTGGAGTGGTGGAAAGGAGAGACCGGGGTAGACCCCAAATTCATAGAGTTGAAGTTCATAGAGTCACGAGTGTCTTTAATCGTCAGACAAAAGTGCTTCATCTAGTTTACTTGGGGGGGGGGAATATGTGCAGCTTCTCAGTCCTCTTTAAGAAAACAGGGCACAAACTTGTGTAAAAGAGATGCCAAAGGTATGGTATTTAGGAGAGGAGCACGGGGGTGATGCCAAGTGTGATGGAGTCCATGAGTGAAGAGCTGATTTTCTTCAGAGAGATTTCACGGGACACCTGTCTATGAGAGCCTCCCACTTAAGACTTAGCAGTTAAGCTGGCTTGAGAGGGGCTGATGAGGCAAAGCTCACAGAGGAACAGTGTGGTGCGAACGGGGACCACGAAGTCAGGATGGGAAAGCACTTCCGACAGTTCAGCACCGGTACTGCCTGGGTATCTGTGCAGTGGAGCAGAGAGTTTCACTCTGAGGAGCAGCTGATTCTCAGGACCTATCTCCTAACCATCCCTCCAACAAAGCCCGTCGCGCGATGGCCATCAGTCCCTGGCCTTCTGAAGTGCATCAGTGTATAACAGAGAGGTGTGTGGGTGTGTCTTGAGCCTGGTGAGGGTCATTTGACAGTGGCGCTTTAACTTCGTCAGCAGTCCCCAGAGTTGGAGAAAAGCTGGATGTGAACCAAAGCTGAAACAGTTAGCAGTTTTCAGCCACACTCTTCTGGGAGGCTGGTGTCACAGCACAGGCTTCCCGAAAGTGACAGAAGGGTTCTCGCCGCCGAGTCAGAGCCACCAACGTCAGATGTTTCGCTCATTCACTTTGAAAGCCGAGCGGAGTGGTGATGCGGAGAGAACGCTGGGGTGTTTCAATGTTTTCCCAGACCTCTCTGCTGTTGAAATCCCGACATCTCTGTTTCTGACAGGAGCTCTAGGGAAGGATGAAACCATCCTCTCACCATCAAATAATAATGAGAAATTGCAGTCCATATCTTAACATCCAAGTAATATAAACATGTTTAATAAAAGTAGAGTGTAACAGGATGACATAACAATATTCTTAATATTGTGACAAACTAAAAATTATATGAACCACACAAAATGTGGTAGTGAACAAAAATGGGACCTTGAATGAGCAAGTTGAGAGAGAGAGAGAGAGAGAGAGAGAGAGAGAGCACCTAAATTACCCTTTCGTATGTGCTGGACCACTCTAAGGGCAAGGATTTTTAAGGAGAAAAGAGGAGATGCAGGATGATGGCATCTTTGATGAAAAGTGCATTCATTCTGTCCCATGACAGCATTCGACTTTCTGTGTGTTTTATTTCAGTCTGGTGTGCCGATGTTATGGCCTATAAACCTGAAAGTACGGGAATAAAAAAGGTTCCAGGTTATCATTGGAAAAGTTGGAATTTTTATTTGAATTTTCAAAACAGTAATAATACTTGACCGGATGGTTTGAAATAAAGCTATGTCTCAAAATAAGCTTAGAGGCATTTGAGCCTTATAGGAGCCCACAGGGTAAAAAGCAGCTTTCTCTGTAAGATCCTTTGTGGTAAATACGTGGCCTTGATCCTGAACGTGCAGCATACCAAGGCCGTTGTGCAGGCTGTGAGAGATAGGACGTGAAGATGGTATGATCTACCCGCCAGGTTGATGAACAGATGATCGGCATAAGCCCCGGCATAGGGACCGGTGAGAGCAACTAACTCAGCGCAAGTTAATCGCTATCATTACCTCCGTCAAAATGCAGCAATGTCATCAAAAAGGTCTCCCCCGGACCGAGGGCATGTCACCAGGGTGGATTATGTCTGCTTTCCTACATTTAGTAGAGGAGCTGGATCGAGCATCACTGCAAGTCATCGAAAGACTGGTGCTGTGTGGATAACACCGTCTCTTGGTCTCTTGCCTTCCTCTGAGGACCGTAGTGTCAGTGTGTCCCGTTACTGGTGATGTTGATGTAAAGCTAGGACCTCCATGAGTGGAGTGCTCCATTGTAAAGAAGTTTCCCCTTTTTGATTCTGTTATCAAAAGTTTCAACTGGGACTATCCTTTTCCTCACTTCTTAGTGGTCTTACCGCCCTCTGATGATTGTTGCCTGGCTGGTTATTGTTATGTGGTAGAAAAATCCTGCCTTTCTATTTCAGATTTCCATAGATTTTTTTCTCATTGTTTTTTTTCTCCTCTCCTTTTGTAATACTGTGTAAGATTAGTTTGAATCCATGTGTAATTTTTTCTTTTTTCCATTTTAATTTGATTATTTTCCTTAAGTTTCACTAGTGTATACTTGACAAATCTATGGGCTGGGGACATTGCACAGTGGGTAACAGCAACTCCTCCATGAGCAGGAGGGTCCAAGTCCCAATTCCTGACACTAAAGTGAAAAGCCAGACATGGCTGTACATGACGCCTACGACCCTAGCAGTGGAGGGCAGAGACAGTTGAAGTCAAAGAGCTTACTGGTCAACCACCCTAGCTGAAACCACAAACTTACAGTTCAATGAAAGGCCCTTTTGCAAGGGGATAAGGCAGAGCTTCCTAAAAGAAGAGAACATTCTGCCTTCGACTGTGCATGGTGGCACACAAGCACATAATCCCCTCACACACGAATGCACGCAACACCCACACACTCACACAAATCAGATATGTTTATACTATACCATATACTTGGTATATATAATTCTTTCATGCACATATGTATATACATGTGGTTGGTTGCTCTGTTTCTGTACATATGTAAGCTGAGCACTACCACCTTAAGATGATACAAAGCCCTTAAGTTGGTATATGTGTGAAAGAATTCATGTGTGTGTGTGTGTGTGTGTGTGTGTGTCCATGTCTGTGTGTCTGTGTGTAACTGTGTCTGTGCAAGAGATCTCTGGGACTCCTTCATGCCTCACAGTTTTTACCTTTTGACTCTACTTTCAATTCAATATTACTATATTCTACTCCTGTCATTCTTGGTTTTGATTATCAAGCAGTAACAGATTTCCCTACCAGCAAGAGCTCTTCAAAGTTGCCTTAGTTGTCTTTGACATGAATTTCCCAGTTTGAGCACATCCTCTGCAGCACATCTAGATAAGTATCCAGACACTTCTGCCCTGTGCCTCTGGTGTATTCAGTACGTATATCAGCGTGCACACACAAACACACACACAGAGTTCGCTTGTGTCTGTATACTGTACTGCTGTGTGTGTGTGTGTGTGTGTGTGTGTCTTGTGTCCTCGGAATGGGACTAGACGCAGTGAGCCTCTGGGGTCCCTCTCTTGGGGAGTGAGGTTCTCCTTCCACCATTCCACCTTTGCAGTTATCTTCCTGCAAGTGGGATCCTGCTTCATTACAATATCGACATGTTTGCTCGTGTTTATAGCCCTGTGGTGGACACAGAATCACTTAGCATCTGCTGTACCGAGACCACTACTATCAACAATACACTGTCGGCTCAAAATTCCCTCCATTTCCTTTTAGCCTTATGTAATGGAAGTTTGGGTTTCTTCAAAAATTGGTATGTTGTATACATATGTTTTTGTTTTAATCCAGTGTGGGATTTTAGTTCGGGCCTTAGTTTGTTCTCAGCTGATAATTTCCTCCTGGGGGAACGTTGTCTTTGCCAGCTGGTAATGGCCTGCCCCCTGCCTCATGCAGCACCGAAAGGGACATGGTCTAGGACTCTGAGGGATATCAGTGTGAGAACCCAGAAAGAAAGTGTGGCAGACCTGAGACAGAGAAGTTGTGGCGACTTGGAGGAGACAGGCAGAGAGAAACGTTTCACGACAGCAGCTTGGAAGAGAGTGCTGGCTGTGATGGAGATTGGGATAGCCCCCAAAGAACCCATCAACCCTAAACAGCTAGGAGAAGTAAAGGGGTCTGTGCCCCCCACACACTAATTTTCTCTCTCCTACCTAGGGTTAAGTGGTTGGTGAAAGGAAGGTGGAGACTTAAATACCCTAAATAAAAGAGTTTAAAAATAAGCACAACAGCCTTAGAATGCGTATTTGTCTAGAGCCAAGATACTTTTAGAATAAATGTATGTAAATTATTTCATCGCTTCTCAGTTTGTTACAGGTTTAGAGTTAGCTGTTATTGTTTTAATTCTAAATTAGTGTGACATTTTACGTGATATCTAGCCTCTTAATGAAGCTTAAGTGCCCATGATAGTATTGTTAACTGAAGCACACTATATAGAAAACCCCAGAACACATTCATCTTACAGAGCTGAAGCTTTGCTCTCACAGAGTTTTAAGTGTAATCTACTTAAAAAGTCATTTTCCAGTTTTGGTAATTAAGTCTATTTTGAATATATAAAGTAATTTTGATTTTAAATGTAAAGAAAGAAAATATTTTACATTTCTACCTATTTAAAAAACTTATTAACACCTTGTGCTTTTATCATATATAAGGTCTGTTTAGAAAAGGCAAGCATATATTTTTCCCTCTGAACTGGTAAATAATTTCATATTAGTTCCACAATTTCAAGAAAAGAGAAAAAGTTTAGGCCTACTAGCACTGAAAGATGTTATACAGCTCTGGTTATTGGCAGGCTGCCTCCGGGATCAGGCACACCCTGGTTGTCACCGCAGCCACACCCATGGTTGGAGTAGGTTTGTTACCCGGTTTCTTTGCATCCTTAAGCTCAGCACTGCCATCTTGAGATGATGCAGAGCCCTTAACTTGCTGCCTGATGGGTCAGTAGCACATGCCAGAAGACTGCCCCCTGATCTAGGTGGTGATGAGTACATTTGAAATTACATCCTGGAAACTCAGCATTGCTATTAAGTTTTAAACACTCTCCTCTTTCTCTCTTCTCCCTTCCTTTGTACTTTTGATCTATGGCTTAGCTGGAAATTTTGGCCTGGGAATGGCCTTGTCCCTTTTAGGTAACTGAGAATTAAAAATAAAGATCACTCCCATAAGATCACTGTCAGTGGCCACAGTTGATCCCTGAGCAGGCTGTCTGTGCTAGGATGCCAAGTGTCTGCCACTATAAACACGGAGCCATCCTCCTTGACTCCATAGCTAAAACCTCGATAGGAAAGTCTGTCTAATGCCAGCTTCGGGAGTTCTCCTGAAACCCTTTCTAGCAACTCTGAGAGTTGACAAAACCAACATACAGTCAAAACAAATGTGATGTTCCTGTTCCCGGGAAGGAGAGTGCTGCATTAACCAACCCAAGCATAGTCAGTTATGAAGAGGTGCATGCATGCATGCGTGCGTGTGTGTATGTCTGTGTGTGTGTATGGTGAGTGCATGTATTTGTGTGGTCTCTGTGGGTATATGTCTTTGTGTGTGTGGTGCTTGCATGTGTCTGTGTGTGTCTCTGTGTGTGTGGTACATGCCTGTTCGTGTGTGTGTGTGTGTGTGTGTGTGTGTGTGTGTGTATGATATGTGGAGGCCCAAAACCAGGACCTCATGTTTATTAAGCAAGTGTTCTATTACTGAGCTTCACTCTGTGACTTAATCCTTCACTTGAACTGCTCAAGGATTAAAACAAAGAGTGGAAAGAGATGTTTGTATAGACAGATCCTTTTAATCCACAGCAGCTAGTTATAAACTCTAGATTCATAGAAATTCTTGACTTCGCCAATGCAGAAAGACAGAAGTTATAGATGATACTATCGCTGTTTGTTCCAGCTAGATCTTTTCAAGACAGTGCAAAATGATTGCATAACTGCATCCGTAGGGCAGCTCAGTGAAGAATGCGCCATGGGCTCGGAGAGTGCTGGTTTGTGTCCTGTGCAGTGAGGTCCCAGGGGATGGTGCATTTTCAACACTAGTCCTGTTCAGATAACTGAGACAACGTCCAGGATAGAATGAATGTTTGGCGAACGGCACAGCGAGATAACCATTCTCTCAAGAATTACTATCACGACTGTTGAAACCAAGCAGGGCCTTTGCTTGTGCGGGGGAAGTGTGGCCACAGGGCCAGACATTTTTAGTATTTGCTACAGTAACGTATTTGAACCAAACTGACTAAGACCAAAGCTTTCCTCTGCTCCAGCTCTATTTATCCCACCTTCCCTAAGCTGGATGGTATCTGAGGTAGCTTTGTGTGCAGGAGACCATGGGTTGAAGATACATTCACTCGGAGTTTGTGAGGCACAAACCTGTGCAGTCACTTCTACGTGCAATGAACACGGCTAAGCTATGGTCAGCCCTCACGGGGGTGGATGACTTCTGGGTCTGCCGTACACTCCGCTGTGTCACCAGCAGGGACAGTGGTCATGCTGCACTGTTAATGCTGGACAGCCCTGCAGGTACGTGGTCAGCAGAGGACAGATGATGGCAAAACGCACGCAACCAGAAAACCCATCCACTCACCAAGCTTACAGATACGCACCTGGGTGATTTAGGTGATTGCTATGAGTTCCCTGTGTGCAGAAAGAGCCGGATAGTTTATTGGTGCATGAAGTTACATCTCACATTCATATTTTTCTCTTTCTCTTCTCTCTCATTTTTTTTTTGGAATGTGGTTGTGTAAAATAAGAACATGAAATGTTTGTGTAATTTTCTAGAATAGCATCTGTAGGAAATGCATAAACCATGGCAGTTCTTTCAGTATGAATGTGTTTGTGTACTGTTGCATGCTTCTGTACATTCTAAGCATCAAAAACCAAAGGGAAGTCTAGTCAGCTACCCTGTGGCAAGAGTATGAATTCTGTCTCTCCTGTGGCATCATCTGGTCATTATCAGCTAAAAAGAGATCAAAGGGCAAGCAACCAAGATGTGAGAGTATGTGAGAATTCTTTTTTTTTTTTTTTTGGTGATTTTTTTTGGTATTTTTCTAGAAATTTCACATTTATAACTTGCTGTGGTTTTTCCATCAACATAAATATTTTTTCTTGCTCAACTTGTATTTGTAATTTCATTTTTATTGTATAAAAAAAATAGCCTAATCCTAAACAGCCTAGACTTTAGCTGCATCAAAGCCTGGACTTACTCCACTGCGTACTTACAAAGTGTGCGTCCACAGTGTTCTTCTCCACAGTCACTCATTTGTAACTACCCATGTGGCTTAGGTTGTACGTGAGCACAATGTACTTGTTTCATAGATTTCATGGATATGTCTTATGATAAGCCAGTAACTTTTGCTTCAATAAGGAAAACTCCAAATGCTGGTGGTTCCTTTTGCTTCGGCTGTTTTCCGTGAGTGTTCCACAACTGTGAGGAGCAGAGAAGAATCAGCCTCCATGATGAGTGGGGTACACGTCTGTTCTGACTGCTACGAAAACATGTTGTCCTCAGACTGGATCAGGAAATATGTAAGAGCCTGGAATAGAATGAGAAGTATGTGAGCTATCAAAAGCTACTGAGGCTGTGGCCAAAAGACATAGGAAATAATTTGAGAGAATCAAAAAGGATAATAGTGTCAAGAATAGAAATATAGCTTAGTGGTGGTGTTTTTTTAGGAACGCAGCGATACTAAAACACACACACACACAGCCAAGATGGAGGAGAGGGGCTGAAATTTACTGTAGCCCAGCAGATATGCTAAAATCCATGATTAGGCCAATCTCAGGTTGTTTATGGAGTATCAGGAAGTGGAGAGTTGTGAAGAGGATGTATAAGTCAGATCTTTGAGCCTACAGAGCCAGCTCTACCCAACAGCTGGGGGAGATAACAGAAGCAGTGCTTTCCCAAGTTACATGAGATCTTGTGTCAGATCCCGATCTAGAATGTACTGCTTCTTTGTCCTAGATCAGTTTAGTTTGACTGAGCCTTAGAGATCCCCTGTGGAATGAGGACGGTCATCTTTTGCTCCACAATGATACGAAGAGTTGGGGCTGGGGAGGCAACACAGCGCTAGAACAGGTGCCTAACGAAGGTCTTCAGTTCCAATCCCAGCACCAGATAAAGGAAGAAACACAAAACAGACTCATATATTACAGATAGCTGAACGGGGAATGATCATCCTTTGTGAAAGTGTCTTCCCTTCAAGAGCAAGTAGAAGACAGAGGTGGTTTCAACGTTTAAAAAGAAGGATGAAACTGATCTTCGTTTCTGAAGTCTTCCTGCCCTGAATTTCTATAATTAGTTAAAATTGCAGGTTTGGGCTGTGGTGTCACAAACCTACCAGAAACACAGCAAGCTTTCATTTCACTGGATATTAACTGGTAGGCTGGCAAGTTAATATGATACAATTATAGCTAGAATAGAGCCTTTGTTTCTTAAAGGTGGAGTTATCTGTCCAATGAGATCTGGCTTTGCAAAGACATAGTAAGAATTAACTGTTATCTTAGAAGTGACAGGTAAAAGGCTCTAACTGTCTTATTCTTCTCCCAGGGAATGTGCAGGGCCAGCCAAAGTATTTCTGGCATGACTAACCCTAAGGGAGATGTTGGCAAATTGGAAATGTTTCCATTCATGATTTTGATTATGCTTGAGCATACTTATTAATAATAACAGCATTATATTTTCTTTAAATTAAGCAATCAGCATGGTCTTAGCTAATGAAAGAAGTTCTCTCCCTTTTGTGTCATGAATAACTTTTTTTTTTTATGTGTGGAGACTTAAGATTAAGGTCATCACCACTTATATAACAATAAGGCAGCTTTTAGAATCACTGAATTATATGATACAGATGTTCTTTTTTATTTTGTAACTGAAGTTAAAATGAAGCTGAAAATATAAATCAAGCCAACTTTCAGAATCTGAACAAACTAGTGTGAAAGGCCTTGGAAATTTGATTTACATATGTAGGTCAGTATGTTCCTTCTGAGAATACAACTTGGGACATATTTGTCTCTCTGAGGGAGAGTTTCATGAATCATAAATCTAAATATTTGGGATCTCTGAGCAAATACTGAGAGATAAGAAGCAGCTTGCTGTACCATGCTCCCCAGGCTGAGTGTGCTATCATCTGTCTCATTCACCTTTGCTCTGAGAAGAACAGTTTTCCCTTCAACAATTAATGTATCTGCCCCTCGGAAAAATACAGCTTCCTGTTTACTTAAAATGCTGCTTTTTGTACCAAATAAAATTTAGTGGGTCATAAAAACTATATTGTAAGAAATGTCATGGAATAAAATAGAGAATTTTAGTAGCACTCACAAGGAAATATTAAACCTTTCTATTTTTTTTTCCCGAGGGGTGAATGTGTATTTCAGATATGGGTGTGTACATTTATTATATATATATTCTGAGTTGTTAAGTAAAATTTACTTTACTTCTGAGTGATAGTAATATATAATTAGAAAGCTGACGCTTTTAAAGGCGCAGTAACGATATTGTAGTAAAATAACTATCCTTCTTGTAGTCCATGTAAACATTATATTCACACTAGTCAACTTTCTTGAAATCTGCATGCACACACACCTGTTCTTAACAAAATCATCCTCGACTTAAAAGGTAGCAGAGTTAGGAGTCTGCTTAAGCCTTGGTAGGACAATAGAGATCCTTACACAAGAGAGCACTTTGTCGGGGACTTGGGGGTGGCAATCCTTTGTTTTGCTTTTATCCTTCATGAGGCAGGAAGGGTAGCATCGTGTGCCATCCATCCACCCTGCCAGCGAGGCAATTGCATGCTTATCATGTGGTATGTCACTGGCCCTATCCCATGAACTTAGATTTCCCTACTGCGGAGGGCAGAGGCTTTGCCATTGGGCTCTCAGCACTTCTCGTTTTTCACATGCCTCACACCTTTACTCTGTGCTAGGTCATTATTGCTTTAGTGATGATGGCTAAATTCTGCCCGTTACACTCTTTATCGATTATTATTCTTTTTATATTTACCCGTATGTTGGTATGCGCAGGGCTTTCGCAAAATTATGTATCATGAATAAATATGAAAATTATGGCTGAATTATAGGTAAAATAAATGACCATAATATGTAGGGACACAAACATTTGCATATATATATATATATATATGTGTGTGTGTGTGTGTGTGTGTGTGTGTGTGTATATGCACATAAACATGAAATAAGTGTGCCCCTAGGGGGACACCATAAATAGTCAAGGGATAAGTTCTTTCATAGTGTTTTGGGGGCTCATTCTTGAATCTGAACTTTACAGTTGACAAGTGGAAAAAAAATGTGACAAGTATATAATTCTCACTATTAAGTAGAAAGAGACAGTCCCAGGGAAAATCCTGGCCCACACGACAAGCATGCCTTCTCACATGACGCTGCATGTGAGACAGAGCAGCTGCACTGAGCAATGGCACTCCACCACCCAGAAGAAGCTGGCCCTGGGGTCTCATTTCTGTGACTTCCCCATGAATGCCGAAGGCTTTACCTTAAAACCCAGCGAAACCAGTCTGTCAGAAGACAGGAAATGGCGATCAAATCAGACAATTCTTTGCTACTCTGAAGGTATCGAGTAGAACATGGGAAGAAAATTCTTCAAGTACATCAAGCACTGTCTCCACTGAGTTTCAACTGGAGTGGACACAGGGAGCTTAGGAAAACAGTCTGCAGCAGGAGACCAGGTGACAGGCACTTGGCTGGGGTGTCTCAAACCAAATCCTTCGGCTTTACAGAAAGTTATGACGGGGATCTGGCCAGTATTGTTTGTGGAAACCGGCCCTGACTAGGCATCTCTGGGAGGGCAGAGAAGCCTCTGAAGCCCCCATAGCTACAGCCCTCTATGTTGTTGTTAACAAAATCTCAAATGTTCAGTTTCACCAAGAAAACACTCCGGAGCCAAGCGCTGAGGTGAAAGCCTGCCGGTTCAGGGAGGCAGAGAGAGCCCCTGGCCTGACCTTCCTCCAAAAAGCCAAAAGAAATGGTCCTTCCCCATGCTGCCTCCAAAAACCCTCAGACTGGCAGCCCTCTCTTTTGTTTTTCCTACATTTCTCTATCCGTCTTCCTCATCCTCTTACTCTCTGGTTTTTCCTGTTTACTCCCTGTCAACTGTTCAGTTGCCTCTTCACCTAGGGTTGACTTTATGTAATTGTCTTTACTATACTCAAGCAGGAAGCTCTTGGATTAAAGGTGTGTGCTTGGGCTGAGCCACACCACAACTAGAAACAAGTTTTTCCAGTAAACAACACAATCTTGGGGTTCACAATGTGATCAAAAATCCTGCGACACTAGTCTGCAACAGTATGCTGAAGGCTCCATAGCGTTGCACTTTCCCAGACTAGTTTCAAACCTATAGACATGCTTTTTGCCTAGATTTTGATTTGTTTTGTTCTTTTCTCTAATGTTGACAATCATTGGGTTCTGCTCAATCTGCTAACATGATTCTTGTTTTCCTAGTTTTCACACATACCTGGGAGTCCTATTGGTTTTCATCCAGATTCATATGCAATTTGGGATAGACCTAGAAAGACAGAGAGCCTAATGTCTGAAGCATCAGGCAGAGCTAGAACAGTCAGGTGTCCATCAAAAGTGCACAGAGATGGAAGTGTCACTCCTGCAACCTTAATTTCCATAGCAAGCAGCATCCCAACAGAGACCACGAGTAGATGTGGCAGAATCGATTCTAGGCATCTCTGCAGGGACTCCGCCGAGGAACCATGGCTAAGACACCGGTGGTGGGTGAAGAGTGATGGCCAGGTAGTGTAGCACACACCCTTAAGTCAGGTAGGCATTTCTCTGCAAGTTCAAAATCAGTCTGGTCTTTGTAGTGAGTTGCAGGCCAGCCATGGCTATACAGTAAGACCCTGTCTCAAAGAAAATTAATGTTTCACGGTTGGGTCTCAAGACTAGAGTGAGTCATACAAGGGTGACAGGTCTCTGAAGAAACAGAATAAAGACAGTTATGCTGGGATGACCAGGTCAGCCTCAACTTCTCACTCATCTGAAGGAAAGGAAGGTTCTTAAAAGTGAGACATGGCTAGTACTCAGGACCCAGAGGCAGGCAGGTCTCAGTGACTTCAAAGCCAGCCTGATCTACATTAGTGAGACTCTCATCTCAGGAGAGATGCAGAGTAATGAGAAAAGAATTATATATATATGTATATATATACATATATATATACATATATATATATGTATATATATCCTTTGTAATGTTGTAGCCACCTAGGGACTTAACTTCCATGAAAGCATAGAAGTAATTACCAGGCTGCCATTTTATTTCTAAATGGTTGTAGATGTAAGCTCAATTTAGAAGGAAATATAAGTTGTTTTTCTAATAGAATCTTTAGGGTCTAACGCCTCTTTGTGAAATAAATTATATGATTGCAATTTATTTGTTTAATCAGAGTTTAGTTGGGAGCAAAAAAAAAAAGAATGTTTGCAGCAGTTGTAGTTATGTATGTATGTGTGTATGTATGTATGACTGATCGGGGGACTCACAGATCAGCAGACAGCCTCTGGAATCAAGGCCAGACACTGGACAAAGCAAAAGGAACCAGGAAGTGAGAAATACAGCCTTAAGTCCCAGCATGAGTCTGTCTATTAAAAGCAGGACTATTGATTCCAGTAATCACTATCTGTGGCTAGTCTACACTGCACACACCCATCCCCCAGCTCTTCCTTGCTTCTGTTCCATGAGGGCTTGTTCCCTGTTCCTGCCTCTTGATATTACTCACTCAAGGTTTAAGGGGTGGGTGTTTGAGTATGGTCACCCAAATCCAGAGTCTCCGCATTTAGTAGGCAGAGACAAAAAGGATGGGAAGTAGGCACTAGCCTGGGTCTCTATAGTGGATTAGAGTTCACCCTGAGCTACCTAGCAAGAGACCCTATCTTAGTAGGAAGAAAAAAAAATGGAGGGAGAGAGGCAGGGAAAGGAAAGAAAAGTTGGTGATGCAGCTTAGGTTAAGCTAAGCCATGCCTTAGGTTCAAGAAAAGCGGAGAAAGTGAGTGAAGCCATTTGGTCCCTGAGAGTGGGAAATGGGCTTTGTCTCCCACTGTGACCCGCAAGGTCACAGCGACCCATCCCCTGACAGCAGGAAGCCTAGGACATGCAGGTAAATGTTTATTAAATTTCTCTTTTAATTGTTCATACATTTTCCAATCTCTGGATGATTTTTGGATCTAACTTCTCAGGAAAAGATAATCCAGTCATTCTTAACTGCCTGATGCAGTTAAAATGATGCTTTGCCAACCACTGTGGAAGAAAAGAGTGAAGGTAGTGAGTATGTCATCATTCTTAGTGCTGAGTTACCAGCACTTTAAGATTTGATGTCAAATACATCCTATTGTTGGTACCATGTTTTGTATAGAATAATTGAAAAGAAATCTAAATGTTCAGGACTTTGTCATGTATCTGTCCTCCAACCCACAAAAGTCATGACCATGACCATGGAGCACAAATTGGCTCTCACAGGCGCCAGCTGGGTGGGCATGTCCTTCTCTGTGCCAGGCTCTCTGCCAGCCACTCCGGTGCTTACCACAGCTGCTGCCCCTCCTGAGTGCGGGCCAGTCTTCTGTCTCTTGCTCCCTGACAATTCCAGTTACGGGGACTGTCGCCAGACCACACTCTGGGGTGGCGGTTGGACAAGTGAGGGCAAGAAAGATTTATCCAACTAGTTGTGATTAAAACTCCTAATCTCACACATGCAGCTTAAAATAACACCATTCTGCATGTACAGAATGGGAACCAAAATAACTCTCTCTAGCTTCAAAAATACATAGTTAGAACCAAAATAATTTCTCGAGCCCTTCCTGGGAGGATGTCTTCCCAAGCCGCCTGAGGCCTAAACTTAGAAAACAAGGTTTATTTTTAACTGTGGTACCTCTCTGAGCTATTCCAGGCAGCTTTCTTAGGGATTTTCCAGTGTCATTAAATGCCACAGACAAATATGTGCTGCACAAAGCTGGATTTTGTCTGTTACCCTTAAGATTAAATCCAAGTAACCCCAGGGGCATGTTTATAGCAGCAGTTCAAGCCAGGCTGAAGGTGCTTGGGTGATGCTCGCCTTACAGAGATGACCCTGATGTTCTGGGACCGGAATGTTACATGACATTCTTATTCATGGTTGCATATCTTGAGATCTGATCCATTCCCAGCTTTGAGTCCTGGAGTCCTTAGTCATTTGCATAAGTGCTCAGTACTGGGCTGATTTTTCTTTAGTTAAGTTTATTTTGTTTTATATGAGAAAAAAAAAAGCAAACAGGCTTTTGGTAAGCAAGTGGTGGCTTGCATAATGAGCTACAACTTATGGCCAGGATTCCTACTTAGAATACTGTGGAAGATCTAAAGATCCTGGAAAATCAGTGACTTTGTCCTGTCTCATATGTAGCCACATGCCACATTTTAACATTGTGGTCATCAGCCACATGGATGACAGTGGTCTCTGAAGTTAATAATGGGGATAGGATGCATTTCTTACTTGTCTGTGGTGATGCTGAGATAGAGAACACATCTGTATACCAATAATAGTGAGTATAACACTTTCAATTAGGTACGACATAATAGTTTGTAATTGTAATTTACTATACTATACCACTGATATTCTCACAGTGTTCTAGCTATGAAACCAAGCTCATATACTGTAACCCAATATGTCATATCTTGCCAGCAGAATTCACATCTATCTTTTTACGTCAGCTCTTGTTAGTCAGAAGGCTAAGTTGAACGCTTTACCTAGGCTGCTTGGGTTCTTTTATACATACTCCATAATGTTTACACGTGTCGGCATTATCTAAGGATACATTCTCAGGATATTATCGAGTGGCACATAATGGAATGACTTTATTTTATTTTTTTTTTTACAGCATTCACTGACATTGAGCTTACTTCAAACTGATACAGCGTTTATCATTGGAGCAGACATTCCAAACATTGTTATCAGTGGCCCAAACAGTCTTTCAGCTTGTTTCCAACGTGATTGGCTAGAACAGCAGTTCTCAACCTATTTGTCGTGATCCCCTTGTGGTTGGACGACCTTTCACAGGGGTCACCTAGGACCATCAGAAAACACAGCTATTTGCATTACAGTCCACAAAAGTCGCAAAATTATAGTTACGAAGGAGCAATGAAAATAATGTTATAGTTTGGGGCCAGCACAACATGAGGAACTGTATGCTGCAGAGGGCTGCAGCATTAAGACGGTGGAAAACCACTGCCCTAGAGGATGAGATCTAGGGTACGAACTGAACGCGATAGGTTGCCCACAGAACACAGCCCTGTTAGCCACAGTGAGGAACAGAATACTGAACCATCTTGCTGTCCTCTTGCTTCACACCTTTATGGGGGGGGCAGGGTTGACAAGTTACAAGGGAGGGGGGATTTATAGTTGATGCTTTACAACCAGGAAAGTCGGTCACCTGCATGTTTATCCGAGTGTCTAGCTAGTTCCAAGGATAAAGCAGTACTGATGCTAACCATTCTTAGACATAAAGAGGAATTTAAGCATTTCCTTAAAAATAAGAAATCGGACAGCCAAATGGGGCAAGAAGTGGAGAGGCTGAGGCAAAGTTCCTCAGCTCCGGGACTTACAATGTCTTTGTTGGTCAGGCACCATTTAGAACATGGAAGACCTTTGGTAGCTAAAAGCACAGAGGCATATGCCCCCGAGAGAGTGCCCTGGCACCAGTGGCTAAAGAACTGAAGAGGCTTTTCACTGAACTAAGTGCTGGGATTTCTCAGAGGGCTGCTGAGCCAGCGGATGACTTCCTGGCCAGGTACTCTGATCCATCAAGCATTTGCCATCTTCTTTTCCGGTTGAGTGAGGGGTAGCATTTGTACAGTGACAAGCCTGGCCTGCGCATGGACTACCTAACAATCAGGAATGAGCAGCTGCAAGGCTGTGAGACTCTGGGTCCATCAGCCAGCAGCATTCCTGCCTCATTTCAGGGCAGGATCACCTCCATTGTGAGAGAGCCTCCTTCCCTGCTGCCAATATCTGGCTAGTGGCCCTTACTCTGTGTTCCTCCTCCCCAGTTCATCAAGCCTCTTGTAGGAGATAGGCAGGAAGCTGACCTGCTCCCAGCCCTAGGACTGGGCAACACCAAAGGTCCATTTCCCCCTCTCTTCCTTCAGGTAGGTAGGTCCACGTAAGTGGCCTGCTCCCTTAGGAAGCCTCCTGCCATGCCTGTCAGAAGGCCACTACTGCAGGAGAGCAAGCCTTTTGACCCCTATGCCAGTTCTCTTGAAGCCAGTGCCACCCACGTTGGCACTCTAGTCCATGTCCTCACAGAACTAAGGGATGTGCTGTAAAGTCTGAAGAACGAGGTGACTATGGCTCAGATGGCAGTTTTACGTTTTCCAAGAATCGGGGCCCCTCCTGGCTGCAGCAGAGCTGTGCAAGCCCCGAACACAGCCGTGGCTCTCTCTGACACATAGTTCCGTGGAGACTTTCTCAACCTATACAGCGTTTTTATGTCAAGCAAGATAGTTATATGAGGTCATTGTTGCATTGAACCCTGAAGTTATCCAGTTATGTTAAAATACAACAAACTGTTTGGTTTTTGCATTTGAAATAAGAAATAAGAAATTGGTATTAGGAAGGTTGAAGAGGTTGGCTGAGATTGCAGTGGCAGAAATGGAATTTAACCCCATTCGTTTCTAGCTTTTGGTTTACATTTCCACAGTGTTCAGCTTCCATTGAATTAACAGTAAATGTTAAAGTTAATAGTGTTTTCTTTGTTTGTTTATTTATTTATTTATTTTTGCATACACGCTTCTTAGTTTGCAAAGAATAGCTTTAAAGGAATTAGCTCTGAATGCTCATGAGGTAGTTTATAAGTGTCTGGGTCCTCGCCATGAGTAAGTCTGCCTTTGGTGTACATGACTCAAGAGAAACCTAGCGCTGTACCCTTGTGCCTTTGTATGTACAGTGAATTTTTACACTAACGCCTGTGAAAAATAACAATAAGTACATCTAATCTGAGATGTACTTTGACCTTTCCCTCCTCTGTGTTGTGTGATTTTATATGAAGAGCTGTCATATCCTCACAGACCTCCTTGACTGAGTGGGACAGAGGGGTAAGGAGAGGACAGAGACAGAGTGGCCCTTAGATACTTGTGTGTACCACAAATGTTGAAAATGTTACATATCACACACACATATCTATGTATATCTCAGACATAAGATTTATAAAGGTCAGCAAAGACCTTAGTGAAACCATCAAAACCAATAATCTGATAGGCTGTCTTACTTTAGGAAAGTATGTGCTGAGAAGCTGTTTCTCATGAATGCTGTCCGTCACTGAGTTTATTGGTTATCACAGCTTCATGGGGCTCTTGCTGGGCTTGGGACACTCACAGCAATGAAAGGGGGAGATACACCGGAAGTGCTGGTTGGCACAGCAGGAGACTCAGCCTGCTGGCCCGGACCATTTGCCATGTACTCCATGCTTGAATTACTGGGGTAATTATGACTGTGAGGTGATAATTTGTGCTTGCAGGCACTTTATTTTCTTAACTGGGGGTCCAACCATCTAGTTCGTATATGTGTGTGTGTGTGTGTGTGTGTATATATGCATGTATATATTATAATGTTGTTTTAGTAAACAGAACAGGTGCTGTTTAATAGTACCTACATTATATTCTCTGAGCATAAAAGCAAAAATTAAAGAGAAACAAAAGCTTCTATACTTGTAGCTGCTCTCTGCTCCTAATCACAGAAACTGTATCTGTTTTAAGTTCAAGAAAAGAGTGAGTTTATGATCTGGGGGCCACCGTACAAGAAGCTGAAGGACAGCTTTTCATTGCTACAAGTAGAACTTTGGGCTTTTTTACCTGAGCAAAGAAAGAAATCCCACTTTGTAGCTTTTCTTGCCTCCTTTGGTCCCACTCACCGGTAATCCCATGACTCGTACAGCAAAAAAACTCAGGCACAGACAGGAGGCATTGTCATGAGTGCTGAACTATTCCAGAATCTCCTACTGCATAATAGAAAAGTCATAATAAGAGAGAGGAAACTGCAGCATAAACCTAGGAATTATAATGCTAGAAAAGAGGAAAAAGCCAAATACAGGAGGTATAAACCGTGCTTTTTGCTGCACACAAAGCATTCATGTAAGCTAATACTTCAGGACATTTTGGAGGAATCCAATCTTAAGAAACCATGTTTTGAAGGAAATCATAGGGGCAGACTCATAGGGAATGGAGTCAATGGCCAGAATTAGAAATGGAGGCAGCAGAATTAAAAGAATTAAATCCTTGATTTCCAAAAAAATAAAGATATGCCAAGTGACCATTACATTTATGCAGGCTGTCATAAATGAACTGTTACCTTATAAAATATGCAATAAAATTTTGTGCATTAAAAAAAATTCTTGGTTTCCCTCCTAAAATTAAGATCATTGGTGAAACTGATAACCTTTCTAAGATAAGGATTAGAACTGACTCTTTTTTATGGGGTTATGGTAGCTAATGAGCATGAGAATGTTCTCTTCCTGCGAATGAAAGGAGAAAGTCTGACCGTGGCACAGTAAGCATGGAGAGAGAAAGGAAAGATTAGAGGCGTGCAAGAGATTGCAGAGAGCAAGATTGCTTCGAGGGCCGCAAGCGTGGTTAGGAGAGACCCCATTTTCGAGACATTCATGAGTAGATTCTTTAGAGAATATGTTAGCTTTGCATTGTTGTAGCAAAATAATCAACTGGATAGTCATCTTCACAAGGGAAAGGTAACTTTGTCTCACGGTTTCAAAACCGTAGGTCTAGGGCCACTTAGTCCTGTTAATTTGAGTCTGTGGTGGCTTCATATATCCTGGGGAAAATGTGTGGTAAAGGAGGCCTCTTTCCTCACATGTACTGGGAAGCGAGGAGCAGGGACCAAGGTTCCAAACCCTTTCAAGGACTCAGGAGAGGGGCCCAACTCCCTTCCTCTAGGCCCTTCCTCACAAAGTTTCCATGAACTCCCCGGAGTGTAAATGAGTTAGGGATGGTGGGCCTCTGGGAGATTTTCATATCCAAATCACCACACTTTCTGGCCTCATCCTTGGTTTCCTGAACTAGAGACTTTTGATAGGAACCACCTGAGCTTCAGCAGAACCTCCAAGTTACAAGTGTGTCAAAATCTAAGAAAACAAAACAAAACCAACCAACGAAACAAACAAAAACACTGCCTCAAGGAACTTGTTTTCCGTAACATACTCTAGAAAGTTTAATGTCTCTCCTAAACTTCTTTTTCTTGGTTCTTTTTAATTCTCTATTGAAATCTAGGACCAAACAAGAAAAAAGAAAAAGCTAAGAAAAGCCAGCATTGGGCTTCAGATCTACAAACAGCAGCTGCAGAAACACCACTGGGTGTGCAGGGCACAGCACTGTCCCCTGTCCCAAATGCCCACATGCACGAATCATGTGTTAAAAATAAACTCTTAACTAGAAACTCAGAGGTGCCCTATTTGCCTTGCATCGGTGTCTTGAATTCTCTTTATGTGCTAAGAGCTATTATAAATATTCTCATTCGGTTTTCACAACAGCCCTGTGAAATGGGCGCTATTATTATCTCTACTTAAGGAACGAGGAAACTGATACTCTGAGGAGGAAAGGGACCAACATGTGAGTCTCTAGCATTTGAGGCCAATCTGTCTTACACCCGGTTCTGAGTTCCTTTCATTCCACTGCTATATATAAAAATGGAAACATGAATTGCTTGCGGGATAAGTTTACACTAATACTCATACTACTATCCTTCTTTAATAATACCCTTTTGTTATTTTGTTATTTTGATTTGTTATTTGATATAGCTATTCACTAACTGTTCCTGGTCTAAAGTTTGGGAAAAAAAAATAACCCATACCCAAATGCATTGTAATAGTAAGAGTGCTCATAAGTCCTCCCATTTTACCTCAGCTTGGCAAACACAGGGCACACTATGAGATGTGAAATGCTGTATGCCAAAATCTCCTTACAGTGATTTATAACACATAATTAAGGGCTCCCAAAGGAAGTAATATATGCTCATTGCATCCAACACATAATGTTCAAAAAATATGTAAAAGTAAAAGTTATAGTATACCATTATTTATTCTTATTTCTGGTGTCTCAAATCAGTCTAGGGGCCCCATAGCACGCAAGCCCCTACCAAACACTGACTCACTAGGGTTAAATAGAATCAAGACTTATGTGTGTTTGATTTTGAAGTATTCTCAAGGAGAACGTCCTATCTTCCACTTGTCTCTGGGTTCTGGAGCACCTTGAAGTCCGTGGAAAAGAGGCTTTCAACTATCAATAGGAAATCACTTAGATGATTTGAGAAAGCACACACCATCAACTTCCTGATTTATCAAAAGAAGCTCAAGAATTTTCATGTTTAACAGGTTCTCGGGTGGTACTGATGTATCAAGTCCATGGACCAAGCTTTAAGGATCACTGTAACAAAGTCCTTCAAAGAAAAGTTCTCACAGTCTTTGTAAATCCCTTAAAATTCAAGTGCAAGAACATGACCTTGATGAAAGTATTTAGAAGCAAAATCAGTGGCATATGGTAGCATGGTTAATAGCACCCCTTTGTAAAGAAATCCATATATTTCAGCTGCCTCTATTCAGCTGTCTCCATGTCTCCATGACAACAGTAAAAGTATAACCCAAAGAAAGAAAGTAAAAGAAAAGCTGTTGACACTGTTGCTAACACATCTCAAATGTCCAGATGAGTGTTGGTAGCAATGGAAGAGACAGCAGGACAAGGCCAGTTACATCCAATCAGAGGCCTGACATCTATCACAAAAGTCAAATGAATGTATGACATTTCTTAAGTGGGACAAATTCTACAGGAGCATGTTGATGCCACTGGCAGTTTTTATGAATTATACATGATGCACTATTTTAAAATTCAGTGGAAACTGCCATTTACCCTCACAATAAAAGATAGTATATAAAAAGTAAGGTTCTCGGTGAGTTAACATGAGGTGGGACCAACATAATGGATCGTAAGCAAACTTCTTTGTGGCCTCTGGTAGCTAGCAGAAGACAGGATCTTTCCAAAGCGAAGGAATCTCACTTCTGGGGTCAAAGTTTTTATCTCATCAGGCACTTCCTACGATGCAACTTTAACATTTTGATGATTTGGATTTTTTTTTTTATCTACATGCTAGGATAACATACAGCATACTTTGCATTCACTGGAAACACCCATTGTCACACAAGGTGCTTCATCCTAGAAAAATGTGAGTGTTAAGACTAAGAATTTTCAGCATGACCAGGAGTTCTAGGAGAATAAGAATTGTCAATTCTAATAAGAATTAGTCAATTGTCTATTGAGAGTTACCTACATTCCAAACATTATTGCTAGCCTAAGTTAGAGCAATAGAAAATGCAGATACACATACACAAAACAGTCTTGACCCTTAAAAGAGTCTTTCTTACTTCGACATTTTTAAAACAATGCTATAATCATTTATCAACCTTTTAACTAAGATCACTCACAGAGTTTTGCTGTGTAAAGATGTTTAAGGGCTTAGAAATGGAATTTTCATCAGAGAAGTTTCTTTGTGTAGTGAATGGTGTTCAGCACAGAACCTCACAACTGGTCAAAGTGCAGAAATAGAAGCATTAGTAAAGTGCTCAGCCACAGACAGGACATCTGCACCTCCCCTTCCGGAACCGCATCTACAGAGGGCAGAGACTCTGACAGAGGAGGATCAGCAGAGGAGAACCAGAGCACGATGGTGCCCTTGGCAGGACTGCAGCACTCGGAGCTCACAGTAGCCATGGCTACCTGAGCAAGGCCAAGCCGGTTGACATTGAAACTGGATCCGGTGCAGATCTCATAGCCCCTGCCCCTAATTGCAGGGCTATGGACAATCGATGGCTTCTGGGAGTGTCAGGGGTGGTTTTGTTTCTGTTTCAAGGGTGTGTCTCCTGGTAGGATGTCACTGCTGCAGTGGATGGCCCCGCTGCCATGTGCACACTGACAGATGTCACTCAAAGAATGACTTCAAACAAACAGACAAACAGAACAGGAAGTTTAGCAGGTGAGGAAGAGGTGGATCTAGGAGTAGTGAGGAGGAGTGGAGAGGGAATATGATTAGAATGTGTTGCATGAAATTCTCCAAGAATTAGTAAAAATATATTTATGTTTTTAATTGAAACTCTTTCTCCCTTTTCCCTCCCCCCAGCCTCTCCCACTTACCCTCCCTCAAATTCTTTCCAAGTCCCCCTTACTCCCAAGTTGATAGCCTCTTTTTCTTTGCTTATTATTGTTACAGACAGACAGAGAGACGGACAGACTGGTGTGTGTGCTCAGGTATATATAAATGAAACCTGCTAAATTCATTCTAGTGTTTTGTGCATGTTTATGGCTTCAGGGCTGACCACTCTGCGCTGGACAACCAATAAGGGGGCTCATTCGTAGGGGAGTATTCTCCCAGCAATCATTATCTTTCTGTAGGTCTTTGTCTAGGGGCATGGCCCCGTGAAGTGTCCCCACCCCATTAGCATGTCCATTGATACTGCCATTGTTCAGGCCCTGCTTGTGCAATCATTTCCAGGAGAGACTGTTTCACAGCAAACAGTTCCGGTGTGCTGGCTCTTAGAATCTTTTCAGCCCCTCTTCCACAAGGTTTTCTAAGCCATTGGTATGGGAGCAGTGGTGGAGATACATCCATTGGCTCCTCAGGATATGTGTTGATCTCTGCAGTGTGTCTAGCTGTGATTTTCTGTGATGTCTCTACATAGTTGTTTGTTTTTTTTTTTTTTAAAAAAAGGCTTTTTGATAACAGGTGCTAGCTGCCACACATACCTGTGGGTATCAGATCAGACTTAGAATGTAGTAAGGAATCATGCTGGTCCAGCAGCATGGTGACACTAGAGTCTTCCCTAGGTTGCTCCTGTTGAGAGGCCTTAATTTCCCTCGGATAGCTCCTGGTTGCCACAGACGTGGGGGTGCCACTCATTGTGCCCTTTGTGCATATCTTGCCATGCTGGTCGTTGTCCTGGTTCAGCTGCTTAATTGCATCCGTCCCTTGGCAGCTTGAACTGTATTTTCTGTAACCAAGACATCTAGACCACGGCAAAGAGACTTTCAGGTCAGATCCATCTCGAATCATCTGATCCCTGTGTCCTAAGTGTGTGGGGTCTTCAGCAGTAGGGGCACCTCTCACCCCTGAGAGGCAACCAACGACCGCATTGATAATCTATATTGTTTGAGGAGTTGTTTGGACTCGCTTGACCAGCCATCCCAAAGGGGGGCCCTCGTACCTGGTACTAGGGTTTTGGTTAGTCTGTGGATCTTGTGGGTATCGTCATCAGCCCGGGAGCTTGATTTTCTTTAAAATACTTTACATGTTTATCTCCATCCCTCTATTTATACAGCACTGTTTAAGTTTAGGTAAAAATAAAACACTGTCTTTCTTTGAGGCTTTATCAAACAGCCTTAGTGCTGTTTGTTCCTCCTCCTTCTGTACTGACCTTTACCCTTGTAGGCAGTGGGAGCCACCTTGCCACCACCCATGCTACCTTCATACTTCTTCTGATTTCTGTGCGTGTATTCACATCTGAGGATTTGGAATTAGGAATCAAAGGTGGAAGAGAACCCCTTTGTTTTCTTCTAGGTCTAGCTTACCTCACTCAATATAATTATTTCTGGTTCTAGCAATTCACTTGCAAATTTTGTTTTTCTTCACAGCTAAATAGTGTTCATGGGGTATGTGTGTCACATTTTCATTACCCGTTTCATCTGTTGAAAGACATTCAGGGGGTGTGGGGCTGGGGCCCAGGCAGGCATGATTTAGGGCAGAGGTGTCCTGGGTTTGAGGGCTTAAGGGGGTGTGACCTTCAGAGTGGGAAAAAGAAGGGCCCCATCTCTAATGCTCTGGTGTTTCCTGGACCCTTACTGCCTGTACATCCTTGGAATTCCTTGGGCTTCGAGGTTAAAAAATTAGACACCCCCCCTTGTGGTGGCACATGCCTATAATCCCAGAACTCAGGGAGGCAGAGGCAGGTGGATTACTGTGAGTTCAAGGTCAGCCTGGTCTACAAAGCCAGTTCAGAACAGCCAAGGCTACACAGAGAAACCCTGTCTCAACACCCCCCCCCCAAAAAAAAAGAAAGACATTCAGGCTGTTTCTATTTTCTGGAGAATTGTAAATAGAGCAGCCATGAACACTGCTGAGCAGGTATTTATGGAGTAGGGTGTGGAATCCTTTGGGCATATGCCAAGGAGTAATATAGCTGGGTTACACGGTAAGATTTATTTTTCGCTTTTAAAGGATTCTTCATACTGATTTCCAAAATGGCTGGACCAGTTTGCATTCCTCTCACCAATGAATAAGGGTTTCCTTTTCCCTTGTGAGTTGTTTTGTCCACTCCTCATCCATTTCCCTTCAGAAAAGAGCAAGCCTTCCAGGGACATCAACCAAACTTGGCATAACAAGCTACAATAAGACCCGGGTACATACCCTCATATCAGGGCTGGACAAGAGAACCCGCTAGGAGGAAAGGGGTTCCAAGAGCAGTTTGTCAGACACAACCCCCACTCCCACTTTTAGGGGTCCTGCAAGACCACCAGGCTACATAACCATAACATATGTGCAGAGGCCCTAGGTCAGACCCTGATGGTTGCTTCAGTCTCTGTGAGCCAATACGAGCCCTGCTTAATTCATTCTGCTATTTTTATTTCTTCTTTGGAGAACGCTCTTTAGATCCCTAGCCCATTTTTTAAAATTAGGCCATTTGTTCCCTTGACTCTGTGGTTATTTTGTTTTGTTTTGCTTTCCTTTGTCTTATTGTTTGTTTGTTGTTTAATTCTTTATATATTTTGAATATTAGTCTCTGTCAGCTGTGTGGCTGGCAGAGATTCTCTTTCATTTTGTGGATTTCCACCTCACTAGAGTGATTGTTTCTGTAGCAATACAGAAGCTTTTGAGTGGTACGTGCTCCCTCCCAGGTGTCATTTATGGCCTAATTCCTTTAAAAGAAAGAAAGAAATGCAGAGTTTGGTATGTAACCTCAGAGGTTCTAAAACAGAGTCTACCCTTCCATTTCTAAACTCCCTCAACAGACTTCCACTTACATAAAAACTTGAGAACCTCTACAATAGAAAACAGATTCTAAAGCAGTGGTTTAAGTTCTAACTTTATTTGGAAGTGCAAGCCCAGGAAAGTGAGAACAAAGGTCAAGGGCAGCAGTTCTCAACCTGTGTGTCCTGACCAAAAAAAAGAAAGACCCTTTCACAGGAGTCACCTAAGACCACCAGGAGTAGCCACGAAAATAACTATGTTGGGGGTCACCACAGCGTGAGGAACTGTATTCAAGGGTCACAGTGTTAGGGAGGTTGAGGAGCACCTGTCAAGGGTTAAGATAAGGGAAGCTGCAAAGCACTGAGATAAGGCTGTCCTGGCTTCAGCGTCTGGCAGGGCACCGTGGGTCAGTCAGGAGAAGGCTTGGCTCCCACCCAGAGCCTTCAAGCTTCACCCTTCCTTGCTGCCTCCTCCTCTGGTTGGTCCTCACAGCATGGAGAACCCTCCATTCTTCAGGGTTAGCCTTCCCATCTTGACATACAGAGGCAGCTGCAAATCAAGAAGGTAGAAATGGGAGGTGACTACAGATTAAGGGCTCTTAGAACATGCAAAATTTGGGTCTGATCATAAGGGATTATGGATATTCCTGTGCAGTCGAGTCAGTAGAAGTGAGTGGAAATCGCATTTATTTATCTGCTGACAAAGTGATTTACCAAAGGATTGTGAATCTTAACAAGAAACTGTCATTGCAACTTGGAGTAGATGAACTCTTTCTCAGCACTTCTTAGCACTCCCGACTCCTTGAATTGTAGCCCCCTGTTCCTTTGGGATCACTCGGGATTTATGCTCTATTACCTCAGCCCCTGGCTTTGTATTTCTAGCCCTGCCTTCCCTCAAGTACTATAAGCAGACCTGTGGCGTGTTCATAGTATTCATCCCTAGTCCCACAGTGACTAGCCCAAAACACACCACACATGTTTTGATCACTTCATGCCATATCCATACCCATGCACAAGCTAGTATGAGGTCCATGATTAGCCAAATAATCCAGGCAAAGTACAGGCAACACCAGTGACACCAGAGAAAGAGGGAAATCCCAGATGTAGGAGAGCCAGGACAGACTCTCCCAAGTGTCAGTCCTGTGAGAAAAGCTGACTCAGACCACAGACTTCACCCAGAGCAGAGTCCTGAAAGATTACAAAATGGGGAAACACCTATCAGGAGGAGCTATCCCCAAGCACAGAGAACATAGCTTTTCATTTTTACCATTTCCCACATAATAAAAGAAAAATCTCTCATAAGGCTCTGGTGCTATTAAAATGAAAAATTCTTCAGTTATTTCTACAAAAGTGTCTATCGTTTTTTTTCAAGAAAAGTCTTTTCAAGCACAGTAAGTAAAAACCAGAAAGACACACAGCCACTGAATTTTAAACCGTCTGTATATTTATAGGCAGTAAATCTTCCCAATCTCTAGAGTTTGGGAAACTCCGGAATTTTACGGCTGGAAACATAGAGGGCCCTGTTTCTCCCAGAGCAAAAGAAATGAAATATGTAAGGAGACAAAGAGCAGAAGCTGCTTTCTGAGGGCAGCTCCGGGGAGCACCGCACTGGCCTGCCCGGTGCCTGTGGAGACCTCTCAAGCTTGCCCCAGCTCACACCCCGCTATGCCAGATGCACCTCCCTGGTCTTCACTGGCCTGGACTCTAGACCCCTGTAGGGCGGGCCTCAGAGGCGTGGGTACTCAGACAAGTCTGTTGTGCTCTGAGGAAAGGATGCATATTTCAAATTCTACTTGAAATTCCAGTCTCAACCTATGTAACTGGCCAGAAGCTTGCTTCCCGCCAGCCAACCATTTCTCCAAGTCCTGCTACGAGTGTCACATAAATGTTAGCAGACATGGCCAGTGTACATCTACAAAAGTATTGTCAGGGACTATGCGATTTCTTACGCTATTATAAGAATAATAACAACCACCTCTACATGGGCTCACATGGTAATGGACATTCATTTCGCCAAAGTGGTTTGTAGATCAGTTCTGGAATCATTGACACCGAAAACTGTTCCTTACCTGATGTTAACAATCCCTTCTAAAGAAGTCTGTGCTAGGAAGCAGGAATGTTAGCTTTCTTGATGTGTCTTTTGTTTTGATTTGAACTACTAGAAGCCCCACACCTCAGTAATATTAATGTTTGATAAATTAAAATCTGTTAATTCACCTGGGATGGCCATACTTGGAGAAGTGAGTTTTCTAGTGGCCTTTCAACATCTCTGTAATTATTGAACACTTTTGATAGTTCATAAAAATAAATGCACCTACTTGGGGGACAAATATCCCTTAGTCCTGACCAGTCATTTTTCACAGTGAACCAAGTCCCTCAATAAGTAATTAGTCAGAGAGATACCTGTCACTGCACAGATAATATAAGTGTTAAGACCTGCTGTCACCATGTTGATTAGCAGTAAAGTATGGTATTTGATGACCCAACAGGGTGACATGCTGTTAGGTCCCATTTCCACAACCAATCCATAAATAGTCTTCTAATCCTACACATAGACAGTGCCTTAAAATATACTTAATAGCAACTGATGATTCCAATGTAATTTTCAGAATTTTGAACATTTAAAAAGAGATTCTTCAAATTCATAGACAATTTGGAATGGTTTATAAGCAAGAACATATAACAGATAAAACAGCACAGGAAACACTCTGTATGCACTGTTTTAAGCAGAGAGTGGATATCCTAAAAAGGGGGGGGGACATTTTTATTCAGTCTAAAAGTGAAAGATGAAATGTGGCAAAATTAAATATTTTACAAAAATATTTTACAAAAATACTCTTATTAACATTTAATATTTCAGAACATATTTCTGTGCATTTCAAGACTCATCCTGTCTGCATCAACCACGCTGCCATAGAGCACCCCAAATCCTTGAGAAAGCTTCAGGGCTCTGTGTAAAGGCTGTGGCATTGTGTGCCAACAGATGAGACAGCCAGAAATCAAAAACTGCCCCATCTGAGAATGCCTTCAAATATGCAACTTGGGAAACAAATTACTCCACAATTATGTACCTTGCTTGAAAAGAAAACATTTACTTTCCCTGGTGCTGCAGAACTTTTAATGTGGTTTTAGATGGCATTAAAAAGACGTATGTAGGCACAGGGGAATTTTAAATTTTTAAATGCTATCATCTTTGAATATAGAGTTTGGGACATACCCTACCCCAAAACGTTAATAAGGGCAGTTTTTACAAGAGAATTTCCTCAGAAACAGTCTTGTAGTTTTACTTTGGAAGAAATTAAAATATCTATGCACTATTAAATTTCTGAACACTTATAATATACCAAAATATTTACTTTGGAAAAAAATCTCTGGATATTAAGCCCCAGTGATAGTTTGTATTTGTTTTATATAAAGAAGATGCAAAGGAGATTACTGACATAAATATTTTTATATTATTAGAAATGTTTGTAGAAATTCTGGGTTCCAAATAGACCTGTCTTGTCAACTGACTCTGATGTTCTTGAAAACATGCTGATTCTTCCACATCGGGATGAGCAGAACATAATTTTTATACTCATTTCTTGTCCTTTCCCCCTCTTCTTAGCACTCCTATTTAGCATAAGCCCTTTCACAGGAAAGCACTTTTGTAAAAACACATCTTTTTCCTAACATCCTTCCCTGAACTTCAGGCCTCCTTTTGGCAAATTTGTCCATGTCTCTGCCAGACTGAATACCTCCCGTGGTGTCATCTGCAGCACTAGTCCTTAGGGGGCTTTCAGGCAAGTGTTCTAAAGCATTGCAAGATGGAGGTTTTCCACTTGGTTTCCATTAAGTTAACTAGGGTAGAAAAGCATATTCGTCAATAATGCAGCATGTGTTTTGCTCCCCGCAAGAGTTGTGGCCCCTAGGATGAACAATGGGTGCATGGAAGTGCGTGGCCTCATCAGTGGCCAGAGATGCGCCAAGGGCTAAGCAGAGAAGCCAGCCTTTCCTTTGACCCCCCTCATGCGGCTGGTACTACTATCACGTCAGGTAAATGGGAGCTGCCGCTCTGAGAACTGTACGCTTCGCATCCTACCACCTTGGCGTGGTTATGCCTTCCCGTGATCCGGGGACAGTTAATCACTGTTACAAAGGGAACTAGGCTCGGTGGTGCATGCTGATGATTCCAGCGAGGCAGGAAGCTGAGGCAGGAGAGTTCTGAGGTCATGGCCTGCCTGGGCAGCTCGGCGTAACCTTGTTTCAGAATTGCAAATAAATGGAAAGAGTGCTTCTGAGGAAGTTTTTGCTAAAGGTCCTACCTGCGGCGGGGCGGGGCTGGCAGACCCGCCCTCTGCCGAGGGGTGGAGCTTCTCCTCTTCCAGAGGCCAAGCACTGTTCCCTTTCCCCACTTCCTCCTCTTCCCCATCCTCGTCCTCACTCTCCACCTCTTCTCTCTTCCTTCCCCCCACCTTCCTTCCCCCGCCCCCAAGGAGCACTCCGCTCCCCCTCCGGCGCGCTCCTAATAAACCTGAATTTACATAATCTACAGCGTCGTCTCACCGTTAGCCCATTCCGTTTTATCCAATCAATCGATTTTTAGCGCAGTGCTAGTTGCAGGTCTAGCGTGATTCAGGCCGGAGAGGGTCAGTCTCCGGTGTTGCCAAAAGAACAGGAATCTGGAAGAACCTCCTTCAGAGCGCCAAGACTCTGCTGCTGGTGTTCTTAACCAAGCCTCATTAAATCCCAATCAGTGTTTTCAGAAGCCTTAGTCCTGTGCTGAGGGCGGGGCCAGGTCGGCTGACAACCTGAGTCCTTCTATGGGTGAGGAGGTTATGGCTGAGATTTATTAGTATCTTAAAGACATCGTGAGTCTCCGTTTGTCTTGCTTTAATACCAATTCTAGTTTTCCTCTTCTTTTTTTTTCCTCCCTGTAAATATCCTTAGTTGAATTCTAATCAATTTCAGGGAGCTACAGTTCCACAAGGAAGACGAATAAATGGGAAGAATTGCATCGTTCCGTTTCAAATTGCTTTGAAGATGCCTTTGGCATCATGGTGATCTTTAAGAGGTATTTAAGGAAAATGTTAGCATCTTTGCCTAAAAAGAACTTTAAAGATACTAATTAACATGAAAAATGCATACTCAAATACATCTCCTTAATGAGTTACTGCTTGATGAAGCTATGCCCGTGGCAGTGCACAAACTTTTCAAATATTTAATTTATGATCAAGTATCAGGATTTTGCTCTCAAATGTAACATTTGGATTATGATAACTTTCATTTTAAAAACGAATATTCCTTTGGGAAATCATTTTTAGTTTCTCCCAATCTTATTTGTGGACAATGTATGAACTGTTTTCTCTTGAAATGTTGCAGGGAAGTTCCCATTGTAGGAGACAAAAATTATCAAGTCATTTATAGCTAGACGGGCCATTAGGAGAGCAAATTATCATATTCACAAATGCAACTCCAGCTTGTCAACCTGAGGTGGTTTCTGAAAGATGTTTATAATCTGTAATTTTCCAGACAGGGAAAGAAAGCATTTGCTTAGTAGATTCAAGATCCTGGCTCCTGGGCTCGGGAGATGAGCATGGGGTCCAGTGCTACCAGCCCAAACATGAAGACCGAAGCCCAGCGATGAGGCAGCGACCAGGGAGGCCGGAACGAACTGGCTCCCTAGAGCTTATTGGCCAGCCAGGCAAGTCAGATCAGTGAGCTTCAGGTTTAAAAATCAGAGGTGGAGTAGATAAGGACGACACTTAGTGTCCACCTCTGTCCTCCTCAAGAGCAGATGTGTTCATGCACACTCACACTAACAGGTCCATATAGCACTCACCCAGTGCAAAACATCCTAGCACACATAGCACCGAGAAAAGGTGTATTTTGGTTGTACCTTTGGTCCTTATCCTAAAAGGTGGTCTAGGAGATGGTAGCTCTAATCAGAGGAACAGGAACAATGTTTAAAAACCAAGGCTTTTCCTTTTGATTTCAACATGTGTGTGATAGGATTGACAGCTCTATTGCCTGAGGGGACCTTAATTCCAGGAACTATATGTGATGAGTATACCACAATGAAGGCAAACAACTGCAAGCAATCGAGCCCATACAGAGTGCCATGGCCGCGACCCAGGTTCAATCAGCAATACAAACCTTATTAGCAACTGTTGTCATATTTTACATTTTACGGGCTATTATGAAAAGAACTGTGCCTATTCTACATCTGTTGTCTAGTTTCAGAAGAAACAGAAGAAGCAGTCATAGTTTATAATGAAGTCTATTCAGAAATATGTTACTTCTTTGAGGCTTTTTTTTTTTTTCTTCAGAATTTTCATTATGAACTTTAAACTCTCTTACTCTTGCTCACGCAGCCCTGGTCCTTTACTCTCCCTCAGCGCAAAGCTATCAAGTGAGCTGACAGCGTCCGCAGCACTAAACGCAGCTCCTAGACACTGCTGAAGAAATACGTTTGGGGTCTCTAATGCATTTCAGAGGGTTGAAGAATATGCATTTTTGTCTTTTATATTCAAAGAAAATGGTGCTGACTAAGGCACCCAAGTGGATTATATGTCTTCATTCACCCAAGAATGAAACAGCTAACATATTTATAATGCCACTTTCACCTTCTCTTTCTGTTCTCTCCCCACGAATTCCCAAAACTTCTGCGGAACTCAGCTGCCCTTCGTCATCTCCTTCCCAGGGAGAGCTGAAAGCTGCCATTATGTAGGAAAGTAGGAGCTGGGAAATGTTTTTCCTAAATGGAAGGCTGCTGCAGCCTGATACGATTCTGACGACTGTTGTTAGGGGCTTACCATATGCCGGTCTGTAGTGGAGGGAAGAAAATACGTGATGCGGGCTTTGGTCTTGCTCTGGTAAGCTCAGTGTTGTGAAAACGGTCGTGTCAACAGTAGCTGTGGAGAAAATACAACCAAGCAGCTGCTTCCCACCTGCCAATCAAGTCAAATGCCTGTGCCCCCTGTAGAAGCCAGAATAAGGAATTACATGACTTAATCTTTCTATATAAAGGAGCTTGCCCATTCAGAGGCTGGGGAGTGAAATTATTTGTCCTGAAAAGATATAGAATGATATACATGCTAATCTATCCAGATTTTCATATTTAGAAAAATAGCTTTTCATCTGGAGGAGCTCATTCTGAGGCTGTGTGGTTCTGGTTAAAGTTTTAATGGCTCTCCTCTGGTTGAATTGCTGAAAGAAATAATTTACTTTATTGTCATACTGTTAGCTTCCAATTTGCATTTCTAGTTTTTCAGTCGAAGTGCAAGGCTTTCTCTGTTAGTTGATATTCCAAGAAAATCCTCCACTTTTTCAAGTAATATCTTTAGTTCACGGTACTTGAGCTACTTTGTTTATTGAGCCCCCTCTTAAAATTAAGATGGGGCCATTTGTCACATACGCATATGATGGCAGACAAGCCCCCAAAGTGAGATCAATCTCTCCAGGTTAGGCTAGAAGAAGAGCATAAGGCCCAGCCTCGCTCACTCCATTCAGAGGTGTTGACATTTGACATTTACGAAGAGGCTGTCAAGCAGTTAGCACAAGAAATACATGGTCAAGATACAGGTTAGCATCAGGCATGGTGGCACACACCTGTAATTCTACACGGTGAATTTAAAGTTAGCCTAGGCAACTGGGAGACACCTCATCTCAAAGTTCCTGGAGGAAACTGTGCATATAGCTCTGAACAGACTTGTCTGGCATAAGCAAAGCCCTGAATTCAATCCTCAGTACTGGAAAGAAAAGAGAAGACTAGCAGCTGAGGCTCCTGATGCCTCCCTTGTTCCTCATTCCGGCAGCACAGGCAGGTCATCGGGACAGCCCAAGGACGGTCATCAGGACAGCCCGGAAACAGTCATCAGGACAGCCCGGGGACGGTCAGGAACCCATCAGGGCAGAGCATGCAGGGGTCACCTCATAGCAGGACACACTGCGGAAGGGTTTGTCAGCACAGGAGGTCTGTCCTCCTGAACCACCCTCCTGTACTCCCGTGTTCATTTTTCATTGCGCCATCAACTAAAATGTTCAAGATCTCTTGCTTCTTGTCTGTACCACCCCCTGTTTGATTTAGGTATGACTGGTCAGCTCATTAGTGGTTGAAGAAAAAGCCAGGATCTAAATTTGTCATCTGGGGTGTTTGTTAAGAATCCACTTTGGGGAGAATACTGTTGCTCATGCCATGGATTCTCCTTCCACGGAGCTGCTTCAGTTGACAAGAAGCACAGGGAGAAAATAATTCCACATGAGATTATAAAAAGTGTTTATACTTTCAGCAATCAGTTGAAACTAAGCAATGAGCTCCTCTTACTAGTTGTGATAGTCTGTCGTTTCTCAGGAATTTTATCAGCCTCTCCGTTAATATTTGTGTGGGCATGTGTGCACATACATGTGTGTGATGTATGTGAGAACACACATGCTACAACAGTCATGGAGATCAGAGGACAACTTGCAGAAATCAGTTCTTTTTTTCCTATCTTGTGGGCTCTGGGGATGAAACATGGGTTATCAGTCTTAGCAGCAAACGCCTTACCCTGGAGCCCATCTTGCCATACCACCTTCATATTTTAAGAACTGTCCGTCAACACAGATGTGACAGTGGGTTGTGTACATGGTATATTGTGGGTTTTGGCATCAGACGGTTTGGGTCTGATCTTCTGGCGTGCAGACTCAGTCAACATGTGAGTAAATCTTTCCGTTTTGAAGACTGGGGAGTGGGTATTCGTTGAACCACACCCAAGTGTACTAGTTAAGTAGATTATGGACAGATTGTGTAGAGAATACAAGTGTTAGCAAACAGTGGATGCCTGTGCTGATGAATTTACACACCGGACGTGAATTCTGTTCCTTAGAAAAGGCCTGCTTGCCCACTCCTTTAGAGGTGCTATCTTTTAAGACGCGGTGCGCCTGCTTGCCCACTCCTTTAGAGGTGCTGTCTTTTAAGACGCGGTGCACACTGTTTAACAATACACTTATTCAAATACTCTTGTGCTAAGTTATTTTGAACCTGTGTCAGATAATGCGCTGTGCTTACACGTGGACCGAAAGCCATGATTCTTCCCACAGAATTCTCCACAGTTACGAATCATCTTCTTTATTGTAAATATATAAAGCGTTTAATACAAGAGTCTCTTTCTTACAGCAAAGTGTCTTGATGTTTATTAAAATAGTGACAGGCTAGAAAGGAACAAAAAGTAGTGGTGTGCTGTTGGGCAACAGGAGAGCTATCAATGCTGATGGACTATACGCTTCAGAAAGCTTGGATAGAAAAATATGGAATGACTCTACGGTGAAGAAATGGTAAATGCTTGAGAAGAACTTGATTCAAACAATATGTGCTATAATATGACGATCAAAACATTGCAAAATAGTTTGTTTCCTCTGTTAATTAAAAATGAAGCAAAATGTGTTAAAAAAAAAACTGCAAAATTCTATTCTTTCAAAATGAAGTCTCCTAACAAATCACTACCTTTGTTTCCAGGGGCTGTACAGTAGTAGATAGTAATGGTAATTTTTTGAAGTGCCAAACGTTTGAGGTATCCAAAGATGGCCGAACTTTTGACAGTTGCTGTGATGGGATTCATTGTATTTATCATAGCTTGATGGTGTGTTCGGAGTCCAAGTTCAAAGCTGTGATAATGTGCTACGGGATTCATTATTTTGTCATATCATGTGCACACATCCTGAGAGCGACAGATGCCATCTTTAGGTAACTATGTAGACTACTACAGACTCGGGCTGCTGTAGATGGGCTCTATCTGCCCCATACTCAGATCTACTCAGTTATTTACATGTATAACAAGAAGTCTGTCGTGTGTTTCAGATGATTAAGTCTAAATATAAACCATTTGAACCATGCCGTGGGAGGAGACCACAGAGCAGAGGTAGTTCTGGTGTGAGTCCCAATAGTAATAGCTGTATGCATTAATCCTGGAAGAATACTGCATGCCCCGCAGGGGTTACTCACATATCTCATTGCTGTGTCAAAGTACCCAACGGAAACACGTTGAGGAAGGGCCTGCTGTGATTTACGTCCAGCATGACAGAGAAAGCCTTGTCCCCAGAGCAGCTCTAGCTGGAGCAACAGGAGTGTGAGGTAGATGGTCCCATCGTCTCCACAGTTAAACAGAGAGAGACAGATGCTGGCTGGCATTCAGCTAGCTTTCTTCTCTTCATTCAGGTGGCCTCAGCCCATGAAATGCTGCTGCCAATTTCGGGGTGGGTCTTTTTAAACCTCTTTGGAAGGAAGAGCCTACAAAAACCATATCCATAAGGGTGTCTCCTGGGGCAATTCTAAATCCTGTGACTCAGGATCATCCCTCAAGCCACTCTCTCATTGTGGAGCAGGGTACATATGAAAAAACACATGAGCAACTGCCCCACCAACTGCATAGGAGGACGCTGCTCACCTCGGGAATAAGAAAATAAGCTCATTGGAATGAGTTCTAAGTTTGGTTGTATTTTTAAGACATCTTCCTCCTGAAATTATTTTAAGTTTCCTAAGTATTTTTGAGTTCTCCAAACTTTGAATTTATTAACTATGTCTTCATCCTGAAGGATCTAATTCAGATTTTACTAACCACATCCTAGGTTGCAACAGAATCTACAGCAGTTACCATGGCAACCACTGGTGTTTCTTTTTGCTAACTTGGATTTTTTTTTTTTTTTCTGGGATTCATTCTTTTTCAGATCTTGAATTCTAGTGAAGATTTCTATTGCTTCACATTGGGCGCAGATGAATTAATCTTTTTGGAGCTCTTTGTGCGTGGTGAATTTTTTTGTCCTTGGTCAATTCAACTTAGAACTTGAAATTGAAGTCAAGGCGGAGAAGCCTATAGAGCAAGCAATGAAATTACCTAGTCTGCCCACCTATGCCTATATGCCGTGATTATCACAGATCCTGCATTTCTTTCTCTTAACAAGCTCCAGGTTGCATTAAAATATAAATGTAGATGGTAGTAGAGAGTGGTTTATATTGACAGGATTTCCAAATAATTGATACCAAGGACTTGGTGGATAAGTTGTGTGGTAACCGTCTCTGTGATGGCCACAGGGAAAGTAGATAGAGGGGCTGACGGCAGCGTCATTTCACCAGTGTGTGGAGATAACTGTGCAAAATGATCCATTTGGCACTTTGAGCACTGGCATCAGACCAGGCTAAAAACTCTAAAAGTCATCGATCAGAGCAGCGTCTGCTTCACTAATTGGGGTACTATAGAACTGTTTAAAAGTGTCACTCGTCCTTTGAATATAAGATGACTTAAATCAACCATAAAAGTTTTAATTATAGTTGTAACAACTACCGGCAACAGCTCTTTTCTGAAGTGACAGTTTAGGTGCCTAGAGCAGGGTGCTGCCATAATAGATCTTGGTCTAGGAAGAGTTTGGGACTGAAGATTTGAGTAGGACCTGAGACCTGGTAGGACCCGAGAAACAATAGAAAAGCACAGTTTATTTGAACAAACTCCGTAAAAACATGAACATTGCTGGGGGCTCAGTCTTATTATTAGGAACTGAAAGAATGTAGATCCTTGTCACATATTGGCCAAAAGCCAACTGGAGTTGTCCCTGTTGATGACTTGAAAGACAGAACTTTTGAAGGAATTAAGAATCTAGCTAAGGAAATTTCCAAGGAAAATGTGTCCTGTTTCCGTTACTGCTTTGAGTGAAATGTTAGAGAAGAGAGAGTCGAAATACAAGTAAACTATTCAGATGACCAAATATCCAAAATTAAGAAATAATGGCATGGGAGTAAAAACTCTTGGCTAAAATTTAAAAAATTTTAAAAGCTCAAAAGACTAGTGTTTCATCATAAGAGATTAAAGGTGTGCCTCACAGATCTCCCTGCTTTGATTAGAGGTTGTCTAATTCTAACTCAGAAATACAGCCTTTATTTAGACACAGCCAAAGACAGAGAAGGATTAACTCAGAACCACACTTGGACAGGACCTCTCTTTCACTGCCAGCATCGCTGTGCCTTCCATGAGAGACTCACAAAATTCTTGAGGAAAACACATCATCAGGAACACTACCTTCTTGTCCTACAGTGAAGGAGGAAAGCACAGGAGAAAGGCTGCTAGACACCAACATTTTCTTAACTGGCAGAAGGGTAAAAGAGCTAGTGCCAATCTTTTACTGTTGTGAAAGAGGAAGTGGGGGCTTCTGGGTAACACCTTATCTGTTCAACACCTTATCTTGGCCAGGAGAGAGCCTCCTCAGAGAGTCAATTAAGTTCACGCAGGCTTGTGGTAGACTGAACTGTAAGATCCCTTGAGTGTTCAAAGTCACTGCGTTTATTGGTGATGGATTGTGCACTAATGTAGGATAGACACTGATCAGTAAAGCATAGAGCACATGGTTTAGGACAGAATAAACCATGTGTCCCCACTCCGAAGGCCCTAAGCTGATGCTTCTACTGAAAGCCAGTTCTTTAAGTGCTGTATTTCCAAGATTGTTTCTGCTGGTTTATAAATGCATATTTTCCTACCTAGATAGTGCTCACTATCTCCCTCCTCATGTCCATCTCAGTGTACATTACATGGAAGCATAATTCATGTCTCTTTAGGGCCAGAGCTGAACATAGCTTATGGAATGTCTTCTCTCTTGCTTATTTATATCATTCCGTGACTTGGCTACTATAGATTAAAAGACAGAACATCAACCTGGATCTTCAGGACCATTTGAAAGAAAAAAAGAAAGAAAAAAAAAAAACATGAGGAGACATTCTGTTTTCACTTTTTTTGTTATATCAGAAGATAGTTCAATCTGCAAGTGGAAGAAAATGGTATGTATGACCTGTGTTCAGATTGTTCTGGTGTCTGGGGCAGCAGGGTGGGGCTTGTGACAATGGCCAAGTCAATACTCTAGAACATACCAACCCAAATCATTTTGAGTCTTTGAGATCAACAGACGGAGGCACAGAAAGGAAAGACACGGAGTCTGGTGATAGGTTGGTAGAGCAGAGGGTGGGTGTCCTAGTCTCCTAGAAGAAACTGATGCTTGCTACTGTATGTTTCCATAAGGCAGCACAAAACTTCGTGTTTTGCTTTCAAGGTACATTTCAGAGATCCAATCCGTATGACTAAATTCAAGAAAGGATTTATTAAAACATGCTAAATGCCTTGCAGAACAATTAAGATTGCTAAATAATAATAATTCTTAGCCTTTAGTTTCCCGAAGCTCTTTCACAGAACTGGCTTTGCTGGCAGTCTTTCACAGCTGGCAGCTGCTGCTTCCAGTGGGAAACATCAACCCCCCACCCAAACGTCTAATATAACCCACTGCATCAGAAACAGGACCTTACACCTCACTTTGACCCATATGAAATAGCACTTTTTCTCATTTGTGTGACCTAAAGCATATCTAGAACGGACAGCAAGTGCATAGAGGAGAGATGTAGCTTTCAAGCCTGGCAGAAAAGAATGTCACAAGGTCCATAGAGCTGGTGAGCAATTCAGAAAGACTGCCCTCCCCGCCCCAACAGAGGTTTAAAGAACCACATTAACCAGACCACGAGAAACATTTGATTAGAAAAGCCATTCTTTGTTTTGGAGGTAACAATAAAAAGATCAGCTACCTAAAGATAATTACCTTAGAATGTTCCTAGCTTTCTGAAAAAGCTATAATGAAAAAAAAATTAATGTTTTTTGGTTTGTTTCCATTTAAATTCTTTATTGGGTGATTTTAAATGGAGACCATCAAACTTAGTTTTTGGTTTTTTCTTTTTTTTTTTTTTTGTTTTGTTTTGTTTTTTCACTGACTTTTATTTCATGCTCTTGTAAAATTTGCTTCATCTTATTGTCATAGATCTTTAAAGCCTTTCAGTCGTTTCTAATCTGTGGCTAGAATTCACCTCCATTACCTTAGACAGTGACTTTGTGTCAGGGTTTGGTAACATATTGTTGTCCTACTCATCAGCATATTTTGGCAACGAGCCACCCATTATCTGAACGAGCTTCAAAAATACTAACGTCAAAAATAACCCCAGCTTACAATGGGCTTAGAGCAGGGAGGGCAGATTTAGTAACTGAGTCAGCCTTAGACCAACTGCCATTTGCTGGCTGAAGTCATATGTTTGGATGCTGTTTTCGGGGACCTACACCCAGAACCGGGCTTTAGATATGGGTTGTTACAAAGAAGACTAGAAATCAGTAGGGGTGGACCATCTCTTCTCCGCATTCAAAGAACAGCAGGTATTATAACTTGTATGGGAATGACATGACAATGGTTTGTTTGGTGTCGCTGCCATTTGAGAATGCTGCACACCCTTTGGAATTACCTTGAGTATTGTTCATTAGTGGAACCTGGGGAATGAACCTCCTCTCATTCTAAGGCTCACTTGGATTTACTCTCATGAGTGCCAAATGAAATTGAATTGAAAGCTGCTTAATGACAATAGAAAATGACTAATCTCAACCAACTGTTAATCTGTACTAGTTAACTACTGGCTAGAAGGAAAGCAAAAGCAGGTTTAAAGCAAGTAATCTGAGAACTGGTCCTGAATGTTCTTTTCTTTGTAACCTTTGCTCTTCCATAGTAATTGATCGTAGTTTCTTTGGGTCTTCTCTACCTCCGTGCTTGCTCATCTTTGATGAAGATGAAGGAAATATGTGTATCGTTTTGCTTTCCAAAACCTCCACCCCTTCCTGTCATTATTTACACTTCCTGAAACTGGAGACGGTGGCTCCATGTCCACGCTGCTAACCTAACACTAGCGGAGTGATTAGAGAGGACAGCTCTTAAGCATGGTGGCCATGCCAGGCATTGTGCTCTTAGCGTCTGTCTGTGGACAGCCTCCCCTCGGGTCACTAAACTGTCCTGGTTGTTGACAAATGTCCTGGTTGCCCTGGTTATGACAACGATGAGTTAAATAATAGTGTAAAGTATGATGACTGTCTCTGAAAATGCCAGTGGTAGTTGATGTGTTTGGTGAATACAGCTTTTCTCATTAATAATCACAGGGGCAAAATTGCCTGCTTGACACGAGTCTCTAGCAAGCCTGGAGAGCTAGTTTATCTACTCAGAGTGCTTTCAAGTATTTAAACAGTCGTTTGTATTTGCATGTATGAAAGTTAAATGACTCAAAATTCTTGTAGACTTACAATAAATGAGAGTTTATTTTCCATCAGTAATTTTTTGAGAAAGATTGCTGATGAGGATTCTTACAATTTAGAAACATATATGGAAATTTTATAATACATATTCAGGGTAGATTTTTTTTTAAATAACTTTTTACCACTTATTATTTATTTATTATTTTTCATGAAATTGTTTCAATTTAAGGTGTGTTCAGGTATTTGAAATATTTTTATTTTTTGAAATGAAAATATAATTACATAGTAAAGTCCCCCTCTCTTTCTTCTGTCCAGTCCTTCCCATGAACTACCCACGCCTTGTTCTCTCTAAAATTCATGGCCTCTCTTTCTTGATTATTGTGTATGTGTGCGTGTGTGTGTGTGTGTATTCCCAAAAATACAGCCTCACTCTTATAAAGTTTCTTGTATGTGTGCATTTCAGGGCTGACTGTCTGGCATTAGCTAACCAGTTTGGGACCTCTTTCTTGAGGAAACCTATTTCTCCTGCGCTCAGCATTTTTTAGTTGCCTGTAGTAATAATTTTTTAAGAATACTATTATTGCTAGTAATTATTGGTAAAGAGAAAGTATCTAAATAGAAAATATTTGAAAGAGTCAGTGAGCAGAGCAAAATCAATAAAGTAGACTCCTTTTCTGATACTGTAATTTTCTTTTTCATTTATGATTTCTGAAGGCTATTTTCTGTTATGTTTCGGCAGTTATTCTAGTTTTTTTTTTTAATGTTTCTTGCCTCAAACCAGGTTTTCATTTTCAGTGATAGCTAGTAGTTCGTGTTTATCGTAATTGAAAGTGATATTAATATTTGGGGAAATTTAATTGAATCATAAAGCAGTTATTCCTTTGTCTGCTCTCCTGACAGTGCCTTTATATAATGCATTGAATATATATGTCCCGCAGAAAGCTTGCATTAGCAGTCTCAGCGTTCACTTGTGAGATCCTTCACAGAAGGCCGGGGAAGGGATTTAAGAGGCCACTAGGGTCTGATGCCCGAAAAGTAAGACACAAAACAGCCAACTCTTTGATATTTTGGATTGCCCAGGCTCATTGTAAGCAATTGGGATGCACAGCTTTCAGGTGGCACTAACACACTTGAGGTCGAAGGTTGTTTTTGTTTGCTTGTTTGTTTGCTTCTTTTCCACCTTGCAAGTAATTTAATGCAGTAACTCCATCAGGACCATGAAATCACAGAACACAATTCCAAAGGCATTCTTATAGAATATCTGTTTCTGTCAAAATTGGCTTTCTGAGTCGGGAAGACGGCTCTGTGGGTAAGTGCCTTCTGCCGAAGGTTGAGGGCTGGAGTTCAGATCTCCAGAACCCAGGCAGATGCCAAGCAAGCATGGCAGCCTGCCAGCAGTTCTGGTCTCAGAAGGCTGTGAGAAGGATCCCTAGAGAGAGCTGACTAGTGAGACTAGCCATTATCGACAAGCTCTGGGTTTGATTGAGAGACCTGCCTTACTGAGTAAGGTAAAAGAGTGATCGAGGATGATTGCTGTCAACCTCAGACCGCCGTGTGCATGTGCGCCCTCAAGGACGTGTGCTCACACACATGCCTACATCCAAGTGTGCACACACACACACAAATGAAAAGAGAAGACACAGGTCATTCATAGATAACCACACTGTGCTTACTCTCCAGTATCATTTCCCAGTTCCCACATCTCAGCACCTTCAGAGGGTGGGGTTTGCTGACAGTGCTTAATCACGGTGCTGGACTTGCTTTTCAGCTTCTCAGTTAGTATACTGGGAGCCAAGTGGAGGTTCCTGGGCAGACTTGACGGAATGGTATATTTAAGCCATGCTTTCCCAGGGACTTAAGTTATAGTGCCCACTGCTGTTCTTGTGAGGTAATGGAATGGCACTTCCTTTTTGTACACTTTTTTAGGCAGACTGTGTGCTTGTGTGAACAAGCAGATAAAGAGTATGCATGCATGGAGGTCTTGACTCCTTCAATGCTCAGGTTCAAGTGCTGTTTAGAAGGCGGTAAAAGGGGGAGAAGGCTGGGAGAGAGGGCGAGTCTCAGAGCACTGATATCTGCACTTTCACAGAAACCCCAACCTCCTCATCCTTCATGAATGCAATTATATGCAAGCCTCCATGGTGGGATTTTTAGTAAGTCTAACTTAAAATCACATCATACCTGTTTGACTGCTGTGGACACCACCCCATTTCCACACTCTGGCCCAGAGACTAGACCCCCAGCCTGTTTTCCGCGCAGGAAAAGGAAACGGAGATGATAATTGAGTCACTGAGACTGAGAGACTCTAGCATCCCATGAGCCTGTGGCCTGATTCTGGAAGGGAGACACTTCTGATTCTGAGTGAATCTCTGAGAGATGTACCTGAACCTCAGCTTACCTGTCAGTGAGGACAAGTCAGTGTTCCACTGTGCTAATCCAGGAGGGAGAGAGCATTGTGAAGGACCAGGGAAACTGGGCAAGCGTGTCGAGGAAGTAGAGTGGAGACTGAGCCATAGCAATGGGCTGCTGGGCCCTTCTCCCCCACCCTGCAGCCTAACCAGATATGGAGGTCATCATTTTGGTAGCGTGCTCGGAAGGCAAGTTGCATTTTCACTAGCACACGGTAGCTTTCTAGAAACAACTAACCATTCCATAAAATCATTTCGGAAAGCCCATCCCCCACTGGTTTCTCTTTGCTGTTTCAGTGTCATGGCCTTCTCTTTGTTGCCCCTGTTTTTTCTAGACAACAACAAAATAAATTCCACCCAAAGTAAGATATACCCTAATATTTTTTTGCTTGGTGCAAGGATCACTGAGCTGGTGAAGGGAAATTTTCTTTTTGAAACCATATTCTAAAAATAATATAAAAAAGGACATGGAAACAGAGAAAGTATACAGTGAAATGGATTAAAAATACAGTAAAAAAGGATTTCCTGTGATTATAAAGATATTTTCTAAGAGTTTGATTATACATATATGGATGCTAGTAGTTGTGTATATGTAGACACAATTAATGTACAGACATGGTGGGGTTTTGGGGGGAGACGAGGGTGAATGAGCCATTCGGGAACTAGTATACTCTCTTGTGATAAGCAGTGGATAACTAGACCATCTCTCAGATCTCATTTAACGTTCTCTTTATAGATCTGTTTCTGTTATCGGTCATCATGTCAATGTGAGCCCAGCAAAGTATTCATCTACATAGAAAGCTAAAACAGATAATATTTACGTTAGTGTGTAAAATTCTAAGCCCAGGAGTAGAAAGGAAACTTTAAAAGAAGAAATAAAATTGCTATTTATTGAACAGTACCACGCTCTGGATAGTAAAAGGATGGATGGAAACACCAGTCACTTGTGGAATGGGCAAGAAAGCATCGTTAAAGCGCCAGCTGCCAGGCAGTTGGCTTACATTCCATGTATTGCAGGCTATGATGGTGTGAAATGAAGTCTGAGCACATTCCCCATTGACAGAGTTCTGAGAATTCTGAGCCACAAAGGGCTTTGCTTCTTTTGTCTGAATTGTCTGGAGGTGAGGGACATGAGTTCCTACTGCAGTGGCCCAGCTCCGTGGCCCCCTAAGTCTTCATAAACTATAAATAAACATCATCTCTGATGTCTGTCCCACCAGAGGACACATCAGCGGAGACCAGAGAGGTGAGATGTCTCCAGGGCTGTGCATATGCGCAGTCAGACACCAGGGCCAGTAAGCCCCTATAAATGTATACTCCTCACCACAGTAAGCTGAAATTTCCCCAGTGTAAGTCTTGTCTTTGTGATGGCAGTCTAATGAGCACTGAGTTGAATAACTACCTATAATTAGATTTTTCCCACAAAAGGGAAATCAGGAGAGCAGCTGTAGCCCAGGCTGGCGATAAGCAGTCACAGCAATGACAGGTCTCTTCTCAGCCTGGGCCGCTGCACAGCCATCCGCAAGGCTGTTCTGGATACTGAAGTGGACAGTCACACCAGTCTAGTGACTAACATGATCACGTCTCATTGGCATTACTTCTCTTAACCATCAGGCTAGGCCGGTGCAGCGGGACTGCTGTTTATGTCTAAATTCCAAGTAAGATATAGCTCTCTCCAAACAGTAATGAAAAGGTGTGGGTCAGCTGTCCCCCTGCTCCCCGGGGGGCCCAGTCAGGAGAGGGGATGATTGCTCCTGGCTCCTTTTGTTCTCTTTCCCCCCCGTGGGATTCGTTTGTGGTTTGCATGTGATGAAAGAACAGCCAGGAAGCCACATCAGGCAGATACACACAGAAACTGAGTCACAGACCGAAGCTAAGCCCTTGCGTTCATCCCACAGTGCCGTCGGGCAGCTAGACCACGGTGACGTGACGATTTTCATCCCCTTCTGTCATCATTGAGATGACAGCTGACAGGTAACAATTTAGAGATACCACAGCTTCCTTAATTCTCTCCGAGGAACTTGGGTGTGGTCATGCAGGACACATGAAATTGTTCCAGATGACAGATACTGGCTTGAAAAATTGAAATGCAATGTGGAAAGTACCAGAGGCCGGAGGTGTACGGTCTCGGGAAAATCAGTTTCTGAAATCCTAAGACAAAGGCTAACGCAGGAGTCTCTGCAAGGCTGGGCTGAGGGTCTTGGGGTTTTGGGGGGGGTTGTTTTTTGGTTTTTGTTTTTGTTTTTTGTTGGTGTAGCTGCTGTCTCTGTGACTTTTTTTTTTTCTTCTGTGGTACAGTTCTCAAGCTTCACCCTACTGTGCCTTTACATTTTTTTTTCCAGATTCGCCATTGTTGGTGGTGTGACGATGCCACTGTACTGCAGAGGACAGTGTATTGTAACTCTGAAGGGGGTAAAGGAAAGTCTTCAGTCAGGAGGCAGGCTGACCTCAGGGCAGTCAAGCCAATTATCCCAGCCCAGGGTGTCTGGTCAAAGGATCACTGGGCTGTGGCAGGTGATGAATGAGCAGTTTCCGTGGCTCCGGGCTCCTTCCCAGGAGAGAGACTAAGTTGGAAAATGATTTTAGCCATTATGGTGGGTAAGCGTGACAGAAGTCAGATACTGTCTCCTACGCCCCTGCTAGCATGGCGTGCTTGGAGAGGAGTAGGTCATGACAGGTAAGATAGTCACTGTAGAGATAAGAGAAATCATGCTTCCCATTCGCTGCCCTGTTTGCAAGGAAAATCTGCCCCAGCAGGGCAGGCCGTCTGTGCGTCAGGAGTTTTGATGCTGCAGAACAAGCCTTACCTTTCTTATGGAAGTTAGGAAGAATCGTACCATGGAAGCTCACTATTCATATCCAAGTGCCCTTGACTCCTACAGAACATAAGAGACCGATTCATCATGTGGGAAACTCTAAACAGGTTGAGAGACTGCTCTACTTCATACGTTTAGAAACCAGCTTATTATTACAGGGAAAGAGAACTTGGGTATTTTGTTAGTGCTGTTGATCTACTTTTGAGATGGAGACTTGAAAGAAGCCGGGTGTTAGAGGAGGTCTCTTCATCTTTTCTTCCCTGTGCTTTTGGGGTGACGTTAGGCTGTGCCATCTGGAGAGCATGTACATGCTAAACATATACTCAAAGGCTTCAGCTCTTTGAGGGAGCCGGGTTTTGTTTATCTTGCCTAAACATAAAATAGGCTTCCATCTGAAAATCTCTGCATGTCGGTTTGGGGCAGAGCCTTAATGGGCTCTTTGGAGCCTCCAGTGTTCTGAAGCTTCATACTAAGGGTTGCTAAAACACCGCAAGTAAAACATATTTGTGAGCTCTGTGTTTTACGTGCCAACATGAATATAAAAGACAAGCTAGATGCCTTTTACAGTTATTAATAGATGTACTTAAAAAGGTTGATTCATATGACCTAATACAGAGATACAGTCTTCTCCTGTAAGTCAATGTGGTTGCACAATTCCACGAAAGTTCTGGCATTCATTATTATTTTTTTAAATTGTTATGGCTGGGTGCTGTGGTGCACACCTGTAATCCCAGCACTCAGGGAGGCAGAGGCAGGTGGATATCTGTGATTTCAAGACCAGCCTGATCTCCAAAGCGAGTCCAGGAGAGCCAAGGCTACAAAGAAAAACCATGTCTTGAAAAAAAAACAAAAACACACATAAAATTGTTACATTTATCATGTAGTTAGTATGTTTGCGCCAGCATGCAATTGTGACATATGTGTGTCAGGGCATATATGTGGAGGGCAGAGGACCATTTAAAGGGATCTCTTCTAAAATGTGGTTACTAGGATCAAACTCAGATTACTAGGCTTGGCAGCAATATCAAGGCATTATCCACTGAGCCATCTTTTTTATTATTTTATTTTATTTTTTCATTATTCTTACCTATAAATAGCCACAACAAACTAGAATATTAGCCTACTATGATTATTTAATTGAAATACCTAGAGCACATTCTAGGGAGAAGGGTGAGGATGAATCAACCCGCCAAGTCAAAAGACCAAGTCTCCTTTTCTCTCAACAAGAAGGAAGTCATGGTTCCTTATCAAGTATTTACTTAACTATCTGAGCTTAAAACCATTTTGAAACAAGTCCATGACTTCTGTGGCTATACGTTAGGGACGTTGCTTTCAAATAGACATTGTGGAGTGGAAAAGAGAGGTCGCTCAGTCAATACAGTACTTTCTTTGCCAGCATGAGAACCTGAGTTCCATCTACTGAGCCCATATAAAAAAGGCAGGCATAGTTACCTGGGGGTGTAAGCCCAGCATTGTAAAGATGGAGACAGACAAATTCCTGGGCTCTCTGCCCCGTCAGCTTAGTCTACTTGGTGAGTTCTAGACCAGTGAAAGACTCTGTCCCTAAACAAAAAAACAAACAAACAAATAACGTTGATGGTGCTGAGGAACAACATGCAGTTTTCCTTTTGCCTCTATATATTTGCCCATGCATGTACACACACACACACACACACACACACACACACACACACACACACACACACAACATGTGGTCATGGCCGAGTTTAGCAATATAAGTCCTGCTTTGAAGTCAGGCAGCGTCTGAAACTCCTTTCCTCATTCTGTCTCTCCTGAGATGGGTGACCTCAGTTGTGTGATTTAATTCCTTTGAGTCTTGTTTCCTTGATATGAGAAATACAGTCCTAGACCGAGTTCACTCAATAGCTATTGACTGAGTTCACAAAATGCACCGGTCGTGTGAAATGTCATATTCTTACTGTGCTCTGACACTTTTTTTTTTTTTTTTTTTTTTGTGAGACACAAAAAATAGAAAAAGCAGCTCCTGTCTTTAAGGAGCTGAAAGTTTAATAGGATAAGCATTGGTAAAAGACTAATACAGGATAAAAAGTATATATGAAACCTGTATAGCAGTCTGTATGAGAAGAGAAGACAATTCCTTGAGCTTAGTTGGGGGAGAGAAACTGGACAGAGGTGTTGAAAGGGAGGGTTAGCTCTGCCTTCTCCAGATGAGGAGCACAGTTGAAGGAGAGTCAGCACAGGCCCCAGGATCTCCAAGTGGTTACCAGACCAAGTGATCTGGAAGGGGAGCATGAACCGTTATATCCGAGAGCTGACTGGACACAGAGAGGAGCCTCTGTGTGGCATAAGGAGACTGGATTTGTGAGAGGCACAATGCTGCTGTGAATTCACTCGTGTGTGTGTGCTCCAGAAACATCATCTGGCAAAGGCTTCACGATGGCAGTTCGAGGCAAGGGACCCTGTTAGAAGTCCATGAGACACACACAGGGGAAGGAAGGTGGAGGTGACAGTGGTAGCTTAGAGTGGAAGGGAAGGGACAAGTTGTCTGGGATGTCATTCCTCCTAATCACTGAACGGACGAGGTAGAAGAGAAAGGGCAGGTCTCCACATGCCTTTCAACCTCTGTCTTTCATGAACCAAATCTTCCAAGGCTTCTAGGTCACACGCTGAGACCTCCTTATCGTCATAAATGTACTTAATGGAAATGCAGTTTTAGACCTTGATAGGAAAAAAAAAAGGCTTTTTCTTATGAATTCTAGCTTTTAAACTGTTGGGATCATTCTGTTTATAAAAGGAGCCCTATAAAGTGAGTTCAGAATGGCTCAGGTATTAATGTTAGCCCTTTGTTCTGAAGGAGTATTATAGACAAGTAAATAGGTACCACAGGTCACATTGAATCACACAGTCTTCCGTGGAAGGCAGAAATAATCTAGTGTGCTTATATTCAGCAAAAAGGCATGAGGTAAGTTCACATAAATACCCGGGAGACTCAGAGGCCCAGGCACAAGTACAGCTTGTGGGCAGTGTCCACAATTAGCCCGAAGCCAGAACTCAGGCTGATTTTCAGTTTTCACTTGTTGCTCTACCCTGAGCATTATTATTCCAATATTTTGGCAGTATTTCTTAGACGTCTCTTCCCAGATCTCATCGCATTGCCCGCAGGCCACTGTAAGCTCGTGGCTACCCAAAGCACGCCAATACACAACATCTTCCTGATTCCCCATTCCAGTGGATGTGTCTCTCTCCTCATCTTACTTGACCTTTATGCTGTGTTTATGAAACTCACCTCGTTCGCCCTCTGTGACATCAGACTTTCCTGACTTTCCCTTACCTCCATCCACTCTGTCACTGTCAGACCCACGCACCCCCCTTCCAAGCTTTATACTTTCCCCAGGTCACCCCATCCACACATATGGCTACTATATATAGATGCCCTGAGTCATGCTGCTGTTTCAGAAACAAAAACCCAACTTACTGCTGGACAGCTACACCTGACTGTCCCTCAGGCAACTCCAGTTCAACACGCTCAAAAGGCGAGCTCCATCCTTAATCCTTCCCCTTCGGTGATCACAGCTCCTCAGGCTCTAAGTACATACTTGTGTCCCTCGGTAGGCCTGTGCCCCTTTTTATACTCTCCTCACAGTCTTACCGCCACACTCTGCGTGTGCTTGGTCGTCTTTAATCCCACTCGTTATCAATTCAGCATACATACACATACGGTTCGCCTGCTGATTTTTCTAAACTTTCAGGCCTCTGCGGAAGACTGGCCTCCTCTAGAGTTGTGCCTATCCGTAGACCCTGTTGTTAGATGCTCACTCTCTGTGGTTTTGTGTGTCATGCACTCTCTTGTACCATCTCTAGTAAAATGAGAAGAGTGGGAGATAGAGATACGCTTTCTCCCTGGGACCTTAAATGCGATGATCCTGACATTTGGCAGGTGAGTTGTGGCAGTAAATATTCTACAGCGTGTAGTCCATTAAAACAATGAGTTATGTGGGTCACGATCTGTCTAATTCCGAGGTTAAGAGACCTTACCCTGTTGTAATTGCCTGTTTTTCTATTTCTTTCACTAGACAATAAACTTTGGTATGGAGGAGCTATGTCCTGCTATATGGAGGCCTATTTGAGAATGATCGATGCCCTGTGAAGGTGAATGTGAAACTGAGGAGATAGAGGGCTCTGTGTGTTGATATATGGTTTGATGGTTTCCCACAGCAGACAACAGAGAAAGCCTAGAGTTACAAGGGCGGTATGTCCTGAGGTTTCACTGCTCAAGGGTTCTTGATGCCAGTCCTAATGCTTAAAGTTCTTATCATGAAGAGAAATGAGAGAATTTAAGCTGAGAGTACATCTTTTCATTCTGTTGTGTATCTGAAAGTAAATCATGTCTATATTTGGTATTTATATATTTTCCTTTGTTGTGGAGTACCAATATATGTGTTAACACTGCTAGTATGTCTGTCTATTATACGTAAGACATTTTAGCATATTGCCATAGGAAATGGCCTGGTCTGGGGATGCATGTCTTTAATTCCAGAAGTTAGGAAGTAGAAGTAGGTGGATCTCTGTGAGTTCAAGGCCAGGATGGTCTATATAGTAAGTACCAGAGCAGCCATACCCACATATTGAAACCTGTCTCAAAAAAGAAAAGAAGGAAGGAAGAGAGCAAGGAAGGAAGGGAGGGAGGAAGGGAGGGAGGGAGGGAGGGAGGGAGGGAGGGAGGGAGGGAGAGAAAGAAAAAGAAAGAAAGAAAGAAAGAAAGAAAGGAAGGAAGGAAGGAAGGAAGAGAAGAGAAGAGAAGAGAAGAGAAGAGAAGAGAAGAGAAGAGAAGAGAAGAGAAGAGAAGAGAAGAGAAGAGAAGAGAAGAGAAGAGAAGAGAAGAGAAGAGAAGAGAAGAGAAGAGAAGAGAAGAAAATGGGAAAATGGGTTTGGGTTCAGATTCAGCTTAGACATTCCAAGCTCTATAAAACAGAACAGTAGTCTTAGCTCTACTAATGTTTAATTTTCTCACAGTATTGTTTTGATGATAATAAAAATTAAAGTATATACAGCACTCAATATATACTAGAACTTCAGAAAATGGTACTTCTCTTCACTATTCTGCAAATTAAATGTCTTGAGTTAAATCCCAGTTGATTTTTCTACCGCATAAAAGAAGTCAGGAAGTCTTTACTCCAAAATTGTTTGACATCTTCATGAATTCATTAAGGAACTAAGTTTTGTTTTTTTACCTTGACATCATACCAACCCCAAAGTATGGGCTTCGGAAATCAGATAAAATAGGGTGCATAATGGAATGGCCATCTACCAAAGTATGGTCTGGAAACTTTGGATGCCCGTCACTGCTTTTCTGTGCCATGCAGCAGAGAGGAGGACACTGTGAAAAAGACCATATGCTCTCAAGTTCCATCCAGGAAGCATGTCTGATACCACAGTGTATTCAGATGTAGATTTTGAAAGGAGTAGCCTCCTAGAATACAAATAGGAAGACATTGTAGTAATTAGAAAATTGATTTTATGGTTCTAGAGATAACTATTTTATCATTATTTTAAGTCTGTATATATTTAAATACATATATATGTATATATTTCTAAATACACATTCCAGAGTAAATTGACCATATTTTAATGCAGAAATACATAATGAGGTTATTAGCATTAATTCTCAAAAATATATTTAATTTTAAAACTCACTGGTAGGTCCTGGAAATTTCATTTCTTATTCTAATAGCACAAAGCACTTCTGATGCTCAAATTTGTAATTGTAAATACATTCTTCAGCACATGGGCTCCTTGGGGAACAGGGCTGACATTAGCAGTGATGAGTCACTTTGTTATTGTATATCTCTTTTCTATCAGGTTATAGGAAGGACACTCAGCCCCTCTGCTCTTTTTTCCAAATGCCACAACTCCAATGCAATCATGAGAAAGTATTAAACAAATCAAAATTGAGGGACATTTATAAAATACCAGACCAGTACTTCTCATTATTGTAAGACCATGGTTTAAAACATCAAGAAATGAGAACTGTCCAAAGTAGAAAAAAATGAAGGAAGCCAGGTGAATAATAGCAGACAGAGATGGCAGTGATGAGGAGAAGCTAGCAAAGGTAAAATCCAGTTAATAGAATGGCTGATTTTTTTTAATTTAGCAAAATCCACATTGTATGTATTTATTAAAACAATATTGTATGTATTTATTAAAATAATATATTTTATTCTGTCCAACTTGTAGCTCTTAGCCATGTATTGAGTGTGTCCGACTTGTAGCTCTTGGCTGTGGATAGCCACATGTGGCTCAGCAGAGCTATGAAAGAAGACCAACACAAAAACATAAAATTACCTAAAACATTAGAGAGAAATGTACACATGTCTGTGTGTGTGTCTGTGTGTGTCACTGTGTGTGTATGTGACTTGATTGCGTGTTTTTTTTAGAAAGAAAGGGAGAGAGAAAAAGAAAGGAAGAGAGAGAAAGAAAAAAGAGAAAAAGAAACAGAGAAAGAGAAAGAAACAGAAAGAAAGAAAGAGAGAAGAGAGAAAGAAACAAAGAAACAAAGAAAGAAACAGAAAGAAACAAAGAAAGAGAAAGAGAAAAAAGAAAGAAAGAGGATTGTATGGTTCTTAAGCATGAAATTTGTAGATGACAATGTGACGTTGCAATGTGAAAATGTTGGACAGGGTTGCATCTGTACCGTAAATTCAATAGTTCTACCTCATCTGAAAATTTGCTTTTACCACTTAATTCTGTTCAACTCTACTTTGAAAATGTTAAAAGGTAAATGCCATAACTAAACACTGTGTTAGTTGTAAATGCCTGCCATTGTGAGTAGTATGATGTTTGCTGTCGTCCTCCTTCGCAGCCTCCCACCCAGGATGTAAATCATCCCTCTGGCCCTTAAGTCTACACTGTATAAGCCACTCAGCTATGGTTAGTTACTCAGTAGCCAGCTTACCTATCATAGAAGTTTGGGATATTCACCTTTGTTCAAGTAATTCTTATTTCTGTTAATGATAGACCCAAAGTTTGGGAGTGATAGTCTTGGGAGTTCAAATATGCCAATGAAAAGTATAAATACTTCCTTTAAATGAATAGTAGTTCTTGAATTAATAAGGAAAAATTATAGTCATATGCTAAGTTCTATAATAAGGGTATTTTTTTTGCCTATGAAATTTTAAAGAAGAAGTGCCAGATGTTTCTGTTTCATATCAAACTGTAGAAGGTATAGCCATGTGATAAATGGTAGAACTTACAGCCATAACATGTGATAAATGGTTAGTTATAATGAAAAGAATGTTAAGCAAAAGCTTTCCATGTTATCTGAAGTTTCTGATAACCACTGCAAATCTCAGAACTTATCCCCTGAGTATAATGTAAGGGGAATACTGTATCAAATTAGTTTCTTAATATTAACAAATGTATCACAGTCATATAAAATGTTAACATTGGAGAAAACTATGCAACAAGTATATAAGAACTCATCTTTATCTTCACCTTTTCTATAAATTTAAAATTATAAATTTAACTTTAAAATATAGGTTATTGGGCTAGGCCTTGTGGTCTTTATTTTTTATTTATTTTTTATATTTTGAACTAACCATTCAGTGTTTAATTGAAATAAAATAAGCCAGGTTTCCATGAAAAATAATGTTAGCAACTAAGATTTAAATCCTAACTATGGCAAACTCTGAAAAATCAATACGGATTTATTTTACAAGGTATGTAAACATTGCACAAACACACAAATACAATGCAAGTTATGAGTGTTTTTTTTTTGCTGTGACTTACTATTTTTTATTTTTATTAATTACATCGTTTTTTTTTTTTCTTGTGGTCTTTAATTCTAGCACTTGAAAGGCAAAGACAGGCAAATCATGTGGGTTCAAGGTCAACCTGGTCTAGGTATCAAGTTCTAGGCCAGCTAAGGCTACATAGTGAGACCCTATTTAAAATACAAATAAAGCAAAAACATGTATGGGTGGGTGGGTGGGTGAATGGATGGATGGATGGATGGCAGATAAATGGATAGTTCAATAGATAGATTGATGGATGGAAAGCTAGATAGTAAGTAGGTAGGTGGATGGATGATAGATGGAAAGATAGATGAATAGATAGATAATAGAGATAGATAGATAGATAGATAGATAGATAGATAGATAGATAGACAGGTAAATAGACAGTTAGGTGGATGGATGTGGATGGATGGTACATAGATGGAAAGATAGATCAAAAGATAGATAATAGAGATAGATAGATAGATAGATAGATAGATAGATAGATGATAGGTAAATAGGTAGATGGATGGATGGATGGATGGTAGATAGATGGATCAATGGATTGATAGATGGATATATAGAATTGACACATTGAAAGCCTGCTGTGCTAATTTTTAAGGTATTATCTCCAGAGGATGCATTTGAGCATAATCTCTAATTGTACCTACCACAGCTTTATCTGGCTTTCCCCTGCCATCTGCTCAGGACATAAAGGGAAACCTAAGGATAGTGATAAAAGAGTAAAGTACACATGAAAACCCTTTCTGTTCTGCCTCTCATCTGTTGCTACTTCCTGTGTATTATTCTGTGCATTAAAGCAGCCTCACTCACCCACCACTTTACATCCCAGAAGCAACATGCTTCCTTCCCAGTTTCCCTGGTAGAACATGTCATAAGGGATCCTTTTAGAGGTGTTGGTAGCTGTCAGGCTCTTTACAAGAAAAGAGAATTATCGGTAGCCTGGTTTTAATCCAAGCAAATGGAAGACTTTTTATAGTCCTGTGAGATTAATAGATCAGGAATTAGAAAGCAGCACAATTCTAACGTCTCATAAAATCCGTAATGTTCTGTCTGTTAGTGTAAGAAAGATAAAACAGGAAAGACATTTGGTTAAACTTCTGTCCTCTCCACTTGGTGTTTGTGTGATTGTGAGGAACTCCTGTCATACTTTTGTGATTAAATTCACTAGTAAAACTGAGATAGTGCTATTTTATTACAAGTGGGTAAAATCTACTTTTAATGAAAATGCAGTTCAGTTACTGTGAGAATGTGCAAGTCCACAGTGGCTCTCTCAAGAGGCTCGTGTCTCATCAGTAATCCACGAATGATATGGCAGTGTGTTGGGCACCCAAACTACCACATCTTTCTTCACAGGCTCTTGTGATCCTTAGCTCTATTTTCAGGTTCAACTCACCACTTAGCTCCACACTCCACAGTGCAAATAAAAAGTCATCCACAAGAAGTATGCAGTTCCTTCTAAACACATGACATGGAAGTTAATTATTTCCAGTCTTGCTTATTGGCAAAAACCTAGTTGTGTGGCCCTAACTAACTTCAAAGAAAGCTGAAGACGATTTGCTGACTTATATTTCTGGTTTCATGGAGACAGGCAAGGCAACCTGGAGTTTTTAATTCTAAATACCTGCAGTGGTGCCTTGTGCCCAATAAATGCTTACTAAATGTTCTCTTTAAATCATATAGAAGACAATTAGTGGGAAAGGAGAAATAAAATATGAACACTTTAACATGACATTTTAATCACTGAGAATTTAGGATTTACCTTTCTAGGCAAATATATTCACATTTGAAAACATTTATTATGTTCATAAATGAAAACACGATTCCCAAGAAATAAGATTTCTATTCACCTTAAAGAAAAGAAGTTGCAGAAGCAGGTCTTTTATATGTTTCTATATTAGAAACAAGAAGCATACTTATTGGACCCACTTCAGTTAGTTTTCTGTTTAGTTCAGGAAACATTGGTGGATCAACCCAGAAGGAGGCAAGCGTCGGTGAAAATCAAGACGCCGAGGGAATGTGTTACTTGCACCTAACTTAGAAGTTCTTTTGTTTGGTTGCTTACCACAACTGTAATTTTATGACTGAATTTTTCTGTTGTTTACTCCTTGTAGGGATTTGGTTTCAACCTTTTAACATTTTTGTAACAGCGGTGCAGCTTCACCTTTATTGGCCTATTTCCATTTTTTCTTGCTTAATATGAATGCTTTCTTGAGAACATTTACACCAACCTGATGAACTGCTATGGTTTTGTACTGGACCCCATTCATGCTAAACTTTCCTAGGACATTCGTGCATTCACAGGACACAGTCCCAGCCTGTCAGCTTTGCCTGTGATTTATCTGGCCGTACCGCCTCCCAGCTGGCAGCTGGACTGGGCTGAGTTGGCCCTGCTCTTTGGGTGACATTGGCAGCATGAGGGGTGAACACGATACTCGTTACATTAATCTGCCTGGGCTGCCATAACAAAATACCAAAGACTTGCTTAACATTTATTTCTTACATTAGGGAGACTGAGAGATTCAGGACCAAGGTCTTAACTGCTCTCATGTCTCTTCCTGGCTTGCAGGTGTCTTACTTCTCAAGTGCGTGGAGGGGGTGGGGGAGACAGGGAGGAAGATGGGCCGGAAGTGATAGGATAACCTTTGTTACTCTCTCACATGTCGTATGTCCAGTGCAATTATATCACGTCTGGGTGTCGATAGGCAAGCTGAGGGGAGTACAGGTGGGTAGCCTGTAATACTGGGACTTGCTCTAGGTTACCTGCTCTGGGCAACCTGTCAAAGCTTCAGCAGAAGCAGAAGGAAAAGGTGGTCCCGCTGGCTTCCTAAACTCTTTCTCTAATGAGATCTCTGCTTTAATTTGTGACCACACAGAGGACTTCAGGATTTGAAAACTGTTAAGTTGATCTAAGAAGTGGTGTTTTAGAGTACTCTATAGTTCTCCTACATTAACTCCAGAATCCTCACGGCAACCTTCATAAGAATGTTTGAACTATTTCATTGGCTCTGTCGTACATCAGAAAAGTGAAGCTTGGAGAACTTTGTTGGTTTGGCTGAGGTCAGAGAGCTAACAGGAAATAGACACTGAGATTCTATTCCAGGCCTTTGGGTTTTTAAACTGCATTTAGATCAATATGAGCTGGAGTTTGGCTCAAGAGCCACTCAAGTTTGGTTTCAATTCAAGCTCTGTCACTTATTAACAGGAAGTAGGAGAGTTACTTAACTCACTAGAACCCCTCAGTCTCTCTCTGACATGGAAATAACTGAGTGAGTTTCATACTGCTTTATTAAAAATTAAATCATAGAATGCGTAGAAACCACTTAGAAAAGCACCTGCTAAGAGCGGTAAAATCACTGCCTATTATGTGCAAGTACAGATCAAATCCTGTTTGATTAAATTTAACTCAGAAACCAAATGTACACATTCTATTGGACTTTAGATTGAAGTGTAGTTCAAATTACATAATGTATTGACTATGAAGTATTTTATTTACAAGCTTGTAACATATAGTTCACAATGTAGCTTTTATTCAGGCGTGAGTTTCTTGTCACTTCAGCACCCATCTCCATCTCACTTCTACTCACATATTTATTCAAGATATTTTCATCTCCACCCAAGCAACGGAATTTAGCAGCAAATGACAGACAGGTGCCTTATAAGTTTGTATCAGTTACAAGTTAAGCAAGCCAATGACTTTTAAAATATTATTATTATCAATTATTCCATTGCCTCATGATTATTTAGTCTTTACTAATAAAAGAAACTGACTTTTGCATTGTCATTTTTATCTCACACCAGAAAGTCAATAAACAGATACTGATGAATACAGGCCAATGAATGTTATCAAAGAAACCAACAGTGAAAGAACAGAGATTTCATTGCTTGAAATTTGGGAAACGAACAAACAAGCAAAAAAGTCAAATTAAGCTTTTCAATTTTTATACACATTTCTCAGGACTTAATCTCTAACAGATCTCTATGTTCCTATTATTAGTTTGATCCCACAAGCTCAGCAAAAGGGTGGGTAGCAGCACCATCAGCTTATAAAAGCCATTGTGATGGGGAAACACCCGCCTAATATGCCCAGGTTTGTGGGTAACAGACTGTGCATGCCAAGGCAAATTAACAATACATACTTTGATATGTCTTGCACAGAAGTCCTGGTTCTATCTGGAAGAGGTAATTAGGGAATTTTATTCGTTTCTAGTTTAGTATGTTGTCCATGCTCATGGATGAACAAAGAAAGAAATATTTGGATAATTATTTGGGTTAAACTTCCATGCAGGAAACCATTTATTTTCCTCAGGTAGAAGAAACCAGACCAACCCAAACCTTGCCATACTGAAAGCAAAGTGCATTAGTTATGTAAATGTCGTAATCTCTGCTCTGCAATCAGCTGAACAAACAATCAAGGCCAGTGTGCCTTTGAAGCTTTGGGAGCAGAATCTAATGACTTTGAAAGTCAAAAGTAAGTAAATAAATTTTAAAACCACTTCCAACCTGGGTAGTCAGTCCTGTTCATGACTGAGAATTACTAATGAGTTTATTTTAAAATGATTTTTAGAGTCAGGGCAGAGCATCTATGAACATGTTCATGAGTAAGATGAACTATGACTTAAATTTGTCTCTCTGTACACACATGGAAAACACCTTCTCAATGTCTTTATTAGTACTACTAGTAGTAATAATACTACTATTATACTATTATTATTAATATTATTATTACTATTGTTAATAGTAATAATAATAATTTATTACAGTCTATTCAGTTTGTATCCTGGCTGTAGCCCCCTCCCTCGTCTCCTGCCAATCCCACTCTTCCTCCCTTTTCTCTCCCTATGCCCCTCCGCTAGTCCACTGATAGGGGAGGTCCTCCTCTATGATCTGACCCTAACCTGTGAGGTCTCATCAGGACTGTTTGGATCCTCTTTCTCTGTGGCCTAATTAGGCCACCTTGCCAGGAGGAGGTGATCAAAGAGCAGGCAACCGAGTTCATTCCAGAGTCAAAGTCTTGTTGTGGAGGGCAAAATGAACATCCCTGCAGTTTCCTTTTCTGTTCGGTTGTTAAATTGCTGCCGTTTTATACTGCATCACGCACAGCTTATCACATGTGTTTATCCTGTTTTCCCAACTCTGTCCTTCAGTTTTGTCATTATTGTTTTTGGTTTTCATATTTGTTTTTTAGCATTATCAGATGGGGCACATATCCCACAAAATGCATGTAAAAGTCAGAGGTCAACTTTTAGGCGTTCCCTTCTCTTCTGCATTGTTGAGGCAAGGACTCTTTTGTGGGTTTTGCTATGCTGAATACTCTAGGCTAGCAGGCCTGCAAGCTTCTAGACCAGCAGTTCTCAACCTTCCTAATGCTGCAACTTTTAATACAGCTCCTGGTGTTGTGGTGATCCCCCAATCATAAAATTACTTCGTTGCTACTTCATAACTGTGATTTTGCTACAGTTATGAATCGACAAGTAAATGTCTGACAGGCCAGCTATCTGAAATGCGACCATCGAAGGGGTCACAACCTACAGATCGAGAACCACTGTTCTAGACCATTCTCCTCTCTCTGTCTCCCACCTTGCAGCTGAAAGGCTGGTTTTATAGATGTGCACCTCCAACTCCAGCTTTTCAAACTTGTGTTCTGCATATCTGTAGTGCAAGCAGCTTTATCCGCCGAACCCTCTTGCTGTGTCTTTAAAGCAGAGATGTCATGTCTTTCTCAGGGTTAACACGGGGCTTAGGTCACAGTCAATGCAAACTAAGATTTTGAGTGACTGGTTTGTGCAACATGAATATATACAAACATCACTTGAAGAATGTTATGGTACATATGGATGCACACATTTATTAAAATATTTATATACAGTTATCCAAATTTTTATTACAAAGGAATTTAGGGACTTTTCTAAGGGCAAGAATCCATACAGTTTCGAATGTTTTAATAATACTTTAAATTAACCTGATTCTCCCCCACCCCCAGAGATTAGTAATTATAAAACACCTTGGGTCTAGTTGCCATACATTGTGTTAGAAATATACGACAGACATGGCCATGGACAGAGTTTGCTTTTAAAACTGATCACAGAGAGTTCTGGAAGCTTTTTGGATGGTATGGAGCTATTCCATGCCGGTTTTGAGTTTAGTGGTAATGCTCACTTCTTACTTCCTTGGTATTTTTTGTATCCAGTTTTCCAGGATTGCTGTTATCTCATATGAAGAATGCTTGAAGCTATCATTAAGAAATTTTCCTTGGAGTCTCTTCTGTAGTGAAAAGAGCAGTGTTTATCACAACGTAATCAGAAAGGCAGATGTAACAATGAGCCATTGAATGTAGTCCGTGTTTGTTAAGCTACCCCAATTTTCAAGCTTATGGTGGGTATGAGATTAGACTTTGTCTTCTGCCAAATGTCATCTATCTCCTTCACTTTTTTCCTGAATTGTGACTGTCTTTGGTATTTGTATCTCTTTGTCATCATTGTCTCCTGAAATCATATATTATATACCTTCTATATGATGATTAATATAACATATAACCATGTTCAGGATTGGCAGCCATTAAATGTCTGTTGGGAACGAAATATGAATAAAATGACTGTGGTCATGGCCATACCGTGCAGTGTAGCAGGTTAACAATGTGGAACTCAGGCAGTATCAGAAAACAGCGGCAATGCTTCAACTAGCCTGAGTGGTTCAAAATAACACCCTCACTCTAAGTGGGCAGGAAGAGGCAGCTGAATGTGGGCGAGGAGGGTAAAGGGCAAACATAAGAAAATCACAGGCGTGTGAGGCAGCATACTCTGTATAGATGGAACTGTAAACAGGCTGTAGTGCCCGTGCAGTGTGGAGACAGATGGTGAAGAATGAGGCCCAGACAGTGACACAAATGAAGCACAGGTAATAAACAAGGTAGAAGAGGCGTGTTCGTGCAGATGAACTGGGGAGGTGACACTCCCTGGGCAAGCAAGGGTCCGACTCATCTGTCTTGCGCCCACCCATTCCCAACTTTGTGTCCAGGTCTGTTCACAAGGCCTGGCCTGCGGCAACCGTGTTCTGAGTGAATGTGGGATGCTGGGACACTCAGCAGAAGAGTGAGAAGGTCCCTCCTCTGCTTTAGAGATCCACAGCTCTCGCAAGCAGCATGGAGGTAAATGTGCAGAGATCAAGAGTGGGGTAACAGAGTCCAGCGATGAGGAGAAAAGATGAACTTGTCGGTGACAGGGGTGAGTTCGAGTCCTTTGGCAGACTAAACATAGACACCTGTTATTAGGAGCCAGTGAGAAGAAAAGGAGAGCGAGGCTCCTTGGACCCCACAGTTGACTGAAACTGAACGAGGAAAGACAGACTAAGGAAGAGACAGATTCAAAGTCTTCTAAAAATAACTTGTCATGCAGATTGTTTCAACATTTAGTTTTAAAATGAAAAGCTGAGGGTGAGCAAGATGGTTCAGTGGAAGGCTTTGATGATGCCCCCCTCCCAACTCTTTCTAGAGGGAACATCACCAGGTCCAATCTTTTTTCATGTTGATTTCAAGATGGCAATAGCTAAGTCATTCTCAGAGAACAGAGTTCCATAATTCCTTCCTTTTAGAGGGGAAAAAAGTTATTTATTTTATGACACCAACACATTTTGATATAACTATATTACCACTTAATCTTCACCAAAAAAAAAAATGGTAAGAAGAAAAATAATCTACGACTCTTAACACAAATGCTCAGCACCTGCTATTTCTTAGCGCTTCACTCCCGGACACGTGGCTTCTTAAAGTCTGCATGCTTTGCATGGGGAATGAAACAACGATTGTAAGCCAAGGAGATTTCCAAACAAATACCATTTTCACTTCTTTTTTTCAGTCAAATTCCTGAAAACAGACCCAACCAAACAAAGAGCTTTAACTACTGGGCCATCTTACCAGCCCTAGAAATATGTTTTATTTGAAGAGAATATTCGTTTAGGATTAGTAATTTCTTTCTGCCAAAGGAGACTCAGTGTGACGTTACCCGTGGGTATGGGATATCCATTTGGCAGCACCACGGGTATCTGGATATGCTCTTGGGAGCAGAGTCAGCTCTGAACTCGAGGGTCAATAGTTCTTTCTGCATTTTTAGTAACCATTGTTTGTGTGTGACAATGGGGTGGGGGACACGCATGTGCCACAGCACACACATAGAAATTAGAGGACAAATGTGTACAGTCAGTTCTCTCTCACCGCTTTTTACATGGCCCCAGGGATCTAATTCAGGCCCCAGGCTCACATAGCAAGCGCCTTCCCTTACTGAGCCATTTTGCCGGTGGGTGATCAGCAGTTCTCAAAGAGGGCTCTCATGCAGAACAGCCTCAGACCCCCATGGTGAGACCTGAACAGCGACAGCATCCATCCACAGAGCCAGAAGAGGAAGGTCAGCTCCTTCCTCGAGGCCAGGGAAGGATCTGCGTGATGAAAGTTCCAGAAATTAGGGAGAAAATGAAGGAAAGAATGAGAGCAAGTGAAGCCGGGAACTTGCCTACACAGCAAAACCCGGTCTTTCTCTGTTTGGTCCATCATCTCCCCACTCCAGGTAGGCCAGCAGAGAAGAGGACGGCAAGTCCTCCGCCTTCACCTGTGTTTACGGAGGATGCTGTGTGTGCAAGTTTGGCTTTAGAGTACTTTCTTCCTTAGTCTTGTTCCCATCTATTTTGGCTAGAGAATCTGTGTCTTCTAATGTAAGAAATCTGACTACATGCTAGGGTTTCAGTGTTTTTTATCTCCGTGGTTACCCAGCACATTTCACCACTGTTTATAATCAGTATGTTTTGTTTTTTTTTTCCCTGCCCCTATTCAGTATGAAACATAAATACCTTGCCCAGAGCCAAACAGGAATGGCTTCTCTCTAGCTTTCAGGAGCTATATACTTCACTGTGAGCACATAAAAAAAATAAATAAATATAATTTTTTAAACCTATAAAAATCAGAGAGAAGGATAAATGGGAAAAGTTCGTCTTAGTGTGTGGTGTGTTCATGTATTGTGCTTAGCAAGCACCACAATGACTCTCTGATTGACATCAGTTTCAGCCATAGGAAAGTATGATTCTGCCCTCGGCCCACTATCCTCAGCATAAATCAGGGTTTAGTTATAGCCACCTATGTTAAGTGCAATTGGTATACAGAATTTAATCTGGGTATGGGTAGTAATTTTATGCCCTCATTTTGATGACTTTTCACTTGTTCATCCCTAAGAGGCCAAGATTTTATTAATTTTTAAAATTTTTTTTTCCAGTAGAAGATTTACAGTACAGAAATTACTTTTGAAACCATCCCTTTTAGGTCACAGGACCAGTTCTGTTTAAAGATGACTTTGGATGTATCTAATAATAACTAGACATTTTACCAGATGGCTGTCAGAGTTCATTCTTTGCTGTGACATTTTGAGGAGTGTGTTTTTATTCTATTTATCCTGCTCACGAAGGAATTGAAATGTAAAGAAATTAAGAGTTTTACCATAGTCACAGAAACATTAGACCTGAGTAACCTTGGCATGGCTGACTGCAGCCTTATCTTCTTCCTCTAAGCTGGCTTGAAATATTAATGATGACCTTGAAAAGTGTTCTCATCCAGTTTTTGTTTTTGTTTCCCCCTCAGGAAAATTGATTTATATTTTTTAACCTAAAAACTTCACAGCAAACAATGGCTAAATGGTTGAAAAGTTATTAAGTTTTCAATTTGAAAGTAAAACCTAACTGTGTCATATATGACATGACTGAGAAAAACAATAGACTTCAGTTTTGACAAGTTTTTCAAAAAGCACAGTCCTCATTCTTGAGTACTTTGGGATTTGATCTTCGGGTTTTTTTTCTAGCAGTTACTAGCTTAGTAACTGTTTAATGTGGCAAAATGATTGTAGTGACTTTGAGCCAAACCTAAATGCTATTATTTAATTTGTAACTAACTAACTAATTAATTAATTAATTTTGCTTCCAATATCAATATTGGAGATTAAGGGAAAACTATAATTCAGATGTGGTGATAAAGCTTAATTGCTGACATAATTTAGTATGAAATGCACATGAAAAATCTGAGAAGATGTATTTTGGAAGATATGAATTAGCCTATGCAACCTGTTTTTAAACCTTTGAAGGAGCAGAATTAATAAGCTAACTTCAAATAGTTGAGAACATGATCTTGAAATATTTAATAAATGTGAATTCTTGCTATAATATTTAAGATACCTGAAAACCAAATATAATTATAAAAGTTCAGATATTTTGTCATTTAGTGACTAGTCCCAGGAACATTTATGATAACTAATAACGATTTTAAGCAATGATTATCTATGAGTGAAGTGTTACAGAGGAGAGCCTCTGTCATCCCTTCATTCATGGTTGCATTTGTCTGTCCTTCCTCCTGGCTGCATAAAAGAAGCAGAGCAGAGTGAGGAGGAAGACTCAGCACAGTCTTCACGATCATATTGAAAGACAGAAGCCCAGATCTCCAACTTGCTCAGATCAAATATCAGAAATTGAATTTCCCTGCAAGATCGTCCTTAGTCTTGTGCCCCTTCTCTTTCTTACACACAAACTTTGCTTCAGCCCATTAGGTAACATCCCAGAAACCAGCGAGTTATCATGTGCTGCTGACTGTACCACTCATCTGTGTGATTTTCTCAGCCTTGGTTCTTGACTCTCAGAACGCTAGACGGCCAAGTGTTATTTTAGAATTCCGGGATCCTTCACCATTCTGTGCCAAAACATGAAAGCAGACCCGTGTCCTGTCCTGCTCTCTGACCTGCGCCAGAGAAAGCCACATCTCCAAGCTTCCTCTGAGGTTCCTGGAAACGGCCACCTTGTCCGTCCACCTCAAGGACAGGTCTGGAAAGCAGTCCTAAGCGGGCTTTGGGGGCTGTTTCAGGGCCACCAGTGCACGCGCTTATGCAGTCCCAGAATGAGGTCTAGAAGGGAAGAAGAACACAGATTTGCTGTGGGCGACCCCACTGGGGCCGGTAGACTAGTGAGGGACGTGGATATTACAGTCCACTTACGTTTAAAACTCCGTCAAAGTATGGGAATAGACCTTGAAGGCTGCAGATATGTCCTCCCTACCTAGCCTTTCAACCACTTATGTCTCCAGACCCAGTGTCTCTCAGATCTGGTATGTCCTGGGAAGCAACTTCAAGTAGTGCTTACGGGCAGGCCCGCAAGCCGAGGCGGAGCTGTGAGCTGGTTTGATTTCTGAGTTGTCCATTTTCTGACCGTAGCACCCTGGGCACAGTGCGCTGCCTGCTGAGCAGTGGTAATAAAATCTTCCTGCAGGGTTGTGGCTCAAGTAGGAGAGGTTAAAGTCTTTAAGAGGCTTAACTCAGGTAACTGCTTCATAGATCATTGTGCTGTCATCGTCTTCATAACCACTGACATGATTGTCACAGCTGTCATTCCTCATTGTCCATGGGTATGATGACCTTGGGCAAATCACATGGCCCTTCAGAACCTCCATTCCTTTATTTATACAGTATCTGCACACAGGATAATTAAGATTCTGTGTGGTTGAGCAGGAACATTGTACAGTTCTTCCATTTCCTTTCCACTCAACTTGATCATGACCCCCCCACCCACAATCTCTCGTAAATTGTGCATGGAAGTTAGCTATTATGCATGTGGTATCTCGGAATTCTACATTGCACTACATTGTGATTAAACTTGATACGTGAAAATCTGAATCTTCCCTGCAGTACTGAAGGACTAAATATGCATGAAAGATATAAGTAGTTGCTTACAGAAGGATCTATTGTGGAGTTCCTGTACTCGTGGGCTCTTCTGGTAAATTAAAAATCAAATCTGATTTACAAAAAGATATTGAGTTTGCCTGTAACTCTTCAGAAGCATGTAAGTATTTTTTTAATCACTTTGAATCACAGGCTTTTGAGAGTTGATTTAATCTGATTTCTCTCTCTGAAAAACAAGCATGCCTGCAAATATTTGTAGCCAGTTCCTGAAGAAAAGATGGTTCACGGATCCTAAGTCAAGAATCCTGGCTTCCAACCAAAACAAAGATAAAGCTAGAGAAAGCAGAATATGCTGACAAGGTTGAAGCCCGTTCTAAATTTGGGCTTCAACCACCTGCACCCTTAGCATCACAGAAGCAAAGAGAATAACATCTACCACAGGTGACACTTGTCCCAAGCATGGAATTAAACATTTTATGACAGCTACAGCGTCATTCCTCATCCAAACATGAGACGGCAGATCTATCTGATAAGAAAACCAAGGCTAAAGCAGTCCTCTAAAGACCCAGCAGGAGCCAAAGATGGGAGCAAACTCCTAACTTGGGTCTTGCTGTACAGCTACTACAGTAATGGTGGAAAGGTCCTGCATTCCTTCCTCTTTCTCCTCAAGCTCCAAATCCTCACAAATGACAGAAATGCAGAGATTGCTCTTGTGAGCTCTGCGCAGAGGACCTTCTTAAACCAGTATGGTACTGGCAGGCAGTCCTGCCTTCTCCCGTGCTGGGAGCTTGGCTGTCATGCAACCGTGGTGTGTTGCTGTTGGGATAGATGGGGTGGGCAGAGGACTGAGGGATAACTGACTCTCTTGGCTAGACATGACTCAACAGTTCTGATCCCCTACGTGCCCCAGTAAAAGTTCCCAGCTGATGGCTATATAAAACAGTTGTCAGCAGAGAGGTGGCCTCTCAGATTCAGAATGTCCCATCTGCCAAATCCCACATGAGAAAAGTGAAGACAGGGCCCGTTTGGAAGAGAAGAACTGCTTCTAGAAAGATTTATTACAGGGGTCATGTTGCGCCCATTAACGTGCTCACCTGACTTCACCCCTCCTTGACTCATTCATTCATTTATGTTTAAGATGATTTATTAATCTCTTCTAAATGGAGGACTAAACAGAGGGCCTTATACAAGGGACAGAACAATCAGAACCTTGCTGGAGTTCTGTCTTTCATTATACTCTAATAGGGACCTTTCTTGATAAACAACCTGACTCAGTATTGTGAAGAAATGGCTGTGGTTTGCAATTAAAAGCCCCCTCTGGTAAGGTGAGACCCATGTCCCCATCTTTTATCCTGGAATATTCTTAGTGAGCTAAGAATATGCTCAGAGATCCATTTTTGGTTTCAAGTCATTTTAAGATATGCTATCTTATCACTTCAGACTTCACAGTGTGTCCTAGAAAACCATGCTGTTTTCACACTGATATTAAAGGCAGTGTGTGGCTTGGGATTTGATTTAGATTTTTCCTTGTGATTTCCCACATGATCCAAAGTGTCTGACCTTTATTTGGCAATAATGAGGAAAACATACCTTGAGAATATTTGAGAGGAAATATGCATATTTAGAAAAATGTTATATCTTCTGTGCCATTTTTCTTACAGGCTGTGGATGGTACAAATGATAAAACTCTTAGACCTCCAATGAGGAGTTTACAAGAAATGTTTATCTAAGAGCCATTGATAAATATATAGAGATGAACAATAAACTCATTGAGTGTTACTTGTTCTTAAAACTCCTTTAGTGGGAGGTGACATTGAGAAATGGTCAGGCAGGAAAGAGAATTTTGATTCCTCAGGAACCAAACGATAAGTTTCACATGACAGCATGTGTCCAAAATTCCAGCTCTGAAGAAGCAGAAAGGAGGATCCCTGAGGCTGGCTAGTGAGATGGTCTAGACCAAATCACAGGGCCCTGGGCCAGTAAGAGACCCTGCCTCAAAACAAAAACAAAGTGCAAAGCAATTGAAAAGGACACCTGATATGGACCTCTGCCCTCTGCATATAACACACACACACACACACACACACACACACACACACACAAAGACAGAAAAAATAAAAATACATTGTCAGGGCCAGGGATATAGCTTAGTTGGTAGAATGAGTGCCTTCCTGCTATTACACAAAGCCCTGGGTTCGATCCTCCAGCACACATACATTTAACTGTGATGATGCACCCCTATAGTCTCATTGTTTAAAAAGTGGAAGCAGGGGGATCAGAAATACAAGATCATCTTTCGCTACATGGTGAGTTCAAGACTGGCCTGGGATGCCTCAAAGCCCTCCCTCAAATAAATAAATAAATAAATGAATAAATAGATAAATAAATAAATAAGTTGGCCTTATGGAGTTTAGGATAGAGCTTTCTTGTGAAAGCGCTAGCTGGGACCACTGCTGTTCCTTTTGTCAACTGCTATCAAATCTACATATAAGCCAGTGGGTCCTTTACATTAATTAGCCCATCTGTGGGCTGAGGACATGTGCATGCCTATAAATGGAGATAAACACAAAGTATTTGATAGATTGAGCAAATACAGTGTCTTACACATACCAAGAGATATTTTTTTTCCAATTGTGTGTCATCCCAACTGTGATAATGAAATACCACTTTATTTTAAATGTTACTGACTTCATAAGAACTTTATAAATACTAAGAAGACTATAATAATAATAATATATAAGGAGCCCTTACAAATCATATGATACTGAGATTGTGTGTCTTTATTGGAAGATGTGGCCATCATTCATGTAAGGACTCTCCTGAGCGCCTGCTTTGCGTCTGGCCCTGTTCCAGAAGCTGAGAAGACCTTCTGAAAAAAATAGCTGTTGTGTTCTTGCTGACTAAATTCCAGAGAAGAGACAAGGAGCTTCTACACAGCTGGCTTGGAGAGGGGAGCTCTGTGATGAGGAAACCTCTTTTGAAGGTAGTAATTTGGCATTCAGGAAAAGAAAAGGAGACTCAGAGCTTGGGGGGACAGCGGAGGAGGATGTTACTGAGAAAGCTCTGAGTTAAGCAACACAGAAGCTAAGGGCGTCACCACGTGGCAACTGTAGACCCTGTCAGCGTGCACAGCTTCCTACAAAGTCCAGCGGGAAAAGCCTTCCACCTTGGCATCTGGTTTGCTTGGCTGCTCGGTTGAGAACCAAGTGTAGGAGAACATCAGGGTCTCCTTGTAGGCCTGGTAAGAGCCGGTAACTGGGGTGCAAAAAGATGGTCTGGAGCTAGACCATGGAGCGACACAGAGAGAAGCCGCGAGGTTTGCTGGGAGGGAGAAAACAGTAGGATTCAGTGGCACCTGGGATGCAGGCGAGGAGGTAAGGGAGCATCCGAGAAGGAAGCACCTACGTTAAGACCTTGCTTTCATCCTGACTTCAGCTGACACATTCTCTGGCCATTCTGACCCTATTACTTCCTCTGTCTGGGACAGTAGTTGATCGTTAAACTCATAATGCTAGTGTAAAGCAAGGCTCCAGGCGTTAGAGGTATTGGTGAACATAGGAGAATTCTGCCTTTCTGGAGGCTAGCCTGCCTCTTCCTGTCCTGTAGCCTGGTTTATTGGGGTCTATTTTGTTTGTTTGTTCTTTCCTGGTCATTTTTACAAAATTTTGTGTGTCTTAATAGTCTATAATTATTTTAGGAACCCACTTTTTTTCTGGGTTTTCAAGACAGGGTTTCTCTGTGTAGCCCTGGCTGTTCTGTAGACCAGGCTGGCCTCGAACTCAGAGAGGTCCACCTGCCTCTGCCTCCCTGAGTGCTGGAATTAAAGGTGTGTGTCATCACCACTTGGCTTTTGGGACCCACTATTCAGTCTGTATGTCTAATTGAGGGGATGAGGAAGCAAAAGTTAATGTGGAAAATCCGGCTTCTCCACAAATAACTTCAGAGGTTTGCCTGCGTTGAAGATGCAAACTCATGACAACCCAAATCTCCATCACATCATTGACACACAATAATGTTTTACATTAAAATGGAGTTAGTTTGAGACAGCAGACCCCTCTAGTGATGTAATCAAAAGCTTGTCGATTAGTCATATGTGTTTGTAAGAAGGAGTTTATATAAAAGTGCTGATGCTGAGTGTCAGAGGCCGCCATCAATTAAAACTTAGTCCACAATGAAGAGAAAAAGCTAAAGTTTGGAAATCCAAGTAAAACATTATAATTTCTGATTTCTAAAAATTTAAATTTTTATAGGATTTGTTATGACTCTTTAAGAAGATCGTGTTCCTGTTCACAAACAATAAGCACCTTTTCACACACAGAAAAATGAGGTCTGGTTATGGCTCTCTAAGTATGTCTTAACATATAACAAAGATCGCAGTTCAGGCTTCCCAAGGAAGACAGGTCATACACAAAGAGAAGGCTGCCTCCATTTCAAGCCCATTGTGATAAATGTTGCCATAGAGATGCCGTTGCTAGCACATTGCTGTATTGACTACAGCTACCCAAAGGTTAACAAACTTCCTGTGGTCTGTCCAGGAACTCTCTTGTTCAAGGAAAATGCTCCTGAGTTCTGGAAAGCTGAGCTTTGATTGCAGGGCTGGTGGTACACATGGCGGGAGGGAGTGGGTTTGCCCAGCCTACAGGAAGTCCTTGTTCGATCCTTAGTATCCAATACATTGGGTGTGGTGGGACAAGACAGTAACCCCAGCACTCAGGAGATGGAGCTAGGAGGAGTTCAAGGTCATTCTCAACTATCTAGTAAGTTTGAAGCCAGCCCAAAATATATGAGACCCTGTCTCTAAAGAAAAATTAAATGGAACCCATTTGTAAGGAGTAGTTCTGTACTCTTGCCAATGTTCATAATTATCAACAGGAAATAAGACCAAGTAGTAACAAGGTTCTTAGAGTAAAATATAGATGCTATTCCCTTCATCTCATTCATTCATTCAACATATTTCAATGAATGCCTTTTCTGGACAGTGCAGTGGGCAAAGCAGTAAACCAAATCTACTCTCTAACTCCAAAGAGCTTATGGTTCCATAGGTATCAACACACAAAACAGTGTCCTAAGCACTGTAATAAACACACCACAGGATACATTTCAGTCTTAAAAGAAAACAAGATACTTTTCTTATAAAGGTAGAAAACACCCTCCTGAGAAAAATGGCATCTAAAATGCTGTTGTAAACAGAAAGGATTTAAAATAAGCAAGAAGGAGGCACATCTTGGGAGGTAAGACATGAACAAAGTAATAGAAGCAAGAGAGCATGCTCGTCTGAGAAACAGCTGGTACCTCCTGCAGCGAGCACTCCTGCGGCATCGCCCTGTATCCAGCACTGTCTGAGGGCCAAGAGATAAGAGATAAATAAGTAAACAAATAAGGAGGCATTGCTCTTGATGGAGACCTCTGTGTAACACATTTTGTAAATAGTTCTCTCACGTCTGAAGATGGCAGTAGATGCTGAGTGGAAGCCATTGGACTGAGATCCCATGGTGGTGGCTGAGTGGCAGTGATGAAAACACTCAGTGAATCCTTCAATAGTCTAGGAACTGCGATAAGAATTTACGGCATTATTTCCCTCAGTGCCACTCAGGGGATACTATTATTATTTTATTCTTTCTCATCAGCCGAAAGAATTATATCACAAAGGGCAATTAATTCATGAAATATTCAGTTAGGAAGTAGCAGAGTGAAGATTTGCATGGGTATGTTGGGTTTCGGGCCTATAACTCCCAGAGGGAAGCCACCATAAGCACTTGAACAGGAAACTGGTTGATTCGGGGTGCTTTTAAGGATTCTGTTGGCTGATACTGAGCACAACAGGTGCCATTATGTTAGTGTGCTGGAAACTGTGAGAAGTCCCATCTAGGGTACCACCTGTTTTAAGGAAACTGGGGTTCCCCACTCAAGAGCCATAGTGTCCTTAATAATAGAACTTAAAAACAGACTCAGTAGGGTGCTCAAGGGCAACTTTGTTAAAGTTGAAAAGAAAAACCACAGGACAGGTAAGCTGTAAATCTCTGTAGCTGCTTTGAAAAAGCAGATGGAGAAGAAAAAGAGAGAATGCCCTTTTGAGTTAGGTGCGGAAGAAAAGCAGCCACATACAAAAGGTAGGTAGCTTCAGAGAAAGAATAAAAAAGCCCAAGCTATGGGAGAAAGGATATTTAGACTCTAGCCAGCATCTGAAAGAAATGGACATAAAAGAAAGGAAAAGAAAAAAAGTGCAGCTTCCTGTGTGAGGATTCAGAGTGGGTGAGCTTAACAGCGTCAGACAGCAAGAATGCTGGGAAGGAAAAATACATTCTCATTAAAGGGACTGCAGTTTCTTGCAGCTCTTCGGTGTAAGATGTGCTTCTGCCTTCGTGAGGAGCTGTCTCTTAGCAGGAGGACTGCCCTGTCCAACTAGATCAACTCCTGTGTTTGGAGTAGTTTGGAATGTTAGATTTCCGCCCAGGCCAAAGGTACAGGATCTTTTTCCTTTTCCAGGAGGAAATAGGTTCCTTAATGACCTCCAGTGCTACAAGAGTAAAACATAGACTCTATTCCCTTCACTCATTCATTCATTTGTTCATTTATTCATTCAAGACATTCCACCAAGGGCCTTCTGTATCAACTTCTTTGCCTACTTCAGCAGTAGCAAGCTACTGCTGTGGCCCTCAGTGAAGGTGACTCCCCCATCCTTTAGACAGTGGTTTACAGGCCACCTCTCTACAAAGCCTTTGCTCTCCCAGTCTTCCCTGTGGAGATGTAAGTATTCTTTATCCCAGTCTCCTGCTGCTCTTGAACACACAGCACCCCCCACCAGCCTAGAGTCTGCTGCCTCAGGCTGCCTGGAGGTGGCAGGGCCCTGGCCCCTGGGAGGGGACCTGGGAATTTGTTCTTCATCCATGTTCTGGGGAGATGCTGATGGAGCTCTCGCCAGGGGCCCACACTTTGTGAACACAGACTGAAGCTAGGCAGATACAGAAGTGTACAAAGAAAGCTTTTTCACTGAAGATTCACTGGCTGCAGACCCAGAGGAGGTAGTTCTGAAAAATACTCCAGTCCAGAGTGTGTCACCTAACTCTGCCATGGAGGAAAAGTGTATGCCGTCTCTTCTGAGCCATGGGCTCCTAAGAGAGATGCATCATGGGTAAAATTTTAATTTCACACAAAAAAAGGCAGAATCCCAGCATGACTGTCTTTCACGTTAATCCTCGGAGACTAAATATAATGTGAGTAAGACACACACAAGTGTTAGAGGGCATTAAGCTCAGAGCTAACCTGCCATGTCCTGTTTAGAGTACTCATGTCATGCCTGAGCTAAGGGAGCCCGCAGCATTCCGCTTCTAAGAGCTGATGTTATAATCACTGTTCCGAACGCATCTGGTTGTTAGACTAGGTTTCACCTTCCCCCGGTCACAACTGCGCAAACCTGGCAGGATCTGCACCAGGTTTCGCAAGGCACGTGCAAACATGGGCGAGGTGCCCTCTAAGCCGAGTCGCCTGTGCTGGTGACAGAACAACACACAGACCCCACACTAGTCATTGGCACGATGGGCAGCGTGGACAGACATACCTCATCCTTACCTTGACCACGGAGCCAAGTCCCAGGAGATGGTGGGTGGCATTGGTTAAATATGGAAGTAGGTAGTATATCATTTTACTCCCAAGCCTAGACAAGTGCTAATTTCCACATGATCATTCCCCCACAGAACTGAAATTAGGGTTTGGAGTTGGAATGCACAGACACTGCTGCTAATGTTGTCAACATCAAATTGTCATCAGCCTTAGTCTTTTTTAATTATATGCTCTGAATCTTTACTTAAAACCTAAATTTCCATGGAAAAGAAAGCACTTTTTTTTTTCATGCCAAATAGCTTGTAAATAAAGTGTCCTCTGCTAACAGAATACAAATCGGGTTCATTTGGGAATGGGTTCTGCTCTGAAATAAGAAAGCAAATTTAAATTGTAGATCTGGCTGCCCGTTTAGGAAAAACAAAACAACCTCTTGAAATCTAAGTGATACTGAGAATTCCGAATCATTGTGATAAATACTTGGTGAGCACTGAGCTGTGTCATTGGAGGAGAAACCAGACCGGTATCTGATTCATCTTGCCACCGAAGAGTGCATGGGGGACCGAGAAAAAATGACAATAAAGAAAGCGACTTGTCAGTCTTTTAGGATATATTTGGTTGGATGTCGTCAGAAGGTAGCCAGCCCTCTCCCTGGGAACGCGTTGCAAACACTCTCCACTGTAGTAATTAGAGCTAGGCAGCAATTACAGGACTTGCGATTTGTCAAACGCACTGCCTGCCGGCCTCTTCCTGGAGCTGCATCTCGCAGGAGCACCGGGTTGAAATGATGGAAGAATTTCTCTCCCCGAGTAACGCGTGCCGTGCGTGAGGGGCGGCGTGAGCGAGCGGGGACTGTAATCTTTACAGGGAAGGTAAGCAACTGCTCAGCAGTCACACTTCAGAGAACTTCGCCACAAAATGTGTGACAGAGAAAGGAAATCGTTCAAAGAAGCTGCAGCAAGAAAAGGAAAACATCAGAATTGGGGTGGGGTTGGATAACACTTGCTAATTTTAAGACCGACGCCCCGCCCCTGGCTGCGCGCCTCACCTCACCTCTGGTTTTGGTTGATTTTTTTCTTTTTTTACTTGCTGGTATTTAAAGTTTGTTATCGAGGCCCTTGACTAAATATCCTAAAGATGTGGCTGGATGGTTCTTTGCGCTGTCTGTCTGAGCTTCAGTTCTTTTTCCTTTCTGAGTTTGTTTTAGAATAACTGCTGGATAAAAAGTAAGTTTGTATTTAACCCAAGTGAGTGAGAACGGCTTCTCCTCTTTCCCTTGTCCTCCAGAGGTCTCTGACTGAGGATGTTCTCTGTCAATGTGAATGTGAACTCATTCATATTGACAAAATAATGACTGGTCTCCTGCAATAAGATGGAGAGACAAGGGTGATTTGTGCTCCTGACATGTGATTTCTTTTTTTATGACAGGTGCATTTCAGGCTGTAAGTCTAGTTTAAGTCAAATTCAGTGTTTGTTTCAACTCTTGGGCATAGAACTCCCATGGGACAGTGGGTAAGCTTAGCAACCCCAGAGGAGTAGTGGGTGCTGGGAGGGGGGGGGGGAGGCTATTGAGCATAAAATAGGTGTTTGCGACAACCTCCTCACTCCTTCTTGAAAGTCACCACTTTATTTTCTCATGATTTCTCCCCCTTTTCCTTTGACTGCTGTTTGTAAGACATGAATAAGTGTTACTGTTCGGAAAGGACCCGGGAACCCACGGCGGAGGGAAGGGAAGATGTGTTTACCTTCTAGTCCCCGGCAGGATTGTAGGTGGTTTGGAAAACATTGAAACAGCACCAGGTTCCCGTGTTCTGCCTCCCTGGCGGATTAGAGGTGTAAACACCAGGAGTTCAGTGAACTCTTGCAACAAAAAGCCGTGTGCTGGAGCCAAAGCTCACTAGTTTTCCCAAGGTCCTTCAGGCCCTGTGATGTGTGTGACCTCGGAGGCTGTGGGGCTGAGCGTAGTCATCACTTAGGCTGGCGCCTGATTTGAGAAGTTTTGTCTAGTCCTCTCTCTACTGTTGTTAGCATTTCGTATGATGGCCTTCTCCACACATTTGTTATGGGTACATGTGATACGTACGTGTGTGTTCATGTGTGTACATGCACAGGGAGACCAGAGGTCTGACACGCTCCTCCTTGCATCTTGTGATAGTCTCCTGTGGAACCTGAAGCTCAAGCTCACTGACTGAGCGAGGCTCCCTAGCCAAGGAGCTCCAGGGATCCAAATCTGGGTGCTCACAAACGAAGCCACCCCCCACAAGGCCCTGCATGTTTACTTTTTTTTATGAAATTGTTTACCCATGAATATTACTTCATTTAAAAAAGCATGGACAATGATACTCTATCCTATAAATATGTATGTCAGAAGTCTACTTAACAGACAGTAGGACCATGAGCCCTGAAGTGAGAAGCGATAGTGCTTGTGTCACCCCAGGACGAACTGCTAAGTTTCTGTAAGAATACACCCTAAAAGTCCATAGTGTGTCTACATCCCTAACTTGTCCTACTCTCTCACAAGTTCATCAGATACCACTGTGGATGCATATAGGAGGCCAAACCTTTGTTGGTACAGCCAGCACAACCACGTGAGCCACGACTACAGGTGTGTGGCCTAACAGACATGTTGTGTCTTGACCAGATCCTTGTGTCATCTCAGACTCTTCATTTATAATGCAATAATGCAAGTTGTGAGAACACACAGCAGAGCTTCAAAGGAGGTGGATGCGGATGCTCGTGGGCACTTTCCCGTTCCCAGTGCTTTTAGGGTGAGGGACGGACAAGGAGACAGGAGAGAGAACACAGACAGAAGAAGAGATGCAAGGCAAGAAAGACTAGCAGACTGGGGGTCGGGGTGGGGATGGCGATGGATAAGAGAAAGACAGAGATCTGAGTTGTTAGAAAAGAGACAGACAGAGCAATCCAAGCTTGAAAATGCATAGATATTATGCAATTTTGAAACTTTACCTGGAATACACTTCATCAAAGTAAACTCGGTGAGTACCATGTCCATTTTTATGTTGTTTTTTTTTTCTTTGCCTTGCTGTAGTTTAAAGCAGGCATTGCTTAAAAAGCTGTGTGAAGTCCAAAAGAGAATACGAGTTAAAATAAATGGGTTCTGAAAGAAAATATTTCCATTCCTTTGCTGCCTTATGCCATAAATCATTGAAAGGAAGAATAATGAGTACTATGATAAAATTCTTCACTTTTGTGGGATTCCTCATTAAAAGCCCATTGTGTCCATCCCTCCTCATAGTTTTCTGATGAGCTCAGTATTGCACAGGGATAAGCAATTCCAAGAGAAGAAAGCATACAAGAAGCCAGTCATGAACCTAGAAAATTAGTTTATTGAATGAGCAACGGAGAGACATTTGAGAAGTCAAAAAGATATTCCATGTAAGAAATATTATCTAGCTTAAAAAAAAACACACACATCGTTTGCAGTAATGTGGATGAAACTTAGTATGATGAGCTAACTAGATAAGCCAGTCAGAGAGAAAAATGTCACCCATCTTCTCTGTGGAATATTTAACAAGATTGGAAAGCATAAAAAGGGGAGAGCAGGAAGCTTACCTGAGAAGTGGGAGCGGGGAGGGCAGGGGGAGTGTAGGCCAGAGGCGCAGACCTGCATTTACACAGGAAGGCTAAATCCAGGGCTGCACAGACAGCGCAAAGACAGCCTTAGTTAGTGATACCACTTGGTGTGCCGGAGAGTCCCTCGGGAGAGATTGCAGGCGCCGTCAGCACACACGAAGGTAATTGTAGGATGATGTCAAACTGCTTACCCATAGCCAGCACCTGAGGACTCTGAGCATAGCAATCACTATGTAGATGATGGTAGAAAACCTTCTACTACGTGGAGAACAGCGAGAAAACACTAAAGTCCAGTTATAAAATAAAAACTGCAATGACTTTGATAAATATGTTCTCTAATTAAAAAGGAAAGAAGGAAGGATGGAAGGACGGATCAACAGGCAAACTTGGGAGAAAGCCTCACCAGTAAAGTGGCCTTGTCAGGGCACCCTGAGTAAAATCTCCAGAACCCAATGAAAAAAAACAAAAAACAAACAAAAAATAAAACAAAACAAATAAAAAATCAGGAACGGGCATGGTGGCTTGTGCTTTGTAACCCCAGGGTTTGGGAAGCAGAGACATCCGGACTCCCTGGCCAGACAGCCTAACCTACTTGTTGAGTTCTAGGTCAGTCAGAGACCCTGTCTTAAATGTAAAGTAAAAATGTAAAAATAAGCAATGATGCCTTGGAACTGCATTCAAGGTTGATCACACACATATATGCACATGTACCAACACACACTCACACACACACACACACACACACACACACACACACACACACACACACGTGCGTGCGCGCGCGCGTACGTGTATCTGCACATACGTGAACACACACACGAAGAAGAAAGAAATCCCGTAAGAGAAGAACTAGAACAAAGGTGGTGTGATCTCACAGAGTGAACACTGCACAGGGCAGGCATGTCACTTCTGAAGAATCACTCGGTGCACACAGCCCTGGGTGTCCGTGCTGGGCCTTATCTGATGCTGTTTTGCATATCACTGTGGGCTCAGGAACTGCTGCCTGACTGAAACAAGTAGAATCAATTGCTAGGATGTCAGGGGTGGCAGAGATCCAAGTCAAGCCAGGCATTGGCCCAGTCTGCTAAACACCCACTAAAGCCCCTGCGGAGTATAAGCACCGGGCTACAGAACTCTCCCCTTTGTCATGGTGACGGTCATAGCAAGGTATTCTGGTGGCACAGCTCCTGTGTTTGGAGGAGTTTGGTGCTCTGCCTCGCTAGGTTGTTGCTGCTCCTGTAATTTTTGCTTTGTTCTCTACACAAGAAAAAGATGATGGGGGTGGACCTTCTAGCAGATAAATCCAGGAAATTCTAAATAAGCAAATGGTGTTGATCCCAGTCCTTTTTGTAAACCTAAGACACATTCAACCACCATGCTCCCTTCCATCTCCTGTCCCAGCCCTGTGTCACCTCATTACTCAAACCTGCTCACCCTTCCACTGGCATGGGGCGGTTACACACCCCAGTGGCAGGACTCCCTGAGGGTGTAACAGCGTCTTCATGCTTCTTGGGTCAGCTAGGAACCGTGTCTGCTCCTGGGCAGGAGCGGCTTCTTTGATGGGAGAGGTGACCGGGAGAATCCACCCTGTCTGATGATGGCTCTCATGGTTGTTAACAGGCCATTGGCAGTTTTCCTGAATGCCCGGTAGCTGTTATGACGATGACCATGAAGAGGGGCATGCACAGGGGGCCAGAGTGGTGTTTGCTGTTTCTATCTATTATTCCCAGCAGTGCTTTCGGGGAGTCCATTGCTTTCTGGGGGTAGGGGATGACAACAGTTTTTTTTAATAGCTTTGAAGTATTTGGTTAATATTTAAACCCAGGAAACCTGTCCCTCTTTACCAAGGTGGAAATAGAAGGCTCAGACAGAGCAAATACTGTGTTTCCTTACATTGAGCAAGCTTGGGGGAGGGTATCTTTTTAAGAGTATAATTTATGTAACACACAATTCCTCCCCACCCACCCATTTTGAGTTCTTAAATGTAAATAGCCTAAATATTGAATGCAGGAACTGAAATTCTTTCTCACCAGGGCGTGACGGCATTTTGTGTCCTGGAGCTGGAATTTACAGCAGCAGCTGGTATACTGACCTCCTGAGAGGCTGTATCCAGCCCCCGTCCTGCTGGCACTTTGTTCGAGGCTGGCCCAAAAAGAGCCAGAGGCCAGAAGGGCCTGCTGCTTTGATCTGCTCCAGCAGAAGGCCAGTTGCCATTGCTTGGGAAAAAAATCTTTTCAGAGAGTGAGTTCATTGCAGCTCGGATGGTGCTTCTGTGTGAACCCACCAACCCAAGCGTGGGCGTCCTACCTCAATGCTGTTGGAATTTGTTGTATTGATCCAAGCCCTGTGTTTAAAAGCCTGGTTTTAATGGACTCTGTTGGTCTCTCCCGTTCCCATTGGGGAAATTAGAAGACATATTCAAAATGAGGTGTTGTGATCAATCCTCTGCTCTTCTTTAAACTGAGGAGAAATACCAGTCCTTGGCCACGTCAGTTTTTCTTTTATTTGATTTTCTTTTCCTTAATTATTCATAGTGACAAAAAAAGCTGACATTAAAATCTCCCTTTAAAAAAGTGTTGGGTTTTCCCCCCTCTGTTGAAGTTCAAAGTTAGAAAGCAAAATAGAGCAATACACACTTAAACGGTGGAAACCAACGATGCCTTCTGGGGTGGTACATGTCTCTAATGTCAGTTGGTGAGAGGTAGAAAGAACAAGCGATCAGTGGTCTCAGCAACACAGTGAGTTCAAACATTCAAGGCCAACCTGGGCTACAAGAGACCCCGCCTCCTGTCTCATCCCTCTCTAACCCCCTCGAGAAAGAAGATAAAAACAATAACTCGTAATTCTTAATGCAACTTAGGTTGTAACCAACTTAAATATTCAAAACGATGGCACTGGGCTGTGGCCTCTGACTTTATTCACCAGCCACGTGCTGTGGTAAGATCTCATTTTACTCAAATAAAATGCCAACTATGTTTATCTATACGATATTTACCTCTAATATTATATGAGATAGAACTTTCCTAGGAATATATGATCAATTGGGAAACACAGTTGTCTTTTTTAGGGAAGTCTGTATTTTTAGGACACTAACTAAAGTAAGCCATAGCGCCGTGGTGCTGTGTGGGGACAGCAAACCCTTGATGTGTTTATCACATAAAGCTTGCAGACAGCATGGAAGTCTGGATACCAAGGCTGGCAGGCACTGCACTGACAGCCGAGGACCATCCCTCTGAGTCTTCTGGCCAAAAGAATGTCACCAGGCTCCTGTGACCTCTCAGCCATGCCTGTCCTCAGACAGTTTTAGTACATCCATGTCTGGAGATCATTCTGGCTTCTCTAAACAGTTGGTAATTCAGGAACCAACACATGACATTCCCTTTGGATAAGTCAGGTGTATTAAAACGCTGCTTTCAAAGCTTGAGAGGGCATCTGTTTGAAGCTGCTTTCCCTTCTGTGAGTCTTCCATCTTGCACACTTGTGCTTCCTCCTATCGGGAAACCAGTTGAAGAACTGTAATAAAGCTGAAATATTTCTAATTCAGTTTTGATCATCTAAACTTATACTGTAAAATGCTCCCATTTTTCTCAAAAGATCCCAGCTGCAGCAAAACATGTCGCGTGCTTACATAAACCATAATGTGCGCCACATTGTAAATAAATCTCACTTGTTCTTCCAACATTTAAAATATAAGAAATCCAGTATGTGGGCCAGGTAGTCAGAGAGAAATCCATCGCTACCTGGCTGTGTGTACTGTACTGCCACAGCATGAGAAAAGCCTTCCTGATGGATTCATCATTTTGTAGAAAAGCTGTGCATTACAACTAAACTGAAGGGCACTGTGGCTTACAGTCCATCAGGACAGGACTCCACTGCTGTCTTCTCATGCAGAACATCTCACTGCGTGCACACCGGAGCACTGGGCTTCCGAGGAGTCCTTTGTCAATGCATCATTCCCCCAGGTTCCTACAGTACCATGTACTGAGGAGTCTCTCTGTGGGATGAGGGGCCTCTAAGGCCCAGAAGCCAACAGTTAAAATTATAGAGACTCAGAAGGCTGCAGAGATAGCTCAGAGGCTGAGAAGACCCAGGTTCAATCCCCAGCACCTACCTCGAAGCTTCCAGGGAATCTGATGTCTTCTCCTGCCCCCTTGGGCACAGCGCACATATATGGTATATAGCAAAACACTGCTACATGTTAAATAAAATAACAATCTTTTTTTAATCATGTAGCCTCAGACTTCCAGACACATACTAGCCCATTGGACATCGTTGGATGTCTGTCCCAAATTTCCTAAGAACATGCCAAAATCAGGGAATTCCTATTAACTGACAAGTCACTTAGAGGGCAGTCGAGCTGGTCATGGAAAAGGGAACTCAAATCTCACCAAATGTGCTATAATAACCTGAAAATATTTGGAAACGTCCTTCCTATTGAAGAGGTTTTTTTTCTTTATAAAAATGATGTACTTAATCTTGTTTTATGTGCATTGGTGTGAAGGTTACAGATCCCCTGGAACTGGAGTTACAGACAGTTGTGAGCTGCCTGTGGATGCAGGAACTGAACCCCAGTTGTCTAGAAGGGCAGCCACTGCTCTTAACCACCGAGCCAGAGTTCCAGCCCTGAGAGGTTTTGTTTTTCCTTATTTGTGGAAATGTTTTCTTAACCATACTGATCCTGTTTGTAGAAACAGCTGTTAATATACACAGGAAGGCGCCTGGGAGCTCTATTGTTGCAATAGGTTAGCACACAGGACTTGACAGAAAGGTGTCTTGTGCACAGTTGAAGAAATGTAAAAAAAAAAAAAAAAAAAAAAAAAAAAAAAAGCACACCAATATCCCTGGTCTTCAGAAGAAGGAAAAGGCATTTCTAATATCTGGGAGATGCTGTCAGGCTGTATTCTAGTCACTCCATCCCCCACACACTTCCCTTCTTCCCATAGAGATAGCTGTGGTCCCCAAAATATAGGCTGGTTGTGCCTAGCTGTGCGCTTCTCAAGATGTTATCATCTGTGCCTACTCCGTTAGTCCTTTTCCTCAACATTGTTTTCTCCAAGTGTTCTCTTACTCACTGTTGTATATAATATGGTATTGTTGGTTCTCACTACCAAAGTCCATTGTTATGAATGTTTTGTTATATAAGATCCCAAACGTTCTGTACTTTATGGGCTAACTTACTGTTTTCCAGTTGGGACTACTATTTCTGTGATTATTCTATAATATATACTACTTCTGTCGGCATATCTGGAGGCAGAATTGCCGATGTACCAATCTTAAGGGGATGCTGTCGAACAGTTTTTTCCAAGGAGTTGTAACAATTTATGCTTCATCATTGACTCCTGGCAATGTTTCGTCTCTCTTTCTTCGTTGTAGATCTAATCTCATGACTATATAGTAACATCTCCTTTTAGTCTAGTTCTCTCATCCCAAAAGCATAATAAACCACCTTTTGTAGAATTATTGGCCATTTCAATAGGTTATCTCCAATTCCTTGAAGGTGTTGACTTTTGTTTTGTTTTTCTTCTTCTTCTTTTCCTTTTCCTTTTTTTTTCTTTTTCTTTTCTTTTCTTCTTTTCTTTTTCTATATCCTTGTTCTTAGTAAGGTAGATTCTTCAATCTTTTCCTTTCATGATCAATACCTTCAATTTACTGCTTAAGAAACCTTGTCTTATTCCAAGGTTATAAAGATGCTCCAGTTTTTCTCTTTATTATTTTATCTCTGATCCACAAACCCTGAGGAAAACCTGAGAGTCTACACTGATCCATATAAATATGTTTGGCTTCTGTGTGCTTATGCAGTGCCACCAAATTCTCCCATATTCATCTTCCAAAACGCTATCCACTCCTTGAGGTTTATCGGAGTAGTCAACCCCCCCAGGCAGGTGTTGATAAACCCAGCTTACAGCAATTCCTTTCTCCTTTGAATCTCCCACACATTGTGTTGATATCACATGGCATCCTGTCCACAAGTCTTGCCTTTTATGATGAATATCAATGGCCTTAACTACTTGTGCTTTCCTGGGGGTGTGTCATGGTATGTGGCACATGAGTAACTGGCCACAGTCATTGATGCATTCACAACACTGGCTGTGTCTCAAGCACAATGCTCAGCACTTTCCAAAAAAGAGCCCAAAGTTGTGCTTCCCTTGCAAGCAAGTGCTCTTGCATTTGAACTGCATCCTTACTGCTGGTGGTAGGACCTTTTCACCTAACAAATATTGCGTTTCCTACTTTATGTAGTCATGATCTAGGATTTCTAATCAGAGGAACAAAAACTTGGACCCATGCTGTCCTAGTTAGGGTTTTATTGCTGTGAAGAGGCACCATGAGCACGGCAGCTCTTATAAAGGAAAGCATTTAACTGGGACTGGTTTACAGTTCAGAGGTTTAGTCCATTATTATGGCGGGAAGCATGGTTACACACAGGCAGACACGGCTCCAACAGCAGCAGAAGACAGACTGTGTTCCACACTGGGCATAGCTTGATCATAAGAGACCTCAAGGCCTGCTCCATAGTGACACACTTCCTCCAACAAGGCCACACCCCTAATAGTGCCACTGCCTTTGGGCCAAGCATTCAAACACATGAGTTTGTGGGGGTCATCCTTGAGTTTGTGGGGGTCATCCTTGAGTTTGTGGGGGTCACTCCTATTCAGACCACCACACAGGCTGTAGCTCCTATTAAATGATACAAACTTGATGGGTTATTTAATAGTTTAAAATAAAACAAGGGGTACAGATCACCTGCATAGTAGCTAGCATGTAGTAGAATCTCAGTAATGCTTGCATTTATTATATTAGTATTTTCCTGTTCTTTCTTAAAAGTAAAATAAGTCCTGACACAGTTTATAAACCCATCAATACTGTACCTTATGAGTCCCTTTTAACTATTTATTGACTGAAATAATAAGACTCTTTGGGGAAGAAGAATTTTAACCCAGCAACATGGCTTCTCTGGCAAGGGGTCTGATCCAAAGACCTTCTGGGACTATGTGATCCAGTTGGAACGTGGGCACGATCTGGATTACAGTATGATCTGGCTGGAATACAGACACATCCATAGTATACACCTTTAATCCATGAAAGTGAAAGTGACATCTAATTGAGGGGCAGACAAAGCAGCAAATCAGGGGAAGATTTGACAGAATGAGTCAGAGATAGGATATGTCCAGCTTTCACCAGAATAGAACAGGAAAGAGAGGCTACTCAAGAGCAGCGCAGGGAGAGAGGAGGTTTTTTACTAAGAGTTTTTTACTGAGAGATTTTTACTAGGACAGTTTTATAGAGACAAGTTGCAGAAAGAATTGGCTAGACACAGGTGAAAACAGAATGAGGCAGAGAATGAGAAGGAGCCAGAATATTAAAAACATGTTACCAGGGTTAGTTTGAGGTCAGGTAGAGCAATTCAGTCAGAATCCAAGAGAAGCCAGTTTAAATCAGTCGCTTGGAAAGGAGTTTGGGCCCAAACTGCTGAGTTGAACGAGCAAGCAAGAGTTTAGAAAGAGCTAGAAAGGCTCAGGCATGGCTCTCATCCCCTCATCTGAGGAAGTAAAAACATTTACAGAGAATTATTTTTAAGTCAATATATGCTAGAGCGAGGTCTCATAGAACTTTTTAAAAAATCTTACACATTTTAGTTATCTCAGTATCAGACATTATGTTAATGTCAAGAGTTTTAGTTAATTCAGAGCAGCAAAGAATTTTTGTTTGCATATTTAACATGTTAAATAGCTTGGCTTTTGGTTCAAATCTTTTTCTTTACAGCTGGAGAAAATACTTAGATAGTGAGAGTGTCTTCAGCAATATCCCGGTAATAAAAACCAGGAGCCAGAAGTCAAAACGCCTGGATTTGAAGTCTTGCACCTGCATATATAAACTATGTGAAGTTGGAGTCACTCTGTGCCTCAGTTTCCCATCTCTGAAATCAGGCTAATAATCTCTTGTTGTTTTGGGGGCTGTTGTAAAGATTGGATGAGTTTACAAGTATAAATATATATGTGGATAGGAATATACACTGATATGCGTATCTATATACATGTGTGCATATTAACATCTGTCCCATGGTCCATAGTTCTGTGCTACAATCCTATAGCTATTTTGGAAGCAAAGCTATCTCAGTCTCACCCTTTATTGACATATCTACTTCCTAGGGGTCATGCTTGCTCAGTAGACCTCTTAGTCTTCTGTGTGTTCCTGACACACAGACTGGGAGAAGAGTGGGAGATGCTTGGCTGTTGGTTGGGCTGGTCAGCAGGAAAGATTTACAAAGTGAGGGGTCACAAAGCTGGGAAAACAATGAAGAGAAAAAAATTGAACTGCCACACATTTTAATTTCTTTAGAGATATCTTTGGGAGGTCCATACTTGGCGTTTCTGGCATGTTACGTTTTCTGTTAGTACCTGCTGGAAGGTACTAGACCTGGCAATGGCATGAGGAGGAAGTCCTGCATGGTAAAGAACAGATTTTATCCCACTCTGTAAACATTTCTTCATTTGGGTTGTCTGGCTCTCATTTCTAAGAGTTAGGTACTGTGTTTGTTTCTGTTATGGCACAAAGATGAGGCACCAGGAAGCCTTGGGATTATAATGTAAAAGGGCCTTCAAGATCACATTTCTAAAGGTCAGAGACTAAGGCAATAATTCCAAGTGTCACTTGGCCCTCAAATGAGCTTTCATTGTGATGGATTATGACATAATCCATTGACATGATAAGGTACCTATTATGTTACGGAGGCGGCTGGCTGAAATAATAGGATTTTTTTATGATCACAGTGGTGAGTCTTTCGCGTATTACTGGCTTCATAGATAGATAAATATAACTTCTATTTGTTGGGACTCCAGAAACTGCAACTGTGCCCCCAAAGTAGGGTACCTTGCCAGGGTGAGCATGGTAAATTAACAAGTGGAAGGCCTTAAAAACTTGGGCCCAAGGTGTCTCTCTCCTCTGACCTTGAACACTGAAATCAGCTATTGCTCCCTCCCTTTTCTTCCTTCCCCACTTCCTCTTCCCCCTTTACATTTCTTCTCAAGGGAAACATCTCCCCACCCCCCAACCCCCAACCCTCAACCCCAATTCACCAGAACCAAAGAAGTGTGTGTTTCATTTTAACAGGCAGTTTGATGAATATACATGATATAAACAGCCTCATCAAGTAAAGTGAAACCCTGTTTTGACTTCATTCATTTATATGAAACTCAGTACTTTGCACACTGGCCTAAAAAAGTTAGTTTCCTAGATTGCTTTGTAAGGCTGTGATAAAATACTGACCAAATCAACTTGAGGGAGAAGGGGTTTATTTCATCTTACAAGTTACAGTCCAGTATCAGGGTAATTGAGGCAGGAACAGTAGCAGAGACTGTAGAGGAACCACAGACGCTTGCTGCCATGGCTTGCTCAATCTTCTCAGAGAGAAGGTATGTGTGCACCAGCCACATATCAACCATTACCAAGAAAAAGCCCTACAGGTAGGCCTGCAGGCCAGTCTGACAGAGGCAATTCCTCAATTCAGGTTCTCTATTGGGAGGTGACTCTAGTTTGTGTCTAGTTGACAAAAAACAAAACAAAACAAAACAAAACTACCCAGCATAGTTAGTAATTTAAAAAAAAAGAGAAGATCTGTTGATGCTGGAGAGACAGCTCATTGGAGAGGGATGCTTGCTGAGTTTGCATCCCAACACCATTGAGAAGTTCCTCAGGGTACGCTGCTCCTGTCACCCTAGTGTTGGAAGTTGCTGGGTGGCAGGGCTCAGGGATAGGAGGACCGCTGGAGCCTGTTGTCTGCCCAGCGTAGGTAGCTCCAAGTTCAGTGAGAGACCCTGCCTCAAAAAGCAGTGAGTCAGGAAGTGACACAATAGGCTACCTGTCTTCCTCCTCTATGCACAACTGACCCACTCCTCAACTGCGCCTTTACCAGATCCACACACATGCACACAATTTAGAGCGACAGCTATTGCTGAGCAGTTACAGAAAAGTCAAAAGCTGGTGGCAGTTTTTACCAGTAGAACACATCCAGGTGCCTGGGTGTGTACCAGGGCCTGTCTTCACACCTTCCCTCTAATCTTAAGCACGCTTTTTATCTTAATAAACTGCATTTTACTTAATAACCCCCTTTTCCCCTTACCCCCCAAGTCTGTTCTTTTTAAAAAGTTAAATATTGGTCCTAACTCATGAGAACAGCAATGCAAAGGGGGCAGTTTTACATGAAAATGCTCGTTATTGTATTATTAACCTTTCCTTCTTTCTTAAAAATCTCAGCAAGTCTGACTTTTAGAAAAATTGAACATTTTCTTGCAGGGTGAATGCACTTTAGCCAAATTTCTGCTCACAACCCTTACTGACTTAGAGGTACCCAAAGGTGACAAGAAAGGCTTGCCAGGAGTAGCAAAATCTGGAATAAAGTGACAGAGGATCAAAGCATGAAATAATTTGTGACCAGGAAAAAAAAAAAAAAGCTCTTTGTCTTTTTGTCTTTTATTTCCATCTGCAGAAGTGTCTTTGGAAGCAGTCAGTCTTGGTGAATCAATACTAAAAAAAGAAAAGAAAAGAAAACAGCCAAACTAAGGCGAAGGTATAGATGGAAGCATGTTCAGAAGATCCATCAGTACTTTAAAACAATCTGTGTTTAACGTGGCAAATTGTGGGTCATTAAGATGCTAATGAAATGGTAAACAGCTGCTAAGTTTTTATGCTAATGAGTGGAAGAAGCTAAGTAGTTCTCCAGCCTCCCGTCTATTAGCATAGAGATGTGATTGGGTAAGGAGGATTGCAGAACATTCTGACCTTCCTTGATGGAGCAATCTGTTGGTGAGTTTCTCCACTGCATTCGATTTGGTTTGAGTTTGTTATTACAGAGTGACTCTCAGCAGGCCCTGGGGGCATCTGTATTGCACAGCTATCACAGCTACCACTGAGGCCTTATAAATGCAACTTGGCTTCCCTTTCAGAGACCCGCAGCCACAAAGGAGTTGTGTTTGTTCAGTAGGTGGCTTAGACTAATTCTACCTACTAACACTTTGTACTTTAGAATTCTAATAATTATCATGATGATAAACCACTAATGGCCATTTTCTGTAGCTTTCTGTTCAGCTACGATTAAAAAAAAAAGTCCTTTCAGATATGCCTCTGCGACATTTTGATGCAATGATGTAATATGTCATCTTGGATCTTCAAGCTTGAAGTTAGCAGTGGAGGTAGCATTTCCTGATTAGGAAAGTAATATGAAATTAAATGCCAGTGGTATGTGCATGCCAGGTCAAACCTGATTATCTAATTGAGCATCAGAAAAAGAAAAAAACAAATCTCTGTTTCATCTATACTCTTTCCTGATTCTCTACTGAATCCTCATTTCATAGCCTAATGTCTATGGCTGACCCAAATGGCTATTACCCCAAAAGAGACCCTTTTCTCTCCTTTTTCTTTATACATATACATGTATTGCATATATATATATATATACATGCATATATTTGTGTATGTATATCATGTACATATATATATATATATGATCAATGTAAATGAGCTATAGCACTCAGTTCAACACAGTTGCCAATACTGTCCACACCTGACTGGCAACATACCACCAGTTTCTTTGGAAACTCATTAGCAAAACAAGTTATCACTGAGGCGGGAGCTTCAGTAATTTGGGGACACTGTAAGAGGTTGGTGGACACTTTAAAAATTGGGGCATTCTCTCACACCACTCATTGCTCCTTGAAGCTGGTGAGGAATTCTAGGTGTGAAATTATTGTGTGATACCGGATAGGCAGGCCTGTGGGAACTGAGCCCTTGTGTGCTGATGGTGGTGATGTGAAAGTCTGTGCCCTCTTCACAACACCCACAAAGTGCAACTGATCCAAATGCCCATGACCTGGTAAATGAATATGCAAACTACGGGGAAGTGCCCACAGCAGAGTATCATTGAGCCGTCCACACTGACACTTGCTGTCACAGTCTGACTAAACCTTGAGAGCATTCATCTCAAACCAACGAAGCCAGTCACAAGAGACATGCTGTATGGTTTTAGTTAAATGGCTTGCTCTGGACAGACACATCTGTACATAAAGAAAAGTGATTGCTGGTTGTTTGGGAGCTGGAGATGCTGGGTGAAATGAGTAGAGTTTAAGTCGTGAAAATGTTCTGAATGTAAATAGGATGCTCATTTACCACTCTGTGGATATGCCAAAAACAAAATAACAAAACAAAACAAAAAACTATTGAATTTCTAGTTTAAATGAATGAATTACCTGATATGTGATTAGTATACATACATACATACATACACGAATACATACATACAGGCATGCATGCTACAACTATGTAGATAGCTCAGTTGATAAAGGGCTTGCCATGCACCCGTAAGAACCCGAGTTTGAGCCCCGCTCTCCCACTCGAAAAGCAGCCGTGGTAGCATTCTCTGAGGGGTTACTCCGGCAACCTCAGCTCGGGGAGCCAACAGCAGCAGGACCCTTTGAGCCACTACCAGATGGGACTCAGAAAACAAGGTGGGGGTCCCTAACAAATGACATCCGATGCTGACGTCTGGTCCCTGCATGTGCACACACGTCTGCAGAAGCATGCATGCACACACACAGCAAGCCAGAGCCTGTATCCCAGAGAGCCAAGCAGGCCAGCAAACGTGTCTGTACTCTATGACTGCTAATGACCAGGAAATATGCCAACATCACTCTAAATCAGCAGGTTCCCCCACCAAACCAGCTACTGAAGGAGAGAGCAGCTAACTATTCAAAGGGACAGGTGCCCACAGAACGCAAGTTCACCAGACATAAAAATTAAGACAAAATGTTGAGTTCCCATCGCCAGCTCCCTGTCTGCAGCCAGACCCTAGCCTGCCTTCTTGTATTTTCTAGCCATTCCATGTCTAGACTCCCTCCTTCCCCTGGAGTAAGGACAACGCTGTGATCATTTCTAAGACAACAAACTGAGTTGTAACTGTAGCCTGTACCTGCCAAAGTCCAAGTTTCCTTCCACATAAAAACCCTGGTTAATTATCTCCGATTTGCATAAAATCTGCTGCTGGCCGGTTACTCCGAATACAGAAGAGCATCTTGAAGGGCCCCTCCCTTACTCTCTAGCAGTTTGTGGTTCTGTGGGTTCTCAAAGGTGCCAGGAGAGTCGGGCGCCAGGACACTGCCACTGTGCCACACCTGCTGGTGGCACCTGGACAGTGTGTCCCTGGGAAACCTTTTGCTTGTGCTCAGGACAGTAGTGCGGTGCCCCGTCCGTGAAGAGGCCTTTTTGGCTGTATTTGCCCGGCACTCGCTTCTGCAGGTCGCAGCCGTGAGCTGCGGGCCTGAGGGGGAAGCGGGTGGGAGTGAGAGACTGAATCTGTCTTGTTTTGTTCCCGGCAGGCAGCGCATGCCACACCACTACCCTTCCTGCCCTCGTGCGCACCCCCGCCCTCATGATGCAGCCTTCGCTGGACATCAAGCCGTTTATGTCTTTCCCCGTGGACAGTACTTCTGCTGTCGGGCTCTTCCCAAATTTTAACACGGTGAGTAACCGCCTTCTTGTTTGATTTGCGCCGACTCGGTCTCATTTCTTCCGCCACGCTCCGGGGTGGATCGTGGTGGCTTAGGCGCCCCTCGCTGTGCCGTGGAAAGCGGCCCCCTCTGGAACCCAGCCCAGACAGTGGCTGGCTGGCACGGAGACTTCACGGGTGGCTTCACGGGTGACTGCCAGGGTCCCGCGGTCCGTCCAGCTCTGGTTAGCTTGGCCACGGCCTCGGCGCCTCTGTTGTTCCTGAGGCACTGTTCACACATGCTCAAGAACGCAATTTAGAGACACCGCACCACATTGATTTTTCCAATTCTTGCTATAAAGAAAAATAAAAGCGGCAACTGTGAGCTCCATCTCTCCGGGTGCGTCTGTATCGGGGAGATGTTTTAGATGAAGTGTGCCTTTCATAGAAACAGAGGCTTTCTTTGGGAGCTCTTGTGGCGTTATTGAGTCTAACTGGCTCATTTTAAATCTACGCATCAGTTATCTGTACGCGGTGTAGCCATTCTCCGTTAAACGCAGGTAACGGGTACGAGCGACCTGACCACTCCAACCGGCGTACTCAGTCAGCTGACTTTCTTTCATTCGTTGAAAGACATTTCATAGGCGTGCCAAGCAGAACTGACAACTTTGAGCAGCAGGGTTCTGGGCAGCTTGGAGACTTCTGGCGGGAGAAAGGTTGAACACTGAGGAAACGGTTTGGAGTACATCTGCACCAGAGATGAATAGTCCGGCAGGGCAGGATGGTGGCCATGAATAAGAACCGCGTAGATGCTGCCACGGTGCAAACAAACAATCCAATCGCGTTATCACCAACACCAGACCGTGTGCTCTGGAAGCTTGCCAAATGCCGCCCTCCTCCCCCCCACACCTCCCCTTTGCAAACTTATCTTCTGCAGAAGTGAAAACAGCGAGAGGGTTTTTCCTCAAGGGTTGTAAATAAAATCTGTTGACGAGCCTTCTGTCGGGCCCAGTGCTGTTCGGCAATCAGCTGGGAAAGCGCCAGACAGCCTGGTAAAGGCTCTGCCTTTGACTTAGCGGGGAAACGGTTGAATGTTTCTGTTTTCTGTGGGTTCATTTTCTGGCCAACCCAACAGGCTTTTCTGTTTGGTTTGGGGTTTTGTTCTAAGGCATGAAAAGGTAAATGTGGTTTCTAGTCCAAAGGAGCACAGGACGTAAGATAAATCTCAGGCCCGTCTTGGCCACATGAATGCCCCAGAACTGAGAGTGGGCCCTGCCCGAGGGAGGCGCCGAGCCATTCCAGAAAGCCGGAGTCAGGCCTGCTATGGAGTCCTCCGTCTTTCGGAAGAGTTTGCTGTCACTTGGGATGTCTTCTAGGAATCTGTCTTTTGGTCCCCATGAGTCTGTGGACTACTGCCCAAGGGAGAGACTGTTGATAGCAGCCTGGGCGATGGAGTGAGCCTAAGTGTGTGAGCCTGTGTGTTTACTTTTTAATGCAAGTCTCACACATGACTATTAGCACAAGTGACACAGTTTTGTTTTGTTTTTCAAAATTTCCCCACAGGAAATTAGAGCTGTCTTACAAGCACGGTCTGCTTCAAATAAAACATTCCCACTTAAGGCAAAATGAAAACCTGGTTCTCTGCCCCCGATCACACCCTGCCTCCTTGACTGGGAATGTGCTGTCAGCAGCTGGCACATTTGAAAGCTGCACATCTAACAGATAGACACCTGATTACAGGTGGTTTTTACAACCAGAGATAGTGATGTTCTGCCTGTCATTGTTACAACTTTCAAAATGTCTTTCATGCTAGTGCATCTCTGTTTCCCAGGGAATCATGAAAATAAAGTTTATATTGGCTTATTCTTGCTGCATAGGGCACACAGAGGCACCGAGTTGCCATATTGTTTGTTTATTGTGCATAACAAATTTATGATATAATATGTTGATGAAATTCAGTGAATATTCCTTTTATACCGTTTTCTTCCTTCTTAGAAGAAAATAAGCTCTAAATTTTCAAACACTATCATTGCTTGATTACCACAGTGAAAAAAAAATTGTAAGAAAACCTACCAGAGATACTGATTCTGTTCAGTTTGTTAAATCCAAGTCATACCCCTTCTAGTGCTGTATTAAAATTGAGTCAGCCCTAGTGGGACCTCCCTGATACTGTTGAGCAAAGTGAGCACCAATGGGGCCAAAACAGAAAGATCTTTTCTTCAAAGTCAGCAAAATACACAAAGATACACACACACACACACACACACATACTCAAAACACACACACAGATACAAACACATACACAGGCTTGTGTGTATGTGTAATGTTCTCTGAGTTGCAGTTTAAATGACTGCCCTTTTCCCCCCTGGTTTTTCTGTCCCAGCAGCCAACTCACTCAGGATGTTTCCTAGGAGAATTTGGGGACACCATTAGCCACCTTCCTGAGGAAATGTTTCTGTATCGCTACTAGTTATTACACTAAATTGCCATGTATTTGTGATAACTTCTATCCCTCTGAGTCTTCAGGCCTCAAGACATTGAGGAGTCAGTTCTTGTCACTCCTATTGTCAAGAGGAGGAGCTGGGACTGTATTTCACAATCTTCTGACTATGAAACTTGTGTTCCAGCTCTTTGCGCTGTGGCTCTTTAGGCCCGGTCACTCCCGCTCCATTCACAGGGAACAAAGCCTAATCAGGACTCTTTCTCTGTCCACACTGGACACATGCTAGATCATTTTCTGCAGGACCATGAAGGAAAAGAGGAAATGACTTTTGAATATGGAACACAAGCTTCTATAAGCAGCTCTGCCGAATGTGTACAACAGCTGTAGATCTTGTTGGCAAAGTTCAAAAGTTACTGTGTAGTCTTTCTGTGAGGAACAAGGTGAATTGTGCTGTCATTTATTTTCAGCCAGCACTGTTATTAATAATGATTAAAAAGGGATCAAACTTAATCAATCAAATTTTATCTTAAGAGTAGCAGTAGAATTACTACATTTTAGATAAATGCTTTGAAAATTCCAAGCTTTGTTACCTTAAGTTAATTTAAAATACATATATTTGGGGGCTGGAGTGATATCTCAGTGGTTAAGAGCCCTTGGTGCTTTTGCAGAGGCTCCAAGTGCAATTCCCAGAACCCACATGAACTGGTACACAACTGTCTGTAATTCCAGCTCCAGTAGAGTAGTGCCCTCTTCTGTCCTCCACACACACACACACACACACACAAATGAAGTAATTCTTTTAAAAAGTCATGATCAGGTATGGTGGTGCACACCTTTAATCCCAGCACATAGGCAGTCAGATCTCTGGGAGACCGAAGCCAGCCTGACCTATATATGAATTCCAGGCCAGTCAAGGCTACATAGTGAGACTGTGTTTCAATAAACAAATAATTAATGTTTCTCTTTTGTTTATAGTACAGTGGAATATTACACAATGAATTAGAATTAAAAATGAATTGTGTCACAGTCTAAAACGGGGGTTCTCAACCTTCCTTTATTGCGGTTCCTCATGGTATGGTGAGCCCCAGCCATAAAATTATTTCCACTTATATCTCATAACTGTAATTTTGCAACTGTTATAAATTGTAATGTAAATATCTGATATGCAGGTGGCTTTAGGTGACCTCTGTGAAAGGGTTTGACAATCCCTTTCCCCAAAGGGCCTAAGACCTACAGATTAGGAACCACTGGTCAAAACCCAAATAGGGGTCTTGTTCTTGTATTTATGGTTGTGAGTCATCTCTCCAGCCCAGGTGTCTTGTTTTGTGTTGAATTTATACACTGCAAAATCTACACACATTCCAGCATTCATTTAGAGGTTGTCTTGCCTCAACTCCACAACTGAGAGAATCTCTCTGTGCTATATATGATGAATAAGCAGATGGCTCAGGGGTAAGAGCTCGTACTAACCTCTGAGGGCACCAGGCACACATATGGCACATGCATCATCATAGGTAAATGCTCACAAGTACGAAATTAAGTAAACAAACCTTTTCAAAGACAATACACAAAGAGCATAAGACCCCATCCAGCAGAGCTGTGAAGGGACAGGTAAGGAAATGCCCATCAGGAGCATGATCTTTTGGCCCCATGTCCTGATGAATACAGCCCGGTAAGAGCAGCCCCCAGATTCAGTGCTTATGCTGTTCAGAGGGCTGGTCTGTGTCACTGAAAGAGCAGAAGACCATGGAAACACAGACATCAATTCTCTTTAAGAATTTGACCTTCACAGCCAAGACCCAGCAGGCTTTTCTGCCTGGCTACACACTGATGCCCATTGCTGCCACTGCCCTGGCGTTCACTGTTTGTCTTTCAAGAGCAGTTTTCTTTTCATCAAGGTGGCTGCCTGCATCGGGCCATCCGGCGACTTCAGTTTTCTTATTTATATCCAGTTAGCACTCGCAGACTGGGTCATTTCTCAGCCCCACCCCCTGCCAATTTTTAAGCTGTTCCCAACTTATTAAAATTGTTATATTTTGAGATACAACATTTTTCCTTCTCTTAACTTCTTCCAAACGCTCCCGTGTGCCCTACCCTGCTCTCCTTCAACTCCATGGCCTCCTTTTTCACTAATTGTTTTTACATGCTTATGTATATGTGTGTGTACATATTTATATTCCCAAACATAACCTGACCTAATCACAGACTCCGTCCTCCAGGGGCGTGAAAACACGAAGCCACGAGGTCTGTGATATTTTGCTGTGAGCTCAGATCAGACAGGTTTCCAACTCACACGACTACATGTATCGGTAGGTGGAGCTTCATCTAGGAGGCCACATTCTGCACACAGGGACAGATGTGTTTGCATGCATTTTGACTGGAGTCAGGAGCTCCCTAGGGCCCACAGCCACCCCTCAGTTTCTCCGCGTGCTGACAGGTGTTTTATGAGCCTGTTTATGTGAAGTTCTTCTCAGGTCCAGCTGTGCTTCTGCTACTTTTTTAGGAAACCGCGGGCACAACTGCTGTTTCACAGCAAGAGGCCCAGTAACCTTATTTTTTTTTTTAGGGAGAAACAAAACAAAACAAAACAAAACAACAACAACAACAAAAAAAACAACTCTGGTTTAACTGCTTACCTTGAAATTATTTTTTCCTAACACATGATCAAGTTTGTGGAACAGTGTAACGACGGCTCCAGAGTATAAAGTCTCAAGCCTCTGTGTGATCCTCTGAGTCACACATGACAAGCTCTGAGATCACCAACGCGATTAGCAAGTCACCTTATCAGTCTAGATGCTCCGGCAGTCTGAATCACTCGTAGCCGGGAAACATCACCAAGCGCTCAAAGTTTCTCTTTCTGAGAATAGAAATGATGCATTTATCAACTGGTGCTGAGAGAGAGAAATTAGAAACTAAAGTCTCATTTACTCTGCTGTTTTAGCTTACGCCTGTTCCTCAGGAGCTGTCATCGTAAGGTGCCCTAAAGTCAACACTGACCTCTTCCACCAGCTTCTGACACTCTGACCTACTGAATAAGCCGCTTATTTCTACATTCAAGTACATACTTCTGCTTTTTCCTTGTGCAGTGAGCTGCTTCAGCTGATGTAACCCCAAGAGAATCTTGTCACTTTGGGTCTGATTTTTATACTTTAATGGTGCTTGATAGCATTAAAAAGTTATTTATTTCATATTTTATGCATACTAGTGTGTATAACTAACTATACTTACCCCTTTATCCCAGCCAAATTTTTAAAAATGCAGGTGAAAATTTACTTTTGATGGTAGCTTTAAAGTACGTTAAAGAGCCATCCTCATTTATATTGTTCTGAAGAAGCGTGTGATATTAAGATACAGTGAGATGAAATCTTCTGCAGTTACTCGGAATCACTTGAAAGAGGTGGAAATTGTTTCTGGACCAGGTCCAGCATGCTTATGGCAAAGCTTCATGGGACTGGAGAGATGGCCTGAGAGTGTGTGATGCTTTTGCAGAGCATCTGAGTTCAGTTCCCAATGCCCACATTAGGTAGCTCACGACCACCTTACTCCAACTTCAGGGACTCCAGCGTCCTCTTCTGGCCTCTGCCAGGCACCCACACTCTTGTGTACATACACACACGCACACACACACACACAATTAGAATAAATTAGGAAAAAAAGAAAACTTTTAAGATTCGGTAAAGAAATAACAAAGATTTTTTTTTTGTACAAATACTTAGCCATGGGTATGTATGTCTAGAAAATATTGAAATTTGACACAGGAAAAAATATCGTGATCAGTGGGAAGAGAAAGCCAACTTCACAGTGATAATGCACACGCTTGTTTTCCTACCCCCTCAAGGGCACAAACATGCCATTTTTACTTGGATCCTTTGCCTCACTCAGCAGCCTTAACACTTACTGTACTAACGACTTCATGGCTGTAAGTATAAAGGGGTGCTTCTGCAAGGGCAGCCCAGGTTCCTCCGTGTGTCTAAATCACTGGTTAAGACACCCACTCACAACCATTCCCTGTGTGGCTGAGGCTACTGTCACTGTGATGAGCAAATGTTAACTTGACAACTGAGTTGGAATTCACCCATAAGCTCCCTGGAGGTTCTGATCAGATTCTGATGGTCCTTTTGAGGTGTGGGCAGTCTACAAAGAGGCCTCTGCGGCCCCAACACGCTGCATGTGCGCCTGTCCTCCTGTGCGCCCCTTTCATTGTCCCAGGCTCCACGCGCTGCGGGACAAATCGTCACTGCTCAGGTTTCAAGGATTATGTGTACTTGGAGGGCTCATTAGATTTTTCTGGCAAGACGGGTCCTCAGCCTTGGCACTGCCCCAGGTCAGCATTTTTCAACAGTAGCATCACCTCGGAAAGAGTGTCTACCTTGGTCCATCTTCTTTAAAAACTGTATCTCATTCTCAACTAGTATTCTTAGGAATAGAAGAAACCTCCAGCTTATTCTTTTAAAAATATTTTTATTAATTTGAGAACTTTATCACAATGTATTTTGATCATATTTGCCCTGCTCCTCTCCCTAGCTCCTTCCATATCCATCTCCACTCCTAAGCTTGTTGTTTTTGATATATAATTATCAAGTTCAATTTGTACCGTTCATATAATTGAGGATGTGGGGCCATCCACTGGAATATGGTCAGCGTACCATATTGCTCCTTTCTCCCCTCGATGTCGTCAGCTGTGTGCAGCACCTCAGTTAGGGGTGGGGATTCCCCAACCCCTTCCTCATCCGTGCTGAAATGTCGATGGCTTGATCTTGTACTCGTCACATGTAGACAACCACAGCTGCTGTGGGTCCCTGGAGTGCAAAGGTCCTGTCACAGCCAGAAGACACAGTTTCACTCCGTCCTTCCCACCCTTAGCTCTTACAGTCTTTCTACCTGCTCTTCTGCAGTGCTCCCTGAGCTTTGTGGCAGGCAGTAGGGTGAGAGCAAGGGAGAAAGTTTGATATGAATGTCCTGCTTGTGGCTGGGCACTCCATAGACACTTATTCCCTGACCTTTGACCTGTTGTGAGTCTCCGAATTAAGCATGGTCCATTGCTCTAAGAACTTCTCAGGTGAGGTCTGAGAGGTGCTCTGATTTGTGGGTGTAGGAATCCAGTTTCAGAGAGCAGTTACTATGTCTGTCCATTTAGCAGAAAAAAAATAGTAGTGGGCTGTGTTCCCAATCCCAGGTTCTTGGCGAGATTTATAGTATCAGGCGTGGGTTTCTTCCTGTGGAGCAGGCCTTAAATCCAATTAGAAAGTGGCCAGTTACAGCCATAACACAAGCCTGTAGGTAGCTTGTCTCAGCCACCAAGCCGTTGTGCGCCAGTGATAAAGCGGGAACAAACACTCAGCAAGAAAGCTGGGAAATATTAATAGGTAAAACATTCTCTTCAGCCCAGAAGAGGTACTTGACTTCTAAGTCAGGTGCTCAGTGATTGGTGGTGGCGGTACCCCAAAAAGCACCCCTCCGGGAACACAGTTTTTCTTGCTTCTTCTTTTTCTGTCTTGTCCTCCTTCTAGACTCTTGTGCTCAGAATTAAGCATTACGTCTCTTTGCAGATGAGCAGCACGCTGTGGAATATTCCAGTCTCTTTGCTTTTATGGTTGCACTGAGGGTGCTAAAGATGAATTGGAGTGCTATTTGGCAATCTGTGAAGTTAAAACACATCTGCAAGCTTAGTAGGAATCTTGGGAAAAGACTTTCTCACAAATTGAGCTTTCACTTCAGTTTTTTATAACTTCCTTTTTTACGTTGGGATGCTTGAAATGGAACGATAAACAGCCTGAGCTTTATGAATGATACCTTGTTCCCGTGGAACCCGGAATCACAGGGCGTTAGCATGTTTTGAGGCTATCTAATAGCTAATTATTTTAATGTGCTCATGTATGAAATAGGTTTTCCTTGTCATTGCTGAGGACTCTGTGGATCAGAAGGATGAAGGATATAACCGACTGTCTCCGTTTCTTCCAGTAGAGTGGGCTAGCCCTAAAAAGAATAAAAATAATGAGAAGCAAGCAAGGGATGGCCCCCACAGTCACCTGACCCAAATTGAAGTGCGGACACTTCTCACAGTTTCTTCATGTGGGGTGCTATTTTCAGTGCCCAACAAACCCTCCAAAGTCAAGCTGAGAACCCCCCTTCGCATGCCCTGTTCCTTGAGGACAGGTTTGTCTTGTGAGTCCCAACCTGCTCTCTAGTGAGTGTAGTTCCTAGAGCCAGCTGAAGCTCTGAGAGGCACAGTGGCACAGAGCGTCTCTCTCTCTCACAGGCCTGTGTGAACAAAGAACTCTCCTCGTTGAGAACGTGTCTGGATCTAGTTCCCGCTTTCTCATAAGCGGACACCATGCTGCTGTCACGCGCGATGGCTCCTTGTCACTGCAGTGTGATCAAACTCACAAACTCTCCTTCCCTCCAAAGGAAGCGATCAGACACGGAAGTGATAAACCATCTCTGCTGTCAGGAGGGACACCTTGAAGCACTTACCATCTAAATTGGGAGGTGTGTGCCCTTTACAAGTTTAATTAGTCACAAAATTCATTATATTCTACCTCTTGCGGAAGCCATCGAGAAGATCCTCTTTAATCTAAGGAATGACTCTGCATGACTGGCTCCATAGGAAGGCATGACGTCAGGTCATGCTGGCCTGGAAACCAGGGTCCACGTGGGAGCAAAGAGGGAGAGGGCACTGTTTATTTCCAAGCAGAGTGTGGGAGTGATCTTGAGAAGGTCATTTTGTGCCGCTGCCTCCACCTCAATACTTATAATCCTAATACTTATATAATAAAAGTTTGAGTTTATTATCTTCACAGAGAACTGAGGACGGTTGAATATTTAGGAACTTTCCAGAGTTTATTTGGTTTTTCTTGGTTATGGGAGGAAAATGTTGTGAAACATCACAATAATATTTTTAATCATTTAAAATACTTTTTGCATATAGGATTTTTGCAAAAGGACTCAACATAACAAGGCACTATTCTTACAAATAATAGTAATTTATATTAATATTTCAGTCCCTTTGATCCCTTTTAACTGCCATAAATAAATAATGTGCATCACTGGAACTGGCTTTGTGCATTAAAGAAACCCTAATAACATAGATACCAAGATTATACATGTGGCCAAGAACTTGAGCTTATGAGATGAGTACTCTAGTTTGAAATGTTTGTACCTGTTTTTGGTGTGTATCCAGTTTGTTCCAGTTGAATGAGAAATGACAGACTATGCCATCACACACCAGAATCACCTGACTTCCTCCAAGTACTAAAGATGGTCACAACAAATTCAGGAAAGGCTAAGAAAAGGGTCTACTTGGTGGAGGTCAGGACTCTGTTTTTCTCTAAGGATACTTGGGAAGCTGAGAGTTGTGCGCCCATGAGGCTGTCATTGAGCCCTAAGACAGCGCTGTTTTCTGTAATAATTTAAAGATGCTTTTGGAACCTTTGGTCCACATTATTCACTAGTGAAGCCACAACTAGGTCAATGGCCACTTAAGAAGCGATTTACTCAGTCCTAACAGTCAGCTTACAAAGTTATCCTTCACACGCTAATAATGAACATTTATTCCAAGAATTCCGCAGCTTTCCATGTTTAACTTACACATTTCCCACTGTTACGCCCCTTCTCCGTAAACTTTTGTTTTCCTGAATTTAAGGCACGCTACCTAAACTCTGAGTAACTGCAACTTGCTAGGTTCCACCCTAAGTCTTAGATGGACTTTTAAGGGAAGTATATGTGTACAATAGTTTTTTTCTCATAATAAAAATATCACCTTAAATAAAATTTTACTCGGGGGGATAAGTTTTTAGCCATAGCCAAGCAGGACCAGCAGAAAAACTGCATGGGTCTTTGGACTTTTGTAAGTTAAAACTGATACATTCTTTAAATCAGCTATTGCAGAGAAGGACTTTTTAGAAAGGTGGCTTGTAGCACACAGCTGATCGGCCTCCATGCAATCAGGCCCCACATTGTCTTCGAAGAGCACTGCCGTCTCCCAGACCTGGTCCCTGTAATGGATGAGCAGCTTTGTGACCCGCAGACGTGGAGCTCTTTGAAGCCGCACGTCTGGGGAACAGCCCTTTGTTACGGTCCAGGAGTAATATCAGAATTTCCTGGGAGTGGGTCATCACAGGAAATTATCAGCAATTCATAGGCTTTCCTTTTGGCGTTCACTTCAGCCTCAAGGGTAATCACAAAAGATTATAGTCTCCATTTCAGCTTCCACGTCTCTGCAATATTCTTCTCTGCTGAGAGCATGATTGATTCCCAGAGGACAGCTTTTAACCCCAGCTTGAGGAGGGTGGGGCAAACTGAAGTATTTTGATAACTGACAGTCATCGCCATTGTGGGTGATTCTGCTGTCTGGCGGGTATTTGGTGATCCCCAAATAATTACACAAAATATTTTAAATGAAGTTACTTGTGTTATGAGGGAGAGGCATTTGTCCAATTTCAGTAAAAAGGTTAGACATGACAGGAGAGTCATAGTGGTCAATAAACTTTCAGATGATCTCGTGAAGACTGAAGGACCAAGCATCCTGAAAGAACTAATTTCAGAAAATGGAAAACTGCTTTACCGTCACTCCTGAAATCTTCCTAAATACCCTTTTGCTTAAAACGGTAAACTTTTGTTATTATTTTGTTTCATTTTCTTGGCTGTGTAGCCCAGGCTGGCCTTGAACTCACGGCAGTCACCCTTGCTCCGCCACCCACGTGTTGGGATTACAGTCATGTGCTTCTGTGGCCCATCCAGAAAGATAAATCTCTAGGGTGTTACAGACAGACACTTGCTGCGTTTCCTGACAACTGTGCTGTTTCCTTTGCTTCTCTCATTGTTCATGCGTAGTATGTGCCGGCGTGTGCACCGTTCATGAACACGTGGAAGTGGGTATCTTTGAGACAGGGTCTCAGCTTGCTAGACTAGGTAGCCAGCAAGCTCCTCCAGTCTGCCTGTTTGCCCCTGCTCCAGTGCCGTGGTTGCAGGCCAGTTACACCGTGCATGGTTATTTTCCACAGCTGCTAGGGATCTGAGCTCAGCATGCACTGAGCCAACTTCCAGCTCCTCTCTATTTCTTGATTAGAAAATATTGAGGCACTATCTATGTAAGCAAACTGGATGGGTTTTAAAGTTTGGTGATGTTGTACACTATATAGAAACACATGTATGTATGTATACATATATATATATATATATATACATGTGTGTATATATACATGTGTGTATATATATATATATATATACACACACACACTCTCTCCTCTTATGTGTTGGTTCTATTTAGAAAGAAGACTTTGTGTATTTCTAAACTAAGTTTGGATGTAATCACATTCTCTTACAAATTTAAAGGAAAACGAGGATGGTTCTCTTTAAATCTACTTTTGGATTGAACTCCTTGCCTCTTTGCATTCATGGAAAATAATTTCAAGTCAAATGAACAAGTTTTGAATGTCAAGCTGTACAATTAACAGAGCTTTAGTCAATAAAGCAATTATCACTGTTGCCAGCAGAGTGAGGCATTTTATTACAGCTCTTTATTTCCCTTTACAACTATTGTATATTTTTATAACATGAATGGAAAAACAAACTTGAACCAGAGATGTTTTCTACTGAGAAAAGCTGAGAAGTGCATGCATACACAAGAAAGGAACAATAGGAATAGGAAAACACATAAAAATTAATCTTGATAGTCCATAAAGCCCCTCAGGGACTACTTGGCAATCAAAATCCTAAAAAACTTAAGTTTGGGCAAGGCGAGCATGCAAGAAGCAGCAGGACACTGTTCTGAGAGCATGTCTCCCGCATCTACAGTCAAGAAAGGAGCAGGTGAGATCAGAGTCGATGCACAGGGCACTCTAGTAACATGGCTTTCTGGTAAACCGCTGGTAGAGTTTGGACATGAGCTGTCCACCACAGCCTTGAGTGTCCAATGCTTGGGCCCCGACTGAGTGAGGTCCTTGCAACTTTAGAATGTGGAGGGGGTCACAGGAAAGATGGTGCTGGAGGTCATACCCCTCTTCGGCTTCTTGCCCTCCGCTTAACTCTCAGTTTGTTGTTATGCTGCCATTTTGGTTTTGTTGTTAATCTAAAATTCACCAGAAAGAAGGAGTGAATTAAAAAAACAAAAAAACATAAAATTTAACTGGCCATCTTAGATTCTTGTTTGCTCGATCTGGCAACTTATTGCAGATATGCTTTTAGAGAGAGAGGCTTGCCTAGGTCACTAACTTGTCAAAGTCTTTCCTCTTTTTCAAGTTAAGAAGCTGTACTAAAATCACACTGGTTTGTGTAGAGTCTGGTCTACCTACTTGAGCTACCATTTGTTTTTCAGTATGTTATCGTATTGAATTTCCAGTTAGGATTCTGTTCAGATGGGGAAATTCTGGGACTCTAAAAGCAAATTTAAAGAAGGAAGCATGCCAGGCATGGTAGCACTTGTCTTTAGTCCCAACAACTCGCTTACTGGGCGAAAGCAGAATCTCTCTAAGTTTAAGGTCAGCCTGGACCATATAAAGCACATTCTAGGCCACACTTGTAGGCCACACGAGCCTACACAGTGATGTAGATAGTCCTGGAGACTTTACCACCACACAAGGCGTGGCTCGGGAAAGCCAAGGCTGTCCTTAGGACTGAACACTCCAGATCTGTTGCCCTGTGTGGAGAAACAGCTCAGTTATCACGTCCTTTAGTGGGAGGGCAAGCAGCATGTCATTGGCCATGTAAGAGGAAACATGCTTCAGCTTTGCAGAATTAGGAATCCATCAAACAGGCCCCCTGCCTTTCCGCTTCTTTCTGCCCAGAGGAGTTTCCTTTTTGTCTTCTCTCTTTTTTTTTTTTCTCTGCAGCACAGACCTGATCTTCCCCAGCACTGTGCTGTACACGTTGAGTTCCTGAGCAACATTCCAACTTGTTTAGGCAGGGAGTTTCTGAAAGGATGTCATTTAATTTGTTTTGCTGGTCCAGAGGTGTATTGATTTTTAAATCAGGAATGATCATCACCTCCATGGTCTTTCAGAAGGCTCTGGTGGTATTGTCTTAGCCCTTGTACACAAAGCAGGTGATCAAGGCCTCAATTATTGGAATTTGGAGACCTCACGCTTCAAACCACATTGGCTGGTGTCAGGGCATAGAATCAGGTGGCATACATGCAAGTTTTCCACCCTTAAAATAACAAGGAATTCTATTTTTAAATAATACTTCTCAGACTTATTTTGGGGTGTTGAACTGTCTGTTTTAGGAATGTAATAGATATATTTGGGAGTTGTTTTCAAGTGATGATTTTTTGAAAGAAAAAAAAAAAACAACTTCCTTTGGGCTCAGTGAGCAGGAATTCCTGCTGTGCAGGCACAAGGACCTGAGTGATTTGTGAATCCCCGCACCCACATAAAGAACCAGGAATAGATGCTTGTGTGACCCCAGCATGTGGGACTGGAGACAGGGGAATGTTGGGAGCTCAGTGGCCAGCCAGACTAGTGATAACCAAGAGGCTGATTCAGTAAATAAGCCTCTGAGGAAATAAGGGAGGTCATGATAGAGTGCGGCATTTAATGTTATTCTGCACATGCACACACACACAGATGCATGCACATACACACAAATATGCACGCAGACAGAGGCACGTGTGCACATGTGCACACATTCTCACACACACGCACACAGACACATGTACACGCACACAGGCACACACATACACACACACACACACACACCAGAGAGACGGCAAGGCAGAGAATAAAATCCAGTTTTGATGATTATCTTATATTTAGCCCGTCTTCCAAACATGAAAATGTGTTATAGAACAATCACTCTCATAACATGCCCTCAAATGAAAAGATTCTTTAGTCTGAGTTCCTGAAATGATATTTTTTTTGTTTTATTTCACCCCAAGGAGACCCAATACTAGACAACGCAGGTGACAGTCTGTTTATTTTGTGTTCTCCTGATGAGAACAATCCTTGATGTTATCACTCTGAACAGTGAACTGTAACATCATCGTAGGTATTTGTATTTGCATCTTACAGTTTATTGTCAACCATGCATTTTTAAAATGTTCATATATTTTATTGAGAAAAATAAAACATAATAATTTGAAGAAACTGGCTTCTCTGGGGATAAGAAAATATTAATTTTACTTCCTACTATTTTATTTCTCACATGGAGCTATTAAATTTTGCAACAGAGGTAAATTCTCATTTGTTTATTCGATGATCCCAAGTAAGTTTCATCTCCTTTACAAATTCTCTATTTTTTCTCATTTTTTTTCAAAAGCCTACGTGGCAGTGTGATAGGAAGTGTCGTTACAGTGTCTTTGCAGACGAGCACAAATCTCTGTGTTTATAATTTGACCAGAAATTACTTTAATTATAGAACATTGAGAGTAAAATGAAAACCTTTCTAGAATGTTCTTTGTATCCTGATTGGAAAAATACTTTCTTTCCTAGTGATTTTAGTCCCATCTCAACATTTCCCAGTTAAGGATGGAAGCAAGGAAAGACACATGTTTGCCCTGGAGCCAGCTGCTCACCTAATGCCTCCCCGTCCCCAGAGCAGCAATTGTGGTCAGGGTTGAGTTTGGTCTGTTTCTTAATTCATCCAATCAACTAATCAGACCTCTTGGCATGCACGTTATTACCCTGAATTGAGAACTCTGTGTCGCAGGATCTCGGTTCTGTAGTTCTTCATCTAACACCGGGACAGGATCGGCACTGTCCGAGGGACTGCTGAGGATGAGAGTAAGCGGCAGCTGTACCCACGCAGGAAAAAGCCCACCCTCTCTTTGTTTAAACTGGACCCATGAAGGCTCACTGATACGGCGTTTGGAATTACGCTGCAGCATGAATTCAACTTTGACTCATTTCTCCCGATCATTTGTAGCATGGGAGGTTACCAAGTATGTGGGCAGCCAGGAAAAGAGAAAATTTTTCGTTGTTGTTGTTAATTTTTTAATGACTTTTAGATTTTATTTTACGTGCATTGGTGTTTTGCCTTCCTGTTTGTATGTGTGAAGGTGTCAAATCCCCTGGAACTAGAGTTACAGATAGTTGTGAATTGCCGTGTGGGTGCTGGGAATTGAACCTGGGTCCTCTAGAAGAGCAGCCAGTGCTCTTAACTGCTGAACCATCTTTCCAGCCCCGAGAACCTTTTATATATGTATAATTTGCTACATACAAGTATCCGCTTCAGATTAGACCTTCCATGTCAGCAAGAGGCACATGGCTGGCTGTGTGGCAATTCCCACTAGCAAAAGAACAACCAAACTGCCTGAAAGTGTGGTTTAAAAATTATTTTTTCTACTCAAGACAGCTTAAAAATGCTCTGTCAAGCCAGGCGTGGAGACTCACACACATAATGCAGCACTTGGAAGGTTGAGGTCAGGAGTTTAAGGCTAATCTGGGCTGCACACTGAGTTCAAGGTTAGCCTGGGCTACAGAGAGAGAACCTGGTAAACAAACAAATAAATAAATAAATAAATAAGGGAGTGGGAAAGAAAGAGGAAGGAGAGAGAAATAAATGACTCCTAATGACATCCTGATATATATAACATGTATATAAGATATGTTATATATATATGTGTATATATATATATATGGTGTGTGTGTGTGTGTGTGTGTGTGTGTGTGTGTGTGTGTGCTGTGTGTGTGTATGCTTAGATCAGCACCTTACCCAGCCATCATCAGAGATGTTTCCTTCACCAACAGATGGGACCAAATACAGATACCCATAATGCAGACATTATGGAGAGAGTGAGAGACCTTGGCACACTCAGCCCTAAAAGGGATGTCTCCATCACATCCCTCCTTTTAGTGCTCAGGGAAACCTGCAGAGGAGGAAGTGCAAAGAGTTTAAGAATCAGAAAGGATGGAGGACGGGAAGGAAACAAGGCCTTCTCAATCAACATGACAAAAGCTCAAAGAGGCTCACAAAGACCGAAGCCCTGTGCGCAGGTCTGACCCGCTCCTCTGTCTGTATGTTGTAGCTTCTAGTTTCGCGCATTTAATGGGATTCCTGAGGATGACTGAGTGGGTTTCTGATTTTCTGGCCTTCTCTTGGACCCTTTTCCATCTGTTTGTTGGGCTTGTCAACTCCAACCTATTTTTGTTTTATCTCACTCTATTTTATTTTATTATCAAAATAAACTTTCAACCTTTAGGAATCCTAAAACTTAAAAACGGATTAATTTAAGGACATTCTGTATGTTTCTTTTGATCTGCCAAAATGGGATTCTAGAAAAACTACCAGAAAATGCAGACTAATCGTCTTTGTGAAATGTTTTTCTCCAAATAGACCAAGAATGTCTTTCTTTACACCAAGCCTCCTTGGCAATGGAATTGTGCTTGTTGGCTCTCAGAACCCTGGTCAATACAGAACTGAGTACCGGAGCTCAAGTTTTCTAAATGTATTTCTTTCTCGATAATTTCATACCTTAGATGCTAAATTTTAGTCATTTTCACCTATTACCCTCCCCACTGAAACACTTGTTCCCAAGAAGCCTCCTTTGTACCTTCATGCCTCTGTTTTAAAGTGACTGTGCTCTTCAATAATACAGCCGTCACTTTTCAATGAGTTATTTTATGAATATTTGAAGTGTAACAAGACTCTTTTGTCACATATTTTCCCGGAAGTCTGAGACTGAAAAAGAAAGGGGTGAAAAAGAATGGTCAGTCTTCATGTGCTACAGTAATTTGATGATGTCACAGTTAAAAGGCTGATGCTTAGCCAAACTTGGAGAAGGTCCTAAACCAAAGGGGATAGTAACTGACGCTCTCTTTGCCACAGTAAAGGGAAGACAGGCGCCGAAGATGCCTACCTCTTGCTAACCAGTAATCTCGTGTTTTCAAAGCGTTTGTCTGCGTGCAGTTTGAACAGCTATGATTAGGAAAGAGGGCAGAAACACCCCAATTTGATATGGTTTTCCAAAAATTACTCAATAAAAAGGGGAGAGTGTATTAAGAGAAGATAGAATAAAAAAGAGAATAGCCAGGGCCACTTCTCTGAGACACTTGTGTGGGCAGCGGCCTTCTGGATTCTAGAAACTCAAGACTCCTCCATCCTGTGCCAGTGAGATACGTGGTCTGCAGTGTCCCTAACTAGGGTCAGTGTGGAGAGGGACCCCAGCTAAGCCTGCAGCAGGAATTCGGTACCGAGAGCATAAGGGTGAACAGCGACGGAATGTCTCAGGCCTGGGATTCTTCTTCTGTGCAGGGAAAATTACAAGTGGTTCCCTTCACCTGCTGGTGGAAAAGCAGTGAGCTCACTTCTCCATGTGCCCTCACTAGACTCAGGCTGCGAGAGTCTAATCAGCTCTTCTGATGTTGTTTATTAGTGTTACGACACACTTAGGGAATGGACTTACAAAGCAAATATGCACACAGGATAGCACCAAAGTCATACACTGAGAGGAGGCTCCTGGATACCTGAGTGTAAGACTGGAGAGGGAGAGTGGAGCCCAAAGTTGGAAGGACACTAGGAAACAGACTATTTCTAGTTTGTTTGTTTCTTTCTCTCATTCCTTCTTTCCTTTCTTTCTTTCCCATATCTTCTTCTTTTACTTAATAGTGACTTTCATCCTCCAGATTCCAATTAATTAGTTTACGGTGTCTCATATTTCAACTTTAAAACTATGTTGTCTCTCATCTTTGACTCATTTCCTCATGCAGACTGGAACATTCTCTCAACTAGAATAAGATTCTAGAAATGTTTTGTGTAAGGGGGGGAGGGTGGATGATTTTTAAATATAAAAAATACTGAAAGCAATGGACTTACTGAATTGTGCAGGTAATCCATGATTAGCAACTGGTTTTAAGGACAGTAGTATGAAGAGATGATTGGTTTAAAGTTGCCTTAAGAACAACATGGATACAAGAAAGTCCTCTATAATTCTCAAACAATATCCCTACTTAATAGGGTGGCGCCTGGTTCTTCCTAGTCTCAGCTTTCCTCTGTAGCTAAATTGTTTAAAGGCATCAGATGCAGCCTTGTTCTTGAAAAGTACTGGGATAGCTGAGCAAACTTCTAATTCTAATTCTAATTCCCATCTAGAAAATAATCTAGTGTCTAAACTACGATCCAGCATTTGATCACACAGCACAGAGACTCGGCCCATCCTTAGCAGAAGGCATCAGTGATACTTTGCTGTGTCTGAGTTTCTCCATAGCCTCCTGTTTCCATGTGATTGCTTACACTGTGAAGCTGCAGATTACCTTTTGCTATACTCAGGGCAAGCAATGGTCTTTTAAAAAAGATATTCATGCAGGTTTGTGGGCCTTGTGATCTTGACAAATATACCAAAGAGGTGTCAGTTCTCATTTTGATGTTGAAAATGTAATAGGTAGGGTGAGCAGGCCAGCTTCATTGGTTCATCTTACGGCACCGCAGTCAATAGTCAGTTCACCCATCTGTGGCCTCCAGTCTCCCCGATTCCTGATCACAGATACGACCCCGTCTTCCGTCTTTATTTCCTAGCATTTAATTGCACTGATGGGTTTGATCTTCATTTCTGTGCAGTCTTCATTAGAAGCACTACGAAGCGCTCAGTCGTGCTGCGCTGTAATTAGTGAGCATTTGGGGGTTCTTCACGAACATGAGTAGGGAAGGGGGCTTCTAAAACGTGTAGATATGTGTGAATATGCACACTCTTCTCAAAGCACCAGGTGATTACTTCTAACTTTTACTTTTTTTAGAAAAGAAGAGGCTTATATGGGACCAATAAATTCTGCCAGGTAAGGGACTCTGGTAGCCGGAGCTACGTAGCAGGGATTTGATTTATTTATTTTTTCCCCTTAAAGGCTTTGTCATGATCATTTCCCAGTGAATCATAATTTTCCCTATCCACAGCCTTTTCTGTGTATATGGAAATAACATGAGCTAAATGGTCTAACCAAGTAACAAGCATTTGGTTACTTAAAATTTATATCTTTCTTCTAACAATTGTTGAAAGCATCCATTTTTAACAACTAAGTACCTATGAACTGCCAATTAAGCCTTTTAAAATATTGCTTTGGTGTGTAATTGCATTTCTTCCAATAATTTACCTTAATAGTTTATATATGAAATCATTATTATATACATACATAATTTTTCATTTGGTGAATTAAACTATTTGATATTATAGGTCTTTATGAGACTGTCTTTACTAATCTAGGATCCGTTATTTATTCTGGAGATTACTGAATGAATGACAGAAGAATCATCACTGTCGTGTAACTTTAGGAGATGGAAACACCCCCTCAGCCCAGTTGCAGAGGAATAGATTCTGTCCAAGTGTATTGTCCCAGTTCTGTCAATGAGTATATTGGGGTTATTTACAGGAGTGTGCGTGACTCAAAGGTTAGCCAGACTACCAGGAAGTCTGGTAGGCAACATACAGGCATCTAGGCCACTGAGGAGGTTCTTCCCGCAGCACGGACAGCTCATATAAACTGCACTGCTGAAGAGGCACCCGGGCCGCTTGCACGTAACGTCACAATCAACGCAGCCCCTGTAGGCTACTGTTTATTCCTTATGGAACCTCACGGGAGGGAGAAACCTCAGGCAGGACAGCATGGAGGCCCAAGCCCCATAAGCCTCAGGAGCCCTGTTGGCTCTCCCTCCCTCCGATAGGGATCACAGCAGCTCTGATTCGGTGTGCTGTCGATCACATCCGACCCAGAGGAAGCAGCTTCACCACAACCATCAATTTCCTCAACACAGTGCATTCTAACTATGCAAGGACCTTCCCACGAGGAACACAAGCAAGCAGGCAAACAAAAAGTCTATCTGATAGCAGTTACTCTCACCTAACTTCTTAGAACATTGCCGGAAGACATAAAGTAAAACTTCAGAATATTACCACCTTCTAATCTTTTAAAAATCTGAAGACCTTGTCTTATGATGCTCAGACTGGCAACTGGAGCATCTACACCCCTTTTACAGTTTCATTTTCATTAAATCATGTCCGACAAATAGGATCTGAATTAAAAACTGTAATTATAGCTGTTTTAGGCTCTCTGTTGCTGAGACAAATACTGAAGGAAACAAGGGGAGGAGGATGTATTGCCATTTTTCATCTTTTTATCCAAAACACAAAAGGAAACACAACTTTTAAAAAATGCAACTTTATCTAGATCACAGTTTCAGAGGTTTTTTGCTTTTGTTTTTTTCAACAGTCCTTGGCTGTGTTTATTCTGGTCCTGTGATGAGGCAGAACACTGTGGTATTGTCCAGGCAGATAGGAAGTAGATTGTGAGGGAGGGAGAGGGAACCAGGTACAGCCCTCAGCAACGTGTGCCCAGCAGTCTGCTTCCTCCGGGTAGGCCCAACCTCCCCCGAGTTCACCTGTCTGTCTTCTTAACACCACCAAGGAATGATCCATCTGCCATGGAGCCCCTGTGGGGCACTTCCTGTCCAAGCCATAGGAAGAGAGATTCCCCTGGGTTTCAGTTTGTTATGCCAGGGATGGTGTGATGACCTGAGCAGCTGAATCATCAAGGGCAGAGAGAAGAACACAGGCTTTCCTCCTTTCAGATGGATCCTCCCTGCTGATCCTCCCCGGAACAGGCTTGCAGACACACCCAGAGGTGTGCTCCACTTACCTCCTGGTGTCTCTCAATCCTGACCGGCACTCAGGATTTACCCTCAAAATAGACATCTAAGTGAAAGATAAAAGGGATGTAACAAGAGGAAAACATGGGTGTTCTCTGAGAATTCATATAAGGAAATGAATCATTTTCAGTAGAAAACAGAGCATCTTTCTAAGGGAGAGACACAGGGGCAAGATTGTGACATGGCGAGCTGCAAGCAGCTCCAATGAAGGCAGCAGGGAACAAGGACACTGTTACAACTGCTGCTTAAGGAGTGGTGTGGCTGGGTCTTGAGGAAGTGCTATTCCTAGTTGTCTGAGAAAGCACCAGATTGATTTCCAGAGTGGTTGTACAAGTTTACACTCCCACCAGCAATGGAGGAGGGTTCCCCTTTCTCCACAACCTCTCCAGCATGTGTTATCACTTGAGTAAGGTGAAATCTCAGGGTCGTTTTGACTTGCATTTCCCTGATGGCTAATGACATTGAGCATTTCTTTAAGTGTTTCTCTGCCATTCGATATACCTCTACAGAGAATTCTCTTTTTAGCTCTGTTCCCCATTTTTTTTAATTGGATTACTTGATTTGGTGCTTTTCAACTTCTTTAGTTCTTTATATATACTGGATATTAGTCCTCTGTCAGATAGAGATTTGGTGAAGATTCTTTCCCAATCTGTAGGCATTTGTTTTGTTTTGATGACAGTGTCCTTTGCTTTACAGAAGCTTTTCAGTTTCATGAGGTCCCATTTATTGATTGTTGCTCTTAGAACTTGGTGTTCTGTTCAGGAAGTTGTCTCCTATACCAATGAGTTCAAGGCTCTTCCCCACTTTTTCTTCTAACTGATTTAATGTGTCTGGTTTTATGTTGAGGTCTTTGATCCACTTGGACTTTAGTTTTGTGCAGGGTGATAAGTATGGATCTATTTGCAGTTTTCTACATGTAGACATCCAGTTAGACCAGAACCATTTGTTGAAGATGCTGTCTTTTTTCCATTGTATGGTTTTGGCATCTTTGTCCATTTGCTCAACCATGTTTGTAGCAGCTTTATTTGTAATAGCCAGAAGCTGGAAACAACCCAGATGCTCCTCAACTGAGGAATGGATACAGAAATTGTGGTACATCTACACAATGGAATATTATCCAGCAATAAAAAACAGGGAAATCATGAAATTTGCAGGTAAGTGGTAGGAATTAGAAAAGATCATCCTGAGTGAGCTATCCCAGAAGCAGAAAGACACACATGGTATATACTCACTCACATAGACATATAATATAGGATAAACCTACTAAAATTTGTACATCTAAAGAAACTAATCAAGAGGGAGGACTCTGGCTAAAATGTTCAATCCCCATCCCGAAAGGCAAAGAGGATGGACATCAGAAGAAGAAGAAAACAGAAAACAAGTTAGGAGCCTGCCACAGAGGGTCTCAGAAAGGCTCTGCCCTGCAGACTATCAAAGCAGATGCTGAGACTTATAGCCAACTGTGGGGCAGAGTGCATGGAATCTTATGAAAGAAGGGGAAATAGTAAGATCTGGAGAGGACAGGAGCTCCACAAGGAGAGCAACAGAACCAAAAAAATCTGAGCACAGGGGTCTTTCCTGAGACTCATACTCCAACCAAGGACCATGCATGGTGATAACCTAGAACCCCTGCACAGATGTAGCCCATGGCAGTTCAGTGTCCAAGTGGGTTCCACAGTAATGGGATGAGGGACTGTCTCTGACATGAACTGATTGGCCTGCTCTTTGATCACCTCCCCCTGAGGGGGGAGCAGCCTTACCAGGCCACAGAGGAAGACAATGCAGCCACTCCTGATGAGATCTGAGAGACTAGGATCAGAAGGAAGGAGAGGAAGACCTCCCCTATCAGTGGACTTGGGGAGGGGCATTTGTGGAGAAGAGGGAGGGAAGGTGTGATTGGGAGGGGAGGAGAGAGGAGTTTATGGGGGGATACAAAGTGAATAAAGTGTAATTAGTAAAAAAACAAAAATGCTGTTCCAACTGAACTGACTTTGTGAAGAAATCCATGCTCTGCCACACCCCAGTAGCCAAATCCTGTACCACTGTCTTACAGGGACCCCCTGGCCCCATAACCTGCTTTGGGAGGCAGGAGGTTGGGAACTTTTCTGCCTCTACTTTGGAGTGTTCAGCCTGATTTACCTACCCTGGGGACAGAGAATAGGAAGCAATGTTTTCAGGCTGATGAGGTATAGATGTCAGATTTGAGCAAGATACGGTTGTATTAGGAGTCCTTTGAAAAAGAATTTAGGAGGAGCATTTATATTCAAGGATTGTTAGATCCAGCCCTAATCATCTTGTTTTGATAAAAGTTTTAAACTGGAATATTTTAGGCTCATAGCTTCTGTGTGCTTCTGTGTCATACCATAGGGAAAGCCAGCACACATGATTTATTTTAAGCAATGGAAGTTTTTTTTTTAAATTTTTTATTTTTATTAATTAGACTTTATTCACTTTGTATCTCCCCCATAAGCCCCTCCCTCCTCCCTTCCCTATCCCACCCTTCCTCCCCCTTCTTCACGCATGCCCCTCCCCAAGTCCACTGATAGGGGAGGTCCTCTTCTCCTTCCTTCTGATCTTAGTCTATCAGATCTCATCAGGAGTGGCTGCATTGTCATCTTCTGTAGCCTGGTAAGGCTGCTCCCCCCTCAGGGGGAGGTGATCAAAGAGCAGTTTTTAATTTTAAGGTTAATTTTCAATATATTTTTAATTAGTCATAGGTAAAAATGTACAGTCTTACTGTGGTTTAATGGATATTATTATTTATGATTTTAAAAGCACCTTGCTGAAGATGAAGTATTAGTGTAGACATATAGCAAAGATGAGCAAAGCGGCATGCATGAATTAGAGTTTGATAGATATCTGCATCATTTTATCCGTTGTGTTTCACACATTACCGGATGGAAAGTATTTTACACAGACTGAAAATAAAAACGATCAAGATAAAAGGCTCTTTTGATACTTTGAATATTTGGGGATTTAAATAACTGCTAATTAGGTTGGTCTGCTTTATTTTTAAGCCTAATACAAATTGGTAGGCTAATATGTCCATTGGAGCCATCAGGAAGTGTTTAGATACACACATCTGCAGATAAAAGAAATATCTCATGTTTTCCTTCCTGGCGTTTGAGGATTTGCTTTGCTCGCCAGTGACTCTTTTTTTGTTTAGCTTAGTTCTGTTTCGTCTAATTCTCATGCAATAAAATTCAAGGACTGTGGACGGAGGACAGTGGTAACACTTGCCTGGCATGCACCAGCCTCTAGGTTAGGATGTGAGGCCATTTCTCCCAACCCAGGAAACGTACGTTTACACCGCCACCCGTTTCTATAGTGGCGACTCATTTACAATCATATCTCCTGGCTCTTAAACGTGTAGCAGAAATTGGCTAATTCTAATAACTTTAATTTTTTTTAGTTTTGGAGAATTTCATATATGAGTACACTGTGTTTGTCTGGTTTCTAACTTTCTCCTCACCATCTTCTCCAGTGCTCCCTATCCCTTCTCAGACTCAGTACGTCTTCTCCTATAATCATCATTGTGTTTTATATACATACGTATTCACGTGTGTCTTCTATTATTGTATGTGGTATCTATATCAATAATTCTGCCCTCTTTCTTGCTGTATGTACGTTCCCCCAAGTGCTAATTTTATACTTTGTTGATTTATAACCGTGATCAGGGATGGTATTTCTTCTCTCTCAAATGTCATCAGCTTATCCAATGTTAAACCCTGAGCTAGGGAGATTTCCTGGTTGGCGGTGTCAGCTGACCTGTCCTTGTTTGAGTCACACCTGTTGATGGTTAATTCTTCGCTAGTCATCTGCATTGTTTTGTGACCTTCCAGTTGTCTGATGTTGCTGAGGGATTAGTTTCTGGGGTACACAAGAGAATCATCACTTAGTCTTTTTATAGAATTGCTTCTTTTTCTAGGTGTGATGACTCTGCACCAGGCCTTTTTCTGTGGCTGAATACTTTCATTACTGTATATTTTCTCCAAATATGTATGTTTTATACAGAAGCCAAAAGGAATCACAGGCTATAAATCGAAACCTTGCTTGATTAATATTTAAACAAGGATTGCATATTAGCCAGTCTCTTACATGCACCTGAGCATTCATTTGTAATATACTTTCTGATACAGTGACTTTCAATCCATAGGACGGGAAAGCTAATAAATTATCTTAAAATAAAGATGCACACTTTCTGTTCCGTAAGAAGAGCCTGACATTTACAACTTTGTCGTAAATCAAAACTTAAGAAGTTAAATACATCTGTGGTAACTGTCACTGAGGTCATTCAAGACCATCCTAAGTATTATCGCTCCCGTCGATGAAAACATTAACAACTTAATTATAACCCTAATACGTGGCTCTCTGTTCTTCGGGCAGTACGACTCCTTAACATTTCTCATGCCTCCTTTTCGATACTAGATTGAGAGGCAGGCGGTGATTCTCTTGTGGTCCTTTTGTGTTGTGGCTTCAAACAGGTTTGTTTTGCTTTTGTTTTTATTCTTGATTCCCGGAGACAGGACTGTCCCTGATGAGTGAGACTCCCTGATAGCCTCATTTGGGAACTAAGAGTCAAACCCTTTGTAGGAGCTACTCTGCTCCTCCCGTTTGCCCACACTGCTGTTTTTCTTTGAAGATAATTTTGACTCTCTGTTCTCGATCATTTGCTCTTCAGATGGACCCTGTACAGAAGGCCGTCATTAACCACACGTTTGGAGCCTCCATTCCCCCCAAGAAGAAACAAGTTATTTCTTGCAATGTCTGCCAGCTTCGCTTTAACTCGGACGTGAGTATCGCCTTTTTATTGCTCTCTGAAGTGTGTCGGGCTGATGCTGATTGGTGTGAATACAAATAAGTCTCTCCATGTCTGTGTGCCCTGTGGCATCTCCGCACAGTCCTCCTCGCCTGTACTGTTCTATACTGATCCCACATTTCCATTTGCTTGCAAAGATACTTGAAAATGTGAAAAAATTCAGTGAATGATGAAGAAGACCACTGTCATTTTTTGAGAAGAACTCACACGTTTCATGCATTGTTCAGTCTTAGTAAATATCCCAAAGCATGACGTATCATACAAGTTATGTTTCCATTTCAGAGGAACGTAGGAAAAATTTTATTATAACGAGCCAACATGGACATTCTTCTGAAAAGATACCAAGAAAATGGTAACATCCAAGTAGGTTTTGAAGTGTATAAAAGAAATCTGATACTGTTCAACTGCCAGATAAAACCAGCTACGCTGCAGAGTCTGGGTACCGTGTCTGGCCGTGGAACTTCCTGAGTTTCTGAACTCAGAAGCCATTTTGCAAAGAGTATACCACAGATTTAATGTGCTTTCAGAAATGCAAAAATAACAGATATCCTTCACAAATACCATCAAGTGACATTTTCATAATTCTGCACAGTTAAGGCAATGAAATTTCACTCACTGGAAAAGAAGAGAAGTTGGTCAGGATTTGAGCAATTATATTTAGTGTGATTTCAACCAAGGTCTAATGAATGTTTAGTACCTCATAAAACTCCACAGTGAAGAATCGAAATGCATCTAAGTAAACAGGAAAACAGGAATGTCAATTCGTTAGACAACTCAGTGTCATTGTGCCACCAGCTCTCCCTGTCAAGACAGCAGAATGAACACCCAAATCTTCTATCTTTGTTAAAAATCACCTACTTCTCAGAGTTCACATGCGAAAGAAGAAAAAAAATAGGAGTGTAAATGTTGAAGGTTTATACTTCCTGATTTCATTACTTACTATAAAACCTACAATAATCAAGGTATATTGAAAACTCACTCCGTCTTGGGGCAGGACAGATGACTCAGCAGTGGAAAGTACTAATTTGCTTTGGAGATGAGTTCCAGTCCCAGCACCATCCCTAACTCCAATTTCCGGGGAACTGGCGTCCTCTGCTGGCCGCCGTCGGTACTGCACCCACTAGTGCACCTGCATCTGTGCAGGCAAAACAGGCATATTCATAAAGTTAAATCAATCTTCTTTAAGTTCTCATCCAGTTCAGCCCCTCAAGCCATGCTTGCCATTCCTAATTGTCATCAACACTTACTGCTTTTTGTATAACCTTCCAGAGCTTGTTTGTGGAACAGTAACTAAATGTGAGTATATGTTTTTCTTTTTCTTACGTAGAGAGTAATATACACTCTTCTCTGCCTTGTTTGTTTTTATTGTGATCATGCATGTGTATTATTTTGCCTCAGTCTCTTTTTTTTTAAAGCATTTTGAGATTGATTTTTATTTCATATGCCTTGGTGTTCTGCCTGCATGTATGTCTGGATGAGGGTGTCAGATCCCCTGGAACTGGAGTTACAGACAGTTGTGAGCTCCCATGTGGGTGCTGGGAATTGAACCCAGGTCCTCTGGAAGAGCAGCCAGTGCTCTTAGCCTCTGTGCTATCTCTCCAGCCCCGCCCTCTTTTTCTTGTGACAGGGTCTCTCACTAAATCTAGAGTTCATCTTCTCGGCTAGATTACCCAGCCAATGAGCCCCGGAGAGCCGATTGTCTCTGCTCCCCGGCACGTGGCCACCACACCTGGCTCTTACACGAAGGCTCGCATCCTCATGCTTCCAGGACACAGGCTTCACCGTTGAGCCACCTCCTGCCCTATGCTTCCCCCACTACACTGCTTTAAGGAGAAGAAGCCGCTCTGTGACTGGGGAGCTTCCTTGACCCTTTTATTTGCAAATATGGTTGACAAAGACGCTTATGTCCTAACCACCCCCCCACCCCCCCACCCCGTCCTCTTAGTATGCTGCAATTACATCACAGAGGGGAAGTGAGTTAGCAGACAGAATTGGAGGTGGCACCCTCCTTCATCCACTTCCGTCTTGTGTGGCCAGTGCACAAGGCTCCTTAAAGAGGGAAGCGGAAGGCAGAAGAAACCGTCATTAACGGTTCACTGTGAGAAGAATCTGATTGCTTCCTAACAGCTTTGAAGTTAAAGGGCTGTTCACGGGTTCTAGAAGCTCCACCAGGGAAGTCAGTGTTAGCCCAGAAAGACGCACATCCCATTTCTGGAGTCCAACTACATGGCAGTAAACTCGCGTTGCTCTTAGCTTACTCTCTTCCCTGTGAACGCGGTTGAAAGCCGCATCATCAGGTCTGTGAACATGTCCCGAGGGCTGTTCCCGGAGTGCCCATTAGCAGTGTGGGCGTGCCGAGTCGGTGAGCCTGTGGGCTCTGCCCCACTCGTGAGCATCGCATACACTCTCACAGTCAGAACACAACAGGACCAGGGCGTAAATCCGGGTGCCTTGCCTCCAAGCCTGCGGCTGTGCCTACGGAACTATTTCCTGTCGTTTGGCCTTTTCTCTGTGGGTTAGTCGAGCCCCTCTTGGATAATGGTGGGACGTTCCGAGGAAGCAGCTTTCACCAGCCAATGACATAACGCAGCTGTCTGGGTCTGTCTTCACACAGCGAAACGAGAACATCGCGGGCCTTCTACTCAGTCACAGTCCTCCCATGGTGACACACACCACTAATCCCACGCTTAGGAAGCAGAGGGAGAGGTGGTCTACATAGTGGGTTCCAGGACAAACTGGCTGCGTAGACCCTGTCTCCAAATTTAAAATTAAATAAAGAAATGGTTCTTGAACACAGGATTAAGTTCTGGTTCTGAACTTGAGACATGATACTAGCACTGTTGGCCTTAGTTTCCCCCTCTATGATAGGAACTAAAATGGACCAGTCTAGCTCTGTGATTAAAAATAATTTCCATGGTATTGCCATCAGCAGAACAGGACATAAGCACAACTATCTTACAGATAGGACAGCTCAGACCTCAGAATTCTGCTTTCTGTTGTGTCCAGGAAGCCAGGTGTGATGGCCTGCCCCTGCAATCCCAGAACCCAGGAGGCTGAGGCAGGAGGCTGGAGTTGATGGCCAGCCTTGCCTATGGAGTGAATGTGAGGCCCAGACGACATAGGGCCTTGTTTGAAAAGCCAAACTGCACAAATCCAAGAAAACCAGAAACTCATCTGTTCCTTGGGACGTTTGAGGGGAGGAGTGAGAGGTTTTTTCTCTCTGTTGTCCAGAACTTCTCATCCCTTCGGGTTGAGCTCACCAGCCTCCATTTTGTCTCTGAGTGCACAGATATGGACAGGGGCAGCTGCCCCCGCGTCAGCAGCTGACCACCAGCTCCCCATGGAGAGTAGAGAAAGGAATGAGATTTCTGAGTCACGCTTAGATTCTAGGCAATAAGACCACAAAAATCTGGATGGCAAGTTCAGAAACGTGACATCTATGTTCCCAGTCTTTAGTAGCGGCACCATAATCTGCATAACTGAGCTTTCTAACTGAGCATTTTTTATTGGGGAGAAAGTTTATTATTTTATAATTACCCTATTTACATTTTAATGCAAGAATTAAGAAGATGCTCGCCCTTATTTCCTTTAATAACATTTCTAAATCAGCCAGATACTGAATTGGCTTCACTCTTCAGTGTAGAAAATATGTTTATTGAAAGATCTGGAAGGCAAATTTGCACAGCAAACAGACCGCTCTCCACGGTTCCCTGTAACCCACATAAAACATTCCGGGGTAGGCCTCGCGCAGTAAAACTCGGAGCGACCTAGTTTAGGCGCTCTGCAGCCCACTTTGTCCAGCTTTTATCATCTCAGTAGAACTCCACTGTTGGAAAGCGAAAGGCTACAGCTTTATTTACACAATGCAGCCTCATGTAAATGAGCGAGCATTCATCACAAACATTTCCCAAGTGAGCCTTTACAAATTGACACCATTAACTTTGCCAGAGGCAGGCACTGCAGTCCAGGAATAATACACTTTCCAAAAGAGTCCTGGACCTTTGCACAAATACATGCAGATGCCAACTCCTCCTTTCTTCTTTTTCGTTTTTTTTTTTTTTTCTTTTTAATCCTAACCTAGGGTAAGCCAAAATTAGGTTGTCATGAGCCTCCATGTTCCTTTGCTCATCCACAAATGAGTGCTCTACAACTGTAGGATGGTCGTAAATTGGAGAGCCTGAGTAGGAATCTTTACCTATTAGCTGGAAAGTGCCATCTCCAGAGATGAGCCCCGTCAGGGAAATGAGCTAGCAGACACTTCAAAAGCCTGGAGGCAAGCATTCTTTCTCTTTTTTTGGCTAGGTTGGAAGTTGAGAGATCACAAATAATTTTTAATTTGCATATTAATTTCAGTTCCTCAGAGACTAGCAGTAGAAGGATCAAGAAAATACAGATGCAGTTTTATATAAGATTAGAGCAGGGAAACTTGGGTTTTTTTAAGTGTTCAAAAACAGATGACATCATTACCACCATCATTATCATCATGTCAGAAAACGGATCACTGTGAAAGGATCTTCATCCCACCTGGATCCCCAAGCTTCGTAGGGAAACAGGAACAAAAGCATAGTGATCTAACTGAGTTTTGCAGACTGTAGATCAGGAATCGACTGTAAAAATTTGGAATTCATCATGAAAGCCGCAAATTATGAAGCACTATGCTAATGCCATGGGAGTTCATTACTATCACAGAGCTAACCCATCTGCCTCACAAAACCTGCATCACTACGTTTTGGATATCAACCTCAACTTTGAACCCCATCACAGTCCACATTCTCCTCATTTTATTTTACTCCATGACATTTGTAGGCTGGTGAGGTTCACTGACATTGTCCTGTCTGGGTTCCTGTATGGGCTTTGGTTTAGCCGGTACCTCTGCATTTAGCTTCCTGTCCTTGCTCTGCTTTGTGTTTTCCTGTCTGGGGAATGTGTAGAGATGACCTCATGCCGTTTCATTGATTGACCTCAGAGTATTATAGGTAGGCAGGAAGCTAAAGGTTTACTTCAAAGATAGAATGGTGGGGTGGCAGCCGCTTGTGTGAACACCGCTGAAGGTGACTTCACTCTCCTCCTCTCGGCTATGAACCTCCGAGATTCTGAAAATTGCAGTCATCAGAGATCGGCCGCAATTCCCAGGACGGCAGTTAGCAGACAATTGGTACTTGGGTAAGCCTGGCACCGTCATCGTGGGGGGGTGTCATCTTACTCCCTTCCTTGGGCCCAGATCGCGTCCTCCAGGCTTTCTGCCTGTACCCTCCTTCCTGCCCCAGCTTGTGTGAGACCCACTTCCTGGTTTCCTGATTTGGCAGTTAAAATCTCACAGTGCAAACTGTCCTGCCTTTTGTAAACAAACTTCATCCACCATGTAACATGCAAGAAGCCTTCCTGCGGCATCTGCTAGAGGCACTGGCATCTCTGTGGCTCCCCCAGCAGAATCTTCCTCAGTCGCGGGGCTGGCTACAAAGCCACAGCTCTGGGTCCTTCCCACATGCTGCTGGTGGATCGTCTGTCTCTTGGCTACCACACACAACTGTCCTCCTCCACCAGCTGTCCTGTGGTACCAAGTCCCTGCAGCAGCTGCCCTTCCTAGGAAACCTTTGAAAATGTCCCTTTCAGCAAAACCAGTACAGGCAGCTGGCCACCAGAGCTTTGTGAAGTTCTGGCCCCATTTCGTATTCTTGCAGTTCTGCAACTTACTGTTGACATCACGAGCTATCATCTTATGTCTGAAACATGTCTTCCTTCATTCTTCTTCGTGTTCTCTTCCAGACCATTACGTTTCTTCCTTCCTTCTCCACTTGATCTTTTCTTTTTCCCCAATGCCTTTTCCTTTTCTCTCCTCTGACACAGAAGATTGACAAATACACTGCTTTCCCTGACTTTCTCAACATTGGCAGTATTTTCCTTTCCTTCAGCAGATTCTTTGCCTTCAATATAGAAAATGGATCTCCTAGCATTTGCTTCTCCCAAACCTAAGGTCCTGTCACGTGAATCTGTCCAACTTCTCTACATGCATTGAGGTATACTCCAGCTGTTCCCCTACCTCATGTATATGCCTCTAACCACTGCCAACCACCTGCACACATCTACCCTCTTGCTCCTGATAGGCCTGCGGATAGACAGCCAGTCCTCTGTGGTTTCATTTGTGGAGCCACATATAAATTATATAAAGCAGACCTCCAGTACTCAGGAGGTCCACAGATAGTCAAAATCATGAATGGGTTTGTACCAAAAACACAGGGTGTGTCCCTTCACCTCATCCCCTAAACAACACAGCCTAAGAGCTATTGCACAGAATTTATGTTTCAGTGGCGTTGTCAACACTCTGGAGATGATTTTAAAAGAGCTCGGGCGGATATAGTCAAATCCTGTGTCATTTTGTATAAGGAACTTCAGCAATCACAGATTTTTAACACTCAAGGAAGCTTCAGGAACAATCGCTCATGAACGTGAGGAATGGCTACATGCCCATTCACGGATAAGTTGTATGCTTTTGAGAGCACTGGTGCCCAGTCAATTAAATTTTACCTGCGCCAGCATGACTGCTATTGGGGGGGGGGAAGAGTCATGGATGTTGCCCTCACTGAAATGTGAGTGTGGGGGGAGGGGAGGGGTGGAGGGAACTGGAGAAGGTTGGACTTCAGCAGAACTCTGCAGCAGCTGATTAAGTCAAGAGATGCTGAGGGAACCTCCCCCGCCCCCGCCCCCAGTCTCACTGTTGATCCCGGAACTGCAATGCTTAGGGTAAAATTTACATCTGCTACTAAGCAAAATGAATTATAAGGAAAATTAATACTGTAACTTTGAAAACCCAACCAGTTCTGTGAAGAACAAAGGTACATTGCCAAAAATAGAAGGGATCAATAGCTTCCATGAAAATCTAGAAAGTGATGGCCAGCTTTCGCCAAACATTTTACATTTTTTCCCATAAATAAGACTATTTATATTGATTCTTAGGTTTGGAGGGTAGTGAAGCAGATAGGAGGTAATTAAAAGCATAAATCTCCAGAGCCTGAGAAGGCAATTCTCTGTTTCTCAAGACAGAGCTGACAAAATGATGAACATTTTTTGCTTCAACATGACAGAAATATAGCGTGATTACATGGAACAGGGACATAGGGTGCTAAAAGTTTTCTTCAATAGCCGCCATTAAACAAAGCTCTTAAAAGTTCTGTCAGCTTCTTGAGGGATATAGTAGTTACTCATTAAATTCTTCAGAACCTCACTTCCACGGCAGCGCTGTGTGAGAACAAGAGCGTTGCAGTCCTCGGGATCCCCTTCTGTTTTAAGTAGATAGGTAGATAGGTAGGGCTGGTCTTAAACATCCTGCTCAGGGCTGAGGGGATGGTTTCCTCCAGTGAAGTGTTTGCCACGCAAGGCTGCGGGCCAGAGTGCGGCAGCAGGCTGCGGTAACAGGTGGAGCTTAGCTCTGAGTTCCGTGAAAGACTCTGTCTCAAAAAAGAAAAAGAAGAACAATGGAGGAAGACAGTAACTGCTGACTTCTGGTCTCTACACAGGTGCACACATACTTGCAAACATATGTGCACAGGAGAGAGTACATAACACACCCACACGTGCACACACACACACACACACACACACACATAACACACCCACACGTGCACACACACACATGCACATTGAAGTGAGCATAATGATTTGTAGAGACTAATCAGATCCTGTATGAACTAATGGGGAAATCATGCAATATATGATTCAGTATCTTCCCAGCTCAAAAAAAAAAGGCCTCCCACGCCGTGGAACTCTAGCTTTCGTCTCCAGCCATATTCAGAATGGCACATTCTGGCTACTATGGCGCTCAGGATGTAAATGTGAATGTTAGAGCAAAGGTACCAGCAACCAGCTCTGCTCCTCAGGGTCCATTCTCAAGGGACAGCCACCGCTATTTCTAACTCACCTTCACTGCAGCGAACCCTGTTCTATTTCCAGTGGGCGATTGGCTAATCAGATGCTAATAATGCTTTAAAAAATATTAGAGTTATTGTGTTTCTAATATTCTTCAGTTAATGACCCTTTTAATAAAAAGCTTTTTAATTTTGAATTCCTTGTCAGTTTTTTTTTTTTCAAGTCATTTTGTTGTTTTTCATCCAAAACTTTTCATGCCACTTGGGGCTTTGGAAAGACTCCTAAGCGTGTCTGTATTTTGCTTCCTCCCTGAGTATGGATTTCTTCAGTTAAGACTGATTCTGGAATCGTTAACAATAAGAAAAGGTTTCACTTGATTTTTGTGGCTTGGGACTTGAGCCTCACATTCATTCGATATATAATTAAGGACAGATAGAAATTCTAGGCTAAGCCCCTCTAGGCTCAACGTGATTAGCTGCTGGTGTAAAGCAGAGATCTGGGCTTTATTTTAGGAAGCATTTGGCTTTCCATAGCTTCTCTCTATAATGCTTTATTAGGCAGTTGGCTAGAATTTTCTTCACGTCTCCACAACAAGAAATGGAAAGTATTATTTATGTATGACCCAAAAAAAGAGGGAAAAAATAGATGAAAGTTTGTATGCTCCACTGCTTGAGTAAGACGGGTGACTTAAAACAGTTTAGGACATCCGGCAGGAAAGAGACCTCTTTAGCTAATTGTACCTCCCAGGCAGCCCCTTGAATAACATGGGAGCGCTTTGGGCTGCAGGCCCAGGGACTTCAGATCTGGTGGCAAGGCTGTAGGAACTCTTCCATCCATGACTTGCAGCATGAGGAGGTGGAAGAAGACAGCAGAGGAGAAATTACCGCTTCAGTCGGTTTTCAAAATATCAAACTCTGCTCTGGCAAAACAGTATGGACAGAGTGACTGAGAGTGGCCTCTTTGGAGGAGAGATAAGCGGCTAAGAAACAATTGAAATACCCCTGCCTCAAAGGGAAGGCCTGGGCAATTTTCATGGACTTGGTTATCTCCCTGGGGAAAGAAAAACGAGAGAGAGAGAGAGAGAGAGAGAGAGAGAGAGAGAGAGAGAGAGGAACTTAAGAGAGAGAGAGAGAGAGAGAGAGGATTTTAAAGCTGTGTGGTGCTAACTGTGCCATGATTTTGGAGAGGACTGGAGCCTCCCGTGGCTAGAACAGCCTCCAGTGGAATGCTGTTGCGTGGGCGCCACCTCTCTGCCTGGTTCTCCACTGACGCTCTTCACACACGCCATCTCTATAACTGCACACAGGCAGTGAAGAGGGGAAGCCTTGAGAGAAAGTAAAGCGGAAGAACCATGTAGTTCTATAGCTAAACCAGACTGGGCTCAGCCAGCCTTGGTGACACTGGCTCATGCCTTTAGTTCTGGCACTCAAGAGGCAGAAGTTGGTGGATCTCTGTAATTCTGAGGTTAGCCTGGACCACATATGAAGAAACCAAGTATGGCTTGTTACATATGTGGCCCATGGTCCTCAAACAGGCATCAGGGACTCCATGACCTCCCCAAATCATGCAGAATAGTTCGTGTTTTCCTATCTGAAGCCACGGTCTCTTAGACAGGTGGCTAAGTTTTCTTCTTGGGGGGGCTGATGTTCAACATCTTTTATCAACATGTTCTCATGTTCTAGATCTTACTTGCCTAAACCTTTTACCTTTCCTTTCTTTTCTCTTGTTCCTTCCCCTTCCTCCCTCCCTCCCTTCCTTTCATTCATTCCTTTCTTCTCCTTTCAGTGGTATTAATGGGGATTTGAGTTGAACCCAGGGTCTCATACTAGGCAAGTCCAGCTGAGCTAAATCACCATGTAAATCCAAAAGCAAGTGAACAAAACCCCTCTACCCCTCTACTCTACCCCTCCCCAGCACACACACACACACACTCCCCCCCGCCTCTCTAGCTCTGTGTTCTAGGGAACATGGAGAATATATGCTGTGTTCACGGATCACACGACTGGTCTGGCAAACAAGGACTCTGAGGACCGCACCACGCTATCAGCGTGTGGGCTTTGACAACGTGACTCAGTGCTCACTGCTCTAAGCTTTCGATCTGACTGAAAAGTGGGCATTCCTAGCACTATCAGTGACCACACACAAGACGACAGGGGAGCAGGATAAGGCTGACTGGGAGGAAGCAGAGCGGTGACGAGGTGAAAGGTGGAAATGACGACCGTTCACAATACACAAAAATGAAGCTGTCAGTACATTGAAAGGAAAATCAGAAAGTTAGGAGCAACACACATGAGCATCTTTTCCCCCAAGTCAAGACAAAGTGGAGGAAGAAGCTGACGAGGGTACTGGGAGGCAGCTGCCCACACAGCTGGCGTTTTCACTGGCATGCAGTTCTAACCCCGTGCACGGATGTCAGTGTAGCTTAATTGCTATGTGTGTGACATGGCCGCTAATGTCACAGATCGGAAGGGGTGCGGTTTAGCAGTAATGCGTGATAATTCTACTGCACCATTGTGAGATGCACCATTGTGAGATGCCCGATATGCACTGCAGATCACATTAAAAAGTACAGTAGTGGGTCTCATGCCTAACGCTTTACCTTGTAAACGTGAAAAGAAATGGAGTTCAGTTTTGAATAAGACGGTGAAAGCTGAGGGGGAAAGCAAATGACTTGTGCTTTTTAATCACACCGACATATTCAAGAGGAAATTTAAAAAAAAAAAAAAACTCTTAAAACAGAAATTTCAAGTAGACACATAAAATTTAAAAAGATTTGCTTCTGTACCTTTGAAATCCTTGTGATATTGTGTGTTCAGGTCAGATCAGCTCTTGAACTGACATAGTAAGAGGAGCAGAGGTTTACAATTTTAAACACATCTGAGATGACTTTGGGTTCTCACCATTAGGAATTTACTTTTCTTCTTCTTTTCAGTTTCTTTGTCATTTATTTATCTATTTAATCACTCCACAACCCGATTCAGCCCGTTCCCTCCTCTCCTCCCAGGCCCACCCTCACAACCCCCTTCCCCTATCCTCCCATCTCCTTTTTCTCAGAGAAGGGGAGACCCCAAGGGGTTCCAACCCACCCTGGGACCTCAAGCTGCAGCAGGTCTAAGCACATCCTCTCCTGCTGAGGCCAGACAAGGCTGCCCAGCTAGGAGAAACGGATCCAAAGGCAGCAACAGAGTCAGAGACAGCCCCTGCTCCAATGATTAGGGGACCCACATGATGACCAAGTGGCACATCTACTACATATGTGTAGGGGCCTAGGTCCAGCCCATGCCAGCTCTTCGGTTGGTGGTTCAGTCTCTGTGAGCCTCCATGGGCCCAGGTTAGTTTACTCTGTAGGTCTTCTTGTGGTGTCCTTGACCCTCTGGCTCTCTCAATCCTTCCTTCCACTCTTCTCCAAACCTCCCAGAGTTCAGCCTATTGTTTGGCTCTGAGTGTTTGCATCTGTTATCATCAGCTGCTGGATGAAACCTCTCAGAAGACAGTCATGATAGGCTCCCGTCTGCAAGCAGAGCAGAGCAGAGTGTCTTTAATGGTGTCAGGGGTTTTGTCAGAGTCTACTCTTCCAGGGGTCCTGAGTTCAATTCCCAGGAACCATATGGTGGCTCACAAACATTTATAATGGGATCTGATTCCCTCTTCTGGCATGCAGGTACACATGCAGACAGAACACTGTATACATAACAGAAATAGATAAAGGAATTTCCTCTTAGAATGATTATACATAGTGGATTGCACACACACACACACACACACACACACACACTTAAAATTTACTGAGTTGACAGCTCAGTAGCAGCATGCCCGAGACCTTGGATTCCATGCCAGTGCTGGAGGAAAGGAGAAACATAAGAGTAACCACAACACCTATTTAAAACTTAGACTAACAACAAAGAGCATTGCCAAGGAAGAGTATTTTGGTTTTGTAGTTCACGATTACCAGCATGTGGGCTGGAGAGACAGTGCACTTGCATTCTTGCAAAAGAACATTGTTTGGTTCCCGGCACCCACGTGGTGGCTCAACACCATGCGAAACTCCACTTCTAACAGACCCAGTGTGCTCTTCTGAACTCCCAAGGCATCCAGCACATACATGGTACACATACATACACAGGCAGAACACTCATACACATAACATAGAATAAGTAAATATACAGTCACCAGCATGTAGTGAAAATGCAAAACAGGCTGTTTTTAGCCCGTTTTTTGTTTAAATTAACTACAGACCATGCAAAGCCTTTCCCTCTGAGGGCCACTTAGGGCCCTGCCTTCAGTGTGTCTCTGAAGACTGCTATTCATCCCATAGGAATGAGTTTCAGTGCTGCTCACACCCACTTTCATTTAGAGTGAGAGATGCAGAACGCTGACTTGGGAATCACAGGTTTCCTTTGTCTTTGATCCATCTGCTAAATGCTCCCAGACAACTGGCTCACCTCCACTGCCTGCTGGCCCGGCTCAAGACGATCGCTCAGGCTTTGCCGTGGAAGGAGATAGTCTGTATTAGGACAGACACCTACAGAGCCCTCCTGTGCTGATCTGGGATTTGATGTCATAGCCAGTTAGTAATGTTGGTTCTGTCGACTTTTTCTTGTGCCGTTTGGGAGGAACGGAAAAGATTAGATTCTAAAGGTTCTAACGGAGCCATTAATAATTTGTTAAGAATCTTGTAATTGAAATGGTTTAAGCCAACAAAAATGCTCCACACATATTTTTAAACTAAAAATACCAGCAGTCACATTTTGTGTTCAGACTATACATTTGCACAGATGGTCAGAGGACGGAGTATGCATCAAGATGTGTAAGTCATGCGAAAATGATAGATCTCCACATTTGCTGAGTGCCACAATAGCATTACTGAGTTTACAGATGTAAATTAAAAAAAACGCGAAGACTGAAAAATACGAATATCTGGCATTCTTTTCCAGCTTGCTAGAGATTTACATACCGAATAATTATCATTTGCATGCATATGCATTTTTATAAATGTGATAAATTCTTATTAATTTGGATTGTATTAACTAGGAATCTTTGGGACTTCAGGTGTGTATGAATGTATAAACTGCATTTTTGTTTGTTCCGAATTCTTACTTAAAGATAGTACATGATTCTTGCAAAGGGGCTTGAAGCCTAAATGCTGGAAACTAGCAGAGATGGATTCTCAAGCCCATGTATGTACTTAACTGCACTGAAAAAGCAATGGTATCATTTCAGTGACTGTACCATGATTTTAACAAGTTGCTTCACCTCTGGCAGCTGACGGTCCCTTTCAAACAGCTTTCTTTTCTCCTTCTCTTTTTTCCCAGCTAACGGCATCATCTCTTCAAAATGTTCTAGTTTTGGACCTTCATGTACTCACCTCTGACATTCTCCCCAGTTTGTAGCCATGTAGTAATGTCTTATACCAATCGCACCTTTAAAGGAAACCAGAAATTTTCTTACTTATTTAACATTTTCTTTAAACAAGATACTGTCACCTAACATCCTCAAAATTCAGATTCCTGAGTGTGCCCACCTCTGATTGAGTTCCTGCCTCTGGCCCTTGTTGCCTTCATCCAAAAGCCACTGGAACTTTGATTTTCCTGAGTACTACAGACCCCTCCCTCCCACTCTAGGTCTAGTTCCTGCTCATCTTTCAGGTCTGACTTTAAATATTTCCTCCTCAAATCATGTTTTCAAGATTTGGTGCTCTAATTTATCCACTCCTCCTACCAGCTTTGTTAAATGTGTCACAGTTAGGAAATATATATATATATATTTATTTATTTATGGAACTCTTTGTTTAACACCCTTCCTCCATTGATCCCATTGATGATGACAGAAGGGCAAAGACTGGATCTGTTCGCCCTTCCCTCTGGTACTAAGCTCAGGGCATGGGAATGATAATAAAAGCAACCTGGTCACTAAGATCATTAAAGTCACTAAATCCATGCTCTATGGTAAAAACTGAACTTAACATGACCTTAAAGGCTACTTCTCCCCCACTCCCCACTACCAAAATAATCCCTCTTGACTCTAGTTCCCCTTCTAGCAGGGCCTGTCTGGTTTTGAACCATCTTTGAGGGCTGTTTCAATCTAGGCTTGGGGCCTCCTTCATTGATCTGCAATATGCTGAAAAGCCTGTTTTTTAATCTTTGATTCAAATCCAAGACCTTCCATTGCTGATATTGTGATTGAGCAATAACAACTGTCTAGAGTTCTCTGTAAACTCTGACTCATCTTCTTTGCTTTGTGTGTCTTTATGAGGTAAAATAAGGCTCTCACAGACAGTGCTTGGTCCTGTGCCTGGCACATGGCGAGCCAGAACAGCAGCCGTGTGTCTGTATTTTTATTTTTGAGTTCAGGAAAATGTGTCGTAGCCTTTATGCTTGAAGCTTTTTTGGAAACTGTGTTTCCTTTCTGGCTGTGTATTCTTCCGTTCTTCAAAGTGACGGGGGCAAGGTGCTCTGATTTCTCTTGAGGCAGCTACCAGCCCCGTATTTATATAAACATGGCTACCCCTCTGCTTTTGGTGCTACATTGCCAACTTCCGGAAGGAGATGACCTCAGATTCTCTTATTTTCCAGTCGTTTAATAAAGCTGATCTGAAATGGCGGAAAAGTGCTTTAGCACCTAAAGCGCTGCTACACTTCATGAAGACTACAGCTCTTCCTAGAAAGTTGGAGTTTAAAATTATTTTCTCTTGGACTTTTTCACTGCCCTCTGCTCTGTCCTCTTTTCTTGTCCATCCCACTTTCCTGGTGACCCTTCTGTCCTGACTGCTGAGCCCCGAATGTCAGATGTCACTGTCTTTTCAAGACTTTCTCCTGAAATAGATTTTTATCCCCGCTGTACATAACTGCTTTCTTGAGATTCTTTTCTCAAACAGATTTCCTTCCCACTGTACTTAATTCCTTTGGACCCTCATCTGTGTCCAAAGATTCATCCATCATCTTGTCATCTAGTTCCCAAATAGTTGTCTACACGGCAGCTAGTTCTTCCTCAGCCAGCAATGGTTGAATCTCCCCAGTGTGCACCGGCAAGCAGCCTAGACAGACACCCAAACAAAATTCTCATTTCCTCCTGAAAAATCTCCCCATCCACCAGAGCTACGTTCTTGTTATCTTTTTTTTTTTTTTTGGCACTTTCTCTGCCGTTTGGTTATACACAATTTAAAGTCAGCTCTGTTTTCCCATCCTCTATCTTAAATGATATTTTGAAGTGATAGAGATTGTATATTCATTCACTCACCTATCCATGTAATAAATATTTATCAGATGGCCACTGCGTTTCAATGAAGAGGAAACCTCCTGCAGGTCCGAACCGTAATGGAGGCTGTGGTCTGATGGGAGAAGACAGAGTTAATCAGATGGCCACTTGAACTCATAAATAAGTTCAGAATAGGGGAGGACTTTTGGAAAACATTGTACAGAGTCAGAAGGAGGGCCCGCGCTAGCATTTGGTGGACTGTTCTCTGAAAGAATCCAAAGTTAGCATGTGACTGCAGGGGTCACGGAAGGGTTCTTCAGGATGGGAGTCTAGCCAGGTTCTGCAGAAGAACAGGAGTCAACGGAGACAAGTCACGAGGGCTAGCTAACTTCCAGGCCCGGGAAAGACGACCTCATGTATTTTACCTGCCTGCAGCCACACTCTTCAGTTTCTGTCTCTGAGAACAAAAGAGAGGGCCCAAACAAAGCATCCAGAAGTAGGGAGGGAGAAGACCAGGCAGGGCGCCAGTATGATGATTTAGGCTCAGGAAGCAACAACAGTGAAGCCTTGTGGATTTTTAAAAACCAAGGAATGACCATGGTCAGCTTTGTGTTTGAAAATACCACTACTGAGAGCCGAGGAAGGTCTTCCTGTGGCCACGGAGAAGGCTTTAAAAGATGACAGCAGGTTTAATCAGGGGGTTGTGACAGTGAGGGAGAATCAACCTAACCAGAAAAGCATCAGGCCGAAATCTGTAGGCTTTGTTACAGGTGTAGAGTGTGATAATGAGGGGCGCCCCGGGTCCTTTCGACACATCCCGAGATGCTGATGATGGAGCTAAGAGGTTCAGAGAGGGAAACTCGCAGTCTGTTACCGTGAGTTCAGTTTTGATTTGTTGTTGTTCAAGATTCAGACTGGACATCCAGAATCTGGTATGCAGGTGGTTTTATGTGCTATAATGTGGGTGCAGTTAGAGAGCAGATTGGAAAGCTTGTGTTAAAACCCAGAAAGGGCTAAGAAAAAACAAGGTTTAATGACTGAGCAAGGAAAGGATGAGCCAGCGAGTGCTCTCTGTACCAGGATTTCTTTTAGATAACCACCTCATTCACTTCATTCAGGTCTCGGGGTAAATTCCCTTCCATAGAGTCTCCTTGGTACCTGAAATGGCATGTCATACCACTTTAGCATGCTACCTTATTCTTCCTTGTTTTTATGGGATGGTGCATCATATTCAGAGAACGTATCACTTACCACTTAACACCCTCTGAAAATATTCTACATGTATATGAATTCATTATTTCTATGTCCCCATAATAGAATGCAAGTTTCAGTTATCTGTGTGTTCCTTCACCTAGAATGGTGCCTGGGAAACAATGGGTATTCAATGAATATCTGTTTCTTGAAGAAAGAGAATGAGCCCCTAATGCTAACTTTCTAATTGTAGATTTTTCTTTCTTGCTCCCATATATATGAACTGGACTCAAGAAAATGTCCAACTAAAGTAACTCACATTGATCTCATCATATGTGATCTCTGAACAACCTTTGCTGTAACTTATAGGTCAGCAGAACATCTGTGGGAGTTGGTTCTCGCCTTCCACGTATGACATCCAGGGAGTGAACTCAGGTCATCAGTCGCAACGGCAAGCGCCTTCACGCCCTCAGCCATCTTGTTGTTTGCAGTAGACCCTATAGTAGCACACAGACTCAGAAAGGGGAATCCAGCAGCAATGGCTGACTAAAATATTTCAGATTTTGTAGGTGAATCAAAGGTGAAGACGTTTCATTCCTATTTTACTTCAAGCAGGCAGAGCTCTTACATATAAATCAGAATGAAAACTTCGGCTTTAATCTGGTGCTTTAGTGTAAAGACACAGTTAGCATGGCAAGGTTATCTGTGGTTTCATTATTTCCACGTAGTTACCTTTGTGTATTATGGGAGTTTATCAGAGTGCTCTTCATATCTACATATTTTATTTAATCTGACTTTTAATGTTACGCTGGGGCTTAGTCCCTAATTGGACGCTTTGAAATATGTATCTTTCTGCAACTGTAAAACAGATTCTCGGGTGAGTAATGATGGATAAGCTAATGCATCAACATAAGAAATGCTGCTAGAGCTGTGTTTAAACCTGTTCCCCGAGCTGGGGCCCTCCCAGTCACTCTGCCCCTGTAGCGGGCATGACAGTTATTATTCGTAGACTAGGAGACACAGTGCAGGTTCTCATCTTAGACTTATTTGGTATCATTTATATAAACGTCCTTATTTTGGAAATGGAAGAGTGTAATGCTTCCTCAGGCTGCTTCGTGGTATGAATGTGAAAGTCCGAGAGCCTGAGTTAAGAGACAGTTGAGAACGTTTGAATTAGTTAGGTGAAGGGCCACAGCAACGGCCCCTGAAAGCTTGCGGTCCTCCGAAACATGCCAGCCCAGAAGTGAAAGTTGAGTCACTGCAAAGTTGGAGATCTACCTCCCAGTTCCAGGGGAGTAGCTAACACCTCCCAGGTTTATATAAAATGTGAAATTTCTTTGAAGGAGGTAGATAGATCACTTCCACTTTTCAATACTTGGAGAAAAAAAAATCCCAAAATAAATCATTCAAAGATAATGAGTAATCACCAACCAATCTTCAATATTTTCCTCTTGTGTCATAAAAACGAAAAATAAAATCTATGTGATTCATAAAATGATCTCAGGGGTTTAGTCCCCGTGTGCACAGTTTTAAAGAAAATTAGGTATTCTCTACATTATAAAAATGATTGTTATCATTTCATATTTTAGTCATGTCAGTGTGCAAAGCACTTACCTTCCTGCGCTAGATATAATCATTTGGAGAGTAGAGCTCATTAAGTGCAGTCTCTGGGGTCAATCAGCCATTCCCCTTTGATCTGAGGTGGTGGAGCACACCTCACCAGGTTCGTTGCTTCGTCTCTCCCAGTTAGACTGTTGGCCGCTTATTAGGAATTCACTGAAGCATGAGGTATTGGCATACACGCTCACTGTGTTCTAGACCTGATCCCCAACTCAGAAGACAGTGTAAGCACCCCTCAAAAATCACAAGACCGCACTGCGAAACGTAAACAGTCTTGTTGCCTTTTAAAGATCCAGCATCTCAGACACTTGAAAATTCCTGGGTAATTTGTAATGACATTTAACAGATCCGCGATGCTAAACTCCTACGCTGAAGAACTCGCGCAGGCGCCCTACCATTTGAGTGGTGAAAGAAAATATTTTTCAAAATGCAATCTCTATAATTGTCATTGTTTAAACAGAATGAAGATGGGGATCATCCATGTTGAACTTCGCCTTAGAGCACGTATAAAAGAAACTTCTTTGCTTCTTTTATTTTATATTTTTTATGAAGATAAATTTTAATTATGGCCTAATTTGAAATGAAATGGAGAACTAGGAAAGAGAGAGATCAGGACTGACCAAATTAAAGGACCCACAGTCAGATCGCAGTTAATACAGGAGCTCCAGAATAACTGTGTCTCTTATGCCTGCTCCCATCAGCCCTAAGTTGGTAATGCAGTGTACGCTTGGATCCCCAAGGGGAGGAGCTAAGACTGCTGGGAATCACATAAAAGTAACAATCCGCCTTCAGACAACTAACGTGAAGTCTAAAACTGGGAGGAGTGCCTGAGCTTTGCTCGCCTGAGACTGTGAGAGACCACCGTGCTCGTTTTCTGAGAGGCCCGTTCCCAGTCTCCCCACCACATTCCAGCAGACCATTAACTCAAGCTGCAGCGCCCTCCCAACGTATCACCTATGGGCAGTCGGTGTGCTTCCGTGCAGCTTTTCACGCCAAGCAGAAACAGGCATCCAGGCTCACAGATGACTAATGGGGCATATTTGAAAAATTACTTTGAAGGGCACTAAAGACCTCAGCGTTTTTAAGGAATGGATTAATTTGTCTCCGCTGAAATGTACAAAGTGAAACGAGGTGTGAGTAAAGCTGGACATCAAACAGTGGCACTCTGGAGCAGTTGTGACCCAAGAACTCTACTTCTGTCTCTAATATTTGATGGAATTTAAATTGGGCCCAAAGAGAATTAACAGTCTAGAGTGCACATCATTTTTCTGCTGGGGAGCCACTGCTTTTCCCTTTAGTGATACAGAAAGCTTTGGGGAATTTGGGGGGTGGGGGTTCTCTGTTGTTCAGACAGTGTGCGTAGAATGCCTTTTTCAGGACGCTGGCCTGCTGCCTGTGGCCTAGCGGATAGGACCTGGGATGAACTGTGGGGCAGTGGTGCCCCCTGGAGTTACACGGACCAGGGCGCTGGCTGCACTGTAGGAACCACAACCAGGTAGATCTCAGAGAAGAGCAAAGACATGGAGTCTCTTTAAGCTCCAAAGTTCAGAGGGGTCGTGGTTTTGTCTGAGCCTTTTGTTTTCAACAGATTCCTAGTAAGTGAAGATTGAATGGAGTCCTATGTAGTTATTGATACTGCAGACAGTATCAGAAGAAAGGTTTAGTAGCCATGTTTGGATGGAGTGAGCCTTTCTCTTGGTAGCATCTGTAGTTTCTCATAGTGTGGCCCTGTGTCTGGAAGTACCAAATCTTATCAGTGCAAAAATACATACTAAAGGGCTTTTACTAGTAAAAAAGAGTTTTGTGGAAAAAAAAATGTGATAAGGCAGAGATTCAAGTAATTATTTAGCTTCTATTCGGTAATTTTTAATATGTTTCTTATCTTATTGATAGATTTCAAAGTGTCACGATTTTATCTCAGATAATTATCAGAGTAGTCTAGCCATGATACAGGATTATAGCTTAGCACACAGGATAAGATCTGTAATGTAAAAACATCACTTTCTATTCAAAATGCTTACTAATAGAGCATTTGATGTGTAATTGGAAAGCACTGTAATGGCTTCCATTTCACAAGGGACGTGATGCTTAAGGTGACAGATCAGCAGCATCTCTCTGTTGTTTTCTCTGTAGCAGTGTGTTTGACAGGAGCTAAAAGCACATAGGCCAGGGAACACTATAGTTCAAGGGTCCGGCACATGCTGTTCTTCTTTCCCCAAAGCGTCTGCTGCTGTGCACTATCATCTCAGAGCCCACCCCAGAGACAGGGCCCAACCTCTGTGCCCTCTTTTGAAGAGCTTCCATGATCCTCTACAGTCTGAAGGGATTTTTTTTTCTGTTCTCCCATGGTTCTTAGTTGCTCTGTCCGTGATGTTCCCACGCTCTGGCTTCAGGTTATTTTTTTCACCTTGAACTTTGGATTGTGGTTTGCATTTCGTTTCCTCCATCTACTGATTCACACGTGATGTTCATTTTTAAAATGACATACTGTCCAACACATGGATTGTGCCGAATTGTTTTTAGAACAATCAGATTTATTAGCCTGTTTATGGTAGTTTATTTGGCATGTTTTACTTAGTATTTTCATTATTTAGATGTTTTATTTCTAATGTGCTGTTGCTTGTTTAAAATCAACTGAGCACCCCCTACAGCCATAACTTGGTCAGACATCAACTAACCGTTGCTGCCCTCCCTCAATGCTGCTGAGCACATTAGTACCTAAGGTAGGAGAGGAGATACCGCAATTTAGATGGTCCATTTTCTTTAATCGGGGAAACAGGTTTGCTTATTTCTTTAAACACAAAGAGGTCTGTTCTGTAAGTGGAGAGTTGGGCACTTCCCACCATCCCAAGAGTCCGCCTTTCCACACACACTGAGCCCCGATTTGACATCATGACTGGAGATGGCAGCCCTACTTCTCGGAACTTAGACCTTCAGTGAAACCAGGAGGCGAGAGCAATATAGATTTTAAAATGTCTCCCAGGGAATACTTTGTTACGTTTTTAATCTTCAGTCAAAACCATGTCTAACTCATTATCTTTTTTATTCGGACCAGTGAGGTTCTGAATTCTGAGAAATGTTGAGGATTTGGAAAATCGAAGGGTCTTGGTACTGAAGAGAATTAATGGGGGGGGGGATGTATGCCTGGATGTCCTGTCTTGTGAAGGTGGTTTTGCCAGTGGACAGTGGGTGTCCCGGGAGCTATAGACATGGCCTGTAAAGTACGAGGCCATCAGGCCCTAGGTGGAGGTCAGGTAGTCCTTCCAGCAACCCTTCCTATGTCTGCAGTTCTTCCTAGGGGCTCTCGTCTTTCTTCTCCTTCTTCACTGCTCAGACTCAAACCCAGGTTCTGTGCAGCAAAGCGTGGGCCCTACTGCCAAGCCACATCTTCAAGCACTGGGCACCGGCAGGTGGGGTTACAGCAGCACCCTTGATGCCGTTGGCACTAGACGGCCATCTGCTGCTGCTCAGTCCCTGGGCTGCCAGGAAAGTCAGCCCCGGCCCAGCAAGTCCATTGTCTGATTGCGCGTCACCTGGTCCCATGAGCTCCCTGGCTCTCGTCCTTGGCTCTTTCACTCCTCAATTAAGGTGCTTCCTTGCTAATGAAGTAGGGTCAGTGTTGTTACTACTTAACAGTGTCTCACTTTCGCTTGAAGATCTGCCCAGGAGGCAGAAGCTGTTGACACTGCATCAGATAAAGTACCGGGGACAGCAAAGTGCCACTCAGCAAAAATGTCCTAGGGAAGTAGAGGTGTGCCAAGTGAGAGGGAGGGTGCCTACCACGCTCTCTGTTCCTCCACCAGCTACTTCACTTGCCACAAATGCCAGTCAGCTGAGCCACAGACCCTCAATGCCTGCTTCTCCATGCCCCAAACTCAGAAGAAGATCGGGTCACATTGTGGAAGAGACCTCCACGTGCAGTGAGGTATCACCTAGCTGTGTCTTTATCTCGAGTGCTGACTGACGCTGTTAGCTCCCTGCCCTGATGCCAGGAAATAGTAATGAGGAAATCACGCTCTGTTCATCTTGTACTTGAAAGTTATATTTAGAGAATCGTGTTCTTGAGCCAAAGGGCATCAAATAACCCTGAACCACTCAGGGCACTTGAAAAGATGAGGTATTGAAAGGTGTACTTGGAACCTTGCATGGTGCCATGTGCTTGTCATTCTAGCACTTGGGACAAGGAGGCGGAGGGTCAGGGGTTCAAGGCCAGCCTCTGCTGCATAGTGAGTTGCAGATTGGACTTGGCTACAGAGCCTCTCTCAAATTTTAAAAGGGGGGATAGCTTAGTACCTTGTAGAAATTAGTATATAACAAAAAAGTGGGACTTTAGGGCTTTCTCAGCTACTCGTTAAAAGGACTGGGGAAAAGGATTGGGGCTAATGCATTATCTTTCTCCAAAATTAGGTAGCTATTTCCTATTCATAGAAATTTCGGCAATGATAAGGTCTAAGGCCTTCCTGTTATTTAAAGCAGTGTGCTGCCTTTGTAACTTTTCAGTGCTAACAGAATTATAGTGTAAACTTATTGTAGTCGTAGGCATCTACGTGTGGGTACATAATTAAATGGAGATATTCATCTAAACACTTCATAGCTACCAGATGCCTTCCCAGACACCCTCTGTGGCTGTTGGTGAGGTGTCTGCCTTTAGTGTATATAGTTTCCCATTTGTGAGGCACTGGCTGATAAAGCAGTCTGCCACGAGATACCGTGAGGATCAAGTGGGCTAATTCATGCAGTGTGTGCTCAGCCTGGAACAGTGCTCAGGAACATTAGTCATCACTATTATTTCCATTAGGCACTTTTAAATTGCATTCATTTTCCTAGCTTATGCCTATTGTTCTGGTGTGCTTTCTGTTGCTGCGATAAAGACTGTAGCTGAGAACAGCTTAGAGGAAGAAGGCACTTTCAGGTCATAATCCAAGACTGAAGGAAGTCTGAGCAGGGACTAGACCAGAAACCAATAAGGAACCCTGCTTGCTCGTTCACTCCCTGGGTTCTGTTCAACCGTCTTTCTTATACAGTCTAGGACTCCTGCCTAAGTCAATTATCAATCAAGAAAATGCCCCAGGGATGGGCCTACAGGCCCATCTGATCAAGGCAATCCCCCAGTTGAGACTCCCTCCAAGGATAACTATGAGCTGTGGCAACATGACCAGAACTACACAGCTACCCTTGACTTCACCTTTCTTGGCTAACAGAAGAAAGTCTTAAGTACGCTTTTTCTTTTTGCTTAGGAATTTTTTTTTAACTTTGGCAAAGAATATGAGAAATCCGTCAGCCTACTGAGAAAGAGCAATGATAAGTCAATGAAAAACTGAAATTACAATTGCAGGGAAATACTGAGAAAAGCAGAAGTGCGCTCACCACAGGCCTTGGGGGACAAAGGTCATACACAAGGGAAGTCATGGAAGTACTTTTAGTTGTAATGCAAAATAAACGCACCCCCTGATTACACTTCTGTCAAGGCAGCAAATCCCTGTTTTCACATCCGTTTTCTAGCCCACATGAAAACCACCACAAAGTCAGAGAGCTCTGAAAACCGCCGAGTCCCCTCCAATGGGACAGCACACGTACAGGTAGGACGTTCGACTCGTTGCGTCTTTCCCTCATCTTCAGAGCTAGAGCTCAGCCAGAACGCCCACCGTCCTTCATCTCATCACGCGTGCATTCAGCTAAGCCAGGCCTCCCCCACGGCGGTGCACAGTGATGGGGCATTGAAGTGGTGTTCCCAGTCACCATAGAAACAAGTGAGCTAAGTTGCTGGAGATAGTGAAGTTGCGTGTCTTCTGCTGGAGTTGGAACAAAACAAGCCGGGAAGTCAGGAAAACATTTCAACACACACATACCCTCAGACGGCACTCGGGCTAATGTGGCATTTTGGAAGAACACTCTATATTGAGTAATGACCAGTAAACCGGTTGGCTTCACTTAAGCAAAGGACTACTGGTATTGAGTAACGTTTCCAGGAACTTGACCTACTATTATAATGGGAACAATTTGTTATATTCATATCCTCGTGATTTTAACCCCCAGACTAGCCTGTATTCACCGTGTTTCCTTGTCCATTGTCCCTTTCTCATAATCAATCAAGAAACATAATTAGCTATGCTAGAAAGCCTCCCCACGTGGAATCTGTGGCATCATGCATTCGCTGAAGAGTTCCATCCCTGCGATATCCTGCTCCCACGCCTGGATGCCACTGGCCTTCTCTTGCAGATAGTCTATCACGTGTTCAGTGTAAACCCGCTGCACCGTACACACGCCTCTGTTTCCTCGGCCAGAATTCTCCCACCCAACGTGAACTTTCTTCTGCCAGTTCGTGTGTAACTCTTCCTTCAGCCGTTCCCTCAAAAGCTGCCCGTTTTAGGAAATCTCCTCAAGACTACTCACGATGATCCCTTTTGCTTTTGCTCTGCCTCTGCTCATGCCGCCTTTGCCCACTTCCTCATGAGTGGATCTGCATTGCACCTGTTGCCTCACGGTCCTATGAACTTTTGGTGGCCTTGATCCTTTTTAGACACACTCAGATTCTAATGAAAACTGACAAAGGAAAAAGTATTAGCTTAAAAATCCTCTAATAAACCCCCATCTTGTTTACATAAAATTTCTCATGTATGTCGCTTTATACCTAAACCAGTATATTCACTGTGTCTTCTAGGTTTATTGTAGTTTAGTGTTGTCTCTTGTCTCGCTTTCTACTTCCTTTGACCTGGTATGGAAGTCACAGTGCTACATACACTTTATGTATGAGAATTTAATGCTAACTGCTTTGATGTGAGAATCTCATCTGAGATCAAGGACTGTCCTCACCTCCCTTGTGGCATGAGCTATAATTGGAACTGGAATCATGCACGATAAGGCATGTAGATGCCTCAGAATGTAGTGCCATCCTCACTCAGCAGCATCCCTCGGCCTGTCGCTTCGTCACTCTAGTCGCTCTCGGAGCAGAGACCAGGGGAGACTAGGTGCGGAGCAGACAGGCTTTATGGAGTGAGCAGGGGTGACTGCGGAAGTCCCTGTCTGCAAGCCTGGATAGGATACTCAGTGCGGATGCTGCCAGCCAAATGTCAAGAAAGCAATCGTCCCCAGCATGAGCAGGGGTGAGAGGGCACTGCTGACCCACCTCACCGTCCTCATGCTTTTGATCCTGTGGTCTACTGACGGAATTTCTAGGTTTTCAAAGACACAAGTCCTCTGGCAGACAGCAAGGTTGGATATGTCGAAACGTCTTAGATAAATGCCTGAAATGTAGTCAAGCACTCACTTGTAAATGTCTGTGGTACCTATGACTGATTGTATTTTTTTCCTGCATGCTCATCCATCGTGGTGTTTGTAAGTAGCAAAACAATGAGCCTGATTTGTTCTCCTTTGTAGAGCCAGGCCGAGGCCCACTACAAAGGAAGTAAACATGCCAAGAAGGTCAAAGCACTAGAGGCAACGAAAAATAAACCCAAAATGGTTTCTTCCAAGGACAGCGCAAAGGCTAATCCCAGCTGCTCCGTCAGGCCAGTCACAGGCGACAGCTCTGACAAATCAGGTCAATGACACTTTTCGTTCTTTGGCATTGTCTTGTCCCTCCCGCTCCCCTGCCCCAACCCCGCCTTCCTCCCCCTTGGATGTTGCATGTTACTCTCCATGATTTATTTTTGTAATATGATATGTTTCCCTCACAGGAAGGAGTGTGTGTTAGCACAGAATGTAAACATTTGATATGTTGCCATTCCATGTTGTAAAATATATATATTTAAATATATATGTGTATATAAGTATATATGTATCAAAATAAGCAAAGACTGTTGGTCCCATGTTCATGCAAAAATCAAGGAATGGATATAAAACAGTGGTATTATTCCTTTCTGTTCCTTTTATGTTTGGTTTGTGTTACAGGTTCTTTTGGACAAGGGATTTTTAAACCTGTTAATAATATATATTATTATGTTAATAATATATATAACATATGTATTATCCTCTAATCTCAGTGAAGAGTTGGGGGATAACATTTTCTGAGGGAATGACATAACAGATTCTGATTCTTTAACACTTCTATGAAGCTCTTCTCTGAATTACAAATAGACCCAAATAATTTAAAGGAATTATTTACGAAGCCAAGAATTGCTTAACAGAAATCCTTACTATATCATTAGAAAAGTGCTGTTGGTGGAAGAGCCTCATAAGAAAATCCTTTCATACAGAACCTGTAATATCTGAGTGAGTTCTTTCAGTGGGAAACAAAATTCTCTCTGTCTCTTGCAGCGTGGATACCATGAAATTGGGTGTTGATAGGCTCGCTCTCACAGCTGCCCTTGGGACCCGTGATGGATTTGTCATCCTGTTTTAGTGGCTAGCTGAGGAACGGTGTCTGTAAAAGGACACTAGGAGGACGTGTCCCTTTCTTTATGTTTGACTCTGGCGTTAGAGACTTCTATGTTTTGGGAAATACACACTTCAGGTTCTCTCCTGATCGTCAAAATCCCTATAGCACTTGAGGAGGAAGCTGAAGAATGCTTACCCATGACTGCCCAGGGCCACTAGAGACAGGCAAATCCATTACCGTAAGAGGAGAGTTCAGAAAGCCTCTTCAAATAAGAAAACTATGTACAAAGGAAACGTTATTGCTTAAGTCCTGTAGATTCTGGCTCCAAAAGCATGGAAGCCTAGGATTAAGCTGCCAGATTTCGTGTCTATAATAATGATCCTTTGTGCTTTCTAGGAGAGGGTCACCAAATCTTCCCATGTGCTAAGTCCTGGAGTGTTTCACAGCACTTCTAACCTTGTAACAGAACCCCCATAGAGGCGAATGGAAAGCCTAGTATTTAACCTATGCCTCAAGCACTTATTAGCGTACATACCAAACACCGTCTTCATGTGTGCAGTGTCACAACCAGCATCGCAGCTCAAGGTGAGGCCATTGTCAAGGCAGTTGTCTGCTAGCAGTTGCCCTGCCTCTGGAAGAGCAAAATCCATCCGCAGTCCGGTCCCCTGACTTCCCACCAGCTTTCATTTTCCAGAGAGTACTGTTGCCTTTATGGAACAATACTCTGCCAGAGGTTTTATTACCCGACTCGTTGTCTTCACCTCCAGCAGAATGTACAAGTAAAAAGATAAAAGAATGGACTTAGTGTCACCCCATTCCTCCGGTGTACTTTGTGGCTTGAGCTAATCAAGTAGGCAGTGGGCTCGATAAATACTCCCAACGCTGCAACTGAATGTGCTCAGCATTTCATGTGAGCCCCATAACCATCTGGGAATTGTGTTTGCTCTAAGGATGGCAGTAAAAGTAATGAGCAGAAAGTGAACTAGAAAGAGTCAAAGAGAAGAGGAGATAGAATCAAAGAATCAAGGAGAGAGCAACGTGGACGTAGAAAATGCAAGAGGCTCGGTTATGATCACAGCTCTCAGGCCTATAGGGTAGCCAGTGAAGACTGTTGAAATACGCTTCAACAATTCAAGGTTTTTCTTCCAACGTTGGAACGTTGGCATTCGTGGAGGACTGGTGTTCACAAACAAAGGGACCTCCTAGGCAGCTATGTTTGCCCAGTGAGCTACTGAAACGATCGAGGGCTAAGAATGCAGGTGAGATTAACAAAGAAAGAGGACCAAGGTTCAGGCAAAACCCTGGGAGATGAGAGTGGAGAGATGAAAACAGAAATTGGAATGGCTGCATTTCGAAGGTAAACATGAGGTGGCTGCATTTCGAAGGTAAACATGAGGTGTTCTTTAACCCTGAGATCTCAGCTTCCCCTGTGAGGGTTCCGAAAACCTCCTGCCACTGTACCTGTAGTCTCTCAGCATGTAAATCTCTCACTGGGAGATGCTCCAGGTGTGGACCAGGGATGAGGAAAATGTGTGTATTTGGAGCACCTCACTTTCCATGACACCTTACTCAAAAATCTACATATTTGCAAAACACATCGATTAGATTACCCATGGCTTGTAATATATTAATGTGAATGAAATATGCTATTTCTATGATGGCCAACGTAACACAAACATCAATGGGGGACAGTGTTTTTAAAATAACTGAGTTGTACTTGTTAGGTGTATGTTCTTTTGTCCCCTTTAGCTGAAACTAGTTTCTAAGTAAGAATTCCTTTGTGTTTTGTATAATTTCCAAAGGAGGAAATTAGAAGCTTTACCCAACTAGAGAATCTGACATAAGTAACCTAACCAAGGATCACTTGCTAACCACCTATTTCTAAGTCCTTGAACTGCTTTTTGTCAGTATTACATATTCTAGTCAGTACTTTTCATTCATTTAAAACCCCACGTAGGAAAAACAGAAGACAGGAAAGCCAGTTCTTTCTAACTGGCCTGGGTAGAATGGTGTGAGAAAGTGAGAGGAGGAGGACCGGAGGCGAATTGTGATACCTGCCTGACAGAAATGCCTCTCTCAGACCGCACTGCCTCTGAAGACACAGCCAAAACTGAGTCACTCACAGGGACTCCATGGTTGATTACCAAATCCTGTGAGACTGAAATTCGCCCAGTAATGGTCTTTTCTTCTGGATAGAGTCCCGGGCCACTGGTTTTAGGCAGCAACTGTGATGCCTAGGGTTTTGGATGAGAAGAAGGCAGCCACCCGATGCCTGAACCCTCAACAATGTGGGGAACTGCTTTCACCACACAATTTACTAACCCTGCTTCTTTTCATATCAACTTAGCAGCAGAAAGTTGTTGAAGGGAAGCAAATTTCGAAGGAAAAGAAAGAATGAGGCGTTGAGGGAGAAAGCTTTCAGGAGAACAGCATTCTGGGATTCATTGAGTACCACTGGACATAAGACGAGGACTTGGAGTATCTGCTGAGGTACATGGAGGCCTCTGAAGACCTCTCTGGGATCCTTCATGCTCCCCAAGAGCACACACAGTTCATTCTGACATGTGCACTTCCCGTGTTGCAGGGGTTTGATGAGTCTTTCTACCCGCTACCTTGACACTTGGTGCAACCATTTCTCTCCTTTATGTTATATTTGGAGATATAATTTGGCTCACGTTGAATCTGGGTCTGTACAATACAGAGAGATTTGTTATAATAGAGCCAACAGATGTAAGAATGTCAGGATGACATGGCAAGCTCTCTGGGTCTTTCTCTCAGGTCAGTAAACAAAGTAGGTTTAAAATACAATAGCAGGTGTCTCATTTATAGGAAATCCCAACTGCATGATTTTCAAAGGCTAATGAAAGTTGAGTAAGAATAGCTGCCCCACTCAATTCTTAAAAGCTGAGGTAGAATTAAGTGTAAAATACAGACAAGTAGCTTTCTGGTCTCCCAGGATCTGCCCCAACTTTTAATGGTGCTTCCGTGGGTGTTGGGAACATAGTGGGAAGGGGGAGGAATGTATTTGGGGAGAATTAGGGTCAGAACACAGCAAGCATTAGGCAGCTTCAGGAAGACAGCCGGAACAGATAGGCCAGACACTGCACCCAGATCTCTCCCCGGAGCACAAGTGTCGCAACGGCATGAGGCACTGCCCATCCGGTGATGATGTGGCCCCCACCCCCAGATCACATTGAAGGCTCTTTTGTGACAGCATTTCAGAACTTGGTACAGGCTCAGACTCACAGAGCCTTCACAGGAAACCTTATTTCTTACAAATAACGAACCATCAATACAATCAGCCATATCCCATAGCCCCAGGCTTTATATTAGGCCTTTTAAAAATTAATGAACTAATACAATGCAGAAAAACATTTCTGGTTCAAAGTATATTAAAGTGACTTAAAACTAGGAAGACTTTTAAATGGTTGTTCTCTAAGCAAGGGAAGACATGAGGAGCGATTTCAAGTGTCCAGCTAAATTTACAAATGCAGTTTAGAGCAAAAGCAACGAACGCAGCATGCTCTGCATGAAATACGGCCACAGGACCTTCATAAACATGCCACGCTTGCAAGACACGGGCACATAAGTGTTTCCGCGAGGACCCTTCAGGAGCCCGGCAACAAGTAGGGCTAAAGCCAGTGCCCACCTTTTCTTCAATCACGTTCCAACCAGGGTCTCCGTGCAGTTGGTTGTCCTCTATAACAGCCACTCTGGACCGGCTTCGGCAGGTCAACCGAGCCTTCCACAGGGCTGGCCTAAGAACACCCTACATATCAGATATCTCCATTATAAGCCATAACAGTAGCAAAATTACAGTTATGAAGTTGCAGTGAAAATGGGAGTTTAGGGAGTCACCACAACATGAGGGAAAGGTTGAGGACCCCCACTGCTCTGTACTGTAGTGTGATAGTGTGTGTGTGTGTGTGTGTGTGTGTGTGTGTGTGTGTGTGTGTGTTAGATGAAGGGGTGCAGCAGCGAATAGAAAGATTTTTTTCCCCTCCTCTAAGGGCTTCTCAGTCTAGCAATAGTTAAGATTGGAAATTCGTGATATAAATATAACTAATCTGTAGCCACCACCTTCAGGTTGCTCCCAAGACTATGGTAACGGTGAAGAAGTGCGTCTCGCCCAGCATCTCGAGTGGCAGACCCTGCGGGAGCCATCCCAGTAGAGTCAGGGAGAACCAGGGACTCCTGTTCCAGCTCACTCTGATCCCAGTCACTTCTCAGCTTCCCCGACTTAGAGCAACACAAGCAAGAATACCGGGGGAGGTGGCGAGGGGGTGCATACTTAACTTTTCAGCGGCCACTGACGCTTTAGGTATGCCAATGACCGTGAGAGGGACAGCATACGCTCCAGTTTTTGTTTGTTTGTTTGTTTGGTTGGTTTTTTTGTTGTTGTTGTTGTTGTTTTGATAATCCTAAAGTTCTTATGCAGCTCTTACCTATAGTGTTTAACTGTAATAGGAAGAAGCTTTATTTTGGAAGTGATACATTTTTTATTTAAGGGAAAATTTGAATAAAACCATTCATCTCATGGCTGGAGAGTTGGCCCAATGGTTAAGAGCACCGGCTGCTCTTCCAGGGAACCTGGGTTCAATTCCCAGCACCCATGTGGCAGCTCACAACTGTCTGTAACGGTTCCAGGGGATCCGATGCCCTCACACACACACATACATGTAGGCAAAATATCAGTGCACGTAAAATAAAAATAATACATTATTTAAAAACAAACAAACAAACAAACCACTCATCAGGTTACAGCACACGAGAAGTATCGCTGAAGTTCCAGCTGACAAACGTAGATGCGGCATGTCTAGAGACAAACAACACTGACTGGGATGAAGCCAGAAGGACACTTCCAGCACGGCACAGACCTGACCCTTCCTTCAAAAGGATACGTTTTGGTTCCCTCCGGTGCTTGTCCACCAGAATTTAAAGCCATTCCATTTAAAGCTGGCAGTGAGGACATGGGGATTATTTTGTTGCTTCACACCCATGACCTTTGGAGACTATGAGATGGCAATGGAGTTCCCAGGTCAGGACACCTCCGTGCAGCTCATCTCTGCAATTGTTTTGCGTGGGGGCCAGTCCCTAGGTGTGAACAGAAAGCTGTTATCAACTCGTGCAACCGTTCAGTGTGATTTTCCCAGGAAGGCTTGCTTTTCAGTTGCTTACGTTTGCCCTATTGCCCTGTGAAAGAACATCTTCAGTTTTGTCGAAGAGTGCCCCTGGCAAAGACTCATCCTTTGGTCCCCATGCGTGTTTACTACTTTTTATGTGTTGTCATAAATGGAGCCAAGTTTTCCAAAAGGCAGCTTCTCGTTTGCACTGACTGCCACTGCATTCCATCTGTCAGCCAGCAAGGTCTTCCTAAGTGCGCCTTCTCCCTTCCAGTACCCAGCAGTAGGACCTTCCGCTGTTAAACAGAAGAAAATAATAGTTTCTTGCTCTGACCGTGCCTGTCATTTGTAGACAAGTGCCATCATAAATTTGGTATACATCTATCCAGATCCATGGAGCCAAGATTTACTAGCCCTCATAAAATAATAGATTAACTGTATTTATGACAAACATCTTAAGCCTAAAATTCAGGGGTACAATCATGTAGAACATAAATGAGCCCTATCTGTCTGGAGAGAGCAGGCCATTATACTAAAGCTCATACACTCCTGAGATGTTCATATATCATGAAGACTTTCAAAGGAAATTTCAGAAGCGAAAGTGCCTCCATCTTTGCTCATGCCTGCTGAGGATGACAGGAGCAACCGGCCAGGTGAAGCTAGTAGCTCCTTAAATATTTGTCTCCACCCGAAGCTAACTGCTACAACTTGTGGCCATTTGCAGCAGCTTCAAGAAAAAGAATGCTGAGGTTTTACTATCATGCTTCCTGCTCTTAAAAGCTGCTCCCTAGTGTTGCTTTTTTTTCTTTTTTTAAGTGAACCAGGGGAAAAAAAGGTGAGACGGATATATGATCGACCTGTTAACTTATGATTTACTGGGGACATGTTCTAAGCCACACCCCCCGCTCCATAAGCTGTGGGTTGTGCTTCATTAAGCTTATCACCTTTACAGACTTCCCTCATCTTCAGTTCTTTCTATTTCAAGTCGTATTCACCTCTTTTGACGACCCTTATTCACAACATTTCTGCCTTGAAAAGCTACTAGAATGGAAAAGACTTTGTACATACACTGAGTAATTTTGTATAACCACAAATGCCCTTGAGATTTCAACAAAGGTTATTATTTATATTTTAATGGCATTCCTTTTATTTGCTTCAGGAAAAATTCTCTTGTTGTGGCATATTTTTCTGACAAGGCTGGCTGCTCACATAGAGCTACTCAATAAGTATTTTATATTCTGTGTGCCAGGCACGTATGTGAGACAGTTTTTTTTTTTTAGGATGCTGGGCCCAGTCCTAACAGCATCATCTAATACCACACAAAAATCAAACGTTCAGAAGCAGATTCCTTAACCCCTGCCTCGCTCAAGTACGCCCGGATGTAGTTTGACCCTCCCCACCTAGAGAGCTCCAGGGTCAGCCTTGGCAATGTCCAGGGGGGCTCACTTGACAACTGTGCAGAATGTAAGGGCATTAAGGACAAGGTTTTTTTTACACAGAGACCTACAGACGTTGTGGACGTCAGAGGGGCCCAGGTAGAGCTGTGTTGTAGCTGCAGAGGCACCAGTGGACCACGCCCACACTGCCCAGAAGAACTGTGGTGTCAGGGACATCTCCAGAATCTCCTGACAGACAATGGCCAGTGGTGCAGCAGATGGGGGAGCTGTCTTCCTAATACCGAAACTGTGTAGTTCCAGTGTGTCAGCCTGAGAGAACACAAACATGAAGGCATGGGGTTCGAACCTGTGAGAGCTGCAGCTGTAGCAAGCAAAGCCATAAAGTCTTTCTTCTTGCCTCTTTCTGCCTTTTAGAGCGAAAATGCCTAAACCATCCCACTGTCACATTTTGGAAATAGCTCATTTGGTTTCCACAGACTCAGAGCTACAGGGAACTGACCTTATGCAGAACAGTGCCTTCTATTGCATTCACCTGATTTGGTTGAGACTCTGGGCTTTGGACTTTTGAGTCTGGGACAAGCTAAGATTCTGAAGCAATTGGAATGGGTGAATGAATTTTGCATGTGAGGAGATGAAGGTGGAAGTCTGTAGTTTGAATGTCCCCTCCAAAGCTCATGATGAATTTGTTTCACTTGACATAGCACAAAAGCTATCTAGAAAGCAGATAGCTGTGCTACATGGAAAGTGGGCCCTCCCGAGAACACCAGATTTTTAAATGTCTTGATTCTAGACTGTCCAGTCTCCAAATTAGAGGAACAAATTTACAGTGTTTATAAAGTGCTCAGTCCGTGGTAGTTTGTCATAGGAGGAGAGACTGGGCGGAGACACAGCAAAGCTAAGGATGATTACCATATAACTAGGGATGATCTTGGGGCCCATGCTATGCCAAGTGTTTAAATACACTGTTTTACTTATGGGCTATACGTCTTCTGACGGAAAGTGAGGCCTAGAGAAAGGGAGAAGAGACTAGGAGGACATCTTCAGGTTGAGGGTAGTTACAAGATCACCCAGGCCACCCCTCAGCTTCTCTCCTATGATGGGCTAGCCTTTGGAAAAGCTTTGTGGACTATAGTACTGTATGCTTTTTAAAAGGATGCTCAGGAATGTTTTATTTACTAAGTAGCACTCTTCGAATTCTCTTGTCTGAAAAGCTACATTGTTCCTTTTCCCAGCTTGCTTTCCCTGCTGGTTTTGTTGTCGTTGCCATTGTTTTGCTTTGTTTTGAATCAAGTTAGGCTGAGCATGGTGCCCATGCCTCTACTCCTAGCGCTGGGGAGACAGAGGGCAGAACTCTGTGGCTCTTAGGTAAGCCTGGTCCACGTGGCAAGTTCTAGCCCAGCCAGGAATACATAGTGAGATTCAAGTGGTCAGTGGATTTGCATAATGATACGTTAGTCAAAGTGTGATCTCTGAGTGCCATTTACCTGCATTGCAGCTACTGTATAGTGAAAGGAATATGAACTTAAAGTCAAGCCCTTTAGTTCCACCTCTCTTTGATATAATTTTGACTGAGTCATGCTTTCTGACCTATTGACTCATCTCTAATACCTATCTCCTAAGGTTGTCAAGATTAATGAGCTAAAAAATAATGCTAGGTGCTCAGCGAAGCGCCCAACAGGTAACAGGCACCGAAAAACTGGTAGTCATAAAAAGCAACCATTTGCTCACAGGCACTCAAGGCCCTGCCCCTTCCTCTACCATCACTGACACACTGACACGCAACAATGGCCTGCACGCAAATTCCCTTTATGTGCCTCTTTATTATCTCGGAGTAATTATACGCACATGTGTTTTCATTCCAGGACATTGAGGCTTGATGAGCCCGGTACCCTGTGAGACATTTAAAATGTTCCAAGAAAACCCTTTGGGTCTTCCTCGTGTTTCTGATCCTCTTGCTGGCTTAAGTGCCCTGTCCAATCCGTCCTCTGTCATCGCTAGTGCCCTGGTCCGCGCATGGCGGTCACATAGGTAGCTTGCATCGGATGAATACTTTGAAGGAAAATTTAGTGGTGGAGGCCCTGGCTCCTGCCCTAGACAGTGGGTGGGTCGGCAAGACGCCAGTTAGCTCTTGTGTGTCCCCCAGTCAGTGTGAAGGAAGCCAGGCCACAGCGTTGAACACAGGTACAACCCAACACGCTTCCAGTGTTTAGAGAGAATTTGGGTGTTGAAGGTTGATCAGTGTAGCTCGAGCTGGAACCAGTCTTGACCCCTGAGATCAAAGATTTAGAGGACACGGGTGATCTGAATGAGAAACACGCCCTGCCTGGCAAAGCCAGATGGCATTTGTGTCGATCAGTAAGAATTTTGTCAGCTCAGATATTTAATTCCCAGCTATGAAACTTTCTTGGCATATGGCATTTACTTGGTGATTCTTCTGTCTTGTTAATGACTAAACCTCTAACTATACTTTTTTTTTCTTTTTAAATGTGAAATGGCAAAAATAAATACTAGAATTTTTCTCACAATAGAGATTATTCTTGCTTTTAGATATTTGAATTTCTGTCTGAATTTTATAATTTTTCCCATCGAACTGGAAAAATGGCTATTAAGATAAAAGACCACTGTTCTAGCACATCATTGTTCCTAATTCTCTCGTAACAAGTGATTTTACTCAGTATTGAAATGAACTGATGTGCGGCCATTTCCTTAGTGTCCACGAGGGACTGGTTCCCAGACCCCTAAAGTAGGCTAGAATCTGCAGATGTTCGAATTAATCATACAAAACAGCAAAGTGTTTGCACAGAACCTACATGTAGCCTCCCTAGTACTTTAAATCACCGCAGAACATTCACAGCACCCGCTACAGTGGGAAGACTGTCGAAAAGTTGTTTCACCGTCTCTAGAGAGAGATTATAAACAAATATCTATACGTGTGCATTACAGACCTAATTCTTACCTGAATAGTTTGATTCATAGTTGGTTGAAATTATCGATGCAAGCATGGGTATATGGACTGACTGTCCTGCAATTTTGAGTTTAGGAAAAATTGTTTATTTCTTTTCAGCGAGAATTAGACTCACTCTTTCAGCTAATCCAAAAACCATAATGATGAATACCTAGTTAAAAATATGGACTCGGGACAGCTTAGTTGAAGCGCTTGTCTCACAAGCATGAATACCTTAGCTTGATGCCCAGAACCCAGATGTGGGTCACTTTGCCAGTGCTGCAGATGTGGAGACAGCTGGATCTCTAGGGTTCGCTGGCTAGCCAGCCTGGCTCACTCGGTGAGTTTAGAGCAGTGAGAGAGCCTGTCTCAAAGAAAAAGTAGACAGTGTGCTTGAGGACCAGTTCTCTGAGCTCTGCACACATGCACCTGCATACATATATGTGAGCAAGACACACACACACATGCGTGCACACATACATACATATATGCATTCATATGGATGTACATGCATACATACATGCATACAAACACTTTCTTCCCTAGGAACTGTAGTTTGAAAACTTGTTAGTACAACTCTTCTCCCCAGAGTGCTTGTGGTGTTGAAAATTTGGAGAATCCATGCCTGCATTGGTAAAGTGCCTTACCAAGAAGAACAAGGTCCTGTGGATCCCCAGTCCCTACAGAAAAAGCCAGGAGTGGTGGCGCATGTCTGTAACCCCAGCACTGGGGAGGCAGACAGACATATTTCTGGCGCTTGCTGCCCAGCCAGACTAGCTGCACCAGCTCCAGCTTTAGGGAAAGACCCTGTCTCATACCAACCAGCTGGAGAAGTAATTGAGGAAGACACCTGATGTTAACCTTTGACCTCTACATGCACATACAAGTACCCGTATGAACACCTGAATATATCCATACACAAAATATAAGCATTAAATAGAAAGAATCATTTCAGAAGTGAACCTCATAGACACATTAAAGAAACATAAAAAGGTCCATTCCATTAGATAAGTGAATTCTTTCTGGGTTCTAGGACATTATTCATGAAGGGGCACACTGTGTTTGTGCTACTGTACAATGGAAACAAGATGATTAATACCAAAGAAATTATTTAAATAAACTAGTTGCATTATGCATCTTAAAAGTAAATAAAAGCAGTAACATGAAAATAACAAGTAATGGACAATTAAGAGTTAGAGAATATTTTAAATTAAAATAATAAAAAATTATATATATTATTATGCGCACACATAAAGATACACACATGTGCATTCCCTAGTAAACACTGTGCATTGTGGCAGGCCCTGGTGGTTGAAGGGTCAGCACCTCACAGAACTTCACACATTTCATCTAAGGCAATGATGATACAGGCGAGAAAGGAACCTAGGCCAGTGCCTGACAGTGAGTGCATGGAAGGGTGAGCATGCAGGCAGAACGAAATGACCCATGAGGACATGATACCTAACCATTCTGTGTGTCATGGATTCCTGCGGCCAGCCAATGAAGCCTCTGGTTCGACCAGTGCTTTGAAGTGCACATGACACAAACATACCTGTCAGTTTTTGTTATGTTATCCAAATATAGCCTCAACCGTGCAGATGGGCTCTCGCTGTGGGTCTAACATCTCCCTGAACTTAAAGCGATGGCAAACACACACCTGTTTCTGCATAAGTGTTCTGTGACAATGCTGCTGTCGCCTTGGTGGCAGACCTACAGACACTGCTAAGCCTGTCATGGTCATTTGAACTGAAGGAAATGCTAAATTTTAATTAGAGATTAATGAAAGTGAAGATAAATGTTTGCTAGCCAGAGCATGTATGCCATTGGGAATTAGAGCTCTGGGACTATTTTTTTTCCTCTCTCTAATTCTCATATGCCGTCATAGTATTAGCTTAAGCCTCGATGAGGGTATATGGGACAGACACAGATAGGACAGGAAGGAAACTTACAGGCATATGTTTGCGTTCTAGTTGTGAGGTTAACAGATGACCATGTAACGCCCGATCTATCTCTTCCTCAGTTCTCATGTGGTCAGCATCTGCTTCGGCCTGAGTTTGACCACAGACCCGAGTCTGAAACAAGCAACTTAAAACAAGAAAAGGTTGATTTGGGCTTCTAGTTTTGGAGGCTTCAGTCCGGGTCATTTGGTCCTGTCACTTTTGAGCCTGTGACCAGGCAATGCTTCATCATGGAGCTCGTGCCGAAGCAAAAGGGCTTCATTGCAAGGAAGCAGAATAAAAGAGGTAGGGACAGGCGTCTCAGTGTCTGCTTGAAAGGAATCCATCCTGCAAGGGGGACCTAGAAGCCTCCAACCAGGACCCACTTTTTAAAACGTTCTGCCATCTTTTAATTGCCCCAAGCTAAGGACCAAGTCTATCAGGCATAGGATCAGAACCGTAGCAGTTCCCCAGACCAGGCAGGATAAGCGACTCAAAACAAATTCCTCTGGAGACTCAGCCTTTTAAATTAAAAGTGACTTCCCACGGACAGCGTCTGTCCCCAGCATCTAGAGGTCTTAAATATTAAGCTGGCTTTGACAACTCCATAAAGCCACAGACTGAATTTAGAGACAGAAGCCAGGTGAGAAATAGGAAAACATGATGGCTGTTTAGCCATGCGTTCGTAAAGATCCCTAGCTTCTTCCTTCTGCGGCCTAAATGTCTGGCCCCGAGTGTCTACCTAGGCTCTTTAGAGCAGACAGTACCCACTCAAGTTCATAAAGCTTATGGGCTGAGTACCTGGCTGCCAGGGCAGCCCGAGGCTATACGCTTATTTCCCAGCAGTAATTGTTTGGCTCTGACTAGGTGAAGGAAGAGCCAATGTCCTCCACAGCCCTCAGACCAACCTTTCCATCCTCAGTGCGTACCTCCCCCTGCCTGGAGCATCAAAGCTGCTCCCTTCCCTGAGCTTGTAGCTGGAGAGGGAAAAGGTGGGCCTGAATTCAAACGCTTTTTTTTTTTTTTTTTTTTTTGGCTTGGGCTTTGTGAATCTAAAATTGTGTTCTCTGAAATAGGCCCATACACTTAGCAAAAAAAGACCCTGTCCCTCATTCTACCTTGAAAATTAGTTTTTTAATCTTATTCCCAGCTTTTAAATCCCTACTCCCTAAGGGTCTTGATTTGAGTGACATGAGTTACTTATTTTATTTTCAATAATAAAGGTCCCTCAAAAATAACTGTTTCACATCTTTTTGGTGACAAATCAGAAAAGGGGCAATTTTTCAACCTAAAGAAGTTGAAATATGATTTCTCTATTGTACAAGTCAAATGGCTGGAAAACTATACAAAATAGGAGAAAGCTTTTCATTAGATTCAAACTCCAGCAAACAATCTCTCTTTTGTGCTCACTCGGGAAGACTGACAAGTTCACGGATATCAGCGCCAGTTCACTGATAGCAAGGTGGGGCTGCCAGCCTTCAGCATGGAGGCATTTGGTTCTGCCTCTGCTTTGTCTGAGTGTGAGGCTGGCTGCTTTTGCTGCAGAACAAGGGACAGCGTACAAGGGACAAGGGCAGCCCGTGGCATGCAGTCCGGCAATGGGGTAACAGCTGACATTTCCCTGGACCACAGGCCCCTGCAAGGCCAGGCCCGGTGAACAACCTGATTGACAGAGGCTTTCAGATGGAAATGAGAGCAGCCTCCCAAGTCAGGGCCGTAGCCTGGCACAGAGTTTCCAGGTGCCAGTATAGCACTGGGCCAATTTTGAACTTACAGAATTAGTCATAATCACTTTTGTGAGTCCTAAATGACTTTTAAATAAGTGGACTTTAAATAAGTGGACTTTTTTTTTCCTTAAAGGACATTTGCAGTCTGATTCAGCAAAGAAGCAGTTTAACTTAGATGATATTTACCTACTTTCAGAGTTAGTCTAAAGGCCACCGTATGAAAATTAAGCATAAACATAGTTAATTAGGAATTAGTAAGCTTCACAGTGATCAGCCATGCTTGAAGACGCAGGGTTTCTGGAATTTAGTGGGGGATGCGGCATTAAACATCAAGACCCCGACAGCTTCAGACCTGGCACTCTGAGGATTTTACAAACCAGCAGTAATCCCTCTGCTTTTCTACGGCCACTTGGTATTTCCGGGCTGACGGCTGAAGCGCTCTACTCTGTTTTTCATGTCTGCTAAATATGGAAAGAGCTTTCGGGGTCCAGGTCCACAGGGTGTTCTGAAGTTCATTCCCAAGTGTGGAGCTGGATCAGATGTTTCCCAGCAGGAAGTCCCCTGACCAGTAAATCAAGATAGCCAGGTAGCAGATGTGAGGCTAGATGTGCACACTGGGCGAGGCAGGGTGAACTCTGGGGACACTTGAAAGAGATCCAGTCTAAGTAGGACCTTCACTTGGAACAAAATCTAAAGGGGTGCCTAGAAGACCCCATCTGCTGGGTCAGACAGGGCCTTGGGACTTCAGTTAGGCTAAGACACAAAGCCTCCATGATGGCCTTCAACAATGACACCCAAAGGGTTTGCTTACTAGGGTTGGATGCTTTCTCCTGCTTTGTCTACTTTTTCAGAGAGCTAGCACTTACAAGGAATGCAAAAGCCATAGGACCCAGCACTGCAACCACCAAAAAAAGGGGGAAAGAACAAAAGAAAACAAGTTGACAGAAAACAGGAGACAAGTTTGCTTGCAAAGAGGACTGGCTGCCCCCCCCTCCATGTGTGCTTTAGATCTTGTGGCAGGGTACCTAAAGGCAGACCTTCAACTGGATCAGCTCTATTGGCTTCAGCAGTGTGTATCTGGATGGACGCTGTGCAGTGTGGCTAACAGAGAATACAATGAAATGTTCTGATTCGCTCATTTTATCAAACATTACAATATCAAACCTTTCACAAGTCATTTTTGTTATTTTTATTATAACTATTCTAACATACCTCTAAGAGATCCATTGTTAAGAGAAAAGCTTCAGTGTGATCCATTGTTAAAAGAAAGCTGACATTCACTATTGCAGGTAAGGAGGCTGGGGAGATGGTCCAGAGGTTAAGAGTACTTGCTGCTCTTTTGGAAGACCAGATTTCAGTTCCCAGCACTCACATCAGGCAGCTCACAACCACCTGTAACTCCAGCTCCAGAATGTCCCATGCCTCTGGCTTCTGTCAGCGCACTCACATGCACATAGCCACACATAGACACATACATACATATAATTACTAATAATAACCTTAATAATAAAATGAACCCTATAAAATTACAAACATGTAATATTAGCAAGAGTGGTTTAAGTATTTTACACAATCAATCAAGAAATACATGTTTTTTTTTTTGTTTTACTCACTATAATTCAGTGGTTAGCACTGAAGTTTAGACAATTTTTATTTCCATAGCACCGTCTAGAATTAGGCCCTCTGTGGCTCAGTGGAATCGTTGCCCATGGATGTTCTTCTGCATGCTTGGCATAAGATAGGTTAAGATGTTCCCAGGGCTCAAGAATTTCCATCTTGACAATTTGTAGGCACAAATAAATAATTAATGGATAATAGAATAATTTTGTGAAGAGGATTAGAAAAGCACAGTAGGGGAAAAGAGAAGATGTGATTCTGAAAACGACCCAGCAAAATTAGTAGAGATGTTTGTCTTACGGTGACTCAGAAAGGACAGAAGAGGGTGTGAAATGAGCAGCTGTGTGTCGTAGATGCTAGAGGAATGTCAGCAGGCTGAAAGGGTGAAAATGCGGGGAGGAAAAATACTGAAAAGACAGACCTTAAAATATCCTTTATGGATATTACAGTGGTGTTGAGAGAGGAAGTGAATAAACCCCCTAAGTTAACGAAATACTGAAAGTAAGATGGGAAGAGAACTCTGGGGTCCTGACATAGCAGCTTAGTGGGGACAAGGACAAGGAGACTACTTGGAACCCCTCCTCAGTGGGACAGCCCAGCCTGCTTAGTATCAGCCATGTTGAGTCTCCAGATCCACGGAACATCTAGACATAGACATACGGAAAGGGTCTTGAAGAAGGAGGGCACTGAGTTCCTTGGGGGCAATTCCAGTCTTCACCTCATCCTCTCTCTTTTCTCTTGAACACTTGACAGACCAGCAGCAACAGCAACAGGAGCAGGAACCAGCGGGAGGAACAGCCTCACCTCCTCTCCTGGGGCTCTGGTCTTTTTATACTCTCTCTAGCGTCCCCAGATTTAAACTGTCTTCGGCTGGCAGGATCACACCACTGACAGAGCACGCACAAGGCCAACAGTCTGCTGCTGGGGACAGTCTGAAGCAGCCCCACATCCCACACCTGGGAATAAAACAAAAAACATGTTTCTATAACATAACTGGGTTTCTTAAGACACCAAAATTCTGTGTTTAGTGAGAAATATAAATGGAGACTTTATCAATGAAGTGAACGCTTCTCAAATCAACGGTCAAGGAATTTTTTTTTTCTATTCCATGATGACTCTTGGCTGCTCTTGTCTGAAAGGACTCATACTTTTTGCTGCTGAGCCCCCAAGATAGGGCTCCAAAGCTGCTTCCTGATGGCAAGAGATTACCTCATTTGTCCCTCTTGGACCTACATTCACTTTTCCAGTGATGGCCCTTACCACAGTAAGATGGAAAACACCAGGAAGGGTTCTTTTGGAGAAACCATGGCAGCCAGAAATGCCTTGTTCCTTTCTCTGGCAGAAAGTACTGTATTTCTCACAGTTACTGCTGGAGATGGTTTGAGATATGACTTTCAAAGTACTGTATTTCTCAGAGTTAATGTACCTACACTTTTGTACTCTGAGGCTTTTAGCCCTCCAATTTCTTTTTAAATATCCTAATTTACTGCAAGTAAAGTCTTAGCTAGAGCAATGAGACAACTGAAGTAGATCAAGGAGTGTCTACAGGTATCTGGATTTATATCTGAGTCTTCATGAATGTGTCTGGTTTTGTGCCAATACCATGGAGGTATTATTACTATGGCTCTGCAGTGCAATTTGAGGTTGTATATGGTGATAATACTTCCAGCAGTTCTTTGATTATTCAGGATTGGACATTAACCTGTTTTCTTGTGTGGTGGTTGTTTTGGTTGTGTGTGTGTGTGTGTGTGTGTGTGTGTGTGTGTGTGTGTGTGTTTTCATGTGAAGGTGAAGATTGTCCTTTCAAGATCTCTGAAGATTTATGTTGGAATTGTAAAATAAAGATTGCATTGATCTGTAGATTGCTTTTGGTAGGGTGGCATTTTTACTATGTTAATCGTACTGATTCACATGCGGGGGAGATCTTTCTATCTCCTGAAATCTTCAGTTTCTTTCTTTAATGTCTTAAGGTTTTTACCATATAAGTATTTTACTTGCATGTTTCGAGTTGTCCCAAGAATTTTTTTTTTTTGAGGCCTTTGTGAAAGGTGTTGTTTCCCTGATTTCTTTCTCAGTTCTTTTGTCATTTGTACATCAGTGGACTAGTGATTTTTGTGAGTGAATTTTGTATTCAGATACTTTGCTGAAGTGTTTATAGGCTGTAGGAGTTTCCCTGTGGGATTTTTAGGATCACTTATTCATAGTATCATATCATCTGCAAATAAAGATACGTTGACTTCTGCTTTTCCAATTTGTATCTCCTTTATCTCCTTCAGTTGTCTTATTGCTCTAGCTAAGACTTAATATTCTATATTGAATAGGTCTGAAGAGAGTGGACCACCTTGTCTTGTTTCTGATTTTAGGGGAATTGCTTTGGGTGTCTCTTCATTTAATTTGATGTTGGCTATGGGGTTGCTGTAAACTGCCTTTATTATGTTGAGGTTTATCTTTTGTATTCTCTCCAGGGTGATGAATTTTGTCAGAGGCCTTTTCTGCCTCTGATGAGATGGTCATGTGGTTTTTGTCTTTTAATTTGTTTAAATGGTGGATTACATTTATCATTTTACATATGTTGAACCATCTGGGATGTTTCATCTAGGATGAAATATACTTGATCTTAGATAATCTTTTTGGTGTGTCCTTGGATTTGGTTTTCAAATGTTTCATTTAGAATTTTTGTATCTATGTTCATGAGGAAAAATGGTTTGTAATTCCCTTGTTTGCTGGGTCTTCATGCAGTTTGGATAACAGCAAAACAATGCCCTCATAAAACAAACTGCGCAGTGTTCTTTCTGCTGGTGTTCTGTGGAATAACTTGAGTATTGCATTACTCTTCTTTGAAAGTCTGGTAGAGTTCTGGACTAAACCCATCTGGTTCTGGGCTTTTTTTTTATAACTGCTCTATTTCACTAGGGGTTATTGGTCTGTTTAAATTGTTTATCTAATCTTGATTTAATTATAAGTGATATATATGGAGTGTATTATCCATTTATTTGGGATTTTCTAATTTGGTAGAGTATAGGTTTTTAAAGTATGTCATTATTGTTCTCCTAATTTCCTCTATGCCTGTTGTTATGCCCCCTTTTTTATTTCTAATTTTCTTAATTTAGATATTCTTTATCTATCCTTTAGTTAATTTGGATAAGCTTCGTTAGTTTTACTGATTTTCTCAAAGAACAAACTCTTTGTTTCCTTGATTCATTGTATTGTTTTTGTTGTTGTTGTTTCTATTTTATTGATTATAATAATAATCTGCCCAATAATAATCTTGATGCCTCCTTCTTTTGGGTATGATTTCTTCTTTTTGCTCTACAGCTTTCAGTTGTGTGGTTAAGTTACTAGTCTGAGATCTCTCCAGTTTTCTTTTGTTTTTTTGTTTTTGTTTTTTATGGAGGTAGATCTGAGTAAAGTTTATTTTCTCTGATATTAAAATGGCTATGCCAGCTCTCTTCTTAGGTCTATTTTCTTGGAATAACTTTTTCATCCTTTACCCTGAGGTAAAGTCTATCCTTGATGTTGTTAAGATGTGTTTCTTGGATGCAGCAGAAGATGTATCTAGTTTTTGCATCCATTCTGTTAGTCTGTATCTTTTATTAGGGAATGTTAAGAGACATCAATGAGCAGTATTTGTTGATTATTTTGTTATTTTGTCATTATGGGGTGAGGGGGATGTTTCCTCTCTTGATTTGCTGGTCTGGGATTACTTATTCCTTATGTTTTCTTGAGTGTGGTTAACATCTTTAGGTTGAAATTTTCCTTCTAGCACCTTCTATAGGGCTGGACTTGTAGATAGGTATTGATTAAATTGGCTTTTATCATAGAACGTCTTAATTTTCTCCATCTATGGTTATTGAAGGTTTGGCTGGATATAGTAGCCTAGGCTGGCATCTCTGGTCTCTTAGTCTGTAGAACATCTGCCCAGGCCCTTCTGGCTTTTACAGTCTCCGTGGAGAAGTCAGGTGTTATTTTAATAGGTCTGCCTTAATATGTTACTTGGTCTTTTTCCCTTTGCAGATTTTAATATTTCTTTTTTTCTGTATGTTTAGTTACATACTTTGTTTTGCTTTGCTTTTTATTTTTATGTGACAGAGGGAATTTCATTTTCTCGTCCTGTCTATTTGACGTTTTGCATGCTTATTTTATGTTGATACAGATCTCTTTCTTTAGGTTAAGGAAATTTTCATCTGTGATTTTTGTTGAAAATCTTTTCTGTGCCTTTGACCTGGGTGTTTTTTGTTTGTTTGTTTGTTTTTTAATGCTTCCTCTATTCCTCTTATTTTAGACTTGGTCTTTTCATGGTGTCCCAGATTTCCTTGTGTTTTATATTAAGAGTCTATTAGTTTTAATGTTTTCTTTGACTGAAGTGCCTCTTTCTTTTATATCTTCAATTGCTGAGATTCTCCCTTCCATCTCTTGTATTCGGTTGGTGAGGCTTACCTCTGAGTTTCCTGTTCAAGTTCCCACATTTTTCATTCCTGTATTTTCTTCAGTTTGGGTTTTCTTATTGATTTTATTCCCTCTTTTGTGTATTGGATTGTTTTATTCAGTTCCTTCTACTATTCATGTTTTCATAGCTTTCTTAAGGAATTTATTCACTTCCTCTTTAAGGATCACCATCATATCCATAAAGGTCATTTAAGGTCTTTGTCTTGTGCTTCGGCTGTGTTGCGACACTCAGAGCCTGCTGTGGCAGGTTCCTGGCTCCAGGGAGACCTACTGTCACGGCTGTTATGCTTGTGTTTTTATCTGGCGACTGGGCACCTGGGTTTGGGAAGCTTGTTCTTCTAGGTGCTCGTATCTGTTCTTGTTTGTGTTGGGTGTATGTTTTGCTCCTTGGTTGCTGTTCCCTGCTCTGCTTTGTAGGAGAGTGTGTTGGCTGTGTGTTGCCTGCTAGTAAATTCTTCTGGGATTCTGATAGGTGTAGCCACTGGAGGTTCCATGTAAAATGTTTTTCTTAAGTAATGGGAACTGACACTTAGGACCGGGAATCATCTGGGTAGGAGGCTGAGGGTGTCCACAGCAGGGAGAAAGGCAGGCTGCCACTAGGATCTGCTTAGTCCCCTGGGAATCAGGGAGGAGAGTGAGGAGAGGCCACAGGCGCCTATAGAGCTGAAGATGAGCCTGGGGTTTAGCTTCGGAGGAATGAAGGTGTAGATCTTCAGAAGCCCACCTGCTCCCCTGGCCTCAGCAGCCTGCAGGTCACCATGTAGTACCTGCCTGAATTGGGGGCTGGGATAAAGCAGTGGATGGGCTTGCAGTGGGGGAGGGGAAGAGCTACGTGACCCACTGGAGATGGAGGCACAGGGCAGAGGGGCAGCTAAAGGAGATGCTCTGCTGCAGAACATCTCATGTGGGGCCGAGACCATGAGGTTGGAATTGGGGGAATGAAGGGTGATGAGGAAATCTGAATTTAACCCACCTGCTTCCCTGGCTAAAGTGTGCATGTTTTTAATTTAAATGAATTTAATCTTTCAGGTCAGAGGGCAGTAAAATAGTTATTTATGGATATTGCATTGCCAGAAAAAAAAAAGTTGTATTGTCCAAAAACTGTCTTTTAAATAGTGTCTTCAAATTACTGCATTTTCCATAATCTTCCTATATATAACCTTTAAGAAAACACCTGTTAGTAGAGTTAAGGGGAACTGACTGCCATATCTACCATCCTCCACAAGGCTGGCCTTTTCTTCCTGCTTTTTCTGACAGCTCCTGTTATACTACAAATGAAGAGCACTCTCTTTGTGCATCCAGCCACACACAAAGCGCAACACAGAAAGAAGATGTTAGCGATGGCAGTCTAACATCTGTGCATCTTTTATTACGATATTGTTTTGCATCCCAGGTACCAGACCGGCCTGTTCATTTATTCATCTTACAGCTTGTGTGCTGCTGCCTCTGTACTCTGTGGAGGATTTTTTTCCCTCCAAATCCATTACCTATCTTAATGGAATTCTACTTTAAACTATAAAATATCTGTCATCAGTTAGTGGAGGTTTCTGTCCCTCGTGCTGTGTCAAATGTGTGCATCAGGCTGAGACAGAAGAAGTGAAGGCGTGAGAAGTCCTTGGCAACACATCGATTTACATACACACAGGTTTGCAGTAGGTCCTCCTAGACCCTAACCCCCTGCCTGGTCTGGTATGGAGCCCTCTGGACTTGGCTTCATTTCTCATGAGACTGCACGGGCAAGTGGGAGCTCTGACTGAAACCCATTCATTTCTTACTATTTGGAAAATAGAAATATAAAACCAAAGAAAATGATCTTAGACTTCCTCGAACTGAAATACTTTGGCCCCATGAGTCTGAAGTGACGGAGACTTGTTGCTTGAAGTGTTGGTGAATAAAGGACGGAGAATGGCCAGGCATGCTTTCATTGCCTGCCTCCATGCCTAATCCTGTCCAATAAAATATTAAGTATAAAAGAGAGAAATCACTTACTTAAGTTGACTAAAACTAAAAACTAAGCTAAAAGTAAACTGATAGAAAAAAAGATGCTAGCTTTTATTCCTTCTTGGCCGAAATCTAACAAAAACTAACTGGTAAGCTCATGGTAATGACCATGACTAGATTTCCTGTCTCACACATTCATCCTGAGGCTGAGGCCACAGAGAACAGCCTTTCATTGACTGCAAAGTAAAAACAATTAGTAACAGAATGCAGTTAGTGATTTCTGCCTTGCTTGGCACAGAGGTGCCCTTTTTATAGCTATGAGCCATATTTTCCCAGGAAGAGCACCATTTTTACACCCACTCCAAAGCCTCAATGGACAAAGACTCAATGTCACTGGTTCTTTGGTTTTTCCTGATTGCCCTCCTTTGTCCATTCTTGCAAGGCACGCTGTCGTTCCTTCACACTCTGGCTTCTTTAAAAGTTCTTTTGCCTTTCTTCTGGTCTCCATTTGGTTCGTTTTCTGGGGAGGTCCTGTCGGAGATGTCGCTAACCTCAGTACTCCTCATCCAAGGATGGAGAGTGTTTTCTGCTTCCTTGGAAATGATATATTCTCTTAAAACCTTCAGGCTTTGGCATTCCTTTGCTCCTCTGGAAGGGCTGCTTAGTGAAGAAATCAATAGGTATCAGTGAGCAAGGCATAAAGCTTAACAAATGACAAACAAGTATGTAATAAGCAGTGAGAAGTGCATCTTAATGATAACGTAATGATAAAATGACAATGGTAATAATAATGTATAAGTGTATAAATAATCCTGCCTCCTCAAAATTAAATATTAACATCACTGCTTTGCAGCCTAGGAGTTGACCTGGGGTAGCCCTGCTGTGGTGCTTTTCTAGTTAGGACTAGACAGCATTTTTCTCTTGGTCCTTATCAGTAAACTGCGTGGGTAAATGACCCACAGCACGCCACTGTGCAGTGAAATCCATGGCCTGAGGGGTGCGTTACCGACAGCTACTCCCCACAGCTATTACCACTCACGGCACCTCCCTCCTGAAACCCTCGCCTTACCTTCATGTTCTCCTAGATTCTTCAGACCAACAAGAAAAGGAAAGTGTTTTGCCAGTCTGAGTATTAATTTACCAATCACTTAAATCTTGCTTGAGATTAATGTCAGTGGGGAACGCAACAAGGAATTGCCAAGTTTTCTTAACTATAAAATGGTAGGTTTTGTTATCCTTCTAAATACTGTCACCCCCTCTTCATAAAGGGCGCCACCATCATTTACCAAGTGTCCATGCCAACACTGTAGAAACGAGCCCTGACTTCTCTCTTTGGATAGTTCACATATAATCAAGATCTCTCGATGGTTCTACACAGAGATATCCCCTAAAGCCATGGTGCAGTTCTCCGCTATTAACTTTGGCTAGCTTGTGGACAACTGCAGCGGTGTGCCCGCTTCTCTCTGTGCTTTTAGGGTTTGCTTTCCAATCATGTTGATAGATGCAGGCTGGGCCACTCACCTCTCAAATGCAAGTTCTCAGAAGAGTTGCAAAGGGCTTTTTTACAGGGAAGAAATGGAAGAAGAGTGAGACAGTGCACAAGAAGGCTACATTTAACGTGTCTTAGATATCCAGGGAGCAAGTCTTTTTTGGGTCTTGTTCTTTGGGTCCCTCCCTCCTGACAAATGCTGACAAATGATGCTTAGGATAACTCACAAAGCAATGGCCATTGCCATGACAGCAGTCAACATGACCATCCGAACATGAGTTAGGTCACCTCTTTCCCCTTCTCAGTAATCATACTTATCTTGTGATTAATTCCAAATTTCCCTCATGCTCTACCAGACTATATGTGCTCTGATCCTTGATCAGAGTTCTGTTGAAATCTGTTACCTGATAGTGGACAGATTAAGAGGGGCAGGGGGACATATAAATTATTTAATATCCACAGGGGCCAGAGGAAGAAACTCAAAGAAAGAGTCAGGTCTCACAGTTGAACATTAAATGTCCTCTTCTTGGGAAAAAAGGCTGTGAATAGGGGGATGGCAAGTGGTTCTCGGGAGTCCCCCCAAAAAAGAGACAGTGACCTGGGATGAAATCCTCTGAGCTCTGGCATAGTTGGCAGCCATGGGTTACAAGGAGGCTCAAGGACAGAACTCTGCTGTCACCCTGATTCCTCCTACAAGGCAGATAGAGGTCCGGGCCATCTCTGATAACTACCTACAGAAGTGCAGGTGAAAAGTCCATCTCAGCATGGAGGCAAACAGTCCTTCTCTGGCAGTTAGTCTTTCCTAGCTGACGAAATTCCCAGAGAGAGGGTTGAAGATAATTTTTTCCATCTTTTAGAAGAAATTTCAGCCAGATCTTAAAAGTAAAACCTGTCAGGGAGCTCTGTGCTTGTGGGGTGGGGGCTTGGGGGAGAAGCTGTGTGGCCCAGGAGGTGAAGAGGCCTGATTTCCTGCAGCTTCTAAGATCTTCCAATTTTATTTTTTTATTTCATCTTCAATTCTAGATGCTTAGGTAGCACTAATAGCCAAAGCACTATTATTTCCCACCATCCCCCCACCTCACACACACACACAAAACACATGCGCACACACACTTTATTTTCTATCCCATAGCTATATACTTAGTTTTCATCGAGTCAAAGATTTGGTCTTTCTTCTTCCAACTTTGCTGTTTGTATACTATAGAATATATGATAGGTGTTCACAAAATGATTGCTGCATGGATAGATGACTACTTCTTTATGCTAATTTACAGGCCCACACACAATTGTATACGTAATTAATTTATAGTAAATATTTACATAGCTATACATATGTCTTGTAAGATATATATGTCTTATGTGTCTTTTCACCCCCCTCCTATTGTAATTTTTAAGTCTTTGCCATTTCTCAGAGGTGGAGAATTCTTAATGGCTTTTAATTTATACAGACCTGGCAAATCAATACATTAAAAACAACAGGGCAAAAAAAAATTTTCACTTATGAAACTGGAGAATTCCACTGGCACATCTATTAAGTTTGGGAACTTAATCAGGAAGTAGAAAGCCACAGAAAAATAATCTAGGTAGATTTTTGCATGAAATGAAGATTTGGGGGAGGGTATTAACAGTTGCTTTCCTGGGGCACATGCTAAGCTACTGCTACAGTACAGAAGAATAAAACAATTTTTCTCTCCTTTTGAGTTTCTGGTTGGAACTGATCCCTGTAATAAAGCACAGCTTAGAGGGGGAAAAACATTGCATGTATATCTCTGTTTATCCTTGCAATGCCAAAGAAAAATGAGAGCATAGCCGAGAAACGGCTTTGAGTTCGGATTTTAGTACCATCTTCAAGTAAGTAAAGAAAGGCTTGGAGAGGGCAGTTACTGGATGTGGCCGGGAAGAACGAGAGTAAATAAAGATAACGTGGAAACTAGCTTTCCATTAAGAGCTTCTAGAGATGTAGAGTCCTTCTCTTCCTGGTACAGAGAAAGGGACACCCTTACAAGTAGGCTGTCTCGTAGGTGTGTACTTCCCTTAAAATGCAGCAATTTCTACTAATTTGCTGAGCCTCTCTTCCAGCTGCTGTTTCTCAAAAATAATCCTTATGCCAAAAAGACCCCTAAGAGGAGGTATTTCTGACCCCCCGTCCACTCAAAGAAACAGCACTAGAACAGATTTATTTTGCTGTTTCTTGACAGTTTGGAGTATAATGTGTGATGCTCTTGATGGCATCTTGTAGCTTCCGTACACAGAATGATCCCATCCACTTACTGTGTCAAACCTTCAAGAAAATAATCAACAGTGAGCATTCTCAGTTTGGTATCCTGAGAAATGGTGGAGCAGGAACGCCAGCTCCGTGTTCAGGCACCCTTTGTGTGGGTCGGTGCTCTGCCCTTTAGTAATTAACAGCTGTAGGCAACTTATTTACTTAAACCCCCGGCTGGTTTTATTTTGTTTTTACATAACTGAGATTATCCTAAGACTACACTCAGAAGATGAAAAGCCTCAAGTTGGGAGAGGAGTTGTGATACGTATTTAACAAAGGATGTCAGCACAGGTGTGTGTGTGTGTGTGTGTGTGTGTGTGTTGTGTGTGTGCCTATAAGTCAAAAATTTTAAAGGTAACTACCCACTTTAAACATTGTTTATACAGACATTTCCAGAGCCAAGTGTGCATCTGCGTATCTTTAATCCCGGCACTCAGAAGGCAGAGGCAGGTGGAGCTCTGTAAGGTCAAAGCCAGCTTGGTCTACATATGACTTCCAGGAGAGCCAGGGCTACACTGAGAAGCTCTGTCTCAAACAGCAACAAAACCAAAAATACCTTACAAAATAAAGCATATAATAAGAATATGAAGATATTCTCAATTTCGCTAGTCAGTAGGAAAATAAATGCAAGTCAGTATTACAATAAGATAATAATTCATTTCCACCAAGTTGCTAAAACCAGAGGTGATGATGATTCCGATATCGGTATTCGAGATAAGGCCTGGAAGGATCTCAGGAGGGAAACTGAGACCTCTACCCAGTGTTTCCAGGTTCTGTGAAGGAAAGGCAAAGTAAGGAACAGGGGAGAGGTTTACTGTGCAGTGAAAGGACACACTCAAGACGTAAAGATGGCGTTCTCTGTTCTCGTGTCATCTGCCAGGGATTTGGTGAGCACCTCCCTAGCCATACCTAACGGAGGAGAGCATTTCTTAAGAGGCAAGGTGTGGGAAAGGCAGGGAACTCCCAGAGGGTCAGAGACTCCCTGGAATAAGGGTTGTACCCCTTGCTATCCTTTTACATGGGTTTTTCAAATGTGGCATCCTGACAGATGTATCGTGGGTACAGCCAGTCCATAATGCTAACTGAAATAGGGACACCAGCATAAAGAAACCAGGAAGAGTGAGCAGCTATCTCAGAAGCCATGGTGGTCCTAACCAGTTCTAGCAAGGTGTCATTTTTTACTGTTTCAGTGCCCACCCAGTCCTGCTGCCCTATCACAGTACTGTGGCTTTAGCCTTTTCCAGCGTGCCCTCACCTCTGCCTCTAGCCTACCTGGGCCTAAAGAGAATGCAGGAAGATTGGGGTTCTCATATGTTCCTGATAAGAGTATGATCGGTACCATTATTTTTGGAAAACTATTTTCAGAGTCTACTAAAGGTAGAGGGGTGAGTTTCTTGTGGCCTAGAGATTCTACTATGCATATCTAGCGGCTATAAATTAGTATTTATGTTTACAGAAGAAGATAAGAACTCTCATAGTAGCATTATACAAAATAGGTCATGGTGGTGCACACCTTTAATCCCAGCACTCGGGAGTCTGAGGCAGGTGAGTCCAAGGCTAGCCTGGTCTACCAAGTGAGTTCAGGACAGCCAAGGCTATAAAGAGAAACCCTATCTCAAAAAAATAATAACAAATAAATTAAAATGGGTAAAGCAGGCAAAGCTGAAAACAATCTGAATGTTCATCAGTATCCAAAGGATAAACTAGAGTGCAGTCACGTGTTGTGGGATGGTACTGAGCAGTGAGGGGAAAAAAAAAAAAAAAAACCTTCTCTGTGTAATCTCACAAATGCACATTGTGTGATTTCCATGTATATGAAAAAATAGTTACTATATATTTTGATAGAGGCAAGAATAATGGTTGTCTCTGTAAGTTTCTAATTGATTAGGAACTCTGACAAGCCTTCTGGGATGGAGGGAACCTTCTGTATCTGCCTTAACAGAGGTAGAGCTGTATGAATATAAAATCCTGTGTGGTCTGTGGAGACTGCCAAGCAGCTCAGACTAAAGGTAACGGCGCAGGTGGCCGTGGTTTCTCCGTCATCAGAGTCTGTATAAAACAAGTGACATACAACTTGTGGTGAAACCATGGATGATTTTAATTTTTAAATGTCATCTGGCCTTACTTTATTTTAATTTTTCTAAGTTTTTACAGTGAACACAGATATTTGCTAATATAAAGATACATATGTTATTCAGGCCTTGAAACCTGGTTAAAAAATTATCATGGTAGTAAAATCAAATTCAAGAGTAACCATTGGAAATGGAATAATTTAAAAAAAATGGTAGGGCTTTCAAAGTTCTAATACAAAATGTAAGACAAGCATTGTAAGTACAGTTTGGTTTTTTTTTATTAAGACTATATATATATGATCTACCAGGATCCATTTCTTAGCACAAAATCCAGAAAATTCCACCCTTTGTGTTGGTGCAGTTGTCCTCCAAGGTACCATTTATGAAATACAGTGTTAACTTTGAACAAGGTGAACTTATTTGCGTGAAGTTTGTGGAGTGGAAAATAAGAATGACAAGTATTGATGACTGAGTTTCCTTGTGTGGTTCATCAGCTGGATGTAAACGACAGTCCCCAGTGAGGAGACTTGAAGTGCTCCGAGCTCTGGGAAGTGGGCGAGAAGTCCAGTAGCTTTAAAGCCCTGCAGCATAAAGCCTTACAAGAAGGGTGTGAGTAGACAGAAAATAATTATGACAGTCAGAGGACCTGCTAATTAACATTAGTCAAGGGAACACTTCAAAATGGAATTTACATTAACTCCAAGTTCCAGATGACACGCATCTTTATTAAAGGAAACAGAAGTAAACAGTACATTAATTAAACCTTCAAATCCATTTTAAAACTTGGGTTTTAAAAATGTCACTTAGCAAAGGGAAACAACAGAGTAGATTGTGATATCAGAACACTGAGAGAGGAAACAATAAAATTGGGCCCTGTTCATAAATTCACACATCCTGGGAGAATGCCACTGTTTAAATATGTCAATGCAGCAGTGATTTTCCTGATTGTAGAGTTTCCTTTATTGACCAGCAGGTATCAGTCTAGCAGCAGAATCCCTCTGAATATGTTGAAATCATTTGTGCATTTCCAATATCAATTTTTTTTTATGTTCCAACATATTAAGACCCTAGCCTGCCTCATGGAGAACAATGACTTATCTAAATGGTAAATCACATTAAAGTTAAGTATACTATACATTTCAACATGTTGTCAAAGGGGAGTTTCTGCCCTCAGTATATATTCACTGATCTGAGAGACTCTGCCTCTGGGCTCCTTGACCTTTGTGGCAGTATTTCCCACAACATCTGATGTCAGTCCTGTCCTCAGCAGCCATGTTGAAACCCTGCGGGTTTTAACCTCTACCCATGCCCTTGTGTGTTTTGCTCATGATGTCCATTTTCTATTCTTTTCACCCTCATTCTACGCTTATCTAAATCTGACCTTCAAAACTCCAAAACGCCACTTCCTTAATAAAAAATGCTTCTTTCTTCCCAAGCAGAAGTAATTATTTCTGCTCTATGCTCCCAAGCCTCTCGCTGCTTTCTGCCATAAATTAGAACCTCTGAATGGCTCTCATTCCCCTAGCTCCTCTGTGGCTTTCTTTAACTCGGTACCTGGCTTATTTACTGTTCTCTTCAGTGTCTAGCACCCTGTCAGCAATTAACATGATGTCAACATACATTTGTTAGTGAATAAATTAACAATTTTAAAAAGAGGATTAAAAAAAATAAATATGCAGTTTTTTCTTAAAGAAATAAGCATAGAAAAAATATTTTATTATATCTTCTCATTGTAACCTGAAGCAAGTGATTATTGAGCACAGTGTACAGTATTTTCACTTAAGAAAAAATAAATTATATATATATATCTTTCTCTCTGCCCCTCTCCTCTCTCTCCCTCCCTCTCTCTCTCTCTCTCTCTCTCTCTCTCTGTGTGTGTGTGTGTGTGTGTGTGTGTGTGTTTAAATAATTAAAGAAAAAATGAGGGGTAGAAATGATATAATATGTACTCATGTGTGAAATTTTTTTAAATTAAAAAAGTCCTAACACTAAACTTCTGTTAAAAAAACAGTAGCTAGTTTATATGTAGGGTGGTTTTTTTTTTTTTAATTCATCAATAATATTAATGATGCTATATTAAGTTACTTCCCCTCTTGGTAAAAATGTCAGTATACTGCCAGAAGACCAGGTGTGGGAAACATCACACTTATTTTATAAAATTCAGTTTTCTCAGCTTAAAAGTAGAAAAAAAAATATTTTCAGCCTTACCTACCCACAAGTCTGTTGTAGCAGAATACCGTTAGCAATATTTGTAAGCTACAACGCTTGACGTAAGCGTAAAGGGGCGTGGGCAACTTAACATAAGGCACCCAGCTTAGCACCGTCAGGAAGAATGGGAGAGTGGAGCAGTGACAAGCCTGGGGTCTTTCGGGTCAAGGTTGTACAAACTGGCAAATGAAATGCTTGGAGCAGGAGGTAACTTGTGCAGCCAGGCTCCTCCATCCCAAGAGCCGGGCAGCTCCAACAGCATGATGGAAAGACCGCTGTATCACTTTGATGCTTATGAGGTCTCCAAAACTCAGTATGAGAGATGCTTGCAGGTGGAGCTCCAGTCTAAACAATAAATCTCCATCTTGATTTAGTCCTACCAATTAGAAGGGACAATCTTCCTCCCCAAACTCAGGTTACTTTTATAAATGGTGTAGACTTTCTTCATTAAACTTCATCTCATCCTAAATTTGAATATAGTTTCTGAAAAGGAATACAAAATGTGGCGCCCAAGGATGCAGACCTTGGCTCCTCAAATCTGGGGCCCCCTCTAGGGCACTCTTACTCCTTCAGTCTTCACATGTCAATCTCGACACAGACCCAGCACAGGGGAAAGATGGAAACTGGTGAATTCCCATATCCATGAAGCTTTTAAAATCACGATACTAAGCACTGCAAGCTTTGGTTTGCCACGTGGAGAATTTTGTGAATAAACACAGAAACAGACACACTAGCCTGATGGTCACCTCAGCCAATGGCATGCAGTCCTGAATGGCCTGGGACAATTAGCAGATATGTTTTCACATAGTCATCCTCTCTTACTGGGAGTTTATTATACACTGCTAGAACATACCTCAGAGAGCCAGCTCTGCTAGAATTGAACATAGGATGGGGTTGCTGTTGCCTACTAGACCTCAGGTTGCCTTCCCAAGAGAGCCACCGAACAACGCCCTAGATTCCATCCGAGTCACCCTGACCCCTCGCAGCCTGCCCAGGGCTCTTCAGGATAATAAGCCTCCAGTAATTGCATGACTGAAAATGTCAAGATGCCTTTAAATTGTTTGACTAATATTCATTTTGTGACTGTGGTTGATGTGATGATTTAAAGCTTTTTATTTAGACTGGCATTAATGCAGGAGCCTAAAGAACTCAACTCTCCCGTATTTTGGATAGAATGCAGTACCGTTCAAAAAAAGCAGGGAAAAGTTAACCAGTCATAACCACAATTAACCATGGTTTCTCCCCTTTCCTCTACCCAAGCACCCAAAGGTAAAATTTTGACTTGGTATAAAAGCTAAATTTTAACTTCATACCCACGCCATAACTAAGTCATAAGTAGTCAGCTGAAGCCAGCATGGGCTAATGACTTCTCTCATGGTGCCATCTTGTCTCGTCGTAAAGCCTTCCCTAGAGTGTGGCTTACAACTCAGGGATTTTGGAAAAAAATCATCTACTCTAAGTGGGAGAATAAAGTCATGCTTCATAGATCACCATGATTTGGGGGTGACCTGATGTGGAAGCTGAAGGGGTGGGATAAAATTTTGTTTTAATCAAGCTCTACAGGCTGAAATCTGTGCTAAACTTAAAAAGAATCTGTGTTGGTTTTCCTGTGTGGTATGGAGGTCAGATTCCAGTGTGCCATTCTTGGTTTGTATGGTTTAGGAGGCTCAAGTAACGGCTCTGTGTCTCCCTTAGAAGACAAAGGGAAGCCAAAAGCCACCAGCTCCAGTCAGCCCTCAGGCTCGGAAGGAGGCTCCTTTCTCCTCAAGGCAGGCACAACAGCCCTGCCACCAGGAGCCATCGCTTCTCCTTCCAAGAGCACAAACGGAGCTCCCGGGTCTGTTGCTGAGTCTGAAGAAGAAAAAGCCAAGAAACTACTCTACTGCTCACTATGCAAAGTGGCTGTGAACTCACTGTCACAGCTGGAGGCGCACAATACAGGTTAGCTGCACTCTTCGTAGTGTAAATAATGTTGCTACCTAAACCCAACCCTTCCCTCCAGAATGTCACACCTATTGTTCACACACCAACATTGTTCACTATTCTCTCTCTCTGGAGTGATTTTAGGAAAGTATGGTCATAGTGACTGAAAAGTGCAAAGCAAAAGTAGTGCAGAGACAAAACATGTTCTTTTCTTTATTTCATTATAAAAGCATCTGATACCTACCAAAAATCATTTTGATGAAGTGATGGAGATATAATCAGAGGTTTGGGTAGACTGGTACATACTCATGAGCGAAAAAAAAAAAAAAAAAAAAAAAAAAAAAGGACAACATAAAAGTTCTCCAGTAACAAAATTCTGGCTACATTATAATAACCCAATGTGATAGAATATTCTACTCAGGCATTAAAATTAATGAAAAGAAAACCTGTACATAAGGGCTAGATGTTGTGGCACATGCCCATAATTCTAGCACTCAAGAGGCTCAGGCAGGAGAATCACAAGTTTCAGGCTAGGATGTGCTGCAAGGTGAGTTCAAGGCCAGCCTGGGATATATAGCAAGGCCCTGTCTTAAAGAAAACGAGGAAGGAGGAAAGTTGGGGAAAGAAGGAGAAAGGAGGGGAGGGGGAAAAAGTGAAGGAAGAGGAGAGAGGAAAGAAGGAAGAAACGTAAAGTGCTTCCTATAGTCCGAGTGTGTTTGTTTGTTGTTTGGGTAGGGTCTCATGTAGCCTACGCTGGCTTTGGACTTGCTGTGTAACTGATAACCTTGAACTTCACCCTCCAAGTGCTGGGACTACAAGCACACACCACCACAGCAAGATCATGAAGCACTGGGGATAGGTCACAGGTCTCCACACATGCTGGGCAAACACTCCACCCACAGAGAGAGACACAGTTCTCAAATAGCCACTTAATGCACACCCCTTTCATTTCAGGGTCTAAACACAAGACCATGGTTGAGGCTCGTAATGGAGCTGGTCCAATTAAGTCCTACCCAAGACCTGGGTCGAGATTAAAGATGCAGAATGGCAGCAAGGGTTCAGGACTACAGAACAAAACATTTCATTGTGAAATCTGTGATGTTCATGTTAACTCCGAAATTCAACTCAAACAGGTAAGGCAGTCCAAATTAGATGGTCTTAGGCCATCAAGTGTCTGTCCGAGGCGCCTTATAAATGGTTCTCTGTGTGCTCAAAGGTAAACTTGAGGTCACTGCCCAATATCCCAGCCTGAGCTTCCTCCCTCTCGGCTCCCAGCGTGGCGCCAAAGACGGACAGAGGGACACAAAAGCCACCAAAAGCACACAGTTCATGGGGAGCATGTCTCCTTAACACTCCGGGTCCAGTCAAGGAAGTTGGGCGCGATGGAGACCCTGGCAAGCCAGGGGAATCTGCTTAGGCGGTGGAGAACATTAGAGGGACAAGGACATTGGTGTGGAGAGAGAGAAAGTCCTCTCCTCAGGGGATCAGAAAGATTTTTAGCCAAACCATCTTGGAAGGTGGGAATGGAGGAAGCAGCCACCCCCGTGTGGGAAACCATCCTTCCAGTGAGTCAGCTAATGGTCCGTGCTTCTTTCAGCACATTTCAAGCCGAAGGCATAAAGATCGCGTGGCAGGAAAGCCGCTGAAGCCGAAATACAGCCCCTACAACAAGCTCCACAGGAGCCCGAGCATTTTAGCCGTGAGTGCCCTTTGCCCCCCGGTTTGTGGGGCAGCTTTGTGGGGGGTTGGATGGTGGCCAGCAGGAGGGCCTAGGGATGGGTGGTCATAGAGTCTTGGAATGATTCATTCATTCATTTTTATTTCTTTATTTACTAATAATTTAATTGGTTGGGCTGGCAGTCAAGTCCAGAACTTCCCCCTCCTGAGTAAGAATTCTACCTCTAAGCCAAAGGTTGTGAATTCGTGGCTGAGAGGTGCTGGTCCATGGTGCGTATGTGGGGGTCAGAGGGAAACTCGGGGCGTTGGTTCTCTCCTTTCACCATGTGGGTCCTGGGGATGGAATCCTGGGTGCGAGGCCCCGCCACAGGCACATGTATCCGGTGGGCGGCAGGTCGCTTTACCTGCTGAGCCATCTGGAACAGGTCCAGAACTGTTAGAGTGAAGTGTGTAATTCCTGCTACAAGGCCCCTTTTAGAACTCTTCCTTAGAACAGCAGGAGGAGGGGCGGGCCGCTCTTTAAAAGCCAGTGTCTTGGTGCTGGAGAGAAGGTGGGTTAGAAGCACTTGCTGGTTCCTAGCCCTCAGGACAGGCAGCTCACAGCAGCTCCAGGGATCTGGCACCTTCTTCTGAACGTCACAGGCATCTGCACTCACAGACACACACGTATGCACACCCACTCACACACATACACACATGTATATACTCTCACACATGTATGCACACACACACACACACATGCATACACACACATATACATACACGCATACACACATATAAACGACATATACACACACAATGAAAATGAAAATAAAGCTTTTTTAAGAGTTAATGTCTTATTCTTTTACTAAAACCTTGTCAAAGACGACCTTCCGTAAGATATGAAGAAAACAAAAGGCCTACACAAGAACAAGTGAATTCTGGAGATTCTGGGGAATTCTGGAAAGTTTCAGACCCGGAGTGTGGGTCTGACAAAAATCCATAAATGTAATATCTCCTCCTGTCCTGTTACGTGTTCATGTACACATGAAAGCCGTCGCATTGCTCTTTCTGTTCTTGTTGGTAATCTGTTCTTGTTGGTGACTGTTCTTGACAGTCACCGTCAGGGACAGAATTTGATTTAGCTATAGTTTTTTTCAGGGAACGCTCATCATGAGGACAGTACAGGAAGTGCAAATTGATTTCATGTTCTGGAGTCCTCATGGGTCCCTAACGTTCTCCACCTCAGTTCCCTAACCTCAGTATAGTGTGTCTAAGAGATGCGAAATGAATGGTCACACTTCTCAGGAGCCCACAGCATGCTGTGGCTCATCTGGAGGACGAGACAAGTTCAAGGCCAGAGTAGACTGCATGCCTCTCTAGGCCACGTGGTTGGAGTCTGGAGCTGAGCAGGTTGCCGAAGCAGGACCCTTCTAGGTGTCTCTTCAGTGACCCAAACAGAGCTGAAGAGTGGAAAGCCAAGCCACACCCAGAGCCTCTGAGCCCAGTGGCAGCCATCCTTTAATGACCTCTCAGGGTCAAGATGCTGGAAATTCAGTTCCTTGCCTCTGTCGTCTTTTACTAAGTGAAAATCTCTGGGGCGCTGTGAGATTTTAACAGTATCCTCACCCTGTTTCCCGGTTCTCATCCCTTCTTTAGGCGAAGCTTGCATTCCAGAAAGATCTGATGAAGCCTCTGGCCCCGACCTTTCTGTCCTCCCCCCTGGCGGCTGCCGCTGTGTCCTCTGCGCTGTCCCTGCCTCCTCGGCCTTCGGCCTCCCTCTTCCAGGCCACGGCCATCCCCCCTGCGCTGCTGAGGCCGGGCCACGGGCCCATTCGGGCCACGCCTGCCTCCATCCTCTTTGCCCCTTACTAAACATTTACAGCCCCGAGACACCACGCCAGGTCGGTGGGAAGGTGTGGAAGAAAAACCCAAAGGATTCAGCGATGTAGGCCCTGTGTGTGACTGTAAGTACCCCCGCCCACCCACTAAAAAGTGCAGGCCCAGAGGGAGGCCAGGCTCCTCTCGGTGGCCCCTCCATCCTCCCCCAGCTAATTGGTATACTTGAGATACTTAAGTTTCTTGAAAATGTATTGACCAGACAGAAAAAGAAAACCGACCTGTGTATTCCCATATCCCCATGGGCACGATCTGGCTTAGAAATGAAATGGAGCCTCGCCCCGGGCAGGCTTGAACTGTAGGCTTGTCCTCGGATGTCTGTAAATAACTCCAGAATCCAAGCGGGCATCTTTCCAGTGCAGAACAAAAGTCCGTCGCAAGTGCTCAGCTGTGGCTACCATCTTCCCCCACGGATCACGGCGTTCCTCTTTCTGGTGTACTAGTGTTCACGGGGATTGTGTACTGTTCTAGACCCAAGTGCTGTTGTATCCCGCGTAGTACTAGATCGTAACTCTTGTCGAATTGAACTCTCGTCCTTTTTCGTTGCTGTGTAACTGTTAGGAAGCAAAATAGCTTTGAAGTTGTTTTATTTTATCTCTCTCTCTCCAAGAGAACAAAAGATGTATTTTCTTTATTTCATGTCTTGTTTGGAGATATTTAAACAAAAAATAGAAAGCCATATAACATAGCTATAATTACTACCTGTTTGCTATTTTTTTTTGTTTTGTTTTAACTTATTTTGTAGCATCCTCACTGGTTTGAGTTGCTAAGCAAATGTATACGAAAACAAAAAGAGCTTCCTAAATTGCACATTTTTGCACCTTCTGTGCATCTGCAAGAAGACAACGTATCTGTGTATTTCTGCACAGTGATCTTCATTTTAACTTTCGTTTTTCATTTGTAACAATGCTACATAACTCTGTGGCTCCCTGATGCAATAATGTACAGAAGATATATAATTTATAATTGAACAATCTGTCTTTCTGTTCAGTGACTGTGTCACAGGTCACGTGACCATGCTCCCCCTTTCACCCCCTCCCCCAAGAAAAACAAACTGATGTTAAAAAGACTGGAATGTTTGTGATATCAGGGGCAAGAAGTATCATAAAACAACATAGAGTGAACTCTTTTAGAGGGCCTATATCTGCAATCTGTAAATGGTAAAATGTCTGTGTATTTTTTTAAATGTACCTTTTCAATAAAAGTACAAAAAAAAATCTGCTGATGTTTTCTGTATTCTTTTTCTCCGAGACTCCTGTAATTTCACATCATCTGACGAGATGCCTAATGGGTAGGGGGACTGCCTCTCACATATTTTTTTGCACCCGGTCTTTTTTTTTTTATTTTTTTATTTTTAAATAATTTTATTCATTCACTTGTATCCCAGCTGTAGCCCTCTCCCTCTTTCCCTCCCAATCCTTCCCTCCCTCCCTCATCTCCTCCCTGCCCCCTTCCGAGTCCACTGAGAGGGGGCGTCCTCCTCTCCTTCCGTCTGACCCTAGCTTATCCGGTATCTTCAGGATGGTTGCAATGTCCTTATCTGTGACCTAGCAAGGCTGTTCCTCCCTCGGGGGGAGGGGAACCTCACAAGTTCGTGTCAGAAACAATTCCTGTCCCCCTTACTAGGGAACCCACTTGGATACTGAGCTACCATGGGCTATGTCTGAGCAGGGGTTGTAAGTTATATCCACGCATGGTCCTTGGTTGGAAAAACAGTCTCAGAGAAGACCCCTGGGCTCACATATATTTGGACCTTGTGGGGCTCCCTGTCCCCTCTAGGATATACTAATTCCTCCTTCCTTCATAGGATTCCCTGCACGCTGCCGAAGGCTTGGTTATGGGTCTCAGCATCTGCTTTGATACACTGCTAGGCAGAGTCTTTCAGGTTGCACCCGTTCTTAATTGTGGTGTTTATCGTCGCTGTTCACGGCATCTGTGCGAGTGCAGGCTTTCCCCCACCTTCTCTCGCATCTCTGCGAAGCTGGGCCGGGTCGTAACCCTGTCCAAAATGGCGGCAGCCTGCGGAGACCCTGTGGCTCTGGCTCCTTAGAACTCTGCAGGTCCTCACCATCCCCGCCTCATCGGTTATCCCTGTCAGTGACCTCTATCGTCGCTTAGAGCTTCTTGCCCCTCCCTCCAGTCAGGCCACCCCGTTCCATCACTTTTTAATCACCATGTTTAATGCATTGCTCTTCATTCTGATGAGCTTCTTCGCCAACTAAAACTTTGTGGCCTAAAAGAACAACCGTTTTATTACATCAGGGTTTCATGGGCTGGTAATGCCAGAGGGCATTTGACTGGGTTGTTCTTCTGTTCCCTCAAGCATCACTAGAGTTCCCTTGGTCCTGTCCTGCCAGAAGCTGGGCTGGGCAGGGAGGTCAGATAACTTCATTGGCCTGTCCACCCCTGTGGAGATGACTAGCTTGGACTTTACTAAAACAGTCTACCAGAGTATGTATGTGTGGCCCTGCATCGTTCCAGTGGAATCGGATATGCACAAGGGCTAGGAACTGAAGTCATTAGTTACTAGTCCAGGGAGCCCTAGTGTGTTATTCATGCCCAGTCCAGTGATCAAAAAAGACACCGCACCCATCCAGATCTAAGGGGGGACTAGTAGGCCTCGGTCCTTAAATAAAGACCAGCAAAGAATCTGCCGCCATCTTTAATCTATCACACTGTTGTAGAATTTTGAGGAAAAAATGGTTTAAAAAAATTATAGGTCCTCTGTCTTCAGAGCCCAAACTCTGTTATTCTTTAAAATGGAGACTTGGGTTGAGTGAGAAGTGAATATTCTCTTCTTAAAAACCAGCGTCGCTGTGATGGACACACGGTAAGTGAGATGGCTGGCTTCTTCCATCCAAGAGCTCATCCAACTGTCTGGAGAATGGCTGACCTTAACCTCTTACAAACAGGTTACTTTGAAAGGGTAATGGAAGTCTAGTTTGGCATTCAGAGTTTGGGTTTTGTTGTTTTACTGTAACCCATTTGAACTCTATGCAGCACTCATTAAACCTGTGTAATTTGACCCCCAAGGCTGGGCTGATTCATGTCATACTCTGTGAAGGAATTCTGTTTCCATTTGACACTTTGGAGAATTTTTTTTTTTCTGGCCTTCACTGGCAGTCATTCTTGCCTTGCCTTGCCTTGCCTTGTCCTGTCTGGTCGAAGCTTATTGCAACCCTCAGAAATTTTCAAATGTCAGTATTTAAATGGACCTAGAAACTTATTGATTAGATTTAGAGTTTTATATCACCCCAAGGAGGAAGCACAAAAGAATAGCAATTCATTAGAATTCAGCCCTCCAAAAGAAGCCATGAGTAGCTTCAAGCTATGATTTATGAAACACTATTAAGCAGGCCACTTCTCACATCCACCCTGATACTGAAGTGTCAGAGTTGGGCAGCCCCGAGGGGATACACATATTTGAGCTAATGCCTCCTTGTATGTCATCTCTAAAGGAAAAAGATGACTACTGAACTCTGCCAGCTATGTAAGTTCAAAACAAAACAAAACATATGCTGCGTTGGACTTGAGAGGCTGAGGGAGGAGAATCAGAGGTGAAGACAATTCAAAGCCACATTCAGCTTCATGGTTCTAGGTTAGCCTGAGCTAGGGATGACCCTCAAAAGATGAAACAAAACACAAACACCCTGCTTTCTCTGGCATAGTCCAGCTACAACTGGTCTGCTGAAGGGTAGCCAGATAAAATATGAAAATACTTAAGTTAAATTTTAATTTAAAATAAGATACAAGTAAATCTAGTATAGTATTTAATTTTAGTATAGCATATGTCATTGCATAGAGAATCCGTATATCCCATGAATTAGTATACATTATCTGGACATGCTTCTACTAAAAGATCACCTGTTATTTATCTGAAATCCCAGTCTATTTAAACGTCCAAACCTCACGGTCTTTTTCTCAGGAGTGTCCGTCCCTCCTCGAATCAAGTGCTGTGTGCTTCAGCAGAGAAGGCCTGCTCAGATATTAAAAACAATAATGAGTTTTTATAAAGGCACATTGTGAAATATATTTGCAAATTGGCAGAAGCAACCAGCATTAAGTAAATAATACACAGGAACAGCGTGGAAGGAGATGTCAATACTCATGCCTTCTATTTTAGCCTGTGTCAGCTTGACACGATTTAATTAAGAGAAGAAAACACAAAATATTAATTTGTATTTTGTATCAAATGCATCACCTTGATTCTCTCCATTTTTTTATCCTAAGAGAATTTTTACTTCCAATGACAAACTAGATACAGCTATGCAGACTTTTTCTCTCAGAAAGTGCTTTAGTTAATGCGTTGAGACAAAGAACAAAGGAAATACAAAGGTTTGCTATGCTGAGATTCACAAAGGAGTCAAGAGAATCACGGAAGAGATTGTGCTTGGAACAGTGTAAAAAGTAGGCACCCACTGAAAGAAGAACCATGGGAGAAGGGGTAGCCAGGCTTTCTGAGATGTACAGATGAGGTGAGCATCGAGACATGTGCCATACATAAGCGTGTAGGAACAACCCCGTTCCTTCTTCTCATCTCTCTACCTGGTTTGGGATTCTTGTCTTCACTGGAAAGCAATAGTCTGCAATACCTCGGAGGGTAAGTTGTGTACTGCAAGAGGCAGTTCCACAAGGGATGCGCCTCTTTGTCTGCTTTGTCCAAGTAATTGGCTCCATCGGGAAATGCATCAGGACCATGACAGTGCAGGTTCTCGGCTGCAGAGTGTGACTGGGGAATTGCCCTCGTTTCTTCGGCTGAGATTTCTAAGGCCAGAATGACAATATAATGTCATTCTTCGCTCAGCTAAGTGCTCACCATGCATCAAACCTCGGTTGTCAGGCAGAATTCCTTCCGTGGGTGCAGTGGGAATGTCCTCATGTCACTTTCTTCAGGTGAAGAAGTCACTTATGTACACAGGATTGGACAAGCTTGCTGTTAAGGACCAGCTCTTCATTTTTATAGCAGTGAGAAGGCAAAATGGGATAGAAGAGAGATCAACATCAACAATATATAATCTTTATAAGACCCAAATTCAAATTCTGGCCACATCGTGCACATATTAAGTCTATGATTTTAAATCACAAACATATCTTCCTAAAGCTTGTTTTTTAATCTCATATAAACAAGTGCTTTTCAAACAAAATGGCTCTAATGAGCAAATAAAATTAGGAGGGGAAAATGTTTTCATAAATTAATAACATACTTAATAAATTTTTATTATGAGTGAAATCAATTTTTTTTCTTATTTTAAAATTGTTGTTAAGGTTTGTCTCATGTTTTATATCTTTAATGGTGACTCAGACTCAGAGAAAAATAGAGCAGTAATAGAAAGTAGCAAATTCATTAGTTACAATTTTTATGCTTCTCTTCTTAAAGGTATAATTCAAATAGAGTTAACACTAGATGATAAACCAATGTATCATGGGCAGCTTCTCAGAAAAGAAAATGGATTTAGGTTTAGTATATCAAGATTTCACATACTGGTTTTTATTTTGCCTTTGAGAAAAGGTCTCACTATTTGGCTTAGGCTGGTCTCAAACTTAAAATCATTCTACCTCACTTCTAACAGTTAGGCTGAGGAGAACAGCCTTTAGGTTTGGGATCTAAGGACGTCTGCATGCATATAAGAAAATGCTTTTCAGTAACCCAGAGGGATTTGGAATACCCTGGGAATCTATTTGGTTTTGTCCCCTTTGCTAGCAAAATCCTACCATAACACCTCATTTAAAAGTAAAAGAGAGAAAACCAGGAGTAGTTTGTAATGTGGATGAAGACCTCACAAGTTATGAATGGAGAACTCAAGTAAGGGGATGTGTTTTGGTCGTTTTCAGACTTAGGCTTATCCTTCTGCAACAGTTCTAGAATCATGGATCACTGAGGCTGGCTTTTAAAACAAGGTCTTTTAAACCTATCTATAATTATTGCAGGTGAAGGAAAGCATGGCTTTCTATAAAGAGAGAATCAGATTTTTGTGATAATTCATAATTGAAAACATTATAAATGGTTTGTATATATACTTATGGGAAGGGGGAAAAAGACTAAAAAATCAAAATCCTAACTAAATTTTAGTGTAAGAACCATATTCATTTGGCATAATACCTTAAGCTCATTTAGATTCAGGATCTCCTCTATTAAATGTAATGATATTCCTTTTCCTGCATAGAGTAAAATTTATCATGGGGCTCCAATAAAACAACCACGGTAAGTGCCTAGCAAGTGCTTACTTATCCTATTACTGGTAGGACAGACGCTGCACCTACCCAAGAAATAGATGAGGCACGTGGATGCTAATTACTACAGGTTTGTCCCGGGGTGTCAGGACCCCCTGGCTCTCCTGGGACTGCTGTCAGAGCACTGGATTCTGAAGCCAGACTCTGGGAACCATTAGCAGCAATGCAGAGAGGGTAAGCTACTTACTAAGGTTCCCGATGAAGCCTGGAGTCTGGGCTATCCAAATGGGAAGGTGGATGGAAAAGAGTTTTCTCTTAGTCCCACTCAACAGTCACTGAGTGTCAGACGCTCACAGGATGGGAAATGGTCAAGAATGGCAGTTTCAGATCCTGGAAACAGGGCAGGAGGCAGCAGAGTGCAGGAAGTGCTGTGAAGACAAACACATGTAAAGGTTGGTTTAAGCAGTGGTTCTCAGCCTGTGGGTTGTGGCCCTTTACAGGAGTCACACAGCAGATATCCTGCTTATCAGATATTTACATTACGATATATAACAGAATTTCAGTTATGAAGTAGCTATTATGACAAAAATAATTTTATGGTTGGAGGTCACCACAGCATGAGGAACTCTACAAAAGGGTCGCAGTGTTCGGAAGGTTGAGAACCAGTGAGCTAGAGTAAGAACAAATGGAAGCCCACTAGCCCAGCTGGTAGAGATGGCACAGCGTGAGGTGAGCAAGGACTTGTCTGGAAAACAAGGCGGCTCAGTGGCAAAAATAAAAAAAAGATTTCATAAAGAAAAAGAATGGCCTGGAGTACAAACTGGTGAGGGTTCAAAGCAAGTCAGAGCTGAAAATAAGAGGCTAGGAGGGAGAGAGGCAGCAGGGAAAAGGCCATGGGGCACCAGGAAGAGCTGTCATGCAGCAGTCAGGGTTAACTGCTGTAGCTTGTAGAGACAGGACTGAATTTGCTCTTAGAGCTTTCTAGTAAAGAAGGCTGGATGACTTTTTTTTCAGAGTAGAGATAGTTCTAAAGCATAGGGATGACCTGACCTTGGATCTTAGCTACAAGAACCATCAAATGATTTGGACAACAAAGGCTGCCATTGAAAAGACAAATAGGAATGGCACAGAGGCTCTACGCTTTGAGCACCTCGAGAACAAAATGTCCTGGAGCCTGGTACAAGGAAGAGCCTCAATTCCCAGGGCTCATGTCTTATGACCCAATGCATTCACCATGATACCTCGTCCCATAAGTCCTCGTAAATGAATGTACACCAGGCCCAAGATCAGAGGTGTTGGTATGTATAGTTAGTTATGGTTATCTGGATCCTTAATAGTCCCAGATCATGATGTCCTGAGCTCTGATTTTCTCTTTTCTACATGTATCACTTTTCTTAGTGTTAAATAACAAAGCACCTACCTCTCATCCTCTTTGCTTCTACGAATGGAGAAACCAGAGAAGCAAGACTATGAAAAGTTTGTGTAACGTAGGAGTGGTGCTCCCAAGGTTAGTAAAAATTCCAAGCAGATTGAGAGATGAGATTTAACTCATCTCTGCAAATCAATTCATATCAAAACATCGGAACATCATTTCATGTTAAAACAAAGAGGAAATTACACATTAAAAAACAAACAAAACAAAAAACACCACACAAGTAACTGGTCATTCTAACTCTTCTGTCTGTTTTAGCTGCTCAAGAACATTTTTTCCCCTGTTTTTAGCTTTTGGTGCTCCATAGTACTTGTAGGAGGAGGGTGTCACAGGATGTTTTTTTTTTTTTTTTTTTCTAGAGGTATGTCCTGAATCACTCTCCTACCATAAGAATACATCACAACCCCCTTGAGGCATCCTGCAAACTGGAGTGTGCCAGGCACTAGAACACTAAAACAAACTAGCCACCACCTGGCTCTGAGGCTGGACTGACACCCTCAAAGAAAGGAGCACCAGTTCCTGATGAGTGGGTTCTTTCTAGTTAATGTCTATTCCCCTGTTTGTTTTAACATGAAATGATTGTTCTGATTTGTTTTGATATAAATTGATTTTCAGAGACGAGTTTAATCATCTTAATTCTCAGCCTGCTTGGAATTTTCAAAAACTACAAAAGCCGAATCTTCCTGTCAGCCCCGCTGAGTCAGAATCTCAGAAGGGGAAGCGGACATGGCCACAAACTCAGAAAACATCACCTCCTGTATCTCTGCGTAGACTAATAACAGTCAGCAGACGCATTTCCCTTCACTCCCTTAGAGATGAACAGGGACCCGAAAGCGACACCAGGACGAGCTTGGAGCTTTCTACCTGAGAATATGTGTGTCCTCCATTTTAATGAGCAGGAGCAGTAAGCCAGCTTCCTAGGTGTGTGAGTGGCAGGAGGGGGGAGATGATCTGGTTAAATGACGCCTTGCTTTTCTTCATCAGGTCATGTAGCGTCCCTGCATGTGGCACTCTAGACCATGTGCGCTGCCAGCTGGCCCTACAGCCATGGGGACTGGAGGAGGAGAACTTTGTCATTTATTACCAAACCTCTGGCGAAAGACAATAAACTCTAGAAGTCAATTTTCTAAAATTACCTAAATGTAAAATTCCCCCAAGTGACACAGACTAATATGACCAACATATGATGCTAGAACAATTTTTCAAAATTATTTTAATGCCTCAACATCTACGATCATACGGTTGGTCCCCAAAATCACTATGGGGAGTTGACAAATGTCAAATTCCGGCTGATGGCTTCTGGATCCTGCAGTGGCATTTGGGTACATTAGTGGACTTTACCACGTGGCTAACAGGAGTCATAACACTCGGGACCTGCTTTGAACCCTTTAACCAGCGGTTCCCAAATATGGCTCAGGGACTCAGGGGTCTCCTAAGACCATCATCAGGGTGGACGCATGTGAGCCTGGAATCACTTTGTGCCTCACATGCCATGAGACCTTGACTTCAATTCCCAGCGCCACAAAAATGAAAACAAGTAAAACAGTGGGACCTGAGCATAAGCAGACAGCAGATCTCCCCCTTTACTGGGAAAGTGGCTGTTTTGAGAACAACTTCAGCTTTTCTCACCTCAGTTGAGCACAATTCGGGATGCTAGGGTCCCAGACGAATTAACAGCCACCAAAGCAACTCTGGGCCGGTTGGTGGCTTCCAGGTTCTCTGTCTCTTGAATTCAAAGGATAAAATTCATGGACAAATGAAAGGTGACTTTAGAAGGGAGTTTTATTACAGGATTGCAGGTGAGAGCTTAAGAGTAGCTGGGGTACCACCAAGCCCAGAAGCTTTTTATAAGGCTCATGGCAGAAACTGGGGCGTGGGGAGAGGGAGTGAGCTGGTTCATCTGTTGGTGCACGCATGAGCTATCTGGGTGCTCTGGGTTTGGATCCTACCCTCACGTGTGCCCTCCAGGCAGAAGTCCTCATTTAGGGAAGAAGAGACCACAACTCAGCCTTCTCTCCTAGCCTCTGGCAAGGACAGAGCTGCCCACAGAACCAAGGGCATTTTCAGCTTCTAGCCAAGGACAAGAGTTAAAATGTTTGGGGTCATTACCCAAAACTGCCTGACTGTTTTTTTTTTTATCACAGGAAGGCTACCAGAGGCTTGTAGGCTGGGCCCCTTCAAAACGTTTTCCTGCTTTGTCAGTGCCAGTTTCTGACAGATTCTCCCAGTCACCCCATGCTCCCGTATGACAACAGACCAGCACTGGGTCTGTTCAGGTCTAGGGTTTGGAAGAGACAGAGTCAGATCATCATTTTAGGCAAAAGGTTTAATAATGTCAGTCATACAGCAGGAGAATGAAGGAGGGAGAGGGTGATGGAGGGGAGGGAAATACAGAGTAAGGGGCTGGTTCAGGAAAGAGTTGACACAAAATTACTCTTCAAATCTGAGCTTTCCTAGGGGAGAGGGCCTGGAGACTCCAGGGAGCCATGCTTGGACCTTGAGGAAGGGAGAGTACGTTAAAGGAACAGTACGTTATATCAGAGACAACACAATGGAGCCTTAAAGGGAAGGAGAAAGTTCCCTTTAAAACTTGGAGAGGAACTTCTGTAAAAGTAAGAGTTAGCCTTCTGGACAGATGGAAGGAGGCTTGTGGAGGAACCTTCAGAGCAGAGCAAAGGGTCCACTGGGGAGTTAACATGTGATTTAGTTCAACAAAGCCCACACAACAAAGAGCGTGGAATCAGGTACTGAGTCAAACAACAAATTAGAGGCTGTAAAACACCAGCACAGCTTTTTTCCTCTTTCCTAACGGGAGATACAAGAGTTGAGGGGGAGCAGGGCAGCTCCAGGATTTCCGTCAGTGTTAGAGCAAGCTGCCTGTTAGAGAGGCAAGCCTGTCATCTAGGAACGAAGTCTACAGCCCAGAGTGGGACAGCAAAGGCAGACTTAGAAAGTTCCCTGAGGTGTGTGTGTTGGGGGGGAGGAGAATTCCTATAGGGCAAGAAAGAAAGCTGGTTAAATTGCAATCCATGTTACCTGACTGAGGACGGGAAATGAGGAAACAAGACATGTCTGACACAGGTTAGATGGAAGGCGGGTGGTGTGGGGTTCCAGCCTTCCCTGCTTACAATCTGTTTCCTTAGAAGGTCTGGGTTGTCCAACAGACATTGACCTTTAAACAAAAACATAACCTCACGAAGGTGAGGCTGTCTGTCACTATTCCTTTCTTGTGAGGAAGGTGTGACCCTACACACCTAATGACAGTAAATGATGCGCAACACTCTGGATGCCTTTGAGCCATCACATTACGGAGCAATCTCTAGCAGATTGCAAACAAGGCTTCTCTGCTTCGAGTGTGACTGCTGCCAGCTTCTGTGAGGCAGTGCCACCACGTTTCCTTTCTGAGACCCGTCGTCATCATTGTCAGACTCCATGCAGAGCTAAGAGATACCTCATACATAAGAAAGGAGGGCAGAGCTGGGGGGGGGGGTCAACCTACCGCTCCCTTCTTAGTCCTTCCTCTAAATTTTCATCGGCTAAGTAATTAATGTCTTGTGCTCCAATGTATCTCAGAGAGCTGAATGTTGACTCTTCCCCTTCCTGCTTCCGGCACATTTAAAAACAAATATGGAGACACAGGTCACACAGGGTTCCTCTCTAGGAACCCACCATGCAGACTTCCTGGTCACAAAGCTTGTGGCCAAATTCACCACTGCAGACAGAAGCCAAGAGGGAATAAATGAAAGGGTCCTGCAGGTGTTCGCATCCTGTCACACCCAGGTGCCAAGCCCATCTGTGAGTGCCACTCTGAGCCTGAGGGGCGGGGCTGGCTTTTAAGCCAAGGAAGCCCTGGCTGTGAACTGCCTGGGTCCCTTTGCAGGCCTGTCTACTGTGGGGGCTCCACAGAGCCTGCAGCTGGAGGCTGGGAGAGGGGGTGTGTGGCACTGACTAGCCAGAGGCTGAGGCACTGAGATGGACATCTGCCCATGTCCCCACGTGTCCCTGCTCAGTGCTAAATGCCGATTTTACACAATCTGCTAGGTCCACTGTCTGCAGAATCAGGTAACATGGTGCTCATTAAAAGCAAATGCAGGCAATAGTGGAGTTAAGTTATTAGGTGAAGCTGGGACTTGACAATTTAGACTAAGTCAAATCCTTAGGGCAGGACCAGCTTGGCATTTAGGAAGACCTGAAGCCATTTTCACCCAGCAGGGGACGGACACCGCTTGCACTGCAAGGTTTCTGCTGCTGGGAAGCCTGCCTTCCCACACAGCTCCCTCCTAAAGACAGTTCAGTCAATAAAGGGACCAGTCTGGAGCAGTCGCAAATGTGTTTGGCTCTAATATAAAAGCAGCATGAACGCTTGATCCAGCCTGTGCCGGATGCAGCACGGGTCTCCTGCCCTTCCCCTGAGAGCAGATGGGAACCCTGGCAACAAAAGGGGCCAAAGGGAGAAGCAAGCCTGTGGTTTCTCTGCCCCTACAAGTAAATGGGGAGCAGTTTCCTGCTGGTCCCAAAGATGTCTGAGATGAAATGGGGTGTTCTGGGACACACAGGCAAGCAGGCAATTTAATTAACCAAACCACTTTGGAGCCAGAAGAAGAAAAAGGCAGAACCTAGGAGCAATCAATATAAGTTAAGTAAGTCCAAGGTGCCCTTAGCCAAGACGACGCTTCCCCCAATTTCACCAGGGGCACTCCCCCTCACGTGGAGGTGACCTCCCCAGTCAAGAGCATCCCAGACCTTAAGCCAGTGGCCACCTGTCCCCTAAAGTTCATTTTCAGAGGGCTGGAGGGAATTCTGTGTGTGAATCCAAAGTCTTCAATACCTCAGTTTCTTTTGCCTTGCCCAGTGGCTTCCACAACTAAGTAAATTCCTCCAGACTTGAATGTGAGGATCATGAAGATGCGATGGCACATCTTATTAGGTTCCTTTACCTGCTCCCAGGCGATGCAGATAGGCAATAAAATTAATTAAGTCAACACTCTCCATTACCACTCCTACTATTTTGCCCAGAACTTGTCATTCTCTGGAAGAAAAAGAATTTGTTTTCCCCAAGGCTGTTTTAAAATGGTAATACAACCTCTGCTACAAACGCAGGCAGACGGGCAGTAAGATTTGCAAACTTGCCTTTTCTCAATTTAATTAAACTCCTGTAGCAAGGGTGTCTCCTGGAGCCGTGGTCCTCTCCTGGGTTCAGGTGGATTGGAGTGTATTTGTTGAACCTGGGAAGGAGGAGCTGGTCTGCAGGATGGAGCAAATGGACTTGTCTCACTCACTCCCGCTCCAAAACCCAGAGGCCCACGAGCACCCTCAGCAGCTGAGAAGAGCTGAAGGCTGAGGTGCATGCCCCGAGGAGAAAGCCTAGGAGGTAGGATGTGGGGGAAGCTGGTTCCTTAAGAACCCGCTGAAGTTTTGGGTTCTCGCCCCAGAAAAATGTACATAGCCCATGTAGCGTTGCATTTCCTATACACGCCAGGGATGTCCTCAGAGGACCCCCGGTGTAGGTCACCCTATGGCTCAAGGAAGCACTTTCCTGAGAGTCCCTGCTGCTTGGGAACTGTCTGGAAATAGCAGAATACTCCTTTATCCTGTCTCTCCACCTCCAGCGCCGTGGCCTGGATACAAGATGGCTCCCATGGAAGCAAGAGGCCACTGTTCTCAGTCCTGTCACACTCTAGATGTCCCCACCTAGAACTGCGAGTACAGATGCTGCGGTGATCCTGTGTGGTGTGGCATGGCTCGTTTTTTTGTTTCTTTGTTTTCCCCCTCTGGGCATAACATGATGCCATTTTGGACTTTCCCTCCAGTATCCATGGCAACCAGAGCAGAACAACACAGTGGTAGCCAGGTCTGTGATAACGGTATGAAGCTATTCACACTCCCAAGGACAGCCGGGAAAGCCTCACCTAGGATTCTTGCTATTGTCCCTCCAACCCACCTCCTGCTGTCGGTGATCTTGGGAGATGCTGGCACATATTGAAAGTGACGCTGCGTCACGCAGCCTCCCTGAGGTCGGCGCCCATCACGGGAGGGACTTCGTACTGATGTGGCTATCTTTCGGGTGTCTCCAACATTCATGAACGTAATCCTTCACCTGTGCTCTGTAAGAAAGCCCAAGAAACGCACCGGTCTCACCAAGTTGAGCTTTGATGAAATGTCACTTTGGGGTCAGCGGATTTTGTTTGCTTGTTCTCTGGAAAAGCTAAAGCAATATGCAGCCTTCCTTACAGGTCAGTGAGGCGCAGGGCTGCTGTAGATTACACCTAATAACTGTTAGCTGGTGTTGAGATCAGACTATCACCTGCACTGAGTCCACATTTTATAAAACTGATTTTTGAGACTATGTGATGCCTGAGGAGACTCCATGTCAACAGCAGTTTTGACTTCTTTTTGAGGGAGAAGGATGATTGCAGCCCCCGCATGGACCCAGAAATCATGCCCATGCCAGGAACCAATCATCCAATACAGACTGATGAATGGCTTATTTCTGGGAGTAGAAACGGAGCCTCCTTTTTTTGTTTTGTTGGAGTAAATTGAGACAGTAGGGCCATGTAGGCATATTAAAATCATGTAAGGGAAACCAGGTCCAAGAACTTCTCAGACACACAAGACAAAGGAAAGGGTGTAACCTTCTTACCTGGCCCCTATGAAGTGATAAATATTCAACCCTGCCATGGCATGGCGCATTTGATATCTGGTGTGTGTGTGTGTGTGTAGGAGGAGGACCAAGGACTCCCAGACTGCGTGAAGCTTCAGCTCAGCTCCCCCCTACACACCCCCTGCTGTTGATGTGGCCTACTCACTACCTGTCCATCCACCTGTTCACCCATCTGGACCTGACGCTCCATCTCCTGCTCTCAGCCCCTGAGTTGATGATTTCCACCTGGCACTGGGAACTTTGCTCTCACACCTGATGCCAGCAGTTTCGTCCCAGCAGTGGTCTGATTTGTTATCAATGCAGACCCTCAGCCCACTTGTGAGATCTCTTGGGCCCTGCTGCCACCTCTTTAACGTGTATTATTATGTGAACCACACATACCCATATACATATATTTACTATGTGATGTGTGATATGAGCGTTTATATGAGTAATTAAGATTGCAATGCAAAAACCAGCCTGGGCCGGAATCCCAAGGCCGGTAGAGATTCGCCAAATTTCTGTTTCTAAAGCTGCAGAGTCTTGTGAATTTACTGCTATTCAGAAAGTCCTGACATTGTGGAAAGAAACCAATGTACTGTTTCTGGCCTGGTATTCTCAGGGTGGAGAAGTCAGTGCTGGGGAGAGAGCTAGTTTGATGCGTGGAGTGAATTTTAGGTGGAACGGCTTCTGTATTAACACGGGCTCCAGTGCAGCCAACAGGAAGGTGTGAGTCTGGGGAATGAGAGGAGGGGCTTATGTTTATAACATTTTCGGAGCACTTGCTGCTCTAGGATGGTATGTGTCTCTACTCCACGGACTGCCTGCTTGACTGGGGGCACTGGGCTTTAGGAAGCCTGGCCCCAGCTCAAAGCCAGGAACTGAGGACGTGGGAGGGATTGCTTGTTTGCATGGTCCTGTTGTTCCTGCAGTGAGTGGGGTTGGGGTTTTAGTTCTCCCTGTCTTGGATTTGTCTCTCCCCCATCTGTGTATCTCACGTATCTGACAGCAGAGGCAAATCAGCTACAGAGGCGGGGAGCACCGCTGTGAGCTAATAGTCCCTCCATGTAAAGCCACAGATTGCAATTAAAGACAGGCCCAGAGGGGCTTGAGGAGACTGAAGCACCAACCAAAGACCTTGCATAACTGGACCTAAGGCCCCCTACACAGATGTAGCTGATGGGCAGCTCAGGCTTCATGTGGGTTCCTTAGTTAGGGGAGCCGAGGCTGTCTCCAACTTGGACCCTGTTGCCTGGTCTTTGGTCACTTCCCCCTGGAGGGACTGCCTTGTCAGGCCACAGGGGGAGAGGAGGAGTTCAGTCCTGATGTGGCTTGATAAGCTGGGGTGAGTTGGTAGAGTGGAGGGCTCCCCTTTTCTGAGGAATAGGGGAAGGGGAGGGAAAGAGAAGGGAGGGCGAGACTGGGAGGTGAGGGAGATGCCTACAATTGCAATGTAAAATAAATAAATTAATTAATTTTTAAAAAAAGACTATCCCAATCCAAATTGCCATTGTGTTCAGGAATTCTGCTGGGCCAGCTCACAAGATATCATCACAGCCAGGCCTGTTGACTACCTTTCTTTATAGAAGGTGGGGGCCGTAAGGGCCTGGGACCCTCACTGGAGTAGCCAGTCGCCTCTTCCAACAAGCTGTATGCAATCCTGCCCTAATTGCACCTGGTCTTCAAAGAGGAGCCAGGAGACACAGGGAAGGGATTCCATCCACACAGCCACAGGGTAGCCAGCAACCCCACTGTACCTTCCAGTTTGGCTACTTGAAAGTCACCCATGATTCTGCCTATAACCCTTATCCATTGCTCTCTAAGTAAGCCAAACACACTCACTTGTTCCTGTCTCAGGGTTTCTATTGCTGTGATAAAGCACAAGGACCAAAAGCAACTTGGAGAAGAGGGGGCTTTATTTCACTTACACTGCATCTCACAATTCTTCATCAGAGGAAGCCAAGGAGAACCTCAGACAGAAGCTGACACAAAAGCAATGGAGGAATGAGACTAACTAGCTTGACCCTCATGGTCTGCTCAGCCTGCTTCCTTTCTTTCTTCTTTTTTTTTTAATTTTTTTCTTTTAATGAAATTCATTTCTCATACAATATACCCTGATTATAATTTCCCTTCCCTCTACTCCTCCCAGATCCTACCTACTTCTCCAGATCCACTCCCTTTCTGTCTTTCGTAAAAAATGAACAGACTTCTAAGAGATAACTACAAGACATGATAAAATGAAATACAATAAAGATGAAGCGAAAACTATAATACCAAAGTTAGACATGGCAACCCAAAGGGAGGAGAAGAGTCCCAAGAGCAGGCACAAGAGTTAACAATCCACTCATTCTCATGGTCAGGAGTCCCATAAAAATACTAAACTAAGAGCTGTAACGTACATGCAGAGGACCTGGTACAGACCCATGTAGGCCCCGTGTTTGCTTCTTCAGTCTCTGTGAGCTCACATGTGCCTTGCTTAGTTGATTAAGAAGGCCTTGTTCTGGTGTCCTTCATCCCCTCTGGGTCTTAAACTCTTTCCACCAATTTAGCGGGATTCCTTGAGCTCTGAGAGGCGAGATTTGACGGAGACCTCCCAATTAGACTCTCACTATGCATAACGTCTGGCTGTGGGTCTCTGCATCTGTTCTCATCTGCTGCTGGAGGAAACCTCTCTAATGGTGACTGGATAAGCCACTGATCTATAAGTATAACAGAATATCATTCGGGGTCATTTTATTGATGCTTTATTTTTTTCTAAGCCAGTAGCATCTTGTTTCACTCTAGGTCTCTGGGCTATCTGGTCTCTGGTTCTTGGCTACCCAAGCAGTGTTACCCAAGTATGGGGTTCCCTCTCCTGGAGTGGGCCTTAAGTCAAGTCAGACATCAGTTGGCTACTCCCACAAATTCAACCTGCTTTCTTATAGAGCCCAAGAGCCCCAGCCCAGGGGTAACCCCACCCACATGGGCTGGACCCTCTCCCATCACTCAGTTGTTAAGAAAATGTCCTATAGGCTTGCCTACAATCCAGTCATTTAGAGCCATGTCCTCATTTGAGGTTCCCTTCTCTAAGATGACTCTAGCTTCTTATGTCCACTCTGAGTCAGGTGGACATAAAGTAGCCAGCCAGCAACATTTCTCCAGGGTGAACTTGGTGGAATCGCACCTCAGTGTGTACGTGGGTTTGTTATTGGGGCCTTAGGGGGAGGGACAGGTGTTGTACACATATCCCCATGGAATTTTATCAACAGTACCTAAATAGAGCGCGTTTACATCTGTTGGTGATCACCTGTGAACGGTGCAGGTCAGGTGGCCTCTCCTGTGAAATGAAGCCTTCAGCAATGTTATCTTATCTCTAATCTCCTAAAACAGCAGCTGCTGAGGATCAAAGCATACACACACCCACAGTGCCTTTATTCTGTGTGGCCCTGATTTCCAGAAGGACTTTCTCTTATTTAGTCTAGGTCAGTGCTAAGAGTGCAGGCTCTAGAGGCAAACTGTCTCTCTGCAGTTCAGCTCCCGGTTCTTCCACATGCTGTGTAACCATAAGCAAAATAGAAGCCTCCCTGTGCATGCACTCCCTAAAATCCATACGGCGACAACACTGATTCTTGTCCCCATAGGGTTGCTGTGAGGATTAAGAGAATCACACGCTTACAATAACGTTTGGTGCGTCTTGACTAGACTGAAGTCATGAATACTCCAGGGTATGGTTAAGGGAAAGTTCTTTATTGTAGCTGTGAGAGAGAGAACCACTAGAGGCATATGGAAGAGTATGGGGAAGAAACAAGCAGACTGGATACGGCCAGCAGACTGGATGTGGCCAGGGCTATCTGCACGAGGGAAGAAGAGCAAAGGAGTAGAGAGAACAGAGAGTAAACAGTGATAAAAGCAGGAAGGGCGCATCAGAATTCTAATGAGAACAGCGGGGTTACAAAGACAATGAGTTGCTGAGGTGAAGGAAGCTCATGAGCTGGAGTACCGGAACAAGGGACGGGGTGAGAAGGGTTAGGATGCTAGCCTGGATTTTGAAATGTGTAACAGGTATTTGTGATACTGAAGGAGCCTGGAGGTAAACATGTGCCAATTTGATATGCTGATAGATTCCATATGTCCCTTCTGCCAGAGGCAAGAGAAATGCCTCCTTTTGGTAGAGGAGAACATATTTCACAAGTTCCTCAGGAAGGCTGGCTTTTATCTAACCTTCGGAAATCCTCCTTTATAGTCCAGATTGAGCTCAATTCTGGATATTTGGACTGATTATTGGAGTTTGAGGAATTGGAGTTTCCTTTGGCCCTAACACATTATAACTACTAAATTAATATAAATTCTATTTACTTTGAAATTTACTCCATTTTGGGATGAGTGCCTCCTTTTAATTTTCCATTTTATTTTTCTCCTTTGCTATTTTTACATATGTATTTTGGTTGCATTGTCTCCTGAGGAATTAATGTGGTTAATAAATTTGAATTTGTGATGACCAACTTCAGTGCATCCATTAACTGTGGCTGAGAGACACTGTTTGAAGTTCATGCCCATTGAGATATCATAAGTCTACAGTTTTTTTCTGATTTATTTTGCTCATAAGTAGAATTCAGACTGTAGGTCAGCCTCTTCATGGAACCGAGCCTTTCTTCCAGTGCCTGGCATGTAAGTGGCCATTTGAAGGATGCCAAGACCTGTGTGTTCCAAGCAGCTTCTGCTACCCACCACATCCTCCTGCCAACATCAGATATTCCATCTCCCTTATGCTCTGTGGAGCCCCCTAGCCTGCTGCAGTGACCAACCTGTACCTACTGTCCATGGCAGCTGGAAGTCCCTGCTTCTGGAAGGGTGACTATGACCTGTACAGCTCTCACACACAAGTTCAGTTTTCAAGACTTTTTCATTTCAAGTTTAATGTTTTCATGTACGCGTTGGGGTCCCGGTAATGTTTTCACCATTTAGAGATGAGGAAGAGGAAGGAGAGAAGGTGAAAGAGTTGACATTCATCTTTCGCTGAGCAACATAGCACCCAGTTGGTTCTCCACTGGGGACTCACCACAGAAGACCCAAATTTAGAGACATTGACAATTTAGCTTCAGGGTCATTTCTTTCCCCACCACTTGGAGGTTAGAAACCGAGCTTAGAGTTTCTGGATCCCAGAGTGGCTGAAAGGAAGAGTTAGCCTCTCAGAGCAGACAGGAAATGGGGAGCCACTGAGCGTCAGAAGGGAAGTAAGATGGAAGAGGATAGCACTACAGGGTTTGAAAGACCAAAAAGTAGACATCCAGTTCCCAACCATGAATAAACCCAATAAGGAAAGGCGGGCCCCGACAACAGGGTGAGATTCCTGGGTCAACACTGATGACAACAGGGTGAGATTCCTGGGCCAACACTGATGACAACAGGGTGAGATTCCTGGGTCAACACTGATGACAACAGGGCGAGATTCCTGGGTCAACACCGATGACAGGTGAAGGTGCACCCCAAGGTGGGTGGAGCAAACCCTGACTCCCCACAGCTCATGACCCAGACCAAACTCCCCAGGCACTGAGCTCCTTCCTTGTTGTCATAGTAGGTTAGGCTTGCTGACTCTCCAGAAACTGTCCCCTTCTATTGTCTGCATAACAAGCCCTGGTAAGTTATTTATTCATCCCAGGAGGCAGAGGAAGGTGGGTCTCTGAGTTTGAGGCCAGCCTGGTCTACAGAACAAGTTCCAGGACAGCCAGGGTTACACATATATACTCTGTTTCCAAAAACAAATAAACAAAAAACAAAGAAGGAGGAGAAGGAGGATGAAGGGGAAGAGGAAGGGGAGGAGGAGGAAAAGAAAGAGGAGGAGAAGGAGGAGGAGAAGAACTAAAAACATTATAGAAAGATTTAACCCCACATCTTCAAAAAAAAAAAAAAAGAACTAATATTGCGTCCTTATTAGCCATTTATTTCTCCCTTCCATCTTTCCTCATCCTACACTGTCTAGAATGCCTGCCTCCCATCACACATTTTTTCAGGAATGCTGTGCTAGCAGCACATCCTGGCCAGCCCCCATTTCACAGCAAGTAGGTGCCACCGGGGAACTTTTTCCTCCTCCCCACCAGGTGCTGTGAAGATGCAATCCATTTGCATCCTGAAGCACTAAAGCCAGAGGTGGGCATGATATCCTAGCTCAGGTAGCTGCACTCTCCTCTGGCTGAGGCCTTGGACATCGACAAGATGAGAGCTCCTTTGCTGGGTATCAAAGCTGTGGAGAGAGTAAGGACCTAACCCCCAGAGCCTCACCTTTCCCAGGCCCCAGTCACCTCTTCTTCAGTTCTCTAAGTTCCTGTGTTCCATCCCACCTTGAGTCCCCATTTACCCTTCTCTTACCCTGAGTCAGGTGCTGTTTGCAACCAAAGATTTCATTATCGATATGATGCTTCAGACCATCAGAGCAAAATAGTTGTTTTCCCTGTATTCATGAATCTCCAACATATTAATTAAAAAAAAAAAAAAAAAGGACCGTCTGTTGCATGCTGAGGCAGAGCCACACTAAAGAAAAACACAGGCTCTTCTTGGCTCTCATCCTGGCTCCACGACTTACTGTAAACTCGGGGCAGATTACTAATTAGGTATTGCTCGTCCTCCGTATTTCCATGTGACCGTAAGAGCTTTTATGACCCAGATTTGAGAAGGACGTACAGTGAGCAAGCATTTATCATCACGAGAATTTATGTAGAGTCTAGAACTTAATAAATTCCTCATGATGTTAGGCGGTATGTTCCATTATCTGATGAATGCATATTAAGTCGGAATGGACAGGCTGGGTGCTCAGAATCTGAAGAACTCCCTCATTGAGCCACTGCTCCAGCAACATGCAGCTTCCACGGCACTTCCATTTCTCTGCAATAAAACACAGCGAAACAGATGGCTTGTGACTTAATGTGTGTATAAAGCACTGTGGAATCCTTAGATAAAATGTGCCCCTGGGCATTTTTATCACATGACGAGCCATTGAGGGTTATTATAGGGTTAGGTTTTATATTTTTAATATATTTAAGTGCTTTTTTTGTCAACAAGCAAAAGGAGGAAAACAAAGTGGTGTTTGAGCAGAACCCCATAAACAGTGCTATAATTGCCTTCTGGCTTGAACTGTCCTGTTATATTCATCTCATGGCACAAAGAAGTTGAAAGATGAAAGTCCTCATTTTTTTTTTTCTGAAGCTTGAATTTCAATAATCTCACCCTTATAAACAAGACCATGCCAAGCCTGAATCTGTGACTTGGATGAGCTGGAGCCTTCATACGTGCATGTCAGAGCGTTCATTTTTAAATGAGCAGCAGCCGGAACCCATGTCTGTTCTCAGCTCGGTCGCTGTTAAAGGGCCTCAGACTCCATGATACATCTGAGGACACCTAGGTCACTACTTACTCTATGCAAAGAGCAGCTCCTTTTCCGTCATTAAAAGGAGCATTGTGAAAATCACCACAATTATGTGCAGTGCATGATGGACACTTTCGGGAACAGCAGTTTAGAATTGGGCTTGGGTTTTATTTATGTTTCTGGCACGTATTAGCTATGTGGTAGTGACAAATTACTTTTAGTAATAACAAAATGATGTGTAATTTACAAGCCACCACCTAAAGGGTATCAAAGCCAGAACCTAGCATGGAATAGCCGTCTCCCCTCCTAGCTCTTTGATGAAAGACTGCCTTCATGAGATCCTAAAGCCCTCAGGTTTTCAGACCATTCTCTTGGAGGTCAAATCAAGTTTACAAGATACAAGAGAGCTGAAATTTTGCTTACTGTTGCTCAGGCTGCCCAATAGAATTAGCTTCTGAACTTCTGAATGCTCCACTTAGGAAGGCCATGCTGTAATGAGAATAATGAGGCCAAAAGCTGAACCCAGGAAAGCTGCTCCAGTCTGCTGCTCCAAGGGCTTCAAGGAAGAGTCAAACAACCCCACAACCTTCTGGTGCCCCCTGGAGGCTACCTGGCGCATGCCACCTTCAGACAGATGCTCATAGACAGGAAACTGTGGAAAAGACAAACCCAGAGCCTCACACCTAGAAGTGTGGGGGTGGGGGTGGGGAGGAGTTATCACCAATTTCCACCTACCAGATACAATATATACATATATGTTTGGATTTTCTCTACAGAAGATTTGTCTATATTTTTGAGTTCATTAATGTTCTGTAAGATGTCTGGCTCCTTTGGAAGAAGTAATAACAAGCATTAAGAAGAGTTCATAAAAAGCCAGCACTCCAGGAGATACAAATCAAAATCACAATGAGACATCACTTTGAATGTGCTAAATAGCAGGTGCTGGTGAGGCTGTGTGGATTCTGAAACTCTTGTACACTGTTACCCTGCTTTTAGGAATGCAAAACAGCACAGCACCAGCAGCAGCAACAAAGACAACCACATGCTTCTTCCCATTCTACCTTGCACGCTGCCACTTCAAACAGCAACGAAATAGAGGGCAGGAACGCGTACCTGCACACACACCCTAGCAACAATGTTCACAATAGCTGGGGGGCGGGGCAAGCCAAGTACCACCAACAAATGCATGGCTAAGTAAAGGTCAGGTCCACGATGGGATGCTCCTCAGCCTTTCAGGGGAAGGATGGTCTAATTGCACAGCAGCGTGCACAAAAGCCGAAGATGCTATTAGCATTTCCATCCCCAAAGAACAAAAGTGGAATATTTTGACTCATGTACAGCACCCATGGATGCCAAACTCAGGAGAAAAAAAGAAGGGCTGTCATAAAGGATGAGACTGAACCAGAAAGAAAGAAGTGGGCTAGAAAAAGGACTGGGTTCCTAAACACACAAACAACAACTCTAGTAGAAATAATAATTCCACAGAACGTCTGATTAGGGGACCACCCAAATCCCAGTATTTCTCCGTATCATCTAAAAATCAATGAGGACAAGAAATAAGCCATCCACAATTCATGTCCACAGTGGAACTTCAGTCTATTTGGAGTGTTGATTGGCATATTTTAGAAAAATAAGCACCTGACGGCCAGAGCCCATTCTAGAGCCAACAGAACCAAGCAAAAACTGTACAAGGGATGAACTCTAGACGTGGGGAAAAGATCCATACTTCAGTTATTCCAATCACTGGCTACAAACTGACAAAAGTGAGGCATGGCAGATAGCGTTTGTATTAGTCAGCTATGCAATACGGTAGCAAAACACCTGAGATGATCCATTTTAAAAGAGAAAAGTTCCATTTGGCTCACACTTTCAGAATCCACAACCAGGTCCCTTCACGGCCTTTGTTTAAACGGACTCCGATCTCACACCCACTACACACTGCAGACAGAAGTGAACACGCGGTTTTGGCACGCTGGGACTCAGCACATCCATCCCCTTTCCCTTCCTCCCTGGTCTAAAACATGACTTAGATTAGCAGAGAACTGACCTTCATTCCCAGCCTGAACCTCCTACACTCAGTCAATTACTAAACCATCCCAGTTCTTGTGAGAGTCAGACATTCTACTATCAGCTGTGACCCTCTCCTTCACTCCTTCACCCTCTGCTTAGCCGAGTTCCTCTCGAGTGTGACTATCCCTTCTCGGGCTAAGATAGAAGGGACTTCCAGGAAGCAACCAAGATCAGGTCTGACTTTGGATGCTGTCTGAAAACGTGACTGCTTTCCTTCCAATATGAGGTCATGTCCACCGAGGCTGACGACTATGTTTTACCTCTGAGGTCTGTGTGACCTTAAAATGCTTCTTCAAATCTATCCCAGCAGTACAAGAGTTTGCAAAACGCCTAGCAATGAGCACCATCTCAATTTCACTGCACTGACATTCAGCAGCTTCTGGGGGCCAAGAACCACACTACCGCCCCCTGGTGGATGATTTCCAGGTTTTTCCTCCCCCCCCCCATTTTGAACTCATTTTAATACAAGACATTATCTCGTGAATGAAAATTTTAAATTCTTACATATGTTTCTGAAAACTAGGCTCTGCGTTCTCTTTGGCCCAATTGTAAGTGTTCCTTTCAACACAAGTATTCCAGGAGAATATACATTCCTTTGGTTTTTATAAGAGTAGGCTGGCTCTGATAGGAAGATTCTGGGCTTCACAGGCGCGTAGGGGCACATGACACTCCAGAACTCATGTCAACTATGTGTTTATATGGAGGTGTGCATTTTGCCTAGATAAATTGTCACTCCCAGCAGATTCTTGAAGATCCGTTATCTCTGCCTGAAAAAGCATTAGCTGCACGTGTTTACGGGCAGGGAGCAAGAGTGGAATGGCGTCCTTGTCGCCTCTCCTTCAAAGAGGGCTTGTAGTCCGTGTGACTGTTCTGGTCTATTTCTTCAAGGAAGCAACGACACACTACAACCGTAATCCCTCCAGAGTGTAACTTCACAGTCACTTAATTATAAATCAATAACCTTGTGCTGTTTAAATCCTTGCAAGGTAAAGCCACAGATGCACAAAACTTGTCAAGTAATTGGGAATTCCTGTAAACTTTCCAAATCTAATTAACTAAAGCTACATTGAACGGTGATACCATCAACCCCTTTATGTTTGATTAACACCACTTGCTTTAATTATTTTAATATCTCTATAGGGCTTTCAGGAACTTGTTTGTTTTTTATCAAAAGAAGAGAGAGGGAGGGTTTTCAGAGGGATGTAACCGCTCCTGATGGGTTACAGTGGTGGATACCTGTCATAAACGTGGCAAACTCACAGAGAATACACCATGACTGCTCCATGTGCTGAAATTAGTGTAGCGCTGCTGTGGGTAAAGTTGACCATGGAGAGGCTGTGTGTTTGTGGGAGCAAGGGATATGTGGAAAACCTCCCTGTCTTCTGGTCAGTTTGGCAGTGGACCTGAAGCTGCTTTTAAAAATAAGATCTAAAGAGGATGAAGTAGGAAGGAAGGACGGAAGGAAGGAAGGATGGAAGGAAAGAAGGAAGGATGGAAGGAAAGAAGGAAGGAAGGAAGGGATGAAGGAAGGAAGAAAGAAAAGGAAAGGTGGATTTTTAACTTCAGCTGACTGCTAAGGACATGCCTTTATGAATTTACTATAAAGGAGCTCTTATGAAGACCAGCTAATCAGTTCCAGGAGCAGGAGGCACGTAGCCACCCAAAGTCATGGTTAAATCTCCCGATTGATAGAGTAAACTGCTGACAACAGAAACGATTGTATTGACCGAGCACTGTGGTTTGATTAAGTTTGCTCATTTATTTTATAAATCTGCTGTAAAGCCATTAGAAGAGTTTTATTACTCAAATTATGAGGCTGAGTCAGAGTGGCCTTTAAAATCTATAAATTAATTAGAACTCTATTTCAAGAGCTCTGAGACTAGCCAGCCCTTTCATTTAATGAATATATTTCCTTTCTCTATTACAAATAAATTGTGATTTAGTTCACAATTTCCCCAGCTTGCCATCACTCACATGCATGGTCCTTGCATAGATTAGCAAATATAATTACACATTTACTGTCCATAGCCGATGAGAAAAGCTTATATAAGCATATTATAGAAGAGACTGGAGGCAATAAGGGCATTTTCTGCCTTCGGCATATGATTTAAACCATGCCCAAGCAAAGGTGGGGTTCTGAACTGTCTTCACTTTGCATTAAGTACTTTTTGCCTAACTTAAAACTTCACAGGAATGTATACATTCTGTAAGACAGCATTCTTTTTTTGATCCAACACTATTTTTATTGATTATTTGCAAATTTCCCATAATGCACCCCAATCGCACTCACTTCCCAGTGCCCCCAGGTCGACCCCTCTCCCCTTGTGACCTCTTCCCAGAAAAGAGAAGGAGAAAGAAGACAAACACCAAACCCATTTGGTGACGCCCATATTCCCACTGGAGCATGGTCAGACCCCAGTGACCAGCCCCTTAAAGGAAGCCGAGGCCTTCCCCCGCCCACCCCACCCAGAAGCCGTCAGCTGTGGAGAGCTTCACTTCAGCATCTTTACCACAGTTTTTAAGGGTTCTCTTCAATGCCTTCTTATATAGGCTGTTTCTTTCCAGGGGTGGGTGGAGGGGTTGGGGTGGGGGAGGAGGTTGTCACCGAAGCCTTCTGTGTCTCTCATTCAAGAGGGCATTCTTGTTACATTTTCTTTTTCATCAGCTGGACACTCAGACCTCCCAACCATGGCTTCTTTATAAATTTCTCCCTGTGCTATTCAATTCTAGCCACACAAACTAGACAGTTTACACTCAGTAAGAGACAAGATATTCTTAGCAAAACCCCAAATTCAACCTCATAAAACAACATTGTCAAGGCGTATTAACTGATAAGAAGTAGAAACCAATTTCAGTCGTGTGTAATTTGAAAGAAATATTTATTCACTCTCCTCTTACAGTTTCACAGGAAAGGGAGACAAAGAAAATTGGGTCCCAGGATGCAGGCGCTGTTTTTTGTATTTTTTTTTTCTTCATTTCAGCTTGACGTCATTGTCACGGGCTGACAGATCTTCTCCATTTGGAGATAACAAATCCACTGCCGATTCCAAAACTGCATCCACAGCAGCTTGCTATGATGTTTCCAGGGCAGGCTGTACTTCCCTGGCTTCATTTGCTCTGGCTAATGCCCTGGCTAGCCCTTGCTGGGCTGTGTTGTTAGGAGGACCGTTCTCCTTGGTTCTTGTCTTGGAGGACAAAAGACTAGTTTAGGCAGAAGTTCATTCAGCAGCAGGAAGCAAAGTGATGTTCCCCTCCAGAGAGAGACAGGAGCAGGCTGACCCCACTAGGTGGTAGCAGCCCAATGGGCTCTGCAACGTAGCATTTAAAGATGCTCTTAGGATCTCCAGGAGGTAGGTGACATGTGGTGACTCCTTTTCTCTCCTAGATCATGGTGGAACAGGCCTCGCTGTTAGGGTGTTTCTTTCTATGGTCCTTTTAGAAAGCTCACAGGAGGAGTCAAAGCCTCAGTGCAGATGAGAAGTTCCCCATGTCCGCCTCAAGCCCAGTTCCCTGTCTACTTGGTCTCACCCTCCTCTGTGTGACCTGCCTGCCCCTGTGGTTAACAGTCCCAGGAAAGCTGCCAGGGAGGTGGGGGCAAGTGGAAGAGGAGGGGAAGCAGTTTAGAAGGTTGTCTAAACTTACAGTTAAGGGACCCAGGTTCACTCATTACCTGTGCTCATCTCTGTCCCTTTCCAACATCTCACTGGGATGAAGGCGTAAACCGGTTAAAAGTACAGAACTGGAAGAAGTTGTGTGAGTGTACGAGAAAGCAAATCGTGACCTTGGAAGGCTGGAAACAAATGGAGGAACAAAAGCCTGAGGGGCTCCTGATTAAGGGGGTTACCAAGTGCTGAGTAGGAAACGCTCCACATTGATCCACGGCCACAGGAAGAGAGATGACAACCTCAGAAGAACAAAACAGGAGGTCACATTAAAAAGAGTGGAAGCTGAGCATGGTCTTGAATTTGACTTACTCAGAGGCTTCACAAATTAGTGGGCACCAGAGCGTGATCCCTTCAAAATGACAAGGTGGGCTGTGTGTGAGTCTCCTGTTTCCCCACAGAGTACAGAACAAGGCCATGTTTATCTCAGTAGAATACACTTCATGCCTTTCCCTGAAGAGCGAGCCCCACTAAACTCAGGAGTGAACACAAGTCCGTGGTGCACAAGCCCAGCTGAGGCAGGGGGATTCCGAGTCCAAGGTCAGCCTAAACTGCCCAGCAAGACCCTGTTTAGGAAAAGAACCATTGAAGTAAGGCTAGAGAGAAGGAAAAAAATAAAGTCTGAAGTCAAGCCTGGTCTACATAGTGAGGTCCCGGCTAGCCAGGGCTGCATAGCGAGACCCTGTTGAGAGAAAGGGTAGGAATTGATTTTGAGTCTAGAAGCCAGCAAGACAGCTCATCACATAAAGGCACGTGTGGCCAGGCTTGATGGAATAAACTGGGTCCCAGGACCCACATGATGAAAGGAAATAAATGACTTTCAATTCCTCCTCTGATAGCCACATGTGCGTATACACATCCTCACACACGCACACACACACACACAATTTAAAAATAATAAAAAAATAGGGTCTATTCGGTTATAACCAGAGATCTCAAGTTAATAACATGAGAAAATGGCAATATGGGTTTTTGTTTAGAAATATGGACTTGAAAATAGAAAAAGCTGGGTTTTTTTCCTTTTTTTTTTAAGAAATCAATAATTGCATTTACAGCCAAGGACATATTTTTCATTTTAAGCTTATTGATATCTTTTAATTTTTAGTTCCATATATTCCATATATTTCATTTCATGAGTATTTTTTAAAGCAACACAATTGAACAGCAAAATGATTAAGCTCAACCAGCCTTTTCCCAGTGTTTTTATGTCACCTGCACTAGATAGTATGTCTCTGAAAATAAGCCATCCCATAAAACCCCTTTTGATTTACATCTATAAAGGCATAACTTAAAATATTTAAGGACAAATGCTGTGTTGACTCCAGCAAGGTCACTTAATCCGATGTGTACCTCTGAAACCTCACTCGGTATCATCCGATGCCACAGTATGGTTCAGAGCAGATTTATGCAACCGCTTACTCCATGAGCAGAGCAGTAGAACGCTCCAGGAGAAGCGGGCCCTGAGAAATCGCCCTCTTGAAATAGTGTGGATTTTTAACCACATAAATCCTAAGTTTAAGAAATTGTCCAAATAAGCCCCAATAGAGCAGGAACTTAACTCAGAAAGTACTTCAAATCCTCCAGACAGAAAGTACTGTAAATCCTTTAGGTTTTATTAGAGAGCCAAAAGAGAGGGGATGTTTTTAAATCTGTGAATTACATAGCAGAATTAGATCAGCTTGGGAAATTCCTGCCACGGTGCGATTCCCCGGGGAGCTCATTCACGCCGTCACTGCGTCGTCGCTCAGGAAAACACAGCATTCTTCTCCACCCTGGGCTCCTGCAGCCTGAGCCCTCAGGAGTCTCTGAAAATGCACAGTGTCTGAAAACAAAAAGGTAAGATGGTTCACCAACGCAATTCTTATACGATGTCTCTGAAGCTGGGAAACACCGAGGATGCCTGGCACACAGTGGCTTGAGAAACAGCTCAGTAGGACAACGGCCGGTGCGCCGGGAGATGGCACCTCTGTCTCCACATCTCCATCGGGGCATTTCAGTCATCTGTGGATCCTCGAAAATCAGATCAACGTTGCCAGTCTCTGGGAGAACTTGTCAGCCATAACCAATTACTTGCCTCACCCTTCACGGTCTGTCACTCCTCTTCTTTAAAACCAGGATGACAAAGAGCTTCGTCCTTCACCTAAAGTGTTTACATCAAGAGCATCCACTGCTTAGGAGAATGAACTGCTGCTCATCAAGGGATTACTGACTCATCAATATTACCCTTCCTTGACTTCATCCCCTCTGACCCTAGAACAGACAAACATCTTCCTGGCAAAGTGGGACACACACACACACACACACACACACACACACACACTTTACCTACTCAACAGGCTCCTCCCACTAAGTCCTCAGCATACTGTCTAGCTGTAAGGTAGAGAAGCTAGTGTTTACAGGAGTCAGTGCCTAGATGGAGAGAAAAGTCAACTCACTTTTGGGATTTTTTTTTTCTGATGGTTTTGTTCCTTCATAATCTATCGCAGTTGTTTTTTATGACTTTACACACACACAACCCATTATTTTTATAAACAGAAAATAACTTGAAGGTATTTTTAAAATATTAAAAGGAAGAACAAAAAGAAGGCAGAGGATGATAAAGTTAGAGTCATACTTCACTAAAGATGAAAGAATGTTTTTCATAAACAGGGAGTGTGTTACCTAACTCCCGAGGGGAGTTCTCGCTCTTGTAAGAGCTGCTATTTGCATTAAGATTCAAAACAATTCAAAAATTAAAATAAAAAATAAAAGTAAAAGTCATGGCAGCAGCATAAGGTATACCGGGAAAAGACAGCAGTCATTCCAGGCAAGAAGAGCAAATGCAAAATTCCCAAGAAGGAATAGACCTTTATGGAGTAGGCAAGCTCACTGTGGGTGGAGACTACAGAGAGGAACATATAGCGTAAAACCTCAGACCTAGCAGGGACTGGTCATGTGGGCCTTATTGTCTATAGCAAGATGCTTAGGGTGGAGACAAGGCTCCGAGCATTTGAGTCCCAGAACCCACATAAACGCCCTACGATTTTCAGCCTTAGGCAGCAAACACAAGAGAACCCCAGAGCAAGCTGCTGCCCTCAAGACTGGCCCCTGCCTCTGAGATCTGAGTTAGGAGATCCTGCCTCAGTGAAAAAGGTAGAAGAGTGATCCAGAGGATTCCTGGCACCGATGCCCAGCACATGCACACTCAAGCAGCATAAACTCCAACACATGTGTTCCCAAACATGCGAATGTGCATAACACACTAACACACAGAGAGAGAGAGAAAGAGAAAGAATGGAAAATTTTAAAAGACTACTGTAGGAGGTGGGAGCCCAGAGCTTCCTTCCTCCACTAAACAAGACAAGAGAGCTTTGGTTGTTCTGACAGGGTGCGGCTCAGTGAGACAGGATGTATATATGCACTAGACACCAGTGGGACCCAGGGGAAGTGAATATGTTTGGATAGATTTTAAAGTTGCACCTGCTAGCACCTGAAAAGAATGAATGGGGGGGGCTCGGGAGAGTGAGCCATCAAAGTGTGCCTGTAGCCTGAGAGGCTGGTGTGTGTGTGTGTGTGTGTGTGTGTGTGTGTGTGTGTGGTGTGTACGTTTCTGGAGATGGGAGAGCAGAAGTTGTTGGGGGCCTAGTGAATCTGTCGGTTGGGACACTGGATATATCGATCTAGAGCTGAGAAGACCGGAGTGGAGATGGATCTCTGAGTAGTAGGCCCAGTATGAAATCACCTCCTGAGAGACGAGAGAGAAAAAGAGGACCTGTGGACAAGCCCTGTTCATCCAACGTTAAGAATCAAGTGAGGAGAGGCTGGGCCAGCCTGGCCAACCTGATCCAACTAGAGGACTTTTGTGCAAGGTGTGCTGGCTGGTTTTATGTCAACTTGGCCCAAGCTAGCGTCAGCAGAGAGAAGTGAGAGCCTCAATTAAGAAAATGCTTCCATAAGATCCAGCTGCAAGGCTTTTTCTTAGTGATTGATGGGGCATGACCCAGCCCATTGTGGGTGGAGTCATCCCTAGACTGGCGGTTATGGATTCTATAAGAAAGCAGGCTGAGCAAGCCACAGGGAGCAAGCCAGTAAGCAGCACCCCTCCGTGGTCTCTGCATCAGCTCCTGCTCCAGGTTCCTGCTCTGTGTGAGTTCCTGCCCTCACTGCTTTTAATGATGAACTGTTACGTGGAACTGTGAGTAAAATAAACCCTTTCCTCCCCAAATTGCTTTTGGTTGCGGTGTTCAGCCGAGCAGTAGAAACCCTAACTAAGACACAAGGCATTTTGTTTGTTTGTCTGTCTGCTTTTGGTTTGGAGTTTTTGTTCTTTTGTTGTTTGTTTTTGTGGTAGTGTGGGGTAAACCCATTAAATATGCTTTTAGTTAACTACCTGGATGAAAGTCCTCTAATGTCAGAAGTAATTTCCAGGAACTAGAGATCCACAGCTTTCACAACAGCCTCTCCATGCCTGAAAACACTTTCTTTCCCTGAACTTGTAGCTAAAAAAGCTGAAAGGATATTTCCCCTTATCTAGTCTAACTACAATTCTTGACTCTCAACTGAAAGATCCATGGCCGGCATACACAAGTATATGGCTGACAACAGACCTTAACATGAGAAGTAAGCCGAGGCCAGGTAGGGTGCTTTGTGGTCATAACACAGTTGATTAAACTGTGTGGTAATAAACACACACACACACACACACACAATTGTTTTCAGGTGAAGTATAGCAAGCATCACAAGAGAGTAACTTCTGAAGGAGAAAAATCAATACGGTAAGCTCGACACATGCAGAGCCCACTGTATAGAGAAACTTCCCAGAAGGCAATGCAGAGGGGACTAACCTAGAAGAGGCCAACTGTCTCCTAAGTTGTGAAGACAGGATTAAGGGTTTGTAGGGCTCTGGAGTTTGGGCAAGGAATTAGAGAGGAGAGAGGGTCCATTAAAACTACTGTGGAGATCTTCATAGCTGTTAATCACCCTTACCAAGGCTCCTGAGTTCTGCCACTGCTTGTTTATGAGAAAATTTCCTGAAGCCTTGGAAGGAGCTACTGGAGGGGCATGTGAAAGTCATCTCTGGGGCACAATCAGGACAGAAATCGTTGCTGGGTTTTGTTTTGTCGTTTCCCCGACAGGAGAAAAACATGGCTTCAGATAGGGACTTCGTGTCGCTCAGAGGTGTATCCGGAAACAAACCATGCACAGTTTAATCAATCAACCGTGTTTTCTAGTATTGACTTATTAGTGAGTAAATCAGCCATACAAGAAAGGGGAATCTGGTTCTGGTGAATACAAGCACCAGAAATAGAAACAAGTGTTGCATGGCTTGTCCTGAGGAGTCACATAGACACCCCTAACTGCCCTCGATTTCGTCCAACTCCAGCTTGGTGAACAAATAGGCATATTGTGACCAAATAGGCTTACTTCCGGGCCCATGGCTGACTCTCAGGCAGGAGGATGACTCACTCCCCCATGGCCTCCGTGGAGTCCCAAGTCCAGTAAAATTTCTACCTCCTATATATTCTAGTACCCCTCAAGACATGTGCAACTGGGAAAGAATTACATGGGGATGAATGAACTCTGTTTGAGGTCTGAGGTTTTCCTGCAGGAAATCACTGCTCCTCTAATTTCATGACAATGGCTATCTAAAGCCCAACGGACAGAGTTCTACGCATGTCTAAATGCTGAGAGCATAGTTCCATGCTAAAGTAGCCATGGGTGAGGTCCTAAGTTCAGTTCAACCACCACAACATCATCATCATTAACAAAAACAACAACAACACACACACACACCATGTCTCTCAAAAGATTAAACTGTTGAAGGTAATTTAAAAACGTCCCAGAACAAAGCTCAAAACATTTTTAACAACATGAGTAGGCTGTGATGGTATCTGCCTTTAATCCTAGCATCCTAGAGGTAACTTGCAGGCAGAGTCTTCCGTTTCAGGCCAGTTAAGGCGCTACGGTACGGCCTGTCTCAAAGGACAAAGCAAGCCGACAAAGACGTGAATAAGGGATGAGGATGTAGCTCAGCTGGTTGAATGCTTGCCTCACATACATGCAGCCCTGGTTTGATCCCAAGCACCGTGTAAACCAGGCATGTTGGTACACGCCTCCAGTCCTGACACTTGGTGGGTAGATGCAGGAGGATCAGAAGTTTGAGAGCAATGTGGGTTACAGGAGCTGCTATCCAGAAGTCAACAGAGCAAATTTTTCAGTGTCTGGCATATAACCAAAAATTAATAAGCATTCAAGCAAACAAGAAAACGAGGCCCCTAATAAGTAAGACTATCAATCAAAATAGAAACAGATGTAGAACTTGCAAACAAACATTAAAGTAATTATCATTACTCATTCCATATGCTCACAAATCTAGAGGAAAACACAAGTAGAAAAAAAAATTTGTGAAAATGATTAAAACTGGTTGTCCAGAAACCGACAATGCAATGTCAGAGACTAGAGATGTAACCCCTCTGACATCAGTTTCCACTGGACGAGGCAGAGACCCACCCACTTCCTCATTTGTAGACTGTGGGTGATAATAGCATAGCACCCCAGCCTTTTTTGTCAATGTGACAAAATACGTGACACAAACTTGAGGAAGGAGAAAAAACTTGGTTTTGTTGCTGTGTTGCCTGGGTGGTAAGCAGGGTGTGGGGGAGCAAAGGGAACTGCTTCTTAGAGACAGGAATCAGTGAGGGAGAAGAGAAATGGGAGGAGAGGGGGAAAATGTCTGGATTTGATGGTTTTCTCCTGCCACCGATTTTACTCCTCCCAAGCCCCCAGCATAGGGGATGGTGACACTCACATTGAGGATGAGTATTCCCCGCCCTTGCTCACTGTTCTCGGGAAACACCCTCCCCCACATGTTCAGCCAGGTGCTCTGCTAGTGCCCTAGGTGTTTCTCAGTCCGATCAGGCCGGCAATCTAATCATTACCTACTTTCATTATATTGGGCTGTTGAGACTAAACAGGCCGGCAGCCCCGACCCCTACAAATGGCTCATTACTATATGATAATAACAATAGTATTTTTCTTCTTTGCCAGTCACAAACACTTGCTCTGCTCCATTTTTTCTTGTTTCCCGTTGCCAACTGCCTCGTGGAACACCGATTACCTAGTAGCATTCAAGTTGACAGAACTTCTGTTCATCATGGTCAGCGGGCTATGGTACTAATTCCCATTCCTCCCAAAGGCCAGAGTAATGTCTGCTTCTTTTCCCACTTGGCTTATTCTGTCCTGCTGTTTATCAAATTCACTGTTCTCTGTCTGACAACAGGGAACCTTGAAAGTCATCCAGTCCAATCACTGAAACTTCTACCTGTGATAGGCATTAGAAAGAGCTTATTGTATTTTTCTGTGTTCAGAGTTTCCTTTAACAAAGACATAACATATATAAGCCAGTTTCGTAAAGTATGTATTGCCAAGCTAGTGGGTTTTTACTAAATCCTAGAATGTAATCTGTTATATTTTAGCTATATTATATGATCTATAATATGTACACAATGCAGAGAACCATAATAGATAAAATTAATGTTATACTGTATAATACTATACAATTCTACACTGTGTTGTTTATAAATGCTAATAAAAAGTAATGAACCAATTGCATTCATAACAGATATAATTTCTGGACATTTTATTTGCCAAGAAAGGTTTCCATATGAAGATTCTTCCATTCTTACAACTCTTGTGGAATAGTTACTACTAATAGGACTTCACAAATGGCATAACTGAGCTTCAGAAAGTTTCAGTGACTTGATATTCATGTTATTTCGGGAAAAATGGTTCTGCATTCCAGTCCATGTCTCTCGAGCTCAAAAAACCAATGCTCTTACCCATTCCGCTGCACAGGACTAAAATGAGGTGAGAGCAATGAATAAAACCACCACCTTTATTCCACTTTGGCTGCATACTTATTACTAAAGTGTAAGACAGAAAGACCTACAATATTAAGGTTGAAAGGGCCCTGGTAATGTACAGATAGGAGTAAACCCCAGGGAGAGAGCAACCGCAATGTATACTGTATCTTGTATCACCCATGAAGTTGAAACAAGAATGAAGTCCAACTGTAGTTAGAAATCAATTTTCTTTCTACTTTCTCATAGCTTTTCTTTGCCTGCTCTTTAAACTATCCTAATCTGCTTTCCTGCTGTGACTTATTTCCAGTCATTTAGAGTCCAAATAACAGCATCCTCACACCTAGTGGGCTATGCAGCTATGCATGCTGGGAATGGTAAGGACTATGAGAAACGGGGGAGTGCATCGCAAACCATCATCACTTCAAAATGAAGACATGAGCTGTGCTGACGGTGGGAACTGGCCACAGGCAATAGCATCAAAGCCACAGGGCACCCTCCCAGGCAAAGGCACCCTCAGTCAGAGCTGGCTGGTGGGCATTTTGATGTGAAATAACATGTTTCATTCAAGTGCTATCTTCTGTTTATTGACTGTATGCTTTTAATCATAAAATACACAGTCATTAATTTTTCTATAAATGTGCTCATTATCCGGCCCAGGCATCATGCTTAGTACAGAGAGTAACAAAAATCAATAACAAATAGTTCAAGATCTCAGAATGTCCACTGTCTGTTATAAACATCACCTATGTAAATGCTTTGATGCCCACCAGCTAAAAACCAGCATGACTATACCTGTACATCGACAAAGCCAGGCCTATTATTTACTGCAACAAGGGACACTGGGCCATAATGAACAAAAGGAAGTCACAGAGGGCAGTGTGGAGAGATTTGTAAGGGGGTTTGGGTTGTATTAGATAATTTGAGGGAAAGTTCAAAGAAACCGTTTTCTGTGGATCAGGTACCGTCAGAACATGAGTTTTCTTCCATTAGATGTCAGTAAGTTTGTTTTTGTTTTTAAAGAATGGGGTAATGGTACAATGTTGCATCTATAACTTGCAAAGCCTTGTGAGTCCCTTTGATTTGGAAAAGAAGATGAGTGAATACTGTTGTGGTTAGTACCGTATTCTTGGTCTTGCCTGTACTGAGACATTTGCACAGGGAGTTCCTGGCTTAATTTTGAACCCTGAAATGGATTGACCATGGAATAACATGATTTTGTGGCTTTAGGCAAATATTATACTAGGCTGTGTTTACCTTCTCAGGAGTAAGTTATAGTATGTCCTGGTAAGTACTGGATTACAAGGATGCTTGTGTGTGTGCGCCAGTTTGAAAGCCAGCTAAATTCTGCTTCTGAATAGGTGTTCTCCAGGAGGGCAGTTCACATGAACGGTGTCCTGAAAGATACAGAGATATTTTATGGGCAGACGGAAAGGACAAAGGTCATTTCTATGCCAAAACAAAAAGCTTGAATATACGTATCAAGTGTAAGGTAAATGCTGGCTCCAGTGCATGAGATAAAGGAGTATTTTCACACAACATAATAGACATTGTGAGATATAAATATTTAAATATTTTCAAGTATTTCATAAAAGGACAATAAGCTCAGTGTGCTGACTAAGTAAGAACTTAAGAGTCTCCAAAACATTACTTTTTGTTAAATAAAAAATAGAGTATATTAGTAATTTCCTTCTGAGATGAAAACTTTTTCAATGGATAAAACTTCTAGACTTGTCACTTATATTTGGTAACTAAAAGGTAGAGCTGAAAACAGGTAGAGTTTGGGAGAACAGCATGGTATGGGAAACAGCAATTTCTCTTGCTGGTACCAAAAGTCTTACAGGTCTGTTGGGGGGGTATAATTGGCATACAATAAACTACACATTTTAAAGACATATAACTTGATAAGCTTTAAATGCTTCTAAAATTAGCATGAAAGTTAAGATCAAGAATACACCCAAGTGGAGTGCATAGTGCCACACTTTTTTTTTTTTTTTTTTTTTTTTTTAAAAACACCAGCATGTGGGACTCAGAGGTAAGTGATCTCTGTAAGTTTAAGGTCAGCCTGGCCTATACAGTGAGTCCCAGGCCAGTCATGGTAAAATAGTAAGACCTTCTCTCAAACAGACAGGCAGACAGACAGACAACAAAAAGAATATATGTCCAAGAAGCTCCAATGGTTTTCTCATGCCACCTACAAGTCCCTCCCTCCTTCCATGCATCGCTCACTAATGCCAGTTCCATGCAACCACCTTTCTCTAAATGTAGCTTACTGTCTAGTTCTTAGGACAAAGTTCCATGTTGTGTCTTTCAGTGTGACTTCTTTCACTTAGCACAATAATTCACAGGTTTGTCTATATCGTTGCTTGTGTCAGAAGTTTCATTTCTTTAAGTCATAAAATACCCACTGTATACTGACATAAATACCTCTCTATATGCTCCTGCTGATGGACATTTAGGTTGTGTGGTGGTTTCAATATGCCTGGAACTTCTTTGACACAGACTTAGCAACTTGTTGGTCATGATAGGATAAAGCAACAGTGGTGCTGTACAGTGTTAGAAGCTGGGTCATGTAAGGACCGGGCTGTCTCCCCCTGCACACTTGTTTTGAATTGCTTCTCAGAGAAGTTAAGAACCATAGTGTACAAACCCTCAAGCAGCCCCGTGGAGAAGGCCAAGTGTCCTGGAGCAATTTCCTCTGCAATGAATCATTCCCTCCTGGAGGGAGAAAGAAGAACCGGGAGACTCCAGGAGTAAACAAACCTCACAGAGCTAAGAAAGCCCAATTTACAGGATGCACAAGGCTTCTCTTCTCTCCCAGGTTACAGAAGCCATAAACAGCTGCCCAGGAGAGAGACTCAAGCCAGGTGAAGAGACTCTTCACCCAGGAAACCCACCTGGATTAGAGTCTGACCCCCAGGGCTGCCTGTGGGCTGAGCAGAGAGGGCCAGAGTTGTGGCTTTCGTGGTCATCAGCCATCTGGGGTGGATGCTTTCTTGAGGCAAACGCCTTTCAGTTGTCTCTGCTGGTATAGATGACCCCTCATCCACTCCTGTAAGTGATGGGAATAAACTCATTCCTCTGCCAATTGGCCTTTTGTAGAACCCTGGCTTTGGCTTGTGGTTGTTTGCCAGCTGAGGTGAGTAGACATTAGAAACGGAGCCCATCAACATCAACCCTTCAGCTTCCTCCTAGATCTCAGATGCCCACAGCCTGGAAAGCTGAATTTCAACTTCATGGGAGGCCCCAAAGCAGACCCACCTAGATAAGCTGCCCACAAATGCCTGATCCACAGACACGTGTGCTAATAAACATTTGGTGCTTTGAGTCATTAAAGTTTACGTTAACGTGTTTCATAGCAATAGAAACCTGAAACCTGATAGAAGTGGGTTTTTTTGTTTTTTTTTTTTTTGGCTTACTAGGAATAAAATTGACATAAACATCCATGCACAAGTCTTTGTCTGGCATAAAAATTTGTGTACACGTCTTTCTATGACGTGTTTTCATTTCCTTTGGGTTACTGTATATTTTGTCTCCATTTTTATTTTTTCTTAAATCATTTTCCACTCAAGTGTCAAGTTTATTCAAAAAGGTCATAATCTTCAGATAGTCACTTAATATTCCACATGCTCAGCCTCCTGTTAATTGTCTAGTGGGTGATCAATATCTTCAATTGAGATAAATTGAGGGCAGTGACAAATGCTCAAGTGACTTTCAGTAGTAGGCACAGAACTGAGAAGGAGATTCAGTGTTGCTGCTGGATTCACTGACTGACCTCCTGTATCCCCATTCTATGAAAAACTAATCGATCGGCTTTAGGTTCCGGAGAGAAATGTAGCTTGAAGTCCATAAGGGAAACTTAATCTTTAGGTGAGAGGAATTCTAATTCAGACCTCACATGTAGTGGGGAAAATGAACCTACCTTCATCCCAGTAAAAATCTGAAGTGATGTATGTTTCTAAATAGAAACAAAACCTAATTGATCACGTTGCCAAACTGTGTCCTTTCTCTCTCACTGCCCTTTCAACCAATTTTGGACGTGCCTAGGGGAACTTGCTGTGGCACTGAGAATTTGAGAAATGCTTCTCTTTCAGCTCTCACATACAGTTGGAAACAGCAGGTGGAAATAACAGAGAAATGAATGCCTTGTGTTTCAGAGGGATTCTGATTTTCTCCCTTTATTGAATGTGGAGAACGTTGAGCTTTTTAAAAGGGAAGAATTATCTCAAAGAAACTTTCTAAGCAAAGAGGCTGCCACTGAACTTTGTAGGCATGAGGGAAGGCATTTATGTCAAATATAAGCAGGTCTGTGCAGGAAGAAATCACTCCATAGTGACTCACAAAGCTAAAAGTAACATGGCCTTACTAAAATATCAGTGATACTATCTACGGTTGATTCTGCCAATAAATTTGAGTTAAAGTTTCTAAAACACAAAGGCCAACAGAGAAAAATTGTTACTATTCAACTTTTGATTTCCATAATGAAATATAGTCCTCTCAAGCGTGTGTGTGTGTGTGTGTGCATGTGTGTGCACGCATGCATGTGTGCACTTTTCAGTGTTTATGTGTCGACCTTGGGTGTCTTCCTCCATGCTTTACCTTAGTTTTTGAGACAGGCTCTCTTATTGAGCCTGGAGCTTACTGATTGGCTAGGATGGCCAGCCAGTAAGCTCCCAGGATCCACCTGTCTCTGCCATCTCCTCCTCCTCAGTGCTGGAGCTACAGAGGGGTTCCAGTGTAACCGGGTCCTGAGGACCCCAAGCCAGGCCCTCGTGTTTATGCAGCAAGATTTCACCTACCAAGACATCCTCTCAGTCCACAGATGCCCCTTTACACCTACGCAGCCTACATCTTCAGAATCAGTCACATCTGGATTGAAAACGCTCAGTGGGAAAACGCATGTGTGCCAAATACGCAATTCCCTAAACAATATTAAAAAAATAACTATTTATATAACATTTGCATTGTATTGAGCAACATGCATGATTTGCAGACAATTTAAATTACACATGGCTATGTGCATAGGTTATATGCAAACACTATCGTTTTCTACAAGGGGCTTAGGCATCCATAGAATTTGGTATCATGATGGGGCTAGGATAGAGGCATCTTAGAACCTGTCCTACACAGATGATGAAGGACTACTGTAAATTTTGTTAGAGAAAATATATATAGAGAGAGTTTTTCTTAATGGGTTATCCTGCTCTTTAGACAGGATATTTATTTAGATTCAGACAACCAATATTGATCATTTTAATTTTTTTTCACAAGATAGCTCTCATTCATACCGGAAGACTAAGAAGGCACAGCCACTCTTTGCTTGGTTGGTTAGGAAGTTAGGTGTGGCAGGAAGGAGCAGAGGCAACAAGCTAAGGAGACAGCAGAGCTTCTGGCCACTTCCCTGCCTCTTGAGCCCAGGCTCAAAGCACTTGGCGCTACAGAAACACCCTGATGGGTGTGCCAGAGCCCAAGGGATGCTATCGGCGTGCATCACTCACTGCAGTTCCCCCAGACCATCTCTACCAACAACTTCCAGTATAAAAAGGAAGAGCAGCACGGGGCTGCAAGCAGAGTGTAAGCAGACTTGGGAGCCTGACTCCCAGAGTCAGAATTCCATAAATTTCTCCAGCCCCCAGGTAAATAAGTTGAGAAGTCATGAGAGCATTTCTGAACCAACAGAGCCCTCTGATTTCAGCTTTAGGGCCAGAGCAAATAGCAAACACCCCAGCTGCCAATACAGACACCAAGAGGAAGGGGTATCAAGAATAACCCCCCAGCAGCCCATGAGATGCTGGAATCTAAGTCAGGCACACAGATACAGAAGCTATTATTCTCTCTTGCATGAAAGCTGTGATAATAAGAACTTGTTGTACAAATTGACAACTGTATTCATCTGCTAGGGATGCTACATGACAGTTCCTCGGGCCATTAAAAAACCATTGGTCCATTTTCTTGTATTTTCACATCCTCTATGCATGTCCCTGTGTCCTCATTCCCTCTTTTGATGAAGACACCAGTCACTAGGTGACCCTGTGGCTTCACTTAACCTTATTGATTTAAATGTCCTGTCTCTGAAATAGTCACAGTCTGAGGTCCTGGGGTTGGGGCTTCAGCACGTGCATGTTGAGAGTGGGGTGGCCCTGAAACATCCTTTACCTTGCAAGAAATTAGAATTAGAATATTGTAATTCTTACCATGTTTTCCTAATATGAATAGCACAGTGTTATGTCAAGAGTGTAATTTCAGAAGTTAACAGCTCTTCCTAAAATCTTCCCACTTCTTAGAAAAAAAATTCTCTACATTATCCTAGAACGGATTATTTATTTCCTCTGGTCAGTTAATCTTTCAGACTAATTCCCAGGCCAGCAAGATGGCTCAGAGAGCAAAGTCACTTGCCACCAAGCTTGACGACCTGGGTTCAGAACCAGCTCCCGTAAACTGTCGTCTGATCTCCACACACACTGTACCAGGCATGGGCATACACAATAAATGTTTAAAGTGTAATGAAGACACATTCTCAGATGCTAGCTCTCTATTGAGTCTGCACTCACGATGAGTCATTCTCTGTGATACAAAAGAGCAAGAACTGTTTAAAGAAGGCATAGGTTTTCCCCACCCCACCCCCACCCCTACCCCCACCCCTCACCACTGCAGGGATGCATCGTTGTTTTTTATTTATTGCTCTATTTTTTTTTAAGTTTCCTTTGGGAAATTACTCACTCCCTTCTGTGCCATAAGACAAGAGGCTCTGTTGTTGTCTAGCCCGGAAGTACACAGGAGCCAAAGATGAGCAGTTAGCTAATTTTTCCCAAGACTTTCAATTTTAGGTACAAAGAAGGAAAACACAGTTGGAGCAGCCTGCAGAAAATGCTGTGGACTGCACCTCCAGACTCCAGAGGTATTTCATTTCTGTTCTCCAAGCCTTGTACTTCGGCCTCTTTGCTCACATTAACCAGAGATTATTCCTTTCCCTAAACTCTTATCTGTGGCTAATACAAGCATTGGACAGTAAGAGGGACAATGAAGTAGGTACAGGCCAGGTTCAAGTATAGATTAGTGACACTTGTGATCATTAATGTCCCTTAGTTAGGGACTTTCCATAAGCTTCTTAGAAATGCAAAGACATGAACTACGGTTTATCAAGAGACACAGCCTGGAGGGAGTGTGTCTGAGTTAGCAGGCAGACTGGCAGAAAAACACTTCCCTCTTTAAAAACAGGAAAAACAATTATCAGAATCCTGATGGTTTTCTGGCTTTTAAAGGTCAACATCTGGACCTAAAGGCTGTCTTCAGGCTTGAAATAATAGGGCTTTAGCGTCAAAGTGAGAATATCCACAAGAATAATCAAAAAGCCTTTAAGGAAACCCAAATATACTATACGTGATTGCAGTCTAAGCCAGTAGTAATATTAGACTAACATCATGGCAGGTGGTATTTTGATAGTCAGTTTTTTGTCACTTTGCTCATTGCTGTGACAACCTAAGATAGACAACAGACAAGATAGATAGACAGATAGGAAATGCTTGCCTTTGGCTCATGGTTTCAGATTGTGATTACTTGCTTTGGATCTGTGACAACACAGTAAGTCATGAATGCAGAGAAAGAGAGAGAGATAAGGGAAAGGAAGAAGGAGAGGGAAAGGGAGAAAGAGGAGACCAAGTCCCATCTCAATACAATCTTCAAGGGTACACCTCAAAAGTACACGTTACTCGAGGCAGTAACCCCTGCCTCAAAGGGTATCCATCTTCCGCTCTCAGCAAACCTTTAACACAAAGGTCCTTGAGGGACATCTCATATTCAAGCTATAGCATGTAACAAAGAATCTGAACTTTACAAAGAAGGTTTATTTTATCTCACAGTTTTTGGAGGCTCTGTCTGGAGATTCTTGGCTTGTTTATTTGGGGACTGTGGCAAAGGAAGAGCATGGTGAGCTGGGGAGATGGCTCCTCCCTTAAAGGCGTGGGCTCACACTTGCCTTCTATGTGCAGCAGGATGTGCATCGAGTGGGAGCGAACCGCTCGCATCCTGTCAGGAAGTAAACTGTGTACTGATAGATTGGTGCCTTGCCTAACTAGCATCAAGAGAAGCTCCCTCTGGCAGCAGATGGAAGCAAGCAAAGAGGCCCACAGCCAGACATTGTACAGAGAGTCTAAATTGGAGGTGTCGGTCCCTCCCTTTAGAGTGAGAGTCAGAGCAGGTGGAGGACACCAGGAAAACATGGCCCACAAAGTCAACTAAGCAGGGTTCACACTCATAGTGCTATGGAGTAGCGGCGGTTGCAGGGGTTGGAAAGTAGAATAAAGATCACCAAACAGTGCACGGAATCACCAGGCAAGGCTCTGAAGAGGAAGGTGCCGAGTTGAGTTCTTTGGATGTGGCTTCAGAGAAAAAGAGAATACACCTCGGAGACATGTCGCCTCAGTTTTAGGAAGTAAATTATGCCTCTGTTTAACAGCACAGAACAATTAGGAGTGGAGCCAGACCTGGAGACCAGACTGGAGGCTTCCAAACATGGGATTGAAAAGTGTTCACTCACTGATCGTTTCCATCTCCAAAAGAAACAATTAGGAAAAATAAACAAGTTCTCAGAACCTAACTTCTTCCCAGCTCAGAGATTAAACTTATAGAAAATACAAACTGCAAAAGCACTCCTGACTTTGGCTGAGGAGGAAAAGGTTTAAGATAAAGACCTCAGGTCAGCATTCAGCATAGGGATAGAGAATAAAGGGCTTTATTACCATTGTGAAGAAAGTGTTAGGTAAAAACACAGGTTAAACTCAGGAAAGTAAGTTTTGCTTCTGACATTTTCTGAAATCTCTTTCAGTTTATGACAATCGAGTTTGAAAAATTCCATTTACAACCAAGAAGATAAGCAAGCCCACAGTCCCATGCTGCTACAAGCCTTCAATTTTCCAGCGTTTTCCCTGTAGAGATACTAAAAATTCCCTGTGGGTTTTAGAATATCTTAAGTACTTTAGTGGTACGGTTTTCAGCTTGAACTGGTATCACTTGTAAGCTTTTATGATTTGAAAAGCCATATGGCATGCTACTTCAAAACAGCCCCAAAGACCATCATGACATTTCCATAATCATTTAACCCAGTAGTGTATGTCACAAGAAAATGTCCCTGATTTCAAAAGCCATGTTTCCCTTGGCAAAACACTTGTTTCAGAGAAAAAGCAAAAGCCTCTCACAGACAAGACACTGGGGGCACGGGACAGTGCTTCCGAGAGCCTGGCTAACAGTGTTGACACTGATGACACGGCTAGCGCTAAAGCGACACGGGTTCCCGCACCCCACCCCCACATGTCACCTTCCCAAGAGAGACCTAGGCTAGCGTAACTGACCAGCCTGTGCATCCGTGCTCACTGTGGTGACTTCCTGCTGAAAGCTGGAGCCAGGACATCCTCGGGGGAATGGGGGCTGGGGCTCCTTAGCATTGTCGCCATCAATGCATAGCAGTTTATTCTGAAAGGTTTCTTGAAGTACCCCTGGGTCATTTGTATCAAGGTAATCTGGGGTGCTGACTTACAAAGGCATGCTTGAGTATACCCTTAAACTGATTGGATAAGAATTGTTGATTTGCCTCTAATGTGTGTCAGAATCTGCCGGCCATGACTGTTGAGAAATTGTTTCCTTTTGAGTATGAAACAGTACTGAAATGTGAGCGTTAGAGACTTCAGTGGTAGTGAACATTTCTAGCTATATCCATATGATGTGGTGGTGTTGCTGTGAAGAATTTCCCATGGGCTTGTGCGTTCAGATACTTCATCACCCATGGGTGCTCCTTTGGAGGGTGGGCCTTGAGATTTTATAACAGGGCCTGGCTTCCTGTCTGCTCTCTAACTAGCTGCCTCGTCCTTAGGCCGCTGCATTTTCTGCCATGAGGTGTTGCATGGTCTTAGACTGTGAGCAGAATAAACCCTATCCCCTTCAGTTACTTCTACCGGGTATTTGTTTAAGTGAACTGATTCAGACATCAACATCTAGGGGAGGTGAACCACCCCCTGCCTACATGCTTAGAAATTATTTCATGACATTTGTTGAAAACAGTGAGCCATCAAGCTAAATGTTAATTTCCTCAGTTCACATCACAGAAGGTTTCATGGGGTTGATTGTCCAAGGAGGAGTTTATTACTGATACAATTTCTCTGTTTAAAAAATCTTTTTAAATATTGTAGTTAGGATGTAGCCTAGGCCAGGAAGGATAGTTGACATAAAGCCAAAACAAGCAGTTTAAAAAAAAAAAAAAAAAAAAACACCTTAAAAAGAATAAAGTGTGCTTTACTGACAGGATATTTTTCAATCATATTACATATTATATAAAATACCAGCCTTTACATCCTGTGTACTGATAGGTGTTTGGTAGGCCCCGAACCCCTACAATGTGTTACTGTACTTTGGAAAGGAAGATTGGTAGGGAAAGGAGTTGACATAGTCGTGGTGGGACTGCGCTCCCCGTTCCCAGGTGGCTGTAGCTCAGTTTCTGAAACTCTGCCCAGAAGGGCCATTTATTGAATAGGGAGAAATCTCTGACTTCAAGGAAATGTGTAATCTAGGTTCTGTTCCTCTGCCTGCTATTCCGTGGTTAAGATAATTGAGCGGGAAATTACGGCGAGCTACCGGGGAGTTGAACAAGCCTACAACAGAGGAACCATCACAAAGCCTCTGAGAGAGAGAGAGAGAGAGAGAGAGAGAGAGAGAGAGAGAGAGAGAGAGAGAGATGGGTTTTCTCAAACTCTGCTGAGAGCCCTATAGCCCCTGAGATCTATAAATACCTACAGAAGTTCTCCCCTTTGATTTGAGCTGAATTTAGGGGGCCTCTGTTCTCAAAGCCCTGAGGAACACAATGTTCTTAAGAGAATGTGATGAGGTTCTTAAGAGATGTTCTGTGAAAAGCATTTAGAGGGGAGCTTTGTGCTTTCATTTAGGTTCAACCAACGTCTGGTCTTTGTCTTATATGAGCATTTTGGTGCACATCGTGTGGGGAAGGATTACATATAGAAGATGATGTTTCACTCCGTCCACACCATTTAATACACATTGTGTTTAATCAGTTGAAGCTCCTCCAAGGATTTACAAAGATTACTAACCGTGTTTCACAGGCAATGGTCTTTCTGGTGATTAACTTCTCACTTCAAAGCCGTATGAAACTCAGGCTCAGATTTGCAAATAATTGAAGTTATAACGTGGCAGTGTTTGTACAGTAAGCCGTTCTCTGCGATACTTTTTCACAGCAGTGACAAGATATCTGGCACAAGTAAATCAAAGACAGAAGAAAGAGTTTGTTTTTGTGCTACAGTTTGAAGATACACCATGTCAGGTAAGGCACGGGAGCAGGGAAAGAGGCAACTGGTCGCAGTGTTTCTATAGTCAAGAGAGGAAGGAGGGAACAGGGAAGGCAGAGGAAGAAGGAAGCTGGGCTCAGCTCATGTCATCATTTTCAGTCAGTTCTGAAACACAGTGCATGGCGCGTGGGTCCTCACGCCTCAGTTACCCCAGTTAGGAAGCTCCTCACAGATAAGCCTTGTCTCCACGGTTTTTCTAGAACCTGTGGAACAGGTTCCATCATACTCAGTGTGTCTCAAGATGGAATACTAATTGTGATAGCTAAGACAATTTCAAACAGATTGTGTTTTTTAAAATGAAGGATCTAAAACTAAACAGTTAAATATATTAGGAAAATAATTTAAATCCAGTTTGATTTTGTAAACATAGGCATATGATTGAGATGGCATATAGATATGTAAAAAATAATCTCGAATAAAAATTATTGAACTCTGGGAAGACTTCACCATGCTGCTCAAATTAAGTGATCGATAATCCCATGAAAACGTGTTCAGAAGTAATCCAGTGATCCTATTGAATTCAAAGTTTGTATATAAATTAGAAAGTTTTAGAAAAGACTTATAAGTAACAGCTTCCTACATATATGTGTGATGTTGAAAGTATCTGTGTATGAAGACATCATCCCATTTTTATATAACCTCCTTTTTGCTGACATTTAAAACATTAAAATATAAACTGTGTCCCTGAAAGCACATATGTTGAGGGCTGGGTCGCCAGTGCAGCAAAGTTCGGAGGTGAAGTATTAGGTATACAATTGGGTAGCAAAGCCTCAAGTTCATCAATAGACTGATCCGCTATGGATTCATACATAGTTCAGGACTGCGAGGCAACAGACCCGTCAGGAGATGAAGCCCAGTTTGAGGAAGCAGGTCCCTGGGAGCACACATTCAAAGGGTGTTTTTACTCCTGTTCCCTCCTCTTCTTCTCTCACTCCCCTCCTCTCTCCTTCCCCCCCTTGTTACACATCCTGACCATAATGAAGTACACATCCCTGTTCCATCAGACCTTGCCTGTCACGGTCTTCTGTCTTGCTTGGGGCCTAGAGCAACAGAGTGGTGCAATCATGGCCTGGGACTTCTGAGGTCATGGACCAAGAAAAACCCTTCCTCCCTTCGCCGTGACACTGTAACTCAAGCATTTTGTCACAGTGACCGAAAGCTGGTGAGCACAATATCTAATCCGGGCAGATTATGATTGCTGAGTAACAACATGGATAAACCGTGTAAACTGTCCAAATGCTTTTATCAAAAGCTGAAAGGGGTTAAGCACACACTCAGCAGCTCTGTGGGTTTTCTACATAATTGATAAATCAAAGATAGATCGGTACAATGAAAAACAGGGGCGTTCAACCACTGAAGATAAATCGGACCTGGGAAAGTAACTTAGAAACCAAAATCACGCGTGACTACACACATGAACACTTGCAGCCAAACTGAAACGCCCTCTTCATGTTCTTCTGGGGTGCTATGCTCTTAGGAGGATTCCAACACTGCCTCATCTCAGTTGAGATGAGGGAATATATTCAAAAGGGAATATATCCGCAGGTCTGGAGGATGAAGGCTCCGAGCTCCTATCTCCCAACCAGAGGGATTCCTATGAGGTCTTGCACTGCTCTGAATTTCTACATCCTCGTTCAGATACAATGACCTAGCTGACCAGATGGAAAGATCGTCAATTGTAAAGTGCTGTGCAGTGTTAGGCAGAACCGCATTTCAATGTCCTTTTACAACAAGATAAGCTTGTTTCATTTCCTCTTGTATTTGAGATCACCTATATTTCAAAGTTCATTTAGTGTGTTTCTCTTTTAGAAGCATGCTTATTCTGGAATACAGAATAATAATTAAGAGGTGAAGGGCAGAAGTGTATTTATAGTGGGGAACAGGTGGACTATTGTATACAAGACTGTCTTCCCCACGGAATACCTCAGCAGATTAGGTAGGCCACTGGACGGTCCAGCCCAAGGAGAGAAACACGCAAGACCCGCTCTTCTTAGATCCTCATGAGGGCAGTGCTCACTGTCACGTGCACTGAGCCATCGCAGTGAGATCGCAACAGTGAGGAGGCTGAGCCCTGCACCTGCTCCCAGGAAAGCATTGCTGTGTTCAGAAGGTCGCTTCCATCTTTCACTGCCAACTTGCATCTTCCTGAGGCTTTAAAAAGCCTATGCCTTTATTTTGTTTTGTTAGAGCCAGGAAGTTCATCTTTGTGAAGTCTCTTTTGGAGAGGTTTTAACCAACAGGCTTAACGAATGAGCCAGTGGCACACTTCTGCATGTAAATGAAGACTTATTTTTTCCTAATGAACTCCTTAGAAACACTTCTGCATTCATTGATGGAGTCACTTTATTTTCACCAAGACACACATTCCCCCTCAAAAGGCACTTGATGCTCTGCCGGGGTTGGTTGTCAGCTATGACGGCCATTTCTCAAAGCCATTGCTCTCCCAGATCACTTACTGAGGCGTTCTTCGAGCGCTGTGACTCCAATCGCCTTTTCTTTCTCTGTCATGTTCTTCTGCTCTAACATATGGAAGAAAGCCTGCTTATTGTTCCCCCTAGTGGCGACTAGAACAGTTTTTTTAAACATACTATTTCAGTCTTTGGCTTTTTTGTTGTCAATTTAATGCAATTTAAAAGCAGTTCATCCAGCTTGGAAGAGATACAAAAGATGGCATCATTTCTATTACATCGTTATGATGTTGGTGAATAGTTAAAATAGTTTCACAAGCGGTCTCCTATTTCCTTTATGCTTTATTTACCCAAAGCTTATTGACTGTTAAATTTTAAATGGATTTTTCTTTCCAGTTAAAAATATTATCAGTAACTTTTAAGTTTAATTTTCTTTCCAGTTAAAAATATTATCAGTAACTCTACAATTACAAAAATATCATTTATATTTGAGTTCAGGGACCTTTTTGTTCATGCTTAGTCATGTCTGCCTCTCATTTTCTAGGAATTAACAACATTTCAAATAAAACAAGTCATTCATGGGACTTCTGATTCTATAAGAACCAAGGTCTGGTACGTGCAATTCCTTGGGACTCAGCTATTTCTCCCTCTCTCCCTCCTTCTGCACTTTCCATTTCTTCTATCCCCCAAAAGGCATGGCTGACAATGGGATTCTCATCCTGTCTCCTTTCTTTTCAGGTAGAAATTTAATGAAATATTTCCCTTCTAAAGTTTTTGCTTCCAAATGCTAATGAACTGTATAGTTGTGGCAGAGGGTGAGGAAAAACAGTTGAGAAAAACAAAGAAGATAATTGAGCAGCACAGGTGGCTCTGTACAAAAACCTGAAATTAGGACTTGTCTTCACCTGAGAGCATTCAAAAGATAACTGTCAATTAAAATGACTTTGATAAATAGATTTGTAGAATGTCTTGTTCCTGGAAGAAAAGACTCAGTATTTTAAGGTGTCAATTTCTCCAAATTATCCTTAGTCCAATAGCATCCCAGTAGAATTTAGTAAACTTTAGCAATTGTTCTTGAAATCTATCTGAAAAAATATGCAAGCAAAAATAGCTGAAAACAACAAAAAAATTAATAAAGGTACTGGAGGGAAAGGCTGTGCTTAATATGTTTTTAATGGGGTTATGAAGCCACAATAAAATACTATGTTATAAGATCAACAAAAGAGGTGTTCCAATAAAGCCAGGAAAGAAAGCAAATAAAGAGGAATGTGGTGATTTATTAAGGCTAATATTTGCAGTTTAAATTAGTGAGAGAAAAGGGGGCAGATCTACCAATTAGCCCTTTGAAGAAAAGACCCAGCATCCAACTTCTCTCCTCATATGTGAACATGGACGCTCAGTAGGTTTGTAGATTACAACTTAAAGCACTGAAGACAAGTAAGAATGAGTATGTTAATAACAAAATGAAAGGAGCGTTTATAAAACCCAGGGAAGTATCTATTACAATACATACAGATTTGAAAAAGGAAAGTGAAAAAATTGCCAAAATATTTGTGAAGGCAAAGTGATGATTTTGTAATTTGCACAGCCCAAGTCATTAGGAAAAAGATGTCACAGTGGGGAAGTGACAAAGGACATAAACAGGAAAGCCACGGGAAAACAATTACAAACAACCACCAGTGATGAAAGGCTCTCAGCCTCACTGATGGCCTAACCTAAACCCAATCTGCAAAACCCAAGAATTCATCATACAAAATTCGTCAACACGTGTAGAATCAAGAACATTCAGAACTATAAGTAGAAATGTGAGTTAATGCAATTCCTATTTGAGGTAAATCTGGTAATATACATCAAATGTTTTTGATCAGGAAATTCCCCTCTTAAGCTTTTGAAATTTTGTCCTACAGAAACAACTTACAAGAAGTGTGTGTGTATGTGTGTGTGTGTGTATGTGTATCAAAATATCAGTTCCTGAAAAAATACTACAGAGAATTACAATATGATCCAGTAACGCACTGAGCTCATATTCCCTAAAACCGAAAGTAGAGACTTGTGGTTTGATTGTGAAATGTCCTCCATAGGCTCATGTGTTTGAACATGTAGTCTCCAACTGTTGATGATATTTGGGGAGCTTGTGGGACCTTGCCAGGGGAAGTATGTCACTGAGGGAAATCTTTGTGGTTTTATACCTTGGCTCTACTCTTGTTCTCTCTCTCTCTCTCTCCACTTCCTGTATGGGGATGAATTCTGATCACTCTGCTTTCTAACTGCCAGGCCTGCCTCATACTCCTGCCTCCATGCCTTCCCAACATGAAGGACTTTATCGCACTTGGAACAATGAGCCAAAATAAACCTTTTCCCCTAGTTGCTTTGTGTCAGGACATTCTATCCCAGCAACACAAAAGCACTAATACAGGTCTCAAAAAGACATCGTGCCTCCGTGTTCAGAGCAGCACAATCGACAGTGACCACAACGCTGAAATTCATTGTTGTACCAACATCACCACTGTCTATATTCAGTATATTCAGAAATTTTTCATCTTCTCCAACGGAACTTCTGTTCTCATTGAATACTAACTCATCATTCCTCTCACACTCATCACCTAAAAACCATAGCTCTATCTTCTGGCGCTATGGCTTTGACTACTCCAGGAACCTCTTATGAACAGATTTATGCAATACTCTTCTGACTGGCTCATGTTACTTAGCAAAAGATGCCCTGAAGGTTGTCAATGTCATTGAGTGCATATTTGTTCCCATTTTAGGCCAAATAACAGTTTGGTTTTCTATGGACTGCATTTTCTAAATTAGGTACCTACCAATAGATAGATGGATTACTCAACGACATCTAGTTCAACAAATCCTCATTTTAAGTCCCAAGACAAGTATTGTATGACAATAGATAACCTCCATCCCTTTACATTTTCACCGTTTAATTCAATCATGTATTGAGTTATTTTCCCGAATAGAAAGTAGTCTTAATCCATCATGAGCTTTCACATCAACAGTTAAAATGACAAAAATATTCCAAACCTTTCATGTGATGTACATGATAGAAAAAAAAATATTTCCAAGAGTGTAGGAGATGATCCACTGTCAAAAAAATGTCCCTAACGGAATTAACCATAGAGTCTCTTTATTTCCTTCACTGTGTATGTTCAATTATTTTTGCAATAGGAGTTTTGTTACTTTCCACAGGGACATCAAAGGCAAACATGGTCTCTGCCTTTTATGAACTCATGGTTTATGGCTTACAGTCCAGCAACCAAGCCAGCCATGGCATGGTTGGGCAGTGGCTTATCTGTGGGCATTGTAGAACTGAGATGCCTATCTGTATTGTCAAACCCTGTCCTCTGGGCATAAAGACCAGTACCGTCTTCACCAAAGTGACTGCCTGAAAGAGACTATGATGTCAGACCCGTAGACAACCCCTCACAGAAGGAGGGTGTAGAGGGTGGGGCCAGCAGCCTCCTGTCTATTATCAGATACTCTCTTGCACTTCCCTTCTAGCTGTTTGTATTTGTGCCCTAGCTACATATGGTTGCCAGAGTATGACTGAGTATGCAGTAGATGGAAGGTTAACTGATGAGGAATTTCATGTACATGACCATGGGAAGGTTGTCATCCATGCTGGAGTGGGGGTTTTCCATAGCATGGCTCTCTGAGGGTCACCTACACCCCTATAAAGAACTTTTCCCATTCTCTGAAAGGAAACCCTATAAACCCCATGCTTCTCCTTCTCCAGGGAAGGACTGTTTCACTGGCCTGTCTGGTGCAGTATCTTCGTGGAGGGGTGTACTGTGTCTGCATCTGCAAGGAAAATGCCCCACAGCTGCCTGCAATGTCTATTCTTTTACATACACATGACACATTTTCTCAGTAGCAACAGACCCATTTTACAACTCCTGCAACCACAAGTTGCCATCAGTTGATGATTTCACTCTGTCTCCCTGGGAGCTCTGCATGACAAAGATCAATGTTTTATTTTCCCCCTGCCATTCACACTATAATTTATCCTTTGTGAGGCTTTAATTACAACATCTGAACACTTCCTCTGGAGCTCTGACATCAAAGAGCTGGGTATGGGGTCAGACATGACTTCTTGCTTGCTCTCATAAGAACACTAGGGAGTGCCAATTCTACCAGGTACCCCCACCCTAGATTTGGAGTTTAAATTTAGATCATTTAATTATATTTATGGAATGAGGTGAGTTGGTAGCAAGAGTAGTTCTCGCGGCTAGAAAGCCACCTTTTATCTCTTGGTTAAAAAGTAGGACAGATCCTTGTTAATCGTATTAGCAAGTGCTTTTTATAGCATGCTATATATTCCCAAGGAGAGATATCCTAATTTTGACTTCTAAGCAAAAGTTAATAGTTAACTAATTTTTATTCTTAAAAATTATACTGAGAATGCAGCAGGCCAAATACTCAGGAAGGGAGAGTCTGTTCTAACCACCTTTAGGAAAATCTAAATGGAACTAAATTAAGTTGCTAAGATACTGTCAATCATACTCCTGCTGAAAAGCATTATCATAGATTTATATTTTAGCTGAATATCACAGGTCTATGTGAAGGAGAGAGAAATATGAAGTTGACAGTAAAATATTTATGTTCTGGAGTTATTTATGCCCCTTTTTATTTAGGTCCTTCTCTATGTATTTCTATTACAAGTGTAAAACTAAAAGATTCTGGCGTATCTCTCTACACTTGACTCTTCTGGTGATATTTAAATTGCCCAAGCGCTAAGTTGAAGGCTTCTAAGATAAATCACAGGGCATTTATAAATCTCATCATCTCAAAGGCAAGAGAGTGATATTTGTGCTTTCGGCTTGTTACTAACCTGAGGAGTCCGTCGCCCTGAAGGCAACAAGACTACTTAACAGCCTCAGGGTTTGCATGTATCAGAATAAATAACAATTTGGGCATAAAACACAAAAGCAGATATTTCACAGCAAGAGCTACTCATTTTCTGCTGCCCGAGTCCGTCTGTCTCTAGGTGACAACTATTTAGGAAAGCCACTGCCCGCCATGTTTCTAAATGATTCTGAAATGTTACAACGTCATCCTTCAGTGTTTAGATGGAAGAAAACCATACTTTAATTAGGAGAGATGCCAACTCTCGGAAGTCCTCCAACTGGGCATTTCCCCATCGGCCAACACCGCAGACACCGGTCGACCAGCGCGCTCACGGCCTGCTCTACAGCTAGCTTCCTCTTCCTAATGGAGGCTCTTCATTCTCTGCTCCCACAGAGGTGCTGGCTAGAGTTGCAGGGTAAAGGCTGCACTTAGCAATGCTCCTTGTTCCTGCCCAAGGCCAGGCTGTGAACAGTCTCCAGAAGGGTGGACAGAATTCTACTGTGAGGGAGATGCCTTCCTATGGGCACTCTTCCAAACGCCATAGGTTTTGAGCTTTCAAAATTGTACTGCTGCTGCTGCTGCTGTTCCTGTTGCTGTCTAATTGTGCATATGTTTATAGGTGACTATGCACATGTAAGTATGGTTGTCCAGTGAGCCAGAGCCCTCAGATGGATGCCCTGTATCAGGAGTTACAGGGGTGGTGAGCCACCAGACCTGGGTGCTAGGAACCGCACACAGGTCCTCTGAAAAAGCAGAAAACCGTCGAGCCATCTCTCTGCCAGCTTAAGCTTAATCAAGAAGGTTAGAGCCTGGCAAGCTTTCAAACAATCCTCATAGACCCCAAGAATTCAGTGTGGGATTGCCATTGTTAGTTTGTTGCTTGTCATGTCCTCCTGCCATGTCCCCTGTGGAGGCAGTCTGTTCTTTCCCATTGGCTCCTCTCAGTGCTTTGCTCGTCAGTTTGGCTTCCAATGTCCATGCCCCCACCCGATCTGTTCTGGAGCTATTAAAGTCCTGGATGTGATCTCTTTCTACTACGTATATCCCCTTCAGCCAATGAAATCTACAGCTACACATTAGCTTACGTTGTGTAACGTTCCTGGGGAATCTAAATAGAGCAATGACAGGCCAGTGAAAAGATTCCATTCAATCCAGTTTGCTGAACCAGTGAGTTGTTTGGGATGCTGTTCAAAACATGTCGACAGCTTGCAGCCCCGCCCCAGGTCCAGCAGGAAAGAGAAAGGACTTCATTTACCCTCTTCTGTGACAGTCACCTGTTTCCAGGAGGGAAGCAGTTTCCTGCCTGGCCTTTGTCAGCATTAGATTCCTCGATTTTCGTAAGAAATCATCAGTCTCACCCCTGGCTCCACCAGCTGAAAGATGTGGCAGTGTCATTGATGACCTGCTTCCTAGCTACACCTCAGAAAACACAGCCTTGAACTCTGCTCAAACAAATAAAAAGCCAGTGGGTTGCTGGGGAAGAAAGACCCTGGTAAAACTCCAAGATGGCCCTAGAGTCTATTTCTTCCATTGACTTGACATTTCATTCCAAAATAATTTTTCTTCTATTAGCTTATGATGATGTAGAAATTGATGGTTTTGTTGTGACATTTTCAGACATGCATGTACTCTGATATATCCCCCACCATTCCCCTCTTTTTTCCCTCCTTCCCCAAATTTCCTTCATTGTCCCTAGTAGTATTCCTTGGTCATCCTCCCGCTTTTAAAATATTCATTGCAAAAAAAAAAAAAATTCCTTGTCTTCCCAGATTTCATATGTGAGAGAAAATGTGTGAGACTTGACTTTCTACATCTATCTGGTTTGGATAGACAAATGACAATGGATGAGGATATCTAGTGTCATCCATTTTCTTGAAAATGTCATGGTTTTGTTCAACTTCATGGTTGACTAATCCTCCTTTGTTGATATGCAGCACACCTTTATCCATCCATCCGTCTGTTCATCCATCCATCCATCCATTTATTCCTTCATGATTACTCTGGATTATTCGGGTTGGCTGCTGTGAATATCGCTGTCATAAGCATGGGTGTGCCGATACTTTTATTGCATACTGACTCAGATTCCTTTGTGAGAGGTCTATCTGGACAACACAGATCAGACTGTAGCCTTTTGGGGACCCTCCATACTGACTGTCATAGTATTTGCCCAGTTGGCATTGGTACCAGCAGCCAATAAGGGCTCTTCTTTCTGCCAGCATTTGTCACTTGTTCTCTTGGTGAGAGCCATCTGACTGGGGGCAGCTAGAATGCCAGTAGAGTTTGGTGCACATTTCCTGGGTGGATAAAGGAAAATTTTAAAACAGGCTTAATTGTTATTTGTATTTTTTCTCTTGAAAAGTGTCTGTTTAGTTCATTTGTCTGTTCATGGGTGACTTTTTCTCAGTGTTGAACTGTTTTGAGTTCTTTGTACATTCTGTATAATAATGCCTTGTCAGGTCAGCTCAGAGGTTTTCTACCACTCTGAAGGCTTTGTCTTTAACTCCAGTATTTTTCCCTTTTCTGTATAGAAACTTTTAATTCATACAGTCACACTCGTTAGTTATTGCTAGTGTGTCCTGAGTTTGGGGATGCCATCTAGAAAGGCATTTCCCATGCCCACATCTTGAAGTGCTCTCCCCCTGTTCTCCTGACACCTTCAGCTTCTGTAGTCTTTGACTGGATTTGTTGTTACTGGCATATTTTTTACACTCATATATTAAGGTCTATCTCACAACTGCGTTATTGAACTCCTTATAGAATTGCTTTTAATGAGATGCGCTTGCACTCACAACCACCAATGAGCATTGAGACGCTCTAACAGCCCTATGAAACACACCGTCATACTGTATGTTTAGATGCCGTGTTCCGTTTTCACCCCTTGACTGCATCTCAGGAGGAAATTTCTCCCAGTCAAAACCCACTATTATTCTTATAAACAATAAGCATAAAAATCATATGTACACTATAATTTATGCTGCCCACTTACAAATTATGTAGCTAATACAACCCCCTCCTATGAAACTGTGGGCAAATGTATGGCATCTCTCTCACAAGGGTCTACATGTGGGTGTGATGTGTTGGTCCCTGGGTTTTCCCTGAGACTAGTCCCTTGCGATACTTTCTCAATTTTATATGCTCCTTCAAAGTGTTCTAGAACAACAACACAATGTATCTGGAAATGTTTTTAAATAATTAGGAGAAAAGGGAAGGAAGAAAATAATGTGGGCATGCAAGCAGGCAGACGGGGAAAGGAGGAAAAGATGAAAGGACAGAAGGAAGAGGAGGGAATTGGTTACGATTTCCAAGCAATAGACTATGGAGAGGTGTTTGTTGTGGATATAAACGTATTTTGTTTTTGGTCCCAGGTGTGGGATGTGGGACTGATTCAGACTGTTCACAGCAGCAGATTGTTTGCCTCATGCGGGCTCTGAAAGGAGCTCTTTGCCAGCTGCAGAGAGTTTAAATCCTGCCTAGCCCAGAGAGTGCAGAGGGGAGAAAGAACAAGACTGCTCCTACCTCTCTCTTGCTACACCTAGTTACTGTTGTGAGAGAAGGTGGAGATCTCCTGAAATGAGGATTGGGCTGGCTTCAAGGAACCTGACGACCCTGACCGTCAGGAAGCAACTAAGAACTGTGCCGTCTCCTACCTGGTGCTTGGGTGTTGGAAGTGAATGGGGTAGAGTAAGGAGCAAAAGATAAAAGAAACATAAATACAAGAGTTTTTTGTTTTTTTTTTTTTTAAAGAAAACCAGCACCCACAGGTTTTACTTCTCTATCTGTTTTTCTAGAACAATCCACTGTAAGGAACTGGTGTGATGAAAACACAGCAAATGAAAGGCTTCTCTCAGTACTTGGTTTTAAGAGGCACTGTCAGAGTCGAAGGTGAGGAACACATACAGTTTTGAAAAGATGTAGAGAGGGAGATTGACAGAACAGACCAACAGGACCGATGGACCATCAGGGGCATAGGAGAAAGTGATGGCTTAGTCACTGTTCTGTTGCTGTGAAGAGACACAATAACCAAAACAAGTCTTATAAAAAAAAATAAAAGCATTTAATTGAGGGCTGGCTTACAGTTTCGGAGGTTAGTCCACTGTCATCACGCTTGGGAGCATGGCCGCAGGCAGACGTGGCACTAGAGAAGTACTGAGAGCTACACCAGGATGCACAAGCAGAAATGAAGAGAGGCACTGGGCCTTAGTAAACCTCAAAGCCCACCCTTCAGTGATTCATTTCCGCCAACAAACCCATACATACTCCAACAGGGCCACATTTCCTAATCCTTCTAATCCTTCTCAAACAATGCCACTCCCTGGTGACTAAACATTCAAATATAGGAGCCTGTGTGGACCATTCTTATTCAAAC